>NC_142109.1:34306666-34940000 GCF_056152115.1 Neolamprologus brichardi | reverse complement strand
AACATTAGTGTAACAAGGTAGAAGCCGCAATCAGTCTTTGGCGGTGACTTTTATATAACCTTTATTTATGCCGTTAAAAAAAAATAATTTTTTAATTCCATATATAGCCCCTTTGTAAACGCTGTTCACCGAAGTCTATTTACCAACATAGATATTACACATAAAAAATACAGGCAAACATTGGAAATGTTTTTGGCAGGCAATCACTTTTTGGCACAACACCTGTTGCATGACAGCCACGGGAAGCTGACGGGTAAAGAGATCGGTTGTTATCGGATTACGTCGTGGAAATTGTTTAAGCCATGTTTCCGAAGTAACAAAGAGCCGATGGATGGCCTATAAGATTGCTAAACAAGGGGGAGGGTGCATCCGACCTCCTCGGCTGTAATTGGTCCAGCCCAGAGTCGATCATGACCAATTGGCCAATCCAACACCTTTCATTATTTATACCCTTCCAAAAAAAAATAAAAAAATCGATCTGTCCATAAAAACAAAAAATCGCCAGCGGCCCACCGGGCAAATGCCCGGTATGCCCGATGGCCAGTCCAGCTATGCCTGGTGGTGATGAAAAAGAGAAACACATCTCATCATTTACTAACACATCTCTGCGTCTGTATCGAAGGAGAATTTGAAATCAAATGTCTTGCAGTAGAAGTTTACTTATTTGAATGAAAATCCCTAAAAAAAACATGATGATTTCATCCTAACACCTCCCAGGTCACCAGCCTAAGACCAATTTTAAATAAAAGGAACAACAAGATGAAAGGTTTTTGGTTTTCCAAAAAAGCTATGAGTGTCTAAAAAGAGTTGACGAAAACCATAACCCTAGATCTGGTGGATATGAAGAAGCATAGAACCAAAAGATATTAAGATCTTTAGATTAAGACCAAACATCCAAATTTCTTCAAATGTCCAACAGAAATGATTCGGATATTTAGAATTGAACCAGACTCTACACAGAGTTCATATTTATGGTGCCAGCTGGGATAGACTAGAGCCAATGAGGGACTCGTGACTTAAAAATTTAAAGATAAACTTAAACCCCAACAGTTGTTCAAAGGCCCCCTGTTGGTTGAACCAGCAGCTTACTGAAAAGTAAACTGGAACAAAAATATAAAGAGATTTCACACTTGCAGCTAATTTGGGCGGGGTCTCTGGTGGCTGACGGGGCTCTGTATCAGCTAAATTTAGGGTTTTATCTCAAATCAAACTTACTTCAGGGCTCTAGTAGAATCCTGAAAGCAAAAATCAGGGAGCATGTACTTAAATATTTAAACCAGAGCCTAAAACCCCAAAGCTGTTCAAAGGCCCCCCGTCGGCTGAAGCAGCCCTTTGTATTCATTTTCTAGGCAGTTAAAGCTTACCTAATTCTGGGCCTTTTAAAGGGTCTGAAGGCAAATTCTTGGATATTTAATTTGGAGCTACAGTCTGAAGAGATTTAATATTTGTAGTTCATGTCAACGAGCTCCTGGGGTGTGGGAGCCAATGAATCTACCTAGTTTGTATTGCTTTCTTGAATCATCCTTAGTTTGGGGTCCTCAGAAGATTCTGGTGGCAAAAATCAGAGAGTATGTCTTTAAATATTCAAATCAGGAGAGTTCACAGCTTGGGTCTGTTGGAGGGCCCCCTGGTGGACGAGTGGGCCCAGCACAGCCACTTATTGCACTTATACCTCGGGCATCCAGGCAGGCGCTGCTCGTTTGTTTGTTCTGCCCTTGATTTTTCGCTTTTCATCTTTTGTTTCATGTGTTGCGTTCATTTAGAACTTCAAAGGGAATGCATATAGCTTCTGGAGCGTGCCTGACTCAATTACTTCTTACACATAAATGAATCATGCATCGTGGAGCTGACGGGAGCCGTGGGCAGAGGTCAGCAGTCCGGCCGCTACCTTCACCTCACACCAGCCCTGCAAACAGGGACTGTCCCACCAGCACGTCCAGCAGGTTTTGTTTGAAATGTGTTGATGTCTCACACTTTGATTGGTCTGTGAAGGTCAGTGATACATCTGATAGGTCAACTGGACTCCAAGGTGGGCTGCTTCTCAGGGATTTTAAAAACAGAGCCGGTGCCACAGGTGGAGCCGCAGGGCATGAGCGCACCATCCAGAGGCGGTGACCTCTGAGGGGCCCGTGGAGCGGGTAGGGGGCCGGCTGGGAGAGCTCTTTGATGGAGTCCACGTACTCCTCCATGGTGTGAGAGGAGCAGTCCGGGTCTCCTTCTTCTGTGTCGCTCTCCTGCATTTCACTGATGGTAGGAAGTCTGTCCACAGCGGAGCGCAGCCATCTGGACTTCATCCTGCAGAGGAAGGCGGCACCTTTAATGGAGGAGAGCGAAAACTTTACCACCACAGGATAAAATCTGAATAGAGCCACAAAACACACACAAGCCTTACGGAGATGACCATCAACATTAGTAATAGTTTAAATCATTTTAGCATCCATGGCTATGCTTGTTGGCTTTTTATTGTTTCAAACTTTAACTTTGTTGCATTTATGAAATTGCCGTTTTCACTGAAAACAAATTAGCGCATTTGGGCTGATTGTAAAACACAGCACCTGTGAGACTATCGAGAAAGGTCTGGATGCAGCCACTGTGGAGCTCCACAGTAGGCAGAAACACATGACCTCTAAAGTAGGCGGAGACAGGTCACCGCAGGCGGAGACATGTGACATAGATACGATGGAAACCGCGCAAATGGATCGTAAAGGCTGGGACAGAGTCATTCATATAGATGCCTCATGGCTGAGTGGCCGGTAGGGCTGCACGATTAATCGTTAGAAAATCGCAATCTCGATTCATACTTATGTGCGATCTCATTTCCAAATGACAACGATTTAAAAAAAAAAAAAAAGGCGACGACGATTGTACCGCAGTTTAATCCGGGACGTAATCTGCATGAAAACAAGCGCTTACTCTTCCTGCTCAACAAATGACAAGGGCGGAGCCTTATACCACGTGATACAGAAGCTGTGCCGTGTGATGCTAAAATTAGCAGGGAAAAAACAACGGAGAGCACGTCAGGGATGACGAGAAAGTGACAGGAGAAAATACGTCCCGGTCAACCACCCAAACATCAATAACGGGAACCTTATACAGCGCTTCCCTATACACGTCGAACTCCCGCAGGCACAAAGAAATTACGGAGGCTGTTACTTATCACCTGACCAAAGATATGGCTCCATCAACACTGTGCAAAACGAGGGATTTAGGAAAATGATCAACACCCTAGACAAACGCTACACAGTGCCGTCCCGCAACTATTTTTCTATTGTTGCACTACCTGCTCTATACACGCAGCGTCGAGCAACGGTGGAGACGGAATTTCAAGCAGTACAACATTTTGCAGCAACAACAAAATGTGAGACATTTGTTGTTTTTATGTTTATTTATTGTTTTTATGTTCAGTCTCAACTGTTACGAAGTTGATGTGCAGTTAATAAGTGCAATAAATATTTATACTGGAAAAGAAAATCGTGAGAGAATCGTGATCTCAATTCTAAGCAAAAAAAATCGTGATTCTCATTTTATGCAAAATCGTGCCGCCCTAGTGGCCGGCCTGAATTCGAATCCGACCTGTGGCTCTTTGCCACATGTGTTACCTGCTCTCACTCCCTCTACTTTCCTGTCACTCTTCACTGTACTCTTTCAAATAAAACCATAAAAATGGAAAAAAACAGAACCATAACCCCTAACCATACTGTGGAGGTCACATGTTTCTGCCAACTGTGGAGCTCCATTTGCTCTTGCGTGTGTCTTACATTTATTTTTACTTCCTGTGTCTCGTTATCCCTTGATTGTTTGCACCTGTTTGTTTACCCACCTGTCCCACTTTGCCCCAATGGGGCCCTTTGCGTATTCACAGCCTCAGTCCTCTCTTTGTCCTGGTTGCTTTGTACTGTTGCTCTCCGCTGTGCGCTCGCTGTCAGTTAAAGGATTATTTTACTGTTTCTCTGGCTTGAGTTTCACTTTTGTTCATGAACACTTATCAGCCAAAGATAAACAGCTGGCTTTTGTTTTGACTCGGCTTCCCCCTGCGTCTGCATTTGGCTGCGCACTTCCACACATTCCAAACACGACAAAGTCTCTTCTGTGCAGAAAAATCAAATAAAAAGTCTCTTATTTCAACTTGATTTGGGACTGAAGTCCAGCTGCAGATAAAGCAGATCGATGTGTCAGCAGCATTGGCACTTTTGATTTATTTTCCTCATAGCTCTGGAGCTCACGACCTCTCGTGTTTACATCCATGCTAACCACGACTGTTGACATTCAGCTACGTCAAGTGGATGAGGATCAGCCGAGAAACATGGATAAAAGTGTAGAGAATTCAAAGGATCACTTGAAGCAGTGATTAGCTGAATAACTGAAAGGCTTATCTGTGTTTCCTGTCGAAGCTACGAGGAGCCACTGGAGATGGGAGCTGCAGGGTCGTGACCCCTGCTTGAATGTTTCTGCTGTGAGTATGAAGCCGCGGAGGTCAAGAGGTTTTTGGACAACTGTTATCTGTCCTCGATAATCCTGACCACCTGCTGCATCACTTACTGGATGGGCAGCGGGAAAACTTCCTGGCAAATGATTCACCTCCGCCACCGTGACACCAGCACAGGAAGTCTGTCATACATCATGCGATACGACTTCCAAGCAAATCACATCTGCCCTCTCGTTCATGTCGCCCCTGCCGTGTCGCTGCGCTTAACGCTCAGAGTACGCTCTGTGGTACTGAGTCCCTCTAATGTCACATGACATTTACCGGGCTTTACTACAATCACTCAGCCGTTTGAGCGTCATTACTTTCAAAAAGTCACTTTATTGTATTTCAACATTTACACAAATTTTTTATTCTATGTAAAAAAAAAAAAATCACTTGGGGATGGGGGAGGTTTAATCTGCTGAGCTCCTTTATTTTTATGTCTCTCTTTGGCTACATTCACACTGCAGGCGAAAGCGCATCAAATCTGACTTTTCTGACCCTATGCGACCCATATCCATCATGGTGTGACAGTGTGAACGGCACAAATCCGATATTTCAAATCCGATCTGGGTCACTTTCATATGTGGTGCTGAATCCGATACATATCTGATGTTTTAGAAAGCGACTGCTGCATTAAATCCGTCTTTTATGTCACTGACACAAGACAGACGCCAATTATCAGCGCCGGAGAAGACAAACGAGAAAGCATGGCGGCGGAAACTGGAGACGGAGCGAGTCAATGGACAAAAACGGAGGTTTTGGACTTGATTAGCATATGGGAAGACAATTCTATTCAAGCTAATCGACTCCGTGTCCATATATACCTCTGCACGGAGGTAGCAGCCACTGCTCTACACAAGGCCATTGTTAAAGCACGGGCTCTTTGTCTCAGTGTCCTTCTTTCTCTAATTAATTTGTCAAAATTCTGTCGGTGCACAAATTGATAGACTGCTGCAACAACACCTACTCGCTCTGTGGCCGCCATTTTTTCTTCTGTAAACAGAGCGTGTTGTGACGTGTGTGGGCCGCTTTGAGGGCCGTGAACCGTTCACACTAGAGCGCGTTTGCTGTCACATTTTATTTGTAGTGTGAACAAGTGGACAAAAAAATCAGATTTGATCATAAAATGGAATTGAGCATTAAGACCTGCAGTGTGAACGTAGCTTTAGTTTTCACATCAGTTTTTCTACATTTAATACGTTGATATATAGTTAATAGAGGTGGGAATCACCATACATCCCACGATACGATATTATTGCAATTTTTAAAAATATTTTGCGATATTCAGATTCTGTACATAAAGGTAAACTTTATCAATATTCATTTTCTCTAATATCAAAGTCTCACACTCAGTCTTTCTCTCATTTCAGTTTTATTGTTGACAAACTGAACGGTTTGTATTACAGTCTAGTTCAACTTAACTGAATCAACCATCTGGTACAATTATAGCTATTCTGAACTATGCAGTTTATGAAAACTATGCAGCCCCTTCAGCAACTGAAGAATTTGAAAGTAAATTAAAACAAAATATAATTTTACATGAAATAAAAAAGTTTTAAACTTAATTAAAATAAAACATGTCTTAAATTAAAATAAGTAAACTGTCATGTTTATTGCTGCCAAAAACAAGTTAAACACATTTGGACAGTGAAGGAATGTCAGGATTCTTGCTCAGAAAAAGGATCAACATGCTCTGAAGTCAGAGCATGTTGATCCTTTTTGTAACAAAATATCGATTTCTGCTGTCCCTGTATCCATACATTATTGGCAAACAAAATATCACGATACTACACAGTATCAATTTTTTTCCCCACCCCTAATAGTTCAGATGTATTAATATAAGAATCATGGGAAGTTTTGGGGTAAAAGCTGGGCTGATATGACGAGACTCACAGAATCAACATCTGAAATGTAATTTCAGTTCAATATTGACAGAATGAAAATAGGAATAAAACCTAAAAAGATTTTAGGTGAGAAATTGTTGTTTTTGCCTTACTTGGATTTAAACTGTTCTTTGCTTTACCTGCACTTTCCTGATTGTTTCTCTGGTTCCTGTTTCCAACATAAACAGCCACATTAGAACAATTACATAAAATTCTGGCAAGCAGTAAAACCAGACGGATTTCTCTGGAAACAACACAGACTCACAGACTCAGCTAAGTAAATCCTCGTGTGTAATCGATACTACCACATACTTCCAAGGAAGTTATTTGGAAGTAGGCTTCCAGTATGGACACATAAGCAGTGTTTCAGGACTGCAGCCAAGACGAATGATGATAAACGCCCACGTTTTACTGGAAAACACACACACTGACCTGTGATATGTCCTGATGGATTTTGTCCTTTATCTTCACTTTTTTTTCTGCACTTTTCCTCCTGTCTGTTTTCACCACGTTACGCCAGCAGAAGTCTGTGGCTGTCAGCGTGTAGACGACATGTTGCGGGGACATGGAGGTGTGATTCTGTAAGTGCTGTCGGAGGATAAGCCGGGCCAGGGGAGCTTTTATAATGCTTTAAGCAGCCAGGCTCAGAGAGCCAATTATAGCAGTGAGAGCATGGAGAGAGAGTGAGAGGGTGGATGTAGGCTGTGATGGACTGCGGGACAATCAAGTGATGGATGTTGTTATTTCACATCCACACAGCTGATGGATTTGCTGGTACTGAACTACAGCCTCAACCAATCAATAAAGTCAATAAAATCGATAAAATCAAACAAACTCTGAGAGCCAAACACTCACTGCTCCATTTCTCCTCTTACAGACAGCGAGCGAGGAAACATGAAGTGTGTGTGTGTGTGTGTGTGTGTGTAATTTTATGTCAAGTAATTTAATTTGTATAAATTAATAGAACAGTTGTGGTCAGATGCATTTGACTCAAATACATTTGTTTTGTGTATATATACATCCTGTATACAACTATGATATTTATTCTTTGCTGTAATGTAATTATACACACACACACACACACACACACACACACACACACACACACACACACACACAGTTTACAATATATATGTATATATATATATATTAGAGAGAGAGAGAGAGAGAAATAATAAATAAATATGTATTTATTCTATAAATAAAATATTTATAATATATTCGTGTCTGTTTATTTATTTATTTCTACTTAAATATATTTTTTCCATTAATAATTATTTAAATACTTTATTTGGCTTTAATTGATACATTTAGAATTATACAATTTTCATGTTTTGAATTATTTGTAAAAAAAATTATTATTTATATATATAATATTAAAATATATTTATCGATCTACATATTTGTTTATGTCACTGAATGAGCAGCATGACAGCGCTGTATGCACAGTAAAAGTAACTGTACTGGAACTAATACAGCTTCTTTCTACTTAAGCTGAGCACTTTCTCTCTCTCTTACACACACACACACACACACACACACACACACACACACACACACACACACACACACACAGCATATTTGATATGTTTTCTGCACTCTGCTGTCAAGAAAACGTGAGTCATGAGGTATTCTGTTTAAATCTTTGTATTTGGGTTTGTCTTTGAAAACACTGACTCTGATTAAGTGTGTGAATGAGTGGATGTGTAAAGCGCTTTGGGGTCCTTAGGCACTAGTAAAGCGCTATACAAATACAGCCCATTTACCGTTAATACAGGAATATGACGTCTGTGTAACAGAGATGAAAGAAAGCTACACGTCCTAACTTGTCTGTAAACTGTCATAGTTCTCTTCTGGGGGGAGCTGTGATGCTTTGTGTACAGTCTCTGCGTACCTGTCAGTGCTTTCGTAAACGTGTCCATTGTGTCTCGTCAGCAGTGCAGAACCACACATCGCTGCTGGCAGCCCGACTCGTTCCCACCAAACCGCTGCATTGTTCTGATGTTGGTCACGCTGAGGTTTTACCTTCTGTCTGCTTCCACAACAGCCTTAACAAGACCACAAGATGCACACATGATGGAGTCAACATGATGAGTCATACTAGCGCAGAGCGTGCAGAAGACTTGCAGAGTCTCCACCAGATCAAAGTGTGAAGCAGCCAAAGGGTCGACCTGACCTGACGAGTCTGCACGACAACGAGGTGAAAGTGAAGTAATATAAACTGACGTGAGGACATCTGACACTTTCTGTTTTTGTGCTGCAGGCTTAGAATCAGGACATGCAAACATGGATACGAAGAACTCAGCACGATGTTCAGACAGACCTGCACAGCACAAACCTGGTCTCTATACACAGTTCTTCCATTTATAACAGCTGCGTATAAAAACTCACCTGCTGAATTTGTATTAGAGCTGAAGGTTTGCATTTCGAGGGGCGTGGCCTCTTTGCTTGACTGGTGCATATGGACACAGGCAGCTGCAGCTGCTTGCTGTCTGCTAGGCTTCACCTCAGCTAAAAGGTCATTGAACTGAACCTCTCAGCAGTGTTTGTGCTGTTGGGGCTTTTTTAATTAAATGATGTAATGCAAGTTGGTGCAGCAGCCAAAAAGATAACATTGACACTTGCTGCCTGCAGCTTTTGTTGGACGTAGCCGATACAGGCTATGAGCTTGCATCCTCTCCCCGAGCCTGAGTGAGTTTTCTCTGGGTGCTCTGTCTTCCTCCCACATCCATGTTCGGTGAACTGGTGATTATAAACTGGCTTCATGTGTGTGTCAAATAAAATTGAAAAACTACTGAATTTATGTGGGTAAATGTGGCCTGTGGTTTGAAGCTCTTTTAGCAGTTAGTAAGACTAGAAAACTTAAAGAAAAAAAAAAAGCCAGTTCATTTAGATTGTTTCAAGCAGGAGAGTGCAGGGTTTTCCAAAATACAAACAGCATGTATCCATGCATTTTCACAGAGAGGGGTCCTATCTCAGCTGTTCATCTGCTGCAGGGAAAGAAAGACAACCTATGACTAATTTAGAATAACCAGCTAATCTAACAAGTACGTCTTTGGACTGGGGGAAGAAGTGAGTGAGCCCTCACGGGCAGTGTTGGGGAGTAATGTATTTAAAATACAAAATATGAGTAACTGTATCCCGTGACGCTCTCTCTCTGCAACTGTGTTTTTCCTGGGTGAGAGAGCGCCTTTTGTTTTGGTGTTGTGCTAAGCTAATAGGCAGAATGCTACAGGTATAGCTCTAAAGAATGTAGCATCATGGGCAGTGTAGTCCGTGCTGCAGGGAGAATGGACTGCCATACCTGTTATGTGTCTGTGAGCGAGGGAGGGAGAAAAAAGGAGAGTGGAAAACTACGAGCTGTCATTGAGCAGAAACGGGAGCTGGAAGCATGTAAATATAATAATAACCACTGCAGCCAAGAAGAGAGCCTGAGGAGCCCAGCTGTAAGTAAGCTATTAAGACTCGACTGTACACCGTGTTCGTGTTTTCCTCTGAAACAATAAGTTCCGTTGGAGCAGCCTTTCAATGCCTCTCTCTGTCTAAAACTTGACCCAGACAACAAAGTAAAGCTATTTTTCGGCTACGAGCCCAACACGAACCCACCGTATTAGCCAGAGGTCCCTTTACTACGGTTCGGAGCCGCGGACCTTCAGTAACAGTAATAAATCACAGCAATAGTACATTCATGTAGTTGTAAACAGCATGATAATATATTAAGTAATCCAAAGTATTCAGAATACGTTACTCTCATTGAGTAACGTAACGGAATACGTTACAGAATACATTTTGGGGCATGTAATCTGTAATCTGTAATGGAATACATTTTAAAAGTAACCTTCCCAACACTGCTCACGGGCACGGGGACACGATAACTCCGTACTGAGAGGCCACAGCGAACCCAAGATCTTTGTGCTGTGAGGCAACGGTGCTAACAGCTGTGCCCTTTGTCAAATAGTTTCCCATGAAAAACAAATAATGTTTTTTTTGCTTGAAATTCCCATCCACAACTTCAAGATGCATGCCTACTATAAAGTGGTGTGACTAGTTACTGGAAAGCAGCTTGGCTGTGCACTGAGCTCCTTGGGTACAAACAGATTGTTAAACATGTTTTTGACCATTCATCCGCCCAGCAGCGACCTCATCTTTGAAGCGCCTCACTGAGACACTTTGTTGGTTTTTGCTTTCACTTTTCTGTTTGTTCAGGCACCAAAGATGTTTCCTCAGTGAGGAGAGCTGTTCAGACAAGCCAGCACACTCATGCAGTTTGGCCTGAAAACAGCAACTGTTACAGGAACATTTTAAATCCTTCTAATATTAAAACTGAATTCTTGTGAATGTGAAAATATTTACTTACACAATTTGTCTTAACGCATATTGAATAAAAATATGCTTGTATTTATATAATGCTTATCAGTCTCACTGACCAATCAAAGTGCTCTATACTGTCAGTCAAATTCACCCATGTTGCGCAACACTCAAGTCTGTGCACTTTATATATCGCACATCCAAACCACATCCAAGCTACAGCTGATTGATCCAGTATGCATGTTTGTGGTCTGTGGAAAGAAACCAGTAAAACCCACACAGATAACATACAAAGTCCACAAAGGCCTCAGGAAAGCTGAAACCAGAGACTGTATATAAAAGCTCCATATAGCCACAGAGATGCCACCCAAGTTTTTGGACTCTACGCTTTGAAGCTCAGATGTTGGTTTTTTGGTTGCCATCATGTTTTTGTTTTGTGGAACCAGAAGTGATCATATTTAGATGAAAGGTTGAAGCGCATAGTTATTAGTGGCTGGCTAGCTTATTTAGTTATCTGTATCCATAAACTATACAGGTGCAGTGCACAGACACAGATGCCTGGCTGCCACTTGGTGTTAACGAACTAAAAAAATGCTAGAATTTAAGCTAGCTAACAAGATTTTAAAAAATAGCTAGCTAGCTATTTTTTTTAGCTAGCTAGCTAGCTATTTTTTTTAGCTAGCTAGCTAGCTATTTTTTTTAGCTAGCTAGCTAGCTATTTTTTTTTAGCTAGCTTTTTTTAGCTAGCTAGCTATTTCTTTTACTTCACAGTTCTGTTTCTTTCATATTTTTGAAAAATAAATTAGGTGATTAGATGTGTAATTAGGTCTATAATTTCACAAGTGAAGCAAAAACATGGACGTACTGTCATAAAAATGTCAAAGTTAGACATGAACAGACCACTGCGGAGCACTGACATGTGGTGACAGCTCAAAAAGGCTCTTTTGGGAATAAAGGCTGGCGATCGTACGGATTAGGCATGAGGGGAACTTTTCTGACGGTTAAAAAATAGTCTTTGACACAATCCTGTGGGCAAAAAGTGAAGCAAAAGAACATTACTGCATTTATATAATACAATAAAACTATAAACAAAAGCTGACTTTTGCCCTTTGAAATGGTTTTGCCTCTCTGAGCTGCACCCAGGAAACACAATGACTGGTTATCCACAGTGAATTGTAATAAGTTTTGGATGCTGTGAAACGGAGTCATTTTTACCGCAACAGAAAGTTATCTGCTTCTTAGCAGAAACACTAGTCATTCCCTTGAATGTCTTTCACAACTCATCCCTGTTTTCTGCATAAGCCATGTGTCTGTTTCGTGAACAGTTTGTCGTAAAAATGAAACTGTTTCGTCTTTCCCCTGCAGAAATCACCATGAGCAGACTTTTCCATCAGCTGCCTCCACCATCGCTGTGTTTATTCTCAGCACAACGCAGTCAAATGTGATGTAAAATAGCAGCTCACGCTTTTGAGGATAATACTAATATGTTAAAATGGCAAAACATCCTCATTAAAATGTGATTTTATGTGGATTCTGAAACATTTTAATGAAAATAAATGGCAGGAATTTGCATTAATGCTGGTGTCTGCGTGGAGCAGCACTGAGGCTCGTTACCTCAGAGACAACCCCGCTGAGAGCCGACCTCAGGGACTCCCAGCCTACTATTAAGTGATGTGTACTAAGCTTGCATGCTAATGTGCTATTTAAGGCCCATTTTATTGTCAACAAAGGCTGAAGTAAACCCTGAGATTAAGGCCAGGGCTGAAAATAGAGGCTGCAACAGAAATGGACTTTGAGGCTCAGGTGCTGCCAGCACAAATAAAGATATTAAGGAGGGCTGAGCTAATTGCACACTGACAGTCAGGTAAGTTAAGTAACTTTTGCAGTGTGGATGTGCTCGTTTCCAGCTCCATATTTTAACTCTTAGACTCTACAAGAGAAGCTTAGTATGGTTCACTTCATCCTGTGGCTCTGGATGTTTAGCTCCTCCCCCTCTGAGCCCACTTCATTCCTTTTTTAGCAGATTTTATTTATACATAACAAAAACAACAAAGAGAAAAACAAAGCAACCCAGAAACCAATATGGTAAACTACACAATAATAATGTTCCAGTCTTTCACATGCTGCAGCTTTGGCATCTCTGCCATCAAACGTGGAAAGCTGCACCCTCCACGTTCTCACGAGAACAAATCTGCTATCATCAGGACAAATAATCTGGGACTGATTGGGATTTTATTTCCTACAGTATCACGCTTCTTCTTTTATTTGTACCCTTTAGGTGTTGTGATAGCAGATAATCTTCCTCCATGTCACCCCAACATCATCCTCTGTCACACCAGCCCTCTGTATCTCCTCTTTCACTACATCCATGTCTCTTCTCTGTGGTCTTCCTCTTTTCCTCCTGCCTCCTTCTCCGTATTCGACATCCTTTGTCTATCGATCATCTGCACACGTCCAAACCCTCTCACCCTGAGACGTCTCTCTGATGCACTCATTTCTAATCTCGTCACTCCCGATTAAAATCTCAGCATCTTTCATTTTGCCACCTCCAGCTTCCCCTCCTGTCTTTTTGTCAGTGCCACCATTCCCCAAATTATACGTCATAGCAGGCATGTCCTAACTATCATCTTATAAACCTTCCCTTTCACTCTTCCTGCTGTCCTTCTATCCGAAACACTCATGTCCACCCACTCCCCCCACCTGCACGCTCCTCTTCACCTCTCACTCTTCACTCTGCAAGCCTAGCTTAACCAACTCAAAATATGTACGAGGACCAAGATTGTGTTTGGTTAAAAAGTCCGATGTCCTCTCTCCTAAACGTCACCACAGGTATGATATCTGGACCAACGGCCTTTCTCCTTTGCATCCTCCTGATAACTGTCCCCAGGTCTTCCCGATTCACCCTCTGCATGTCCTAATTCACTAACTGTCCTCCATCTATCCCCTCTATCATCTCATTTTCTTAATTCATCAGTTCCCCAAAGTACTCCTTCCATCTTCTCACCACATTGTCTCATTTACTTGTTACTTCCATCTCATATTCACTCAAATCTGCTGCACATCCTTTCCAGCTCGATTTCTTTGTCTAGTTAACCGATACAAGTCCTTTTCTTCTTCCTTCCCACTCTAAAAGCCTTTTCCTTTACCACTTCTCCTTTTGCTGCATGCCTAGCCTCCCAATACTCCTGTCTACTTTCTTCATCTATGTTTTTTTTTTTTTTGCTAATTCCCTTCTTTGAATGCTTTCCTGTACTTTAACAGAACAAGGACAAAACTAATCTCCTTGTTTTCTCTCCTTTGTCTGGAGCATAAGTCAACATAGCTCACACTACTTCAGCTGTACTTTTCCAGTCACCTAATAAAGCTTCCTAATCTTCCACCCTGACTATTCATCCCAGTCTTACATCACTTCTGCATTTCTTCTTGAGAGCTGAAAATCTTCCTTCCCCACTTAATGAATCAGCAGAGAAAATGTTCAGATAATTCATGTTTTCCAAAATTCAACTTTATCAAAGAGTTCAGCAACTTTGAAAGGTTGTAAATAAGATGTGAAGTCAGATCAGCAGATGATTTCAGTAACTATTATGACAAAGGTCATCTAGTGAGGCCACTCTCGTTTCTTTCCAGCAAAGTCGGATTTTTGCTTGACCATAGCTTCAGTGTTATACAATGGCTTTTAAAAACAGCTCCAGATTAAACACGCAAAGCACTTTAATCCAGATTATATTAAGGTCAGCATTGATTGAGTGATCTTTGACTAAGACAGCTTTATTCTGATTGGCTGTGCTTGAGATTTGGAAAGTTCCATTTCTGTGACATGAAGGAGAGTCCGGAGTCGAAAACACCTCTGTGAAGCTGAGTGTTTGGAGCTGGATTGGGTGTAATGACGGGTAACAATGGACTGATCTGTTCAGTTCAGTTTTCTGTTACACACCACATGTCTGAGGTGGAAGCAGCACCACTTTGAAGTCAAAGAAACATAAATTAATAACTTTAACATTACCTGTAAATATGAGAATAACAAAAAAATCTGTAATAGTTAGTAATTAAAATAGTCCTCTGTGGGCTTTTTCTTCTGGCAGCAGGTGCAAAAAATGACTTTAGGACTATTTCATGAACCGACTGCAGGCTGAATGGGATTGAATGAAATGACTGTTCTGCATCAGCTCTGGTGCTAATCTGCACAACCAGAAACTAGCATCATGTCCTGTTTTTGTGCTGCAACAAACAAATAAATAAATCCATCAGTAAAAAACTGATACAGAACAGGTCTTTATTGGTGCATTCACTGCACACTGCCAGTGGCGTGTCCAGCGGGGTGGCCTGGGGGGGGCACAGGCCACCCCCCCCAACCAGACTGGCCACCCCAGGTGCCACCCCGAAGCTAAAACAATAAAATTTAATGAAATATCAAATGTACGATTATGGTTTCACAGTGAAGCTCAGATATCCGAGGGTAAGTGAATGCAGCACCGGCTTCTGCACTATGAGCATCATGTTAGCAAAGGTAGGAGAGCCAAGCACGAAAGACGGCACCACAGAAAACATTTTTTCAGCGAAAGATTAACAAGTTAACATAGCTGGACTAGCCATCAGACATTTGCACGGTGGGCTGATGACATTATCTGCCAATTACATCTGCCACCCTTCTCCAAATCTGTGCCCCTACCTGGCCCCCCCAACAAAAATTTTCTAGACACGCCACTGCACACTGCACCTTACACTCTGAGACGCTTTAAAGTCATCTTATTTTTGTTGTGAGTATTTTCTTTCTTGAATTTACTTCATGGGCAATTATATTCAATCTTTTCCTGTACTTTATTAAGATTAAGAACCATTATTTTACTCAATCTTTCTCTACTGGGTAATTTTTACCTTCTTGTTGTTTTGGGGGGTTTTTTTGGACATTTTTCGTCTTTACTTAAGCAAGTCATCCTCGTTGTCAACATCGCCTTTCTTCTAATGATTCGATTGCAGTAACACGTTAATTTTCCAGCATTTATATGTCAGCAGAATAAAGGAAATTACATGTCTTTTACCAGATAGAAACAAAAGGATTAATGGGGAAAAGGTGAAAAGAGGGGAAAAGGCATGAAGCTGGAACAAAAGAAATACTTTTTTTCTTTAACTTTAGAATAAAATTACCAGAAAACTGTGGAAACATATTTTTCAGTTAGACAATACAGCTAAACGAGAGCAAATGTCAAATATCTCACTTTTTCCTTCTGTGCCATAGACGATCTGCTAAAACTGCAGAAGCTGTGTAGTGCCCCCGGCTGGTCATATTGCAGTATTGCACCTCAGCTACAAGGAGCTTCCTGCAGAGGTTAAAAAAATAAAACGAGCTAAAATGTCCTCAGAGCCATTATTGTGCTCTGTTTCTGACTGGCTGCAGGCCACCGGCCAACTTACTGATGACGTTTGTGCAACCTGCTGTGTATTATTAAGGTCCCCGGACCCCCGTGTGTGGGCTTTCCTACCACCAGGACTGAGCATTAAGCAGAAGCTGGTGTTGTCTCGGGACTCGCTGTTCCAGCTGTTGTGGGAGGACCAGGACCCATCAATCCAAACCCACCAGCCCTGGAGGAAAACCACAGCATCCCCATAACTGCAATTTTCTTTCAGCTGAGTGGGAACTAGTTTTAAATATAAATCAAAACATGACCAAAAACACAAAGAATGGAACCAGGGAAATGGTTTTCAGCATTATAAGCCAATATTTTCAAGGAGGCACCGAAAGATTTTTCAGAAGGTGACCCAGACAGTCATCAGTCACGTGAGTATCTGTCTTTGGGGACATACCTGAAGCAGCAGAGGAGACAATCTGCAGCAGAACAGAGAGGACACCAGATGACTTCATGGTGATGCATGATTAAACATACAGAAAGTCAAACCCTTTCTTGGGCTGTGACAGGAAGAACATGATGTAGGCGACATACAAAATTTGAAAGGGAACCCTTATGAGCACCTGGTGACTGTGGGGAGGAAGAACCCCCTTTTAAAAAGAACTGTCCTGCAGCTGTTTGCTAGGTGTGACATTTTTAGCCATTTCCAGGTCCAGGTGCTCCTTTGGTTCAGAATATCAAACACAGAGGGTTAAAAACCTTCCAATAAAATGATGTGTAGCTGAAGTTTAACAATTTATGAGGTTTAGCCCAGTTAGCAGGAGGTTAGCTTGCAGGTTCATCTATCAACAGATGAAAACCATACAGTACCAAATCTGACTGAAGGATTTTTAAAGCTCTGAATGATGCAGCATGTTTGAAGGGTTAGTGAAGTTGGGCTAGCGGTCGTATATGACTGCACTACCTGTTGGAGACGTACTTATCTTATCTGAGTCGGGCTGAGAGCGCTTCTTTTCTGAACTGCTCAGATATTTGGTGTCTGGGACACCGGCAGGTCATCAACACTGAGCTTAAAGACTTGCTGAACATAAATAGTGCCAGTGAAAGAAACATAGAGGCTGAGAATAATGAATGAATACTTTTTGGAGGCTAGTGTCTAAAAAATGAGAAGCTTATCCACGGAGACACCTGGATAGGTAACAGGATCACTATGAAGGTATCCCAAGCTGTGTTGGTGAAGTTACCTGAAAAAAGTAATCAGTAACTAATTACTGATTACTTCCCCTAAAAAGTAATCCCGTTACTTTACTGATTACTTATTTTCAAAAGTAATTAATTACTTAGTTACTTAGTTACTTTTTAAAAACACGATTTACAACCTGAATAGGTGATAAAGTGATAGATCTTTCAGCCCAATTCTACTTTTTCTGCATAATCATCATACAAAATGTAATCAAATGGAAAAGTCTCTTTTTAAAACTTGTTTTATTAGTTTTAATCTTTTAACTTTATGCATCAAGTAAAAATGAAATTATATGCAACATTCTCTGACTGGAAGAAATTAGTTTAACATTTAAACCTATTTTCTGCACATTCCAGCACATAAAATAAAATATTTTTTGTGTTTACACTCAGTCTTTCAAATAGATGCAAGTAAAACACAGCCGAAAATAAATAAAGTCAAAGACTAGCGGTCCTGTTGCTCTATTTTCACCTGTAAAGCAGGAGTGGGGGTAGGCGGAGGTTTACCCTGGTGCAGGTGTGCCGCAGTCAGTGGAAGAATCGGCGAGTTTCTCTGTGAGTTTCCCATTACGTCGTAGCTACTCGGTGCTTGTTTGGAAGTTTAGGGGTTTTTTCGCTGTAAAAAGAAGTTTTCTTCCCACGCACAACGGACACTAATGTTTTTGTCACTTTTTATGGAATCAAACTCAAAGTAAGGTCAGTACTTCCACGCTTTAAACGCTGCACGCTCATACTCTCTCCGCACTCGATATATGATCCATTGTTGATCTGCACACAGCTGTTGTCACGAACGTCGCACTCGCTTACGTCACTGTCATGAGACATTCTTGCAAAAAAAAAAAATCACGGTTTTAGTAACGCAGTAACGCAGCGTTCCTACGGGAACTAACAGTAATCTAATTACCGTTTTTGCAATAGTAATCCCTTACTTTACTCGTTACTTGAAAAAAGTAATCAGTTACTTACTTCACTCCCCCATCTCTGGTCCCAAATACAGTCTTTGAGCATGAGGAAGAATGGGACAAAAGCTCACAGATGACGATGACGAGAGGTCTTCACTGGATTATTTTGTTTTGCCTTTTTGCACACGCCGACTGCGGCTGCTGGAAATGAGCTAAATGAGACAATAACTACTCGCTAAAGGTCACAATGACTCACAAATTCAGCTGCCTTATTGAAGAGGAAGTAGAACAAATGGCTGGTGCTTGAATTAATTATGTTGGGAAAAGATTTAATTGCTTTGTATTTGAAGTCTATCAAATAAACAGATGTATTAATAGTGTAATACGGAGGGCCGAAACCAAACAAGAGGTAAACAAAGGGCGGACATTTCCCTGAGCCACGGTGAAAACCCACTGCAGTGGCAGTTAAAGAAGTTCTCTATTAAAGGAAAAGTTGAACATCTAATTAAATGTACAGACTATCTTGTTAAAGAGGCACCCGTCCAGGATAACAGCCTGTTTCCTTAATTATCTGTGTTAACTCCTAACACACTTGTTTTGTTGATGATGCTTCCTGATGGCGTGCTGCTTTAATTAGTCCCAACTTTCTTTTAAATTACCAAACGATAGCGACTCTGTGAACAAATGTTTCTTCTGATTGTGCCCACGTCATCTGACCGACACACACACACATCATTTTTACATCTTTTCAGTATTTGGTATAATAACTTCTTTATATTTAATGTAGTCATGCAATATTTTATCTTCATACTATGAATATTTTCAGAGTAAAAGCCCACAGAGTCCCCAGGGGTGGGTCAAATGTTATGCTTATTATTTTTACCAACATTTCTGCGGCTTTATGACTTCATAAGTGCAGGAGATATTTTCAGAGCTGAAAAACAAATTTAAGTTCTGTAAAAAAAAATCAACTAAATCAATTTTACACCCACACCAGGAGTCACAATCTAAAGTTAAATTTACCCTGAAACCAAGTGCATCAGTTTATATTTATAACAGAGGATCAGAGATAAACACTGGTAGCCGAGAAAACAGAGAAAAGGGTTTTAAAAAAGTGCGTAAACTTGGCTCAATAACAATAAAGTTAGAGGTTTGGAAACTTCTAACTGGGCTAAGATTTTCACTGGGAGTGACCGGGATGGACAAGATTAGACGACTCAGGTCTGGAGACAAAGAGGCAAGGCTGCGATGGTTTGGACATGTGCAGAGGAAGGACAGTTGATATACTGGACAAGACCTCGGAGAAGAAAAAACAGATGTAGTGAAGCCGGACATGCAGAGAGATGCTAGGGAGAGATGAAGGCAGATGTGGAGACCCCGAAGTTACAAAATGCTCCACAGAAAGAGTTGAAAACATGAAGTCATTTGAGTGATTTGTGGCATACAGAAGATGGATATGGCCAGCAACAGCACTCAGGTAGCCTGCGGTGTTTATACAAGGCTCCGTTAGAACTATGTGGCCCAAAGTGTGCCAAGAAAAGTCCCCCACACCATCACACCACCAGCCTCCTGAACATTTGACACAAGGCAGGCCGGATCCATGTTTTCATGCTGTTTACACCTAATTCTGACCCGACTGTCTGAAACGCACAGCAGAAACCTTCTGCTGCTTTAGTCCTTCAAGGTTTGACGTGTTGTGTTCACACTTTGGTCATTTGAGTTACTGTTACCTTTCTAAAAGCTCAAAGCAGTGCGTCTATTCTCTGACCTCTGGCATCAACGGGCCATTTTCTCTCAGAGAACTTACTGGATATTTTCTTTTTGTGTGGGTTATGCGGGACTACTCAGACCAGTCTGTCCATCTTTCAAAGTCACTTAGATCACATTTTTACCTCCTTCTCATGCTTAGGTTAAACTTCAGCAGGTCACCTCGATCAAGTCTGCGTGCCTAAATGCTTTGAGCTGCTGCCACGAGAGATATTTGTGCTAACAAGGAGGCGAGGGTGTATGCTGTCGGCATTTACAGGAAACAGGTGGTGCCAGTTGTTTGTTATCGATCCGTCGAGATCAAATATGTGAATTTCTTTAAAGCTTGTCGTTGAAAAAGGAAGCGCTAAGCACTCTGAGTAAAAACATATTTCTCTTAGCTTTAGTGCTCAATACGCTGAATACATCTGAATATCTGAAACCGCAAAACTGCTGAATGCCCATTAAGATCTCAGAAGAACAACTCAGCAACTCATTTTATTTTGAACACATTCATCAGTTAGAAGAAAGAACACACGACCGAAAGAAAAAACATGAGCAAATATGACAAAATAAAGTATAATCCACTCAATTCTGTTTTCCTCAATTCGATTTTTCAGAATATACATTTTCAAATTCCACAGACTCCTGTTCACACCAACATCTTTGTATCACACTGTAATTATTCATTATGTAAATAAATACACAGAAACTGAAAGCAAAGATTATTTTTGCTGCCTGAATGCAAATTTTCTCACGAGTTCGTTTATCACCGTGCTGCTGCAGTGTGAAGAGTTCCTCGGCTGTAGCACAGGCTGTGCATGCAGACTGTGTCCAGTGTTAATGAAAGAAAGGCTGCAGCAGAGAGCAGGAGGACTGCCGCGAACAGGAGCGTGAACACAGGAATCTTCCCTTTGACAAAATTAATTAAAAAATAATAATAATAACAGAGTTGAATCATATGAATAAACAGAAAACATACAAGCTTGAAATCATTATTTAACTCCATCAGCTCAGTTTTGTTCAGGCTCACTGTGGCCTCTACCATTTAGGTTTTTTGGGAGCCAGAAGTGACCACATCTGGATGAGAGAGTGGAGTGACAAGCTACAGCTACTTTATTTAATGTGCATCAATAAACGGATGGATTCAGATATCTGCCAATTCATGCAAATGACAGACTTAAAAAAGTACAAGAATTTCCCCCAAAGCTGAAACACCGACTTCCTGGACCACGATTGGTACGACTGCACAGCGAGAAACGCTGTGTTAGAGAAACGCGTTCAAAAACGCGCCAAAAGGAACCAACAACACAAAGTTGAAAACTCCAGCTAGCTGACGCGACGATAGTTAGCGATAGCAGCTTCAGCTCTTTTCAAAGAGGCCACACCCCTAATAATGCAAACTTTAGGCCTTAATGTGATATAAACAAGTGAAATTCACTTTATGTACAGTTGTTCTGTAAGGGGAAACTGGCCATGGAGACGTAAACCGTGTTTTTGTTGCAGGCTGTAAACGGATATTTTAACATGGGTGTCTGTGGAGACTGACTCACTGCTGGAGCCTCTGGTGGACATTAGAGGAACTGCACGTTGTGGTGCTTCCATGTTAATTTCCCTGGGCTACTTTTTTGTTTAATAAGACCACAAATTTTCAGTGCAGCAGCTTTGAGGTAGTGCTAACATGATAACAGGGCTCAGCATTCTTATCCGCACAAGCCAAAGTACTGGATTTATTTATCTATAGTCACTCAGTCATAGACTGTATATAAAGATCGATCGATTACAAAAGTAAAGCCTTAAATCTGCATCCCTTTTATTGTCCAGTAGGGGGCGACTCCTGTGGCTGTGTAAAGACGTCTGATTGTGTAAAAGTCCACGTCTGTCTCACCCGAGCTCTGACTTTTGCAAACTCTTTGCCGATGAGTTTACGGCCACACGCTCTCGTTTTAAATTCATTGAAAGAACGTGACGCTGCTTTTGTGAACGCACAGAGTCCAGAAGGACGACGGAGCGTACGAGCCTACAGCCGCCCTCAGTCTCTCCCTCCCCACTCTCTCAGATAGCAACAGCAAAGCCTGAGGCAGGACTTTGCTAACCAGTGGGTCACATCACAACACAGAATGAAAAAGTTATCAAACACTGAGCAGTTCATCCTGAGATGGAAGTTATTTTACCTCAAAACCTCAAATGTGAATCTCGTGGTGAGATTAGAGCAGAAACAACGAAACATTAGAGTCGATAAGAGTCATCCTCTGATAATCACAAAAGTCTGTACAAAACATACTGTCACTCAGCTGAGACGTGCTCGAGAAGACGAGGAGGTAGAAAATCTTTAGTATTCATCCTCCACTCAGCATGCATGGCACTGACATAGAAAACTGGGTTAGTGAAGATGCTGGAAGTACAGCGATAACTTCATGGTATCTACATTTATTCATATGATAACTTTCAAAAGTATACGCTGATGTAACGCTGATCACTTTAGCTTTTTAGAAGGTGCAAAGGAAAATTTACAGCTGGTGAAATACATTCGACTCTGCGGTAAACCAGGCTGAAGCGTCAAAGTGAATCAACGATCCAGAAAACAAATACATTAAGTCTGTTAGGCGTCCACCTGCATACCTTACTGGAGTAGGACGATAGTTTAAAGTGGACTTATTCTGCTCCATAGCTATTTATTCTTGGACTCTACCAGAGTAGCTTTGCATGATTCACAGTTCAAAATAATCCTTATTTATCTTTTTGTGGGCCTTTGTTCAACCTCTGAGTTCATCCTCCCCCTTTAAGGGTGACTTTATTCTAATTGGTCCGACACCAGTTGGGCGGGGCTTTTAGAATATGACCATATTAGGTATTAGGTGACATCAAGTGTAGAAAGAACTGTGTGAAACAATAATTCACCATTTTAAGAGTTTATAGATCAGAGCAGAGTAGGTCCAGTTTAAAGCTGTCCATTTATTTTCCTAATTTGTTTGAAATATTTGCGCTTGCAGTTCCTGCTCGGCTGCTTTAAAGAGCTGTCTGAGCTCCTTAAAGGTACTTTTTATACGTTTCCCAACACGGGGGCGGCATTTAATCTGTGCTTGTTATGTTAATGACTTCCCTGTTGACTCACTTCACCAGCTCGTGGCACAGACTGGCTTATATGAAGGTACAGCCCATCCTTTGTTTAGCTTCAGCTGATCTCTCTAACACCAGCTTTGGACTTTCAACTCAGCGAGTGTTTAAAATACGCAGCTTTAATGCTCACGCAGGTTTGTCATTTTCCTGATGTCCTGTTATTTCAAAGAAAAGAGGAAAATCAACAACTTGTGCGATCCCCTCCAGTGCTGAATTAGTTTTTCTGAGCACGACAGGCAAAAAACACCTTTTATTACAATTCATATGTAAAAATATTTTGTTCAGTTAACCCAAAAATATTATTTTTATACAAGGTTTTTGTCGTCTGAGAGCACCATGGTTAGCGCACTGCTTCGACTGTACATTGCACTGACTGCTAAGCTCTTATTTTCCTATCTGATGATTGGTTACGACCTTCCCGGCAAACCGAATAAATAAAGCGCTTCACCCTACTGCGGCGAGATACGAGGACAGTATGCGTGCGAACACCTTTGGCAGTGAACATGAAGCTGCTCAGAAAGACTCGGAGACAGTCACAAACACATCATCTCACGTCTGACCCGCCCTAATCCTACGGCTTTAGCCTGAAGTTACCGACCTGCTGCCTCGACGACGGCTGAAGGTCAATTTCTACCTTCGATCATGTGATCGTTCATCAGCCCGCTAATTAAAACGTCAGCCTGTGATAGCCGACCTCTTCGCCCAAACTCTGATGAACTAATTAAAAGCTGATGACCTAATTAAACCCCCCAAAACTTTATATCACAGCTTCCCTTTGCTGAGATCACACCGGCGGTCATATGAGACGGTAAACTCTGTTACCATCAGTCATTTAGCCGACCTTGTTGAGGAGAATTAGTGGCTATTGAGCTCTTTCCAGTGGGACGTTTGTTTCCCAGAGATTAGCGGCACAGCGTGACAGAAATACAGTTGCAGATATACTGAGGCTGTAAACTAAAGCTTTGAAAAGAATGAGAAATAAATAAAAGTGCTGGACAGTAGCAGCAGCACTGTATCTGAATTTATATATTTTTAAATGTGAGGTGAGATGAAAGTTACAAATGAAACAAAAACGCAAACTGAAGGCTTCCCATGGATGATTTTGGCTTCTCAGGAGCCTCTCTTAAAGAAAAACCACAACACTCCAACTCGTGTTCCTCAGCACGACTAAACTACATGTTAATCTGACCAAGGCTCCTTCTTCGAGGAGCTCCTCCTCATCTCCGATGTCCTTTCAGCTTCTTGTTCCTCGCAGGGGTTTTGATTGGCTGACTGGCGGCTCCGTTTTCCTTCGGCGCGGGAACCGGAGCTGCCGCTGTCGGTGGCGACATCGGAGAGAAAGGGTCTGGCTCTCCGTCGATGCTGGACTTGAACGGCCCAGCGGGGGAAAATTTTAAAGGACTGAAAGAAAAAAATAATAATGGTGAAGTTATTATAAACATGAGAGCGAGAAGGATAAACAAGCTTATTTTGGATGATCTCCCAAAGTTTGCAAGAATTCATTCCTCTAATTCTTCCCAGTGGGAGGATTTGGACACTTCTGAGCTTGACTGCAGCTCTCACACTGTCCGACTCTTACCCTGTAATCTTGTAATTTCAGTGTCAGTGGCACTGTACTTCACTTTCTCTCATGTCAGTTCACAGCTGCCCATCTTGGCTAGGACAACAGAGACTCTTACTTTCCTGGTTTAAAAAGTTCCCAGGGGCCAGTGCTGGCCTACCAAAGGATCCGATAATACAACCCAAATGTTTCAGAAAAATGTGTCTTTGTTCCCGGTGTGGTGATGGACACATTTGGAAAACTAAAAATATCTCAGACTAGTTTAACCCTTTAAAGCCGGTCGGAGTGGGCACGCTCTGTTTTGCGTAACTATTTTTAAATCCCGGTAGCTCTGCAACCACGTGAGCTAGCGCAATAATTTTTTTGCATATGAAACCGGAGGAGTTGTACTTACATCTTATGCCATCAGCTTGTCCTCGGTCACAGTTTCCTTCCACATATAGCTTTGCAAAAACTGCATAAAAAGCACTTGCAGCAACAAAAACATAATATTCCAGAAACACGCTTTGCCGATCCGATCAGCTGTTCATAACACTTCCTACTCCATCAGCGGGAACTATCGCATGTCTGCCAAACAAGGCCGACCTGCGTGACACCGGAAGTGACGTCATTTTGCGGAAATGTAGTTTTTACCATCAGGGCCTCATGAGCCTATACTGGTGTTTTTAAAAGTTATCTTTGACTTTATGACTTTCTGTGTCGTTTCTGAGATGCTTAGGACTCATATTGCACTGCTGGAAATAGTTTATTTTGATGCACATGCTGCTTTTTTGCAAATTTGCACTATAATATTTATTTTTAGTTTTTCCTGCAGTGTATAAAAATTGGTGTATTTCAAAAATAAAACTATGAAGACACTCAAAATAAATTTCCTGTGGTGGGAAACTATTTTGTGCAACTTTTTTGTATTTACAGTTTTGAGGGATAAACCTCTTAAATTTCTCTAACTTGAAATATATGTTAAAAAAACAAAAACGATTTTAAATCTTTTTGTAGTTTATTGCACTTTTTTGCAATTTATGTAATTTCTATGCACTTAATGCAGACATATTATTAAAATCTAGGCTGTAATGGTTGTATTGATGTATAGCAACTTGAAATGCTCCCAAAAATGGCTCCACAGCATGTAAACATATAATATAAGCTCTGGCGGACTTGGTTCTATGGTAGGTCTTAAAGGGTTAATAAGGCTGTCAAAATTGAGGCAAACAAAACAACTGCAGTGTAATACTGTCACCATCTTAGTTGAATTGGTCACATGACTGCATCATATGATTAAAATGCCTCATCGTGTCTGAAAGCCTGCAGTTACGCTGTCCACACTGCGACGCAAAAACAGCGTTTTCAAAAGTATCCGCTTTGGAGAGCGTTTTCAAAAAAACGGTGTCTCAGTGTGGAGGAAAAAACAGAGAGAAAAAGATGCGTTTTCAAACAAAAACGTAATAGTGTGGACATGAAATCCTGATCGCAGGGTTAGGGCCTCACAGATTGAGCTGTGAGGACCATGAACTAAAGTTTTTGGACCGTTTCTCTTAAATACAAACTCACACAAGTGTCTTTCTTTGCGTTACCTGATGGGCGTGCGTGGGCTGCTGTTGTGTCGGCGTACGTTTCTCGCTCGGGGTTCGAATGAGAAGCCTTCCTTTAGACTCTCGAGGACCGATGGAGCCACGTATGTGAAACCCTAAAAACAGCAGATGAGTGAAGAGCCTTTGACTATCTGAGGCTTCGTTATGTAGCGGACAGAAAAGAAATCTGATGAGGAGGAGAATCTCACAGCGAAGGCAAGCTCTGCGCTGTGGCTGAGCGAAGTATCATCCGGACTGTCCACGGGCGTCTGTCTGGTAAACCTGGTGTCAAACTGGCTCACGTCCTCGTCCGACTGCTGCACGTAGACGCAGACAGAAAAGAATGAGCGATTAATAAAGGTATAAGTTGGCGTGAAGGTAAGACAAAGGCATCGAGCGGTCTGGGAACATCAAAGAGAAACACGCAGCAGGAGGTAGATGGGAAGAGAAGTTAATTTAAAGAAAAAAGGGAGTGGAGACTGCTGAATCAACTCCTCTGGCTTTGAATAAATAAAAGGACTAGATTAACTTGAATAAGAAACGGTGCCCTACCAGCTGTGGCTTATACGGCGGCTCCACTCTCTTATGCAGCAGGTCGTCCCAGTTCACGTGTTTAAAGAAGGCGTGTTTCTGTAAAGGAACAAAAGGACCTGTTCTTAGATTCTTGTGTTCTCGGGGGAACGAGTTCAGGTCCCTTTTGTTTTAAAGCGTCTGCTTTGGTTTAGCAGTGTGGAATATTTCCATCATGAGCCGTGATCAGAGGTGTGGCCCTTAATCTAAAACCACATCTCTTCATCTCAAGTGTCTTCGATTTTAATCTACACTTATTTTTTCCTGCACCAACACATCTTTGCTTTACATGTATTCACACACACAGTCTGATTCTGAGAAAACTGTACATCAGATTGATTTCCTTACAGATTTAGTCTAAACGATGAACAGTCTGCAGGTATTTCAGAGCGTTTCCTGTGTTGTAGCTCACACAGGAAGCATCACAGTTAGTTACCTGGATGTCAGCACAGTCTGCTTTACTGGAGCCAAGTCTTTGGGCTGGGTTTTTCTTCAACAGCTGAAAAACAGATAAGAGTGGGGCGTGTCACCATGCAGGGAGATAACTGTGTGTCTAAAAGCCTGAGCCTGAAATAATTACTCAAACACTTTTTCAGGTTTTACTCTTTCTAACCTCTACATTCATATAGCACCAAATCACAACAGCAGTTACCTCAAGGAGCTTTATATTGTAAGGTAAGACTCTACAGTAACGTTCACTTATAAGAAAACATTTTCATTCAATGCTAGCAGTTATTATGTGAAGAACAAACAACTTTAATGTAAAATAGGGCTGCCATGATTAGTCAACTAGTCACAATTACCTCGACTATTAAAATCGTCAACGACTGATTTAATAGTCGACGCTTCGTTTGAAACTTTGTAAGATCCCAAAAGACGCAGGAATAAGTAGTAGGATTTAAGAGTGTAATAACGGACTGAAACAGAAGATGGCAGCACTGCATGTACAAAGATGCCAGCTGCCGTTAAACCCCGCAGAAGAAGAAGCTGTGTCCCAGTCAGAATTCACGGCCCAGCTCAGTTTACAACAATGGCGGCAGCTAGTTAGTTTTAATATTACTCTTATTATTCTTTCTGGGTCACAAAATAAACGTTTAACATATTTTCAGGCGAGAATGTAGCTGTGTAAACCTCAAATATCTGCTCAGTTTATCAAGACACCACATATTTTCAAAAGCGCTCCGACGTTTTCGGAGACGTCTGTTACCCACCAGCTCGATAGCTAGCCGGGGGCTAGGCTAACTAGAGCCGTGAGAACACCGGACTCCTGCAAATCGTTTTCAAACCCACCGCCCTCTTTCGCTACTCAGGTTAAACATATATAAGTCACTTAGATAACTTAAAAATGTTATTGTTTGGCTTTTTTTAGTATTTTATTTGTTCCTGAGTAAATCGGTTTGGCTGAGATTAAAGTTATAGTTTTTACACAGCTGAATAAACGTCAAGCAGACAGCTGATTATCAGAAGTGTGAGATGCTCGAGAATATACTCCGGTGTCCTGTTATATTTTAGATAGCAAGGAGTTTGTTCAACTTCACTGAAACAATCTGCAAATTTCATTAAAATTTAATAAACTATCATCTTATCTTTATTATTAGTTAGCACATACCTTAAACACTTAAAGCTGTAAGCTAATGATAGTTATATAAGAGCAGATGCTGCTGGTGCAATAAGCTGTACGTTTTATGTCCAATGGATGATGATCTGATTAGTCGACTAATCGCAAAAATAATCGGTGACTAGTCGACTATAAAAATAATCGTTTGTGGCAGCCCTAATGTAAAATTAACTGAAAGTATTTGTCAGATAATTAGCATGACTTTTCAAAACTTTTCCAGCCACAAAAATCTGGCTTCTGCAGCTTTTTTGACTAAATCACTGAAACTAAAGTCATTCATTTGGCCCCTTTGCAAAGTTTTTATGTTGCTTTAAGGTGTCAGATGACCAGATGGAGGAGAAAGGTGGAAGAAACGTCCACTGAAAGTAGCAGAAGAAAACTCAAGCAAAACATCCCGGTGCTGCGTACAAAACAAAGTTTTGTGAAAGTTAAAAGGTGAACTTCACTAATGGCCTGGACTCAAAACTTTTACGATAAATATATATAAAGTTAAATGTTCCAGAGAAAAATCTGGACATGTTTAAAACCATCTGCTCACCGAGTGTTCCCTGGACTGTTTCCTACATTGATTTTATTTTGGCATAGAAAGGAGTGTGCTACACTGAGATGTGTGACTGGGAAGGGCAGTAAAGTCTCCACCGCACGCTGAGAAGACGGACAGCCAGCTTCTCTTGGCAGACGCGAAGGAGGGAGGCTGCTGGCAGGAGGCGAGCCCCGACTAATTCTTAAGAATCATTGATCTGACACCGAATCTGCGAACAGCAATTACTCATATGTGTACAAACCAGACCAGGAGCCACGAGGCATTATTTTAAAAAAGGAAAAATAACTGGGCTGAAAAACACGTTTAAAACTGAAACCAAATCAATTTGAAACCCACTCCAAGTGGCACAATCTAAAGCCATTTAGCATGATTTATTTGTGTAACCAACTGGGAGTTGATGAGATACCAGTTTAAAAAGGTTTGCTACCCTGGATGTTTGATGTGTTTTCTCTTAGTTCACTGGAGAAAACTTCAAAAAGTACATTTAAGCTTTAAAATGCACAGAAGGACGAGCACAGCTGCACCGTGTTTCATGCGACTTTGTGCTACGCACCTTTTTGACGAGGTCTCTGGCATCGATTGTCAGGTACGGCGGCAGGCTGAGTTTACACTTCAAGATCTTATCGATGGTCTTCTTCCTGTTTTCCGCCGTGAACGGAGGCTGAAAACAGAGTGCGGGATTCAGTCAGCGGTTACTAATAGGACATTAAAACTGCTCGTTAATCGATTCTGTGAGCAAAGAAGTCAAACGCATTATTCAACAGCAGGGTGGCTAAACTGAGGAAGAACAGGAGAGCCCACTGGTGGGAAATAACACAGCAACTGTCAGCCTGCACCACCAGTTTGGCCTCCTGTGACTTTTTCCTCGTTTGATGTGGAATTCAAGTTTACATGTTGCTCTTCTGACATACTGGTGGATTTTCTTCCTGGACCAGTGCGGCCCTCTGTAGGAAAACTAGGGGAGCACAACTGATCCGAACAGCAAACACAAGGAGTCTGAGATCCTGCATTTTTTATTACTTCTGAACATTTGATGAACAAAAATGTCCGACTGTCTCGTCACAGTCCAGATGCTCACCATCAAGATGTCACTGCTTAATAACCGGATTTCCAAGAAGCTGAGGACAAATTTAAATCAGGTACAGGCTCATCGTCTCGTGCACTTCTGGACCGTTTTCAGCTCGGCTGCTATTCGCAGAGCTTCTACTGGAAGTGCTGTTCTTGCACTTGTGCCTCCACGTTGTGCGTGCTGTGCTAAAACAGAGATCCTTTAACTTGATTTTCATTTTCTGGGAAATGGATGATGTCACGGTGAGCCAAATCGGGGGAAGAGCTCAAGTGACGAGTTATTATTTCCATGTGCTGGCACAAGATGGCAAGGTTGAGGCCATTTCCTCTGAATGCTGATCCATCAGGACGTGCTCACAGGCTCAACTGATGGTGCACAACCTCATGAATGCGAGGAAAAATGGCACTCCTCCTCCCGGAAACTGTGGACAGTTCAACTGAAAACAGCTCGTCATATCCAGAGAGCCGTTATCACAAAATTCAGGTGAACCTGAAACAAGTTTATTTTTGCTCTCTGCAGAGGTCATCGCAGGACTTCTGACGATTGATCGAAAACCTGCAGCTGCACTGAAAGCCGACTGAAACATACGAGGAGATGACTGTGAATCTGGGAAGCCTGTTCTTTGAACCTCCTGATCATATTTATACTGCTGCTGCTGACAGGCAGTCGAGACGTAGCTCCAGCAATCCAAGCTTTGTGCACAGAGGTGTGAATCCGTCGCTTGTCCAACCACCACTTTGTTTTTAATAACCATTTTAGCTGAAGTATTGTGGAGCTAAGGAAATAAATATTCTCCCTTAGGGTGTTTGGAGCACACACTTGCTTCACTACTTTCACTCTTAAATAAAATACCTTGACTAGAAAATCCGATTTTCAGATTTCAGCCTTCGTCTTTGTAAAGCAAAACTTTAAGAAACGGCCTGAAGGCTCCACAGAAACTGAAACTGCAGGAAGGAGCAGGAAAACCTCGAGGCTCTCTGGATGGTCAGTAAAAGCTCTTCTTTGACTTCCAAAACACCACCTATCGCCCTAAACTAAAAAAAATTGCAGATACTAGCCACAGGGGGCAGTCTTTTATTCTGTTAGGCTGCAGCAACCACTTCTTCATAAAAAGAGAAGCAAGCTTCCTCTTTTTGAGGCGAGCTTTAGGAGGAGGTACAGAGAAAAGCCAGCTTAGCCCTACTGCAGCCTAAAAAACACTCCAGGCTCCAGCTTACCGATCCAGTCATCATATCGTACATGAGCGCCCCGAGGCTCCACCAATCCACCGCTCTGTTGTGACCCGACCTGGTCAGGATCTCTGGAGCCCTGCAAGAAAACAGGCGAACACAAAGTGAGGGAGTGAACGTTTCTGTGATGGGTTATAAAGCCGAAGCCTCGCAGTCTGTAACGTTTAGGTGTGCACGTTACCCACATGTACTCGATGGTGCCGCAGAAGGTGTGTGTGACGGATCCATCGTGAATCGATTCTTTGCAGAGCCCAAAGTCAGTCAGCTTGATGTGTCCTTAAATAGAAAATCAAACTGAAGCACTCAGATGAGGCATAAACGACTCCCTAGAGGTAGAATTACATCCTGTTTAGAATTCAAGACATTTGCCTCTTTTCTCCACCTTCATGAAAAATGATACATGCAGTACCACTAGTGTCCACTTGAGGCACGCTTTAAAACCAAGTTAGTTAAAATATGAGACTCTGCAGGAGAAATAAACACGTTTACAGGCAGCTATAAGAAATGAAACCCTCTATGGAGAGTTTCCACCTTCATAACAAAACTGCTGAAACTCTATTAAGTGTTAAAGCTTGAATAAACATAACTCTTAGACTGACAGGTGCATCTGAGCTTGCTAGAGTCCTTGAACTCTGCATCACAGTTGTGCTGTTAGAGCATTTTTAAAGCATTTATCTGCATAATAATACGACTGCTGTGCAGTTATTGTACTAACAGCAGCTCCAAGAAATCTGTGCCCCACATTTCTACATTTTTCTGCATTTTGTGCATTCTCAGGCAAACTCGTGCTCTCACCTTGGTGATTGAGCATGATGTTTTCAGGTTTCAGGTCCCGATAAATAATCCCGTTAGAGTGGAGGTGACCGAGGGCCAGAGTGATCTCTCCGAGATAGAAGCTAAGCATACACAACATTTTAATTAAACATTACTTAAACAGTGAACTGTTTTCAGCATCATTAACAAATCGCACATACCAGGCAGTGTCCTCCATGAAGATGCCTTCCTTCTCCAGCTGCATGAACAACTCTCCTCCTGAGGATAAACAGCAGAACACATGGATGAGACAGAGTTCACGTAATGTCAGAACAGCGCTATGATAACAAATATCAGAGGCTGGATTTTCAGTCACATAGATTTTGTTTGACATGTATTTTGGGTGCAGGTTAGGAATATTTCTACATGCATATCGTGTCTCAAATCCGTAAAATGCCTTTGACAAAAGGACCTGACGGGTAAGTCGGGGTAAAGATGTGTTGCCCCACAGCTGGATGTTGCCTCCAGCTTACCGCTCAGACACTCCAGGATGAGGTAGAGTTTTCCTCCAGTCTGGAAGGCGTACAGCAGATCTACGATGAACGGGTGCCTCACCGTCTCCAGGATCTCTCGCTCTGCTCGCGTATGGGCCGTGTCTTTAGCGTTGCACACTATCTTTGCCTGTAGGAGACAAAGAGTGGAAGGGGGCTTGATATAACGACGACAGAGACAAACTAAAAAATGAAAAGTGTGCAATGCGAGGAAGGACAAACGGCATCCAGGATCCGTCCACGTACCTTTTTCAGGACCTTCATGGCAAAAATTCTCCCCGTCTGAGCCCCTTGAACCTTCCTCACTTGGAAAACCTGCAGAGAGAGAAAAGCAGCAGGATGCTGTACGACTGTGGTTGCATCAGGTGGGACGTTTTAAAATGAAGCGCCTTGAGGCGACATTTGTTGTGATTTGGCGCTATATAAATAAAATTGAATTGAAATTGAATTGAATTGAAAAATCAAATCTGAAAAATCAAGGATGGGGCAGCGACCCACTGTGGTGAATAACGGAGCGCCATTTTTATTAAACAAACCCGATTGGAGGCAACCTTTTGATGATTTGGTTGATGGAATTCCCCCAAGAGTATGATCACAGATTAGACTGCCTAGTAATGTATAGAGAGGTAATAAAAGGTAACAGGGACCAGCAAAACTCTGATCTACTGTTATCAAGAACAAATACATAAAACCAAAAGTCTGTGCTGAAGAAACATGCTACTTAAAGAAGTGTCACATGTGCGCACACACACACACAGACACATACTTTGCCATAAGCTCCTTTTCCCAGCACAGTAAGAAGCTCAAAGCAGTCCGGTCCGACTCTCTCACAGTCCCTGTTGACACTTTCACTGGTCAGCTCCACCTCCTCCGTCTGGGCACTAGGCAGAGGAGAAAATAACCAGTATGGGTACTGGCATCAGCAGTTATTATTTATGTTTTATATGCACTGTTAAACCTGCCTTACTTTTCTGGTTCTGGGACAGTGAAGTCACACACATCATCCTACAGACAGGGAGAAAGAAGACAAACAGGGTTAAATGGAGCTGCAAGATTTCAAAGGTACTTTTAATTGAAATGAGGGCTGCGTAAAAGGAGCTGATAGTCAAGAATTTCAGATTTTAGACTCCTGCTGCCTTCTGGACCAAACTTCACACCTTCTAAGACGAACTAAAACTGAAAAATAGCAGCTGTGTCAAACAAGCCTGTGTATTGTATTGGAGAGATATCAGCTGAAGTTAAAATAGGGCCGGGTATGTAATGCCATGTAGCACCACAAGATGGTGAAAAGGTCCAACAACAACAACAAAAAAAACCACAACATTCTTCAGAGCTGTGATACAGCAGCAAAATAATAAGGAATAATAAAACTTTAGGGGACAAGCTTTTTTAGCTACACCCCTTTTAAAGTGGCTGTCTTCTGATTGGCTCCCCTGTGCAAACAGAAGTTTGGGGTACCCGGTGAGTTAGATTCTATGAGGTGGCCAACCCATCAAGTTGTCCCCTTTCTATAAGAGCATACAAAGCCCAAAGCAGAAGGACAGGAAATAGTCATGCTCCCAGTTTACTATAAAAGGGTTAGTTTTTCAGAATAAAACTCACTAGTTAGTCAATTCAAAAGAATGCATTACTTTCCAAACAAAGCCTTCAGTGACTCATACAAAGTTATTGGGATGATTGTGTCATAAGTTTCAAAATAAAAGCCCCTAGTTATAGTACTTTCTTTTAATCTCGTCATTTAAATTTCAGAATATATTAAAAAAGGTAAACCTGCTTTAAAAATTTGTGATCTTCTTTCAACATTTTATGCAAAAAGTATTTCATTTTCTGTCACTTCTTGTTTACCCTACATGTGGCACTTCATATTTTGTCATTATTTCACAATTTGTATGTTTATAGTATTTACAGAAGACAAAGTAAAGAAAAACAGCATTTATCAAAACTAAACAATACATTTACACAACATAAATAAACTATCGTATAAAAACATGATCATTTTTCACATTGTTCTCATTTGGCTATAAATGAGCATTTAATGCACACCTCTGTGTCACTGATGTCCTCAGTCTCCAAGTCGATGTCGAACACTCCTGCCATCCTGAAACAAAGACGGTGCGGTCAGACAGTCTGCTGTGTTTCAATTCACTTTACTTATAAACACGGGAACATTTTTGGCTCCTGTGGACCTTCATACACCGACAGCTACGGCTGAAAGGTCAACAACCGCAGGTTTCAGATCTGCTCTAACTGTGTGTTTACACCAGATCAGAAGCAAACAGTAACGTCACATGAATACATCAGTGTCACCCAACAGCCAACAGGACGAGGGGCACACGACTGACTAGCATGAAATGCAGAATGTGAAAACTACACTTTGCTGCGACTTCATAACTGGAAATTTATGTAGGATACTGGTTTGTACACAAATCAGGTTTACATACTTTTATATTTGAGAAGAAAACAAAATTCAATGTTCTGTGACTCTGCAAAACATAAATAAATGTATTTATTCATTCATTAATGAGGATGTGACTTTCTAACAGCAGCACTGGGAGCCAGAGGTGCATAACGAGACGAACATGAAGGGCAGATTAGACAAAATTAATCAGATCTAAAATCTAAAAATGACACTATGCAAAACAAAATAACCCGATGGAAACTTTAAATAATTTTAAATATCAATATTCACTCAGCAGTGCTTTTGTTGCTGTTATTACACTGCCAATCCCAGGTTGGATATCCACACGTTTATTAATGAATGTTCTGCTATACCAGGTGCCCAAATAGTAAAGGTTAACAGCCAAAATGCAGCTTCATTTCAAAGGTTTCTGAAAATGTGCTTGTTCAGCGTGTAACTCAAACACAGCATCAGCTGAGTCAGTTCAAACACACCTTCAGACTGTGAGCGCACTCAAAATCTAACCAAGTGGACCACAACACACGGGTCTGGAACCACAAAACCAGCATGTTTTACCAGCTGATAATTAAGCAGAGAACAGAATTTATCTGTTATCTCCAGCCTCGTCTCACTCTGCTGCAGCTGACTGGCTGTAACACCGAGCCGGGTGTGAATAACCGCAAAACCAAACAAACATTAGCTGAGGCTCCACCGAGCAAAACACGGCCCGGCTAAGTGAACGCTTACGACGCAGCTGATCGTCAGTTTAAACCCGTTAAATGTGACACGTGAATTCTGTGTCTTATTTTACTCGATCTACGAAGCCTCGGCGTGGAAAAAAAACAGGGAAGGAGCGCATTCACTTCCCACGTTAGCCGAAACAAATAAACGTGTTACCGTGACAGAAGCGCTGAGCTTTCCCTGAGATGATTTTAGTCCCACAGATGATCTTTTAGAGTCTTTAAAGTGTCGCTAACTCCATTTAAATGTCAGTGCGGTGACACGTCAGGCTGCGAGCAGGTTTGACAGGCTAAATAAAAACACCGAGGACAGGCTAAAGCTAACTAGCCTCACCTGGGGACGCTCCGTCATCCGGCGGACGCTCGGTTTTCTCTGTACGGTGATTTTCTCTCTTCAAGCAGCTTTATGCACAACCAGCGGCGGCTGTCATTGCTTTGTCAGATTTTACTGACCTGGACAAACAACCACAGAGAGCTGTTTGGGTTCCTCTCATGCGCCGCGCTACTCTTCTTCTACTGCTTATTGGGTGTATGACCGGTGTGTTAATAACCCGCCTTTACTGCCACCTACAGGACTGGAGTTTCGTAGCAGCAGGAAATCAAAATGCGAAACAATAATTGTTTTTCATGTTTAGCCTGTCTGAGTAGCTCAGAAACTGCTGATCTGCTGGGATATTCCCACACAAACATCTCTAGGGTTTACAGATAATGCTCTGACAGGAAAAAATATCCAGTGAGTGGTACTTCTCATGGAGAAACTACCTTGATGATTGTTTTGAATTAATGGGAAGGCGAGAGTTACTCAAATAACCACTCATTGCAATCAAGAACATCTCTCAAAGCATAGCACATCAAGCCTTCATGCAGATGAGCTACAAAAGCAAGTGTCCACCTGAGGTGACACTTTAGTCAGCTAAGATCAGGAAACTGCAATTTCCCAAAACTATAAAATAGAAGACAATGGGGGGAAAGGTTGCCGGGTCTAATGACTCTGGATTTCTACTGCCACATTCAGATATCAGGATCAGATTTGGCTGTAAACAACATGAAAGCATCGCTCCATCCTGCCTTGTATCAGCAGGTCAGGCTGCTGGTAGCATGATGGTGTGGGGGATACTGCTTGGCACATGTAGGGCCCCTTAGTACCAACTGACTGATGTTTAAACTCCACAGTCTACCCAATTACTGTTGCTGACCATGGTCTTTATGATCACATTGTACCCATCCTCTCATGGCTGCTTCCAACAGGAGATTCATAACATGGAGGAACAGCTGACAAATATGCAGTGACTGTGTGATGCTGTCATGTCAGTGTGGGCCAAAATTTCTTAGGAATGGTTCCAGCACCTTGTTGAATCAGTGCCATGACAAATTAATTCTGCTCTGGAGGAAAAAGAGGGCTAAGTTGGTACTAGCAAGCAGTGTTGGGGAGTAACGGAATACATGTACCGCCGTTACGTATTTAAAATACAAAATATGAGTAACTGTATTCCGTTACAGTTACCGTTTAAAAAGGTGGTATTTAGAATACAGTTACTTTGTTGAAATAAATGGATTACACGGCGGTACTTCCCTGTTTCATATTGTGGCGGGTCAGGACTGTTTGGGTTTTGTTTGACAGCTACGTTCTGTTGTTCCAGGTGGCAGCGTTACGGTTGCCATGGTTACAGGGTGACGCTCTCTCTCTGTGTGTTTCCTGGGTGAGAGAGGCCTTTTTGTTGTTGTTGTGCTAAGTTAATAGGCAGAATGCTACCGGTATAGCTCTAAAGAATGTAGCATCATGGGCAGTGTAGTCCGTGCTGCAGGGAGAATGGACTGCCATACCCGTTATGTGTCTGTGAGCGAGGGAGGGAGAAAAAGGAAAAGTACGAACTGTCATCGAGCAAAAACGGGAGCTGGAAGCATGTAAATATAATAATAACCACTGCAGCCAAGAAGAGAGCCTGACGAGCCCAGTTGTAAGTAAGCTGTTAAGACTCGACTGTACGCCGTGTTCGTGTTTTCCTCTGAAACAATAAGTTCTGTTGGAGCAGCCTTTCAACGCCTCTCTCTGTGAGAAGAGAACAGAGAACCCACCGTATTAGCCAGAGGTCCCTTTACTACGGTTCGGAGCCGCGGACCTTCAGTAACAGTAATAAATCACAGCAATAGTACATTCATGTAGTTGTAAACAGCATGATAATATATTAAGTAATCCAAAGTATTCAGAATACGTTACTCTCATTGAGTAACGTAACGGAATACGTTACAGAATACATTTTGGGGCATGTATTCTGTAATCTGTAATGGAATACATTTTTAAAGTAACCTTCCCAACACTGCTAGCAAGTTGTACCTAATAAAGTGGCTGTGGAGTGTACATGTGCCTGTCTTCAGTTAGTCAATTCAAAAGAACGCATCTGTGCCTTTTTAGTGGTAACAGTGTTTTGTGCTGTGAATGTTTTGTACTTTTCATAGTCATTAGAATACTACTATAGCAAAAATAAGGGGTTTGAAATATCAGCTACTGGACTGTTTTGTTTACTTTTTTAAATTAATGTTTTTGATTTTATTGTAATTTGTTGGTGATTATTCCAGAATTAGTGCAGTATAGTACATTTAGCATGTGAGTTTGAAATGTCTGTTATGCAGTAATCTTGGCTACTCTTCTCTTCGTCCTCATGTATTTATTGTTCAGCTGCAGTTTTGTCTGTCATCATTTGGGTTTCCACAAAGTGACCCATTTGTTTCTGAGCCGCAGGTTTCCTGAGAGGACCACAAACAACTGTCAAAAATGGGGAAAGAAGTTACCTGAGAATCACCTTCATCCAGTTTTACCCAGTTGTTGGTCATTTATCAGTCATTTCAGTCACCGTGTCAAACTTGTGATCTTGTGGTGAAATGCAATTTTCCAGCTTGGGTGTAGTGTGGGCACCGAAATCCGTTAACGTGTTTCCTAGTATTAATCAAGCTGTGTTTGTTTTGGAAGAAGTAACGGACCAGGATCATCTGAACACTGACATTTTGAACTTACTTTTTTTTTTTTTTAGTCAAATTAAATTAATTAGCGAACAAATGACATATGGGTGCAGGGAGGTGGCGAGTAATCATCGTGGGGTTCTGTTATTTTAGATTTGGGGTTCCTGTTTTGTTTTCATTGTGAATCTATTCGTGTGAGGCTACAATATCAAAGCACTACAGACGCCAAGTTTTCATTTTTGTAAGGTAAAGGTTCTGGTTCCCATTTTTTGAATCCTCTCATATTTCAGTCTCATGGCATTTCCCTGCCTGTTCCTCCCTGTTTGTCTTGTTTCCCCGTTTCTGTTATGTTTAGTGTAAATCTTCTCAGTTCAGTCAATCACTCTTTATTCATACAGCACCTTTAAAACAGGTGGTGCAGATCAGTGAGACACACCACAGGACGAGCGCCTAAAATAATTGCAATCGCAGACCGTGGTAGCATTTTTAGGTTACCTGGAAAGACTGCGGTTGTTCACTTCCTCTGCAGGGTCTAATTGTGGGCTACTGAACTTAGATCACGAGAAAATAGATTTAAGAAGAAAAAAAACTAAAAATCTAGAATTAAAATACATTTTTTAAAAGTCAGATGCATCATAAAACTTATATGATCAGTAAGTTGCAATGAGAGACACAAAAAATGTAAAAAAACAAACAAAAGTAAAACCGAAATATTCGTTTCATTGGAGAAAGTAAATAAGAAAGAAGGTAAATAATGTTTTTCAAGTCAAAACTCAGTCAAAAGTTGGGGTGACGCAGTTTTATGTTTGAAGACTGAATCACCTCCAGCTGCTCTCACATCTGCAGAGATACATGGTAAACATTTTCTCTCCAAAGGTTTTCATCCTGACTCTGAGGACCTGATGGGTTCACGGTCGAGTCCTCAAAATATTTCTCTGCATCCACAGTTATCTGGTTACAGAAGGAGGTTTTGGTGACAGATTGATCCGACAAACAGTTAAAATCTGACTCAAAGGTCCCGCCCATGTTTATTATTTAGGAGCTACATCTTTACATTTTAAAGTTAACCAAACTGGGTCATCAGTGTGAGGCCAAAGTCACATCTAAATGTCTTCTGTTAACTTGAGACTTCTGTTATTTCCTGTACTATCATGTGTGAGCCATAACAGGCAAAATAAACCTGCACCAACTAAAAGAAAAGTCCCCATATGACCCACTTCCCCATACGATCGGGAAAATCCAAATCCAACCTAACAAAGGTCTGACTGTCATATCAGACCTGTGAAAGAGACGCCCCCGCCACCGCGCCGTTCGACCACATGCTCCCCTGTAATGTTTTTAAAAACAAGCGCTCAGAGGGTCGCTGATCCTTTGGTTAATGTTTGCTTTATGATATTTTCCACCTCAGGTCCTCTCACAGAGGTGACAGTTGTTTTGTTGTTGTGTGCTCGGGGTTCATCTGCTTCTTAGAAGTTCTGCCATTTCTGTGGTTTTAACTTCCCTTTGTGTCAGCTCAAACTCCAGTCTTTATTTCAAGACTCACGATTCTTTATTGTCATTATGTAGGCACAACAAAACATACAGTTATACTCCCTCACGTGGTGCACAACATTTAATTAACAGATAAATGTAGTGATGTATAAAAAGTCTAAGTAAATATATACATACAGATACTCATGCCTACATAAGTACACAAAAATAACAAATGCATGTATGACTATAAAGGCAAAAGCAATAGGAATGAACATGAGATATTCACAGACTATGAAATGTACACAAAAAACTGATGATTACATGAGAATATGTGTATATCAGGATGTAAACATGCAGAATCAAAGTAGAATATTGCAGTTTTTACTTGTGTAGTAACATTTTATTACTATAATTTAGTTCCAAATACATTACAGAGAAACAAAATATATTTTTTTAATAGTTTATAACCATTAACAGGTTAAGCAGAACTTAAATGCCAAGTTAGCCATTAATGTCAATGTCACGCTTCCGGCTGTCCCCGGATCTCCATGCAAGTCTTACAATGGGATGATTGTAAGACTTGCATCAAACTACTGTGGAAAATTCACCTCACAGCAGAAGTGAAAGCAGTTAAAAGTAAGAGAATACAGAAACAGGCTTTCAGTGGAAACAGCGGCTTGGCAGCTGAAAAGGAAGTGGTCTGTTAGACCCTAACATCATCATCACCTTCAGGGACACGAAAAATAGATACAAGATGAGGTCTCACTGGATTACATCGATTCTTACTGGTGAGTAAGAAAAATGCTTCGTGGTGTATCAAAAGTCTGCTTTAGGAAGGAGGCAAATTTCAATGATACTGGTGGAAATTTCACCTTCCAGCAGGTTAAAGTTGTGTCAGATGAACAAATAGATATGAGAGAGGGCGTCATGATGGCGTTACATACACTCGATGTGGTTGTACTGACTGTGGTGATGGGAGCAGGACGCTTCATTGTTGTTTTCTGATTATTTTAAATGTTAAAAAACAAAAACGAAACTACAGAAATGCTTATGAGGAGAAAAGTTCAAACATTTTCATCGAATCAAAGAACTTGGGGTCGTCAGGAAGGACTCAGCAGTCACACTGCACTGCTGCTCGTAACAGAAAACAGCACCCACGATTAGATCAGCAAGCTCAGACTCAGGATACAAGAACTCACAGATATGTTCCACTCAAGTCACAAAAATAACTCGACCTCCTCCAGCTGATTCTTAGGATACGTCTCAAAGAGAGAACTGAGCGTCACCTGCATAACATTTTAAATCTACAACATTAATCATCTTAATGATCTTAAAACCCCTTTCCTTGCTTTTAATTTAATTCTGATGCTCTTCTGTGAAGATGGTAGTTCATAGGCAGTGTCGGGAAGATTACTTTTAAAATGTATTCCATTACAGATTACAGAATACATGCCCCAAAATGTATTCTGTAACGTATTCCGTTACGTTACTCAATGAGAGTAATGTATTCTGAATACTTTGGATTACTTAATATATTATCATGCTGTTTACAACTACATGAATGTACTATTGCTGTGATTTATTACTGTTACTGAAGGTCCGCGGCTCCGAACCGTAGTAAAGGGACCTCTGGCTAATACGGTGGGTTCTGTGTCGGCTCGTAGCTGAAAACTAGCTTTACTTTGTTGTCTGGGTCAACTTTGCTAGGAGAGACAGAGAGAGGCGTTGAAAGGCTGCTCCAACGGAACTTATTGTTTTTGGAGGAAAACACGAACACGGTGTACAGTCGAGTCTTAATAGCTTACTTACAGCTGGGCTCGTCAGGCTCTCTTCTTGGCTGCAGTGGTTATTATTATATTTACATCCTTCCAGCTCCCGTTTTTGCTCGATGACAGCTCGTACTTTTCCTTTTTCTCCCTCCCTCGCTCACAGACACATAACGTGTATGGCAGTCCATTCTCCCTGCAGCACGGACTACACTGCCCATGATGCTACATTCTTTAGAGCTATACCTGTAGCATTCTGCCTATTAGCTTAGCACAACAACAACAAAAAGGCCTCTCTCACCCAGGAAACACGCAGAGAGAAAGTGTCACCCTGTAACCATGGCAACCGTAACGCTGCCGCCTGGAACAACAGAACGTAGCTATCAAACAAAACCCAAACAGTCCTGACCCGCCACAATATGAAACAGGGAAGTACCGCCGTGTAATCCATTTATTTCAACAAAGTAACTGTATTCTAAATACCACCTTTTTAAACGGTAACTGTAACGGAATACAGTTACTCATATTTTGTATTTTAAATACGTAACGGCGGTACATGTATTCCGTTACTCCCCTACACTGTTCATAGGTGCTTCTCCTCCAAACTGGCTGTGGGTCTGCTGGGAGTATAGGATAAAAGATGCAAATCCAGAAGTGGAAATCCAGGAAACCTGGAGGCTACAACTACTGCCAAAAAAACCTTTCCAGTCTCTGTCCAGTCAAATAAATTTGCTCCAAGTAGACTCTGATTACACACTAACTGCATAAAACTCAATGTACCTGAATACACTTTGAAGACTGAATGCTTAAAAAGCATTAAGGTGTTATGTGTTGATTAAACAGCAAAAATATTCTTTTTAACCATTTCGAATGGAAAAAAACTCTTTCTGAAAATGAAAATGAGTGCTTCTCATCAGAGCCAATGAGTTCTTTGAAACGTTTTGGATGAACAGACTGTATTGGCGACTGTCAAGCCTTTGAGTCGCCTTTGAGTCGCCGAGCAGCTGAATAGGGGAATAACAGCGCCCGCTGTTTGAAACGTAAGTCAAGGTTCCAGGTTAAAACTCCTTTATTTGTTACCAAATCCTTAAAATCCGTAGAAAAACAGTGATCAAAAACATTCTAAGCTTGAGCGGTCAGCAAAAGTCGACTTCCCCCATCACCCACTCATTCACAAAAATTCCCTCGGGACGTGAACAGGTGATATAGCAATCACTATTACTATTACCGACACCACGTGACCCAAAGCTATGCCTATCCACAACAGACTGTAAGTAAATGCGAAATGAGCAATACTTTTACCTAACTGTGGATACAGAGAAATATTTTGAAACAACAGAATTCAGAAAACACTTCTGAGCCGCAGTGTGGTCCAGTTCTGTGAATCTGTGGTTTCCATCCACTGAGTAAGATAATCATTTCAAAAGGAAATATTTTTTCAGTTAGATGGTTTCTGTGCCAGCAGCCTTGAGTGTATAATCATAGATTGTGTATGACAGATAAACAGCCGCAGTGATGTCACCCACTGGTTTGGAATTCATTTTTAAGCCAAGTTAGCATTTTTGTCACCATCATGTTTGTTTGTTTGGAGACAGATGTGATTGCATTCATAAACTGTACGGATGCACATACAAGCTAATTAGCTGCCGTGTTATTTGTCAGATAATTCAAAGTGACGCAGGCACTAACAGCATAAACTAGCTGTGTGCTGGCTGCAGGTGCCGATTTTTCCACCAGGTTGTAAACCTGTTATTTGTGCTGTGATTTATAGATATATAGGAGACACTGGGGACTCACTCAGAGTCTGAGAAAGGTTCAGGTGGACTTTAGACGAGCTGCAGTTTTTCAACATTCCCACTGTTTGAGTAAAACTGAATTTTAAGGACACTGCAGAGAGAGATCTCTCTGTGTGGCTCGTTAAAAGTTGGTGTCCCTCTGATCCCCTTCAGAACTGATCACATCTGGGCTCTGGATGCTGCTCGTTGCTGCTGCTGAGGTCCAACACGTCGAGCTGGGTTCAACAGCCAGCGTGGGCTGTAACCTCTCCTATCTTTATGACACAACGTGGCTCAAGCATCACCCAGATAAACCTCCCAGCATGATCTTCTCTGCCAGCCTCAAAGAGGGACGACCCATCCAAGGTGACCGATCATCTCACTTAAAAATGTTGGAAACATGCAGAGAGCGTAAGGCTGTGATTTCACTTTGTGAAGCAGGTGACCAGTAACGACCAGTTACTCTTTTTTTAGGGTTTCAGCTCAACAGTCGTTATACGGTGACTTTGGTGAACCGCTCTCTGGCTCTGATGATCTCCAGTATCGAGGACAGAGACCTGGGGCTGTACTACTGTATTTCCTACGTAAACTCTGACTTAAAAATTGGGGAAGGAACCAAACTTCAGGGTAAGAGTAACCTTTAGGTGATATTTCACTGTGAAATTTTTCTTTAGCTCAGAGTCTTCCGCACAAACTTCCCCTGCAAAGTCCAAGCAGGGCAGAAGGTGAGGTTATGTACTTGATGTAAACACAAATTTAATTCAGGAGCTATTTTACAAACCGGGCTGGACATCGAGAAATTATGCAACTTCTAAATGTTTGCTCGGACTCCAGCCTGAACGAGACGGATTCATGAACAAGTTTTTTAGAGAGATGTCGAGTGAAGTGTGGTCTAAAACGGGGGTGTCAGACAAATGGCCTGGAGACAGAACTGGTCTGGGAAAGGGTCCAGTTCATCCCACTCACTGGCTTCTGAAAATTTCACTTTTTACTGTACTGAGGTCAGAGTTACGGCCTTCTTACTAATGACACGACCCGTGGCCTGTCAGACTACACCCAAGTAAGAGATGAAGCATTAACCTGATGAACTTCTTTGATTAACAGCTGCATTTCTTTCTAATGTTGTTTAAATCACATTTTTTATATTAAGAAGTCTCCGGGAATAAATGTGGAGTTAAACTTGTTTACACTGAAAGAAAGAGAACCAGTCAGAGGTGATGCAGGACTTCATGTCTCAGAACATGTTTCACCCTCGGCTTTATTTTGTCTGTTTGTCATCAGTTTCAGGTTCATCTCGGCTTCTTTTTAATCACTGGTACTGCATGATCGCGGGTTTCATCCTCGTGATTATGGTACTGGCTGTTTGTGTCACCCACTGGAAAGCTCGGGCGAAGGAGAAGAAGAAGAAGACCGCCATCCGGACCAGATGCTGACATCACCCGTAAATATATGACAAATACTAGTAATACAACTCCGACGCCAACTACACTTTCACAGCTGACAGTTTATGCTCACTATTACATGGATTCATGTATTAATGTTGTATTTGTATATATACAACCTGTGTGTGTATGTCTGGGTTTTTATTTTGTGTATAAAGTGTAGATTCTTTGTTTTTCTTCCACTTCTTATTTATGGCATTCTTATGTTGGGTTGCTTAATGCACTGTATTTTTTCCTTCAAGTAGTTAAAATGATTTGTTGCTATTTTGCTTATAAATGCAAAAAAAAAAAAAGTTAAGTCTTTGTGATGTTATTATCCATGTTGCTCAGTTATTTAGTTCCCCACATATCTTACAAAGCTATGAACTTCAATACATCTGGAGACACCAAGATAAGGCAACAAGCAGATACTGGAGGGCGTTGGTTTTCTTAGAAATAAACTGAAGTGTATAAGAAATAAATACAATTTTTTTTTTTTAATTTTAAGTTTTTTTTAAGTTAAGCTAACAAGTGTAAAGCTGGGGTGAGAGTGGCCTCATAAATAATTAAAAATTATTTTAATTCACTATTGGAGTAACACAACCCGGCTCCAAACAAAGCGTAGTTTTCACCCCTGCATGCCATACTGCTTCACAGAGTGAATGGGTTAAACGCAGAGAGGAATTTCCCCACGGTGATCAATAAAGTATACATTATTATTATAAACACACGCCACAGAGCGAAAAACGGTGAAGAAGCAAAAACTCTATCGCCCGAACAGGGACTTGAACCCTGGACCCTCAGATTAAAAGTCTGATGCTCTACCGACTGAGCTATCCGGGCTCTGCACGAAGTCACACAAATGCTGTATATGAGGAAACATGTGCCATATAATTATATTGTTTGGGGTTTTTTTTTAAACTGGTCCGGATCTACGTTAATGGCACAGAGTCGTTTACAGTGTTTATAGCCTTTACAATAGACCCTGTGCACGAGAAAATGCTAACTTCCTGTTTTATGCTAGCTCTGAAGCGTTTGAAAATACAGGGGAGTGACCAACGTGACAGAACTTGGCTAGCTGGCTAGCTCCCTGTTACAAACTGCTACCTTTACTAAACTGTATGCAGCTACAAAATGCATTTATACAGACGCAGAAATACCACAACAGCAACTTTCTCTGGTTGCAATCTTTACACTACCTGATTTGTAAACAGAGAATCAGGCTACATTACATTAACAAGAATGAACGAATGACGAAGAACTTCTACAATTCAAAAAGCACAGAATTCTTTATTTCGATGCGCGTGGCTCTTGTGGTCCTCCATAGAACCAAGGTAGGAATTTTGTTTTGTAATAATTTATTTTGGTTTTCTGGGTCTTCACTTGTAATGAGATAAAAGAAAACGCTAAATTCTAGGGAACCTTGCTGGGTCGCCTAGAAGTGTCCAAGACACTAAACTAAGAATGAAAACAGAAAATGATTCACAGGCCCCAGCGAGATTTGAACTCGCGACCCCTGGTTTACAAGACCAGTGCTCTAACCCCTGAGCTATGGAGCCTGGGACGAAAGCGACAGCCGCCAGTATTGGCAAAATAGTTAGAATCAAGTTAGTACAACTGACTTTCCAGAAGTATATCAGAAGACCCAAAGCGCCATTATGTTTTACGATATAATTATTAAGTAAAACAGACATTTTTGAATCCTGGTTACACACGTCATCAGTGGAAGCTAATTGAAACATACATATGAAAAAGTAGAGACGTAGAGATGAAGACAAATGACTTAAGACTTTAAAAACGTCTAATCGGCTTCTAAAAGTTGATAAACGTGCAACTGAGTTTTCGTTATTCTGTGATTTCAATTTAAATGTTTTCAGTTTAAATAGAAAAATCTAGATGTAATTCCATGTCCTCCACTAGACGGCAGTGTGCGACCACCCACACAAAGACGACAACTTCCCTAAACCCCTTTCTTTTAAAAAAATATTTTTCAGTGAATTCCTAACACATAGAAAAGGGTTTAATTTTACATTTGAAATCATATTCCACCTGTGCGCGTGTTACAAAAAGTAAGCAGGTCAGTAAACAGAAGCTGAATGTGTTCTCTTTCTTTGCGTCCACACTGGTGCGTTTCTGGGCGTGGAGTGAGGGGGCAGGAGCTGGTGGGGTCCCCTCTGGAGCCTCATAGTTTTTCACCACAGTGTGTTAGTGAAGATGGAGGCGAAGGGATACGTGCCAGATTAATTTCATCACATAATGGAGGCACCATTTTCCCACTTTTAACCCTTTAGATGGATTCTACTTCCTGACTTTTTGGATAGTGTATTTTTCAGATTTCTAAATAAGAGAAGAAAGCGAAGAGTGTTTTTCCTTTGTTGGGTAGAGAGGGGGAGAAAGAAATGAGCCATGGTTGAGCCGAAAGGATAGATTTTCATTCATGAAGAACCGGGATTTTGTTCCGAAAGTCTTGGAGTGTGTGGACGCAGAAGATCGTATCAACAGGTGAGTGTTTTATACAAGTACTAACGTTTGTGCGTAGATCAAAGCTGTAGAGGAGTGAGTATTTCAGGCCGACATGCCCTCACAAACCTTTAGATTTTTCTTTGCGATACAAGAAGAGCTAGTATTACTGAGAATATGATTTTTTAAAAGGAGGGATGAGAAATCGCGTTTGTGAATTTTGCAGGCTGCTGAAAATGAAGTGATTGTGGGTTTAGTATCGAGCCGTGGCGACATTGTTAAAGCTGTTTCGTCTATTTCTTGTTTATATAATTTTTTATTTTATTTTGGACCCCTCCTGCTGCTGGTGAAATGTGTCCGTCTGAGTGGACATTCCTCCAGATTTCAAAATTATTTCAGAATTTCAAACATTAGCTACCAAAAGAACTGGATCGGCGTTCGGATTGTCTCCATCTCTCCTCTGCCTCTCCTTTTCCATTTTTCCTACTTGATCTACTAATCAAGGTGCAGGTACAGGTGGCCTGTCTGAGCGAGAGAACATACAGGGAGAGTCAGAAGCTGCATGTGTGCATTTGTCTGCATGTGTCTGCATCTTTGGCGTGCGCACTCGTGCGCCTTGAAGAGTGTCCAGCGGTCATTTCCCGGTGCCCTGGGGGTCACCTTATACGGCCGTGAATGGCCGACTGTAGCAGAAGTCTTATGGGAAGCAGGAATCAGCTGAAAGAATCTCAGAATCAACACTTCATCCTCGCTTTAGTCTGTTCGGCTCTCGCTGCAGCGCACGCCAAATACGCACAGAGGTGCGCGCACGCAGCCTGCCTCCCCCCGTCTTTTTCTCCTCAGTGTCTACCCTTTATTGTTATTTCACTAATAATCAAATGCAGTGTCACGTGAAGGACTAGAACTGTCATATTTGACGTGACCAAATCTGTGTAATACAACAGCATCTCCTCTATCCTGTCCAATAGGGGCGTGTCTCGCTTTACAGTCGAAAATATTAATTTTCTGTAGCTACACAGACACGAATCTGCTCAATGAATAAACACATGAACAACAGAGGTCGTGATTATTTCACTGCCACGAGACTGGGTTGGGTGGGTGAAGATTTGTGATATTTGTGGTTAATTCTTGTCATAAACAAAATGCACAAAATTCACAATGGTGACATCACCAGACTCTGATCTCAGGTTCAGATTTTGTTGACATTAATAATCTGGATAATTTCTATTTAAGATGAACATAGTGTCGCTAATAGTGACATAGTGTCAACCAGCATTTAAAATTGAGTCATGGATGCAGACTCTCCACTGCTAGTGGTTTGTTTTGGGGTTTTTTTTTTTTTTTGAGGGGGGTGTTCCCAAATAGAAACAAACCACGAATGATTCTTTAAACATCTCTAGTTGTTCAGTAATATGACTGAACTGTACTTTAACAGCCTTAAATAACACACAGGTTTAGCCTAAGTGACCTGGAATGCGTCACATTAGCCCGTCAAGTGTCCCGGATGGCCAGTCTGCCGTGGCTTCTCCAACATCACCACTCCAGGAACAGCAGAACATTTTTTCCTAGACTTTGCTGCAGTCGTCCCACTTTACGGAGCCACGCAGTGTGCTGCTTCTGGCCCTCACACCTCTGTGTGTTTAGTTGTAACCACTGCTTATAACCAAGTTATTAATGTTTCATTCTTCTCATCCACATTTTTGTCCAAAGTCAACAAAGCTCTGTGTCTGCTAAAGTTTAGTGAGAGGGTGGGGAGCAAATCACTGGTGTGCATATACAACTTTTCCTGTCACTGCCTTCATAAACAGATGTTTATTTGTTTTGAGTGACAATCAGGGACCGGTCGAACCTGTTCAGGGTCTGGCAGTTGTTCTTTCTGAGGTTGCGCTGCTGGAAGCTACTTTCTCAACGTTTCTGTTTGCAACGCCCCAAACTACAGAAGGAAGGCACACACCCACACCCACAAACACACACACTAGCTGTTGCTGTCTACACCCAGCAAAAGGAATCAGCGGCTTTATTATTTTTTTATTTTTACGCGGCACCGAGGCCGAGACTGGAGTTACCCCAGCGCACAGGAGCCTCCGCACCAGGCCGCCGAGCTCTGCGTGTGTGTCAGTGTGTTTTAGCGCAGCGTGTCGGTGGTCTAACAAAGGCAGGCTGAGCGGGGGCCGTGATTTCCTTCTCCCCGCGGCCATGCGCGGAGCTCGGATCTTCGTGGAAGAATGCGTCGCCTTCTCCCGGCGTTAGCTCAGCCTCGGCTCCATGTAAGTCCCCCAGCCTGGCTTCGTTTCAGGCTCGGGCCTTTGTTATTTATCACGACACTGGCTCGCACAGACAGGGAGCGATCGTGGCTGAAACGGAGGGATTATAGCGGAGAATTTCAGCCCGTTCGCTGCGCTTTTGGCCTCTGCTTGCCTTTATTTGGGCTAACAGCCTCCTGTTTTACCTCCACGGCGCTGCTGCTTCTCACTGTTTTCTTGTCGTTTCATCTGTGCTGCTCCCCTCCAGGGCCAACAGTAACAACATGCTCCTGGCCTCTGCCGTGGTGGTGTGGGAATGGCTGAACGAACACGGCCGGTGGCGGCCCTACAGCCCCGCCGTCTCCCACCAGATAGAGGCGGCCATCCGGAGCAGCGACCCCCGCGGAGGGAGCGTGGTGCTCGGCCAGGTGGACAGCCGGCTCTCGCCCTACATCATAGATCTCCAGTCCATGCACCAGTTCAGACAGGACACAGGTAAGCTGGGACGATGGGGCATATGGTGCACGCTGCAGAGCTGTCATGTCGGGGTTTATTTGCAGGCTCGGGGACATAAACTTGCTGCACTGAAGCAGCAGTCCTGTTATGGCCAGGGGTGCTTACAGGATTTCTATTATTGGGGGACCCATAACGAGGAAGGGGGGGTCCAGTGGAGATCAGAATATCAGAGTGTTGAAAACAGCAGCATGATTGTGAATTTACAGCTTCGGTGTAGTTTCGTTTTACACCTCTTTATTTTTGTAATGCGCTGCGTGGACAGACTAAGGGCCCAAGTGTACTATTTCTGAATATATAAACATGTTAAAATGGAATAGTACTTTTATTTTACTTTTTACTACAAGCCTCATTCGCCCAACCACACAAGCACATACGCACGCAGCTCGTCTCAGGCCTGTTTCAGACGTCTGCTGCGAATCTTTGTACGTAAGTTGGCGACATCATTGTCGGTATTTATCCAAGTGTGTTATGCGTTAGTTACCTTGTGTCCCGGTGGCTGGGTGCCTGTTCTTTGTTTTATTTTTAGAGGCAAATGTATTTGTCCTTCTACTTTTTCCACTTCTTTCTGCATTGCTTCATATCCAGTTTGAGAAGATACATTTGAAAGCCACAGCGATAAAGTAGCTGGAAATGCACAGGAGGACTGTGTCGACAGGCCAGCGTTTCACTTCTCAGGTGGTGGTTTGTGGACAATAAACTAGTGACACTTGCAGGTGTTCTCTGTCTTGTACGGGGTTGCTTCAGCATGCAGGCTGTAGTAGCCAGAGACTGAACCCTGTCATTCTCTACTTCACAGGTGTCAAACTCCGGGCCTCGAGGGCCGGTATCCTGCAGGTTTTAGATGTGTCCTTGATCCAACACAGCTGATTTAAATGACTAAATTACCTCCTCAACATGTCCTGAAGTTCTCCAGAAGCCTGGTAATGAGCTAATCATTTGATTCAGGTGTGTTGACCGTGGGTTAGATCTAAAACCTGCAGGACACCGACCCTCGAGGCCTGGAGTTGGACACCCCTGCTCTACTTGCTCTCATGCCTGAGCCACATCCACCACCGTACTGCGGTGCATCGATTTGGAGACTTTTAGGAGAAAACTTTGAAAAGAACTCCGCTATTGCTTTGTCCCTGTTTCATCGTCTTTAGTTCCTTTTCATCCAGCGCTGAATTAAAAAGCGAGTAGTGACACCTGTCGTTCAGAACAAGACTGCAGCGAGCACCGAGTACCTAACATGTACATCACTCAGACCCAAGTGGGCCCTAGCAGGCTCCCAGATGTGGAAATTGCTGACACATCTGTAATAAGATGTTCCACACTCCCAGTTTTCTGGTTTCATGTTTATTTTAAAGTCTCTGTTTTCCTGTTTCTCTCACTTACATAACTTTCAAACATCGTTTGTGTAATTGGTGTACACGTGTTCGTCTAATGTCACAGAGTTGCCAGATTGTTCTGTTAATACAGTCTAGACACACAAATATAATTTCTGTAGAAGGAACCTGGCAACACACCCACCAATTCGAGGGGTTTCTAAGGGTTTCCTGCAAAGACACCTCTTGCCCAACCTCAGGAATTCTGTTAGTGCGCAGTCCACTTCTTTAGCATCTGGATTTTAGCCTCTACTAATCATGGTTAAAGCTTTTTCCTTAAGTCACTGTTTACCCCTAAACACATCAGTATAAGCTTAGACAGAGGTATAAGACAGTGGTGTCAAACATGTAGCCCAGGGTCCAGCAAAGGCTTACCAGCGGCTCTATTACAGCTCTCAGGGTCGCTCTAAAAGTCTCAGCAAAGTCATTAATAACTTAATTTTTAATGTCTTAAATTTGCTGTTCCCGGTGTGATGGTGGCAGCCTACTAATCAGGGGTGTTTGGAAAATTAGAAGTATTTTTAGAGCTTGACAAGTTGTTTGACTCGTAAAGAATAAGTATTATTTAGTTCCAAGAACTCTATAATGCACCTGTAATATAATTCATAAAAATATACATCCGTTTGCTCAGCGTATGACGACTGGGACCGTTCTTACATACCCTGAGACGTCTCCAAAGGCAGTGTTATCCAGGAAAATCCTGCTAGAGGATGCAGTCGATCTGGGATTCTGCTGGACAATCCTCCAGATGTTTCCACCACATTTATTTGGGTCAACAGGGCTGAAATATGCAATGTGAGGAAATCGAAAGACACCATCTGTGATCTCTCATAGGATCTGACTTCAGGTTTAAAAGGCTGGCTGACGACTCGAGATCCAGATCTGCAAACTTTAATCGAGCACAGAACATTTGAGAATGCAGAGTTTGGTGAATGGCTTGAGTTTGTTTGGTTTGTCCTGATGTTTGTGGGCTGCGTTTGAGATGTTTCGGACGTTCTCTTATCTGACAACAGAAACAGAAAAACGTACATGAGACCAGTTTCACTGTGAATTTTGTTGCATTGAACAACAACAACAACAACAAACTTTATTTATGTAGCACATTTAAAAACCAGCGGTGTACCAAAGTGCTTAACATGCAAGAGGGTAAGATGAAGTAACAGGGAAGGATGAGGGCTATGGCAAGGTACCAAAACATGCTAGCAGGTTGAATGGCATTAAAACACACGAAGGCAAAAGAATTGCATATAAAAGCATAAAAGAAGGCTAAGTGTAGAGGATAAAACAGTCAAAAAATTAAAAATGAATTAAAAGCCGAAGATAAGAATAAGCGTTAAGCTAACTATCAAACAAATTCAAATTCAAATTGTATTTGTCACATACACAGCACGATATGCAGTGAAATGCTTAGACAACTGCTCGTGACCTAAAGAAAAAAAAAGAAAAAGGCTATGAATAAGATAGGAAATAAATATGAAAATTAAAAAGGGTAAATTTAACTAGGAAGGAATAAAATAAAATAAAGTATAAAAATTAAGTTAAAAATGAGATAACTGTACAACACAAATTAGAATGAAGGGTAAATTTAACTGGGAAAGAATAAGATAAAATATATAAATTAAAGTTGAAAATAAAATAACTGTACAACAAAATACACAATACACAGTATAGAAATATATAAGAATGTATGAAGAAATATAAATATATATATACACAATAACAGCAGCTGTACAAGTATTAACTGGAAATGAAGAATATAATATCCAGTGTTGTGCAATCCACATTTGTAAGCAAGCGTTAACTGTTAGAAAAGGCTAAATAAGTTTTTAACCGCGATTTGAAGGAATGGATGTAATCAGACTCGCGTATAGCGATGGGGAGGTTATTCCATAAGGCAAACGCGTGGTCACCTCTAGTCTTCAGCCGAGATCTCAGCAGTACCAGGAGTGACTGGGAAGATGATCTTAATGCTCTAGTATTGGTGTATGATCTAAGTAGCTCAATGAGGTAGCTTGGAGCTATATTGTTAATAATTTGGAAGGTGAGCAGCAGGATTTCGAATCGAATGCGATACTTAACGGGAAGCCAATGCAGGTCAGCAAGGACGGGTGATAGAGACACGCCGCCCACTACCAGTAAGGAGACGAGCAGCTGCATTCTGAACAATTTGGAGTCTATGGAGGAGAGGAGAGTTAAGACCGAAGTGAAGTGAGCTGCAATAATCCAACCTAGATGTCACAAAGGCGTGGATAAGCTTTCCAAGGTCCCTACGTGGGACATAATGTCTGGCCTTGCTAATAAGACGCAATTGATGGAAACAAGATTTAACAACAGAGGACGCTTGTTTATCAAACTTAAAAGAGCAATGAATATTCAAACAGAGAGTAGGAGAGAGTCAGACGGATATAAACAGCAGACAGAAAGCCAAGTGAGCTAAACTGCACTGAAGGAGATGGGAGACCACGGAAGTGGTAGTTTGAGTATTTGCACGTATATTTAGAGTGTTTTTAACACCTCCTGACGCCTTAGCAGAGCTGTTAATACAGTTTAATTCAGAAACAACGTGTTAAACACCAAAGTCACAAAAACAGTCAAACTACAACAAACTGAAGTTTCATCACAGTTCATGACCTAGCCACGACCGCTAATCTGCTGATCCAGCTTCCTGAGCGTAGTTTTTACGTGTACTTTTTGACTTGTACTGATTCATTTCAGTGTTGATGGACTAAATGATTGATCTCAGATGACGCAGGTGTTTGTTTCGTGTTTATTACATGACGTCATCATTAAAGATAACTGGTTGGGTTCAGAAAAAGGTCACGGTTAAGGTTTTTTTTTGAGTGGAGAAAATTCAAAGTGGCTTGCAGAAGCAGCAGGCGGTCTAGTTTTTGGTACTAAGGGGCTTTATATTACCACAGCTTTGATTTTATACTTTCAAGTTTTAAAAAGAAAACTGAAAACATTGTAGAAATGCATTTTTAGCAAACAGAAAGCTCTTTGAAACAGTGAGAAAGCATCCAAAACATAACATGAAATCTTTAAAAAATAACAAATAAAAAAGAAAAACAAGTTTTTGTCTTTAAATATTTCTGTGATACAGAACAAATGTTAGTGTGTGTGCGTGTGTGTGTGTGTGTGTGTTGAAATCCAGCAGTATGATGTTTTGGAGCAGCTGTGAATGACCATCACAGCTCTGAGTTCACTGCATACTTAAACACTTATCCACTGACACATGCACACACACACATGCACACACACACATGCACACACACTTTCCCAGCAGCTGCATCCTCCTCCGACGGAGAAAAGAAACAGAGGGACCTCCACTTTGTGGGCAGAATGGAGAATTTCGAGGCTTAATGAGCAGAGTTCACTCCTCTGTTGCTCCCTCTGCTCTTCCCCGGCTCTTTCTGCTGCCCGAGTGTTTAGTTTCATCGATAGGCAAAAAAAAAATAATCCCAGGGGTCTTTCTGTCCGACGTGGGAGAGAGAGAAGTGTATGAGTATGTTTTCGGTGCAGAAGGAGCGAGATAATTGGGCAGTGCGTATTCTTTCGTTCTTTCTCTCACGCTCACATCGTCTTTCCAGAGATCTCGGATTTTCCCAAACAGATGCGAGCACGCTCGTTGTGGTTTTGACATGCACGGAAGGGAGAAAGCGTTTAGAGAAAAAGCTGAGGCACAGGTTCTGATAAGTCTGAGGTTATAACGTACATAAAGAACACTCAAAAAAAAAATCATGGAAAGAATTTCCACGTAATTAAATTACTTTGTTTCAGCATCATGCAATTCTGTTATTCCAACTTAATGTGCTTGACTTGGACTAACTTGATTAATTAATGATGAATCAACTGTTTTACTACAGTTGAGTCCAACTTAATTTAATTGAGTTGATCCAACCCACGCAAATTACGTTAGTGCGACAAAAATGCGTAATTGTAATAGAAAGCCATGTGGAAATGCTTTCCGTGATTATTTAAAGAGTTGTGTTTTTTTGGAGTGTTCAACAAAGTCTAGAGTCTGGTTAACATCAAATGTTAATGGATTTATAATAACTTCCACTCCATCCATCCTCTTATCTTTACCATGGTAGCAGGGAAGCTGGGGCCTATCCCAGATGTGATAGGGTGAGAGCCAGAGTACAGGACAGGTCGCCAGTCTGTCACAGGGAGACAGACAACTTGCAGACATTTACACTATTTTGGAAACACCAATTAACCTAACCCTAATTACTCCATGACCAGAGAGAACCCACTGCAAACTTGGCCAGATTGGAGATTTGAACCCAAGGCCTTCTTCCTGTGGTTTGAACTCTTGTGTGATCTTGTGAATTTTGTGAGTCCAGGCAACTAACCACTCTTACTACATTGTATCAGGTCATCTCAACAAGAATAAATTAAGTTGCTGACTTTCATGCGGATCCTACGTGATTTAATTACGTTCACCACAGAAACATGAAATTATTTTGTTCACATTACAAGTTTGAATTTTGTAAATGGTAAATGGCCTGTATTTGTATAGCGCTTTACTAGTCCCTAAGGACCCCAAAGCGCTTTACATATCCAGTCATCCACACATTCACACACTGGTGATGGCAGCTACATTGTAGCCACAGCCACCCTGGGGCGCACTGACAGAGGCGAGGCTGCTGGACACTGGCGCCACCGGCCCCTCTGACCACCACCAGTAGGCAACGGGTGAAGTGTCTTGCCCAAGGACACAACGACCGAGACTGTCCAAGCCGGGGCTCGAACCGGCAACCTTTTGATTACAAGGCGAACTCCCAACTCTTGAGCCACAATCGGTTGTTACATTTACAAAATGTAAATTTGTTACGGTTGTTGAGGTTGTTACATTTACAAAATGTAACAACCACCCAATTTCATTTTTTTGAGTGAATGAAAGACGAGCTTCTGGTAATAATTCCCACTTAGTTTTCAGATCTACGTTTGTTAAACCGCAGAATGCTCTCATGTTTTTCATCTCAGATATTTTGCTTTCTCCTTAAATCTGGTGGCCTTTTGGGACAGAGATGTAGAAAGCAGGCACAGAGCAGCAGATACGATACTGATGAAGTATGAAATAGAGGAGTTGGGGTGGAGGTGGGCTGCAAAGTGGCTTGCAGATAGATAAGGACCTGTAGGGAGACCTGTTCATGTACCACAGGGAAGTGACCTGAATGCAGACTCTCAGAGGCTGAGCTGTTGCCTTTAAATACTTTAAATGCTTCCCCCTGTGTGAGATTTGCCAGTTAGATCAGTAGAAGGTAGCTGAGTCATCACCTGATGTGACTGGCATGGAGACTGGCTGGTGCAAAAGCACATCACATTTCAGATGACACAAAGGCGAATTCACACAGGTTTGTTTTGAAGTTGTTCCCTGAGCTTTTTGCACAAAACTGCTCCATAAATTTGTTTTTCAAAGTGTGGAAATATAAACCGTCCTAACGGCAGACGAGGTCCTCAGCACCTTTGAGCTGCCAGGTCCTCCTGCAGAACACCTCCTGCTGCAGATGGAGACTTCCTTCGGAGAGCGGCGTGTACATTTGACCCCGCTGGGAAGAAGACATGCACTACAGGTCTGTCTTTACAGTCACATATGAAAGGATCTCCCTCCCAGTGCAAGCTCTCCCAGCACTGTCAGATGTGTTTCCTGTTCACCTCAGGTCTCGCAGCGGGATCGTCGCTCCGCAGACGCTCGCTGCGCTGTCACCACTGATAGCACGCCGTTTAGCTGACGTTCAGGGAAAAGCCTTCGTGAAGCTTCCCTGGGAGCTTCATCGCTAACAGTGATGTGGTATTCCTGCTCTGCACTTCTTAGACATGAAGGTTGTCGTTGTGGTGGCGGTGGTCTCGTCTCTTCCTTTGGACCGTGGAGGCTTTTCAGTTCATCCTTGCTTGCGATCCAGCTCCTTTTCTTCCTAAATTAACTTCTATGATGGATCGTCTCAAATCACTTCATCACTTGTAGTTTTTGGAAAAGGGAGTGTAATTATTCATATATGCAAAAATGTGACGTTATGACCTTGATGAGCTATTTGGGACGAGCCTCCTTTGAACACATGTATGCGTTCAGTCATTTGTGTGAGTACAACACGATTTCCTGCAGGTAAAACACAAAGATTTTAATCTGACAGTATCTTAACTTCCTGTTCCTGTCCTGCTTGAAGTTCTTTTTATGTGAAATTGGTACAGAAGGGATTTCCCGTAGGGAAATTACTCCTCTGCACTTAACCCATTCACCCAGTGAAGCAGTGGGCAGCCACCAATGCAGCGCCCGGGGAGCAGTGTGTAGGGACGGTACCTTGCTCAGGGGTATCTCAGGGTAACCGTTCAGTGGAGTCGAACCCCCAACCTTCCGATCATGGAGCCACCACTCTACGTGGGCGATCGTGGCTCAAGAGTTGGGCGTTCGTCTTGTAATCGGAAGGTTGCCGGTTCGAGCCCCGGCACCGACAGTCTCAGTCGTTGTGTCCTTGGGCAAGACACTTCACCCGTTGCCTACTGGTGGTGGTCAGAGGGCCCGGTGGCGCCAGTGTCCGGCAGCCTCGCCTCTGTCAGTGCGCCCCAGGGTGGCTGTGGTTACAATGTAACTGCCATCACCAGTGTGTGAATGGGTGGATGACAGGATGTGTAAAGCGCTTTGGGGTCCTTAGGGACTAGTAAAGCGCTATATAAATACAGACCATTTACCATTTACCTACTGAGCTATCCCTGCCCTTTATTTATATTTGTAACAAAAATCCTCTATTTGCCTTCATACTTCTGTCCTGCTTTTCATGAAGACTTACAGTCAATCAGCAGCTCTGGTATGAAAACAGTGAAGATGTTGGACTTCTCTTCTTTGGAGTTTGCGAGGAGACAAACCCATGCAAATATTTTGAGAGAAATCAATGCAGAGCCGCTACAGCCAGCTGCCTCTCCACAGAGTCTCTCATTCTTTGGGCAGATTCTGGCTTCACAAACTTGGACTGCTGCTGGAAACTGTAACAGTTTATGCTCACCACTTTCATCCTCTAGCGTTGTTTTCACTTGTCGCACACGTTGGTTTGCACACTAAATTGTGTTGATGTCACAGCATGTGTGAGCAGTGACCAACAGGCTGAACATATCTGCAGCATATGTGTGCTACAGTAGCATGTGAAGCAGACTGTGGGACGAGAGGCTGAGTGGAGAGGCAGCTGGATGCTGGACGACCTGGTGACCCTGCTGTTAGGAAAAAGAAACAAGATGATCCATCCAGTAAATTGGTTGGCCAATCGTATTTTACGCTTGTGTGTAAACATTTTTTAAAAATTAGTCACTAATTAGTGTTCATGTGGTTTAGGAGAGGCCTGACTTAGCAGAACATCTTTGCACCCAGCACATTTGAGCTGCTCTGACTGCCATAACCGAGATGAGGGTGTGGTTGTCGAAATAAAGTAAACACGTTTTTACGAGATGTTTTCAACAGAGTGAAGTAAATGTCCTTATTTTACTGGGCTTTAAAAGAGCGGCTCGTCATCGCTTTCTTTGTGCGGGCTTCTGTTTTTTTCAGACTTCGAGGGCATCTTGTGTTTTTTTGTTGCCCCTGCAGCTTGTTGCTGCTCTCGCTCCAGCTGGTCCTGCTGAAGGAGGCACATTCCCAGACCCCCACAAAGCCCCGGGGCGTTAGGGTCACGGTAGAAGGCGGGTCGGGGGTGGATTCCCCAGGGACGGAGGGTTGGGGGTAGATTGGTGGTGACAACAAAGAGCGGAGGATGGGGGGGAGAGGGAGTGGCAGCAAACATCAACATTGACTGTCTGCACGCACAACAAACCAGTTGGCAGGAAATAAACAATGGGTTTGCACGCACTGGTGAAACCTCCATGCAAGAGTCGTTTGTTTGTTTAAAGGGTCTTGTTGTTTGATATGTTTGGGCTTTATCTATCAAGCCCACAGTCTGCAGACGTGTCACACTGCTCTGCTTCTAATGTTCAGGCTACTACGCCTCAGTGTTTCTGAGAATCTGCAGCAGAAGGATTACCAAAGACTAAACGTCTCGTTTGACATTTTTAAGCCTTGTAAAGGTAGCGGAGCAAGCTCTGAACACAGAGCTTGGTATCACCTTTCTAAGGTAAAAGCTTCTTAACCATCTCAGATTTTCTTAAAAATTCAAAACCAACACGAAGGATCGGGCGAAGAGTTAGCACCGCCTCTTCATATTCAGTTTTTACCTATACGCCGTTCCCAAATGGAAACTGGGTCTCTTCCTTTGTCTCAAACTCTCCGCTTTATGTTCTGCTTCCTCTGGTTCACCTGATCTCTCTCTCTTCTCGACCTCTTGCCCTCTTTGTATGCTTTTCTCTCTCACACTCTCTGAAGCTGAAAATTGAATCTGAACCCAACACTCGAGGGACGGGACTCTTTCAAGGTGAGACAAAGACACGAAGAGAGGGAGAGAGAGAAGAGGACAAAGTGGGTGGGTGTGGAGAAAAAAAAAAAAGAGAGTGGAGAGCTCAGCTGAAAGTTAAACAGTGATGAGGAATTTTAGTGGAATAAGAAACGACGGAGAACGCTGAAAGATCACGATATTGTCAGGAAATTAAATCACGTGCCTGGACGTGTCGTCTCTCTTTGGTGTGATAGTAAATATCTTTAAGAGAATGAACAGCATCGCTGTAAATGTACTGTTTTCTAAAGAGATAACAGTTGGAGTTTCCATTCAGGCCCACAGATGAAGAAAGTTCCAAATACAAAGGTTATCAAATCAATAAATCTAAATTAATAAATTAAAATAAATAAATATAAAAATAAATAATAAATAATAATAATAATAATAATAATAATAATAATAATAATAATAATAAATAAATTAAATTAATAAATAAATCTACCCAGAATCTAGATATGAGCCGGCGTCATACGTGTATCACAAACAGCCCACTGACAGGACTGCAGAGTGGCTAAATTTACAAAGGAAGATAAAACTATCAAGTGAAAGAAGTGTGAAAAGGTTAAATACGGAGCCCCGCAAGGGACATTGGAGAAAAAAAAATAAAGAAGAACTTTTGCAAGATCTTGCAAAATAGGCACCGCCAGCTCAATGCTGACCGGGTGGTCGAGGCACGATGTGCCCAGAGTGCGGTGTTCCCTCTGGCTCTAGTCGGCCTCGACCCCCTGGTCATCTTCGAGCAGGTGGGTAACAGATGTCTCCAAAGACTTTTGCAAATATGTGATGTCCTGATAAACCGAGCAGAAATTTGAAGTTTACACTTTCACCCAGAAAGAGTAATATTAAAACTAACTAGCTGCCGCCAATGTTGGAAACTGGAATTGGCTGGGCCGCGCGGATACACCCGAATCATCCATCAAATTCGGGGAAATGAAGGATGCATTTGAAGCAGCCTTCAAATTGAGACTTCGTCGCCTGGCTGTGAAGTCATCGGCCTTCAGATGCACCCTGCGAAGGATGCAGCCTATTTTGCGAGATCTCTCAAAACCTTTGTGAGATCTCGCAGAAGTCCCTTGCAGGGCTCCGTAGCTGAAAACAAGACCGCCGCTGCAGCCAAAAAGCACTTTATGAACCTGTATGAATTGTAAATGCTCTGCTCAGTAAATGTGAAAAAGGCAACAGGACATCGGCATCGCAGCGTTTATCATTTTTTAATTGCTTGCAGCCAATAAGATAATAGCAGAAATCAAGCAGCTTCCAGGAATCCCGATTTCTTACTGATGCTATTCAGGAGAAACAGGCGGACTTTTTATTATGTCTTAAAACCGCAGGAAATCAAACACAGGTGGAACTAAGGAGGGTGGACAGACAATAACAAAGGAGGGAAGGAAACAAAAGCAGAAAGTGAAAACACATGTGACATGCGAGAGACGTAACCTTCAAAGTAAAACACAAAAATGTGACAGGAGTGCCCCGAGTCAGTGTTAAAACCATTTCTGTTTACCCCGTCAGTGCATTAGCATACGTTTGCAAAGGCTGTTGCATAAAAATGTCTGAATTGAAACTGCTGTTCCGGTTGTGCAACGCCGCCGCTCGCTAATCCTCGAGAAGCAGACCGAAGAAAGCCGAGCTAGTGTCCTGCAGAGCGTCAGCTTGTTTTCTGTGCAGAAGGAAGTCCAGGGAAAGTGAGATGAAGAAGCGGGAAGGGTCAGAGCTCAGCGTTTCTGTTGTGAAACTCTGCGTGTCGAGTTACTGTTACTGGGAGGCCTCCGGGGGGGCGTCACTCACCGCCTGTGCACACACATATAGGAAAGCATGTGAAGGCATCAGTAAATATTTATGTCCCTGCTGCTTCTCGGGGAGTTTTTTAGCCTTAAAGTGTGAATTCACCCCTAAAAAAACAACGTCGCTGTCCAGAAACCGTGAATCTCATTGCATGTTTCTACTGAACTACACCCAGCAGACAGAGGTATCCATCTGACCATGACGAGAGGCCGAAGATTAAAGAGCTGTACTGTTGGTAGCTGCACACTTCTTTTGTTTGGCGCATGTAGACGGAAAGAAAACAGGGGTCCAGTTCAGTGAGAAGCAAATCTCAGTGCGACATGAAGGATTATTATGAAGTGTGAATAATGCAAACTCAAGCGAGTCCAAGAATAAAAATAAGAAGCAGGGAATGAACATAATGGGGTCTACTTTAATGTTCAGGAGCTCGTTTTATTTATTCAGCTTAGGTAGTCGCCCTAATCTCAGTGTTAAGATTACAAAAGCTGGCGCAAGTTTGTAGTTTGGCTGGAAGAAGAGAAATCAAAGAAGGATGAGGGAAGAGGAAAAGACGGCATCAGACAGCAGGAGGGTGAGAAATCAGGACGAAGAACAGAAAGTGTGAAAGTGATGACAAAAGTCGAGACGAAATAAAGCGCATGAAGCAGGTTCGTCTTATCGTCCTCTCGACCGCTTCCTCTTTTAGTCTCGTTTCGGTTTTATTGCCGTGAGAATGCGCCACAATCCGGTCTCGGTGCGACCTTTCCAAGTGTGTCAATTTGAATTTTTCCATCCCCGTCTTCATAAAGACTCCGGTGGTGTTCATCAGTCTCGCCAGCCCCGAGCCCTGCTCGAGGGCGCTCGGGGGGCCATTTGAGGATGATGAATGGAGAAGTGGAGCTGCGAGGTCGAGGAAAATTTTTCGAGAAGTTGTTAAAATTGCAGTAGTTTCGCCTCATTTGCTTCTGGTTCAGGTTGGGTTCAAACTGGGACACGTCACGTTTGAAAGATGGGGAAGAAATCTTCGTCGTCCTTTTAACGGGTGGAGGAAAGTTAAAAAGGATGATGTCACAATGTTTCGGTGCACATCTGATTTAAGAGGGCCTGGAGGAGCAGGCGGAGCCCAGGATGATACTGGATGTGCATGGCGCTGTATGCTAGATGCTTGCTAAGCTCTGCTGAGGAGTCCTTATTTAGATTTAGTCCAAGCAAAATGTGCCAGACTTTAAGAACTAAGAATAGCGAGCACATAGTCTTTACACCGCTGCCAGCGAATGTGATTTCATCCATTCTGGTTTATCTGGCTTTCATAGAATTAGAAATATGAACATTTGAACACAGAATAAAACCTTCCCACATGTGACATGCTGCATTATTTCAACCCTCGAGTGACTGAGCTGTTTTACGGACTAAAATAAGGTTTTGATTTTATATGGGAAAACTTTTAGTTAATGTTTCTGTTTGTGGTTATCACACTGTTTCCTTTATCTATGACAGATACATGAGATGTTAAAAAAACATCTCATGTATCTGTTTATTTTCTCACACTTTCCTGGGTCAAGCCAGTCAAGCGCATGCCTCTTTCCTCCTCTCCGGCTCCTCTGGAAGGACACCGAGGTGTTCGCAAGCCAGTCGAGAGGTGCGATCTCTCCAGCGTGTCCTCGGTCCGCCCTGTGGTCATCTGGGAGGCATGCTGGTCTCCCAATTCAGTTTGGTCCTGGGTTGATGGGCTAGCCAATGTATGATTCAAAGGACTCCTATGATGATGAGAACAAGGAGTGAGGAGTTGGGAGTTCGCCTTGTAATCGGAAGGTTGCCGGTTCGAGCCCCGGCTTGGACAGTCTCGGTCGTTGTGTCCTTGGGCGAGACACTTCACCTGTTGCCTACTGGTGGTGGTCAGAGGGCCCGGTGGCGCCAGTGTCCGGCAGCCTCGCCTCTGTCAGTGCGCCCCAGGGTGGCTGTGGCTACAATGTAGCTGCCATCACCAATGTGTGGATGTGTAAAGCGCTTTGGCGTCCTTAGGGACTAGTAAAGTGCTATATAAATACAGACCATTTACCATATCAGAAGACGGGTTTAAACGTTTGGACAGGTTGTTTGTCTCCTTCGATAGCTCAGTTGGTAGAGCGGAGGACTGTAGGTGGCAACAGCAGAGATCCTTAGGTCGCTGGTTCAAATCCGGCTCGAAGGAAGCTGTTTTATTTTCACATACACTACCAAAAAATGCACAAAGCATCCAAGGTAATCATTTTGGGTGCTCGTGTTCAATGATCTGATTGTTCTGAAGGTAGCAGAACGACTTCCAAACAGTTCGTAAACAAAGAACCTACAGAAACTCTGAGTTTGACTTATTTTACACAGATCTCGTCTTCGCTCAGGCTCCACTAAATGGCGAATGAGTTTACAGGGGCAAAAATCACAGAGCTGTAATGTGATGCGGTGCGCTTGATTTGTAATACAAGACAAACTGAGAGCTTAAGAGCAAAAATAAATGCAAAAAAGGTTTCTATTTATAATCCTTGGTCCTGAATACGCATAAAAATCTATTTTACTGCTCGAAATCCTGTAAAAAGTAGAATTTAGGATCACTTGGATGTTTTCTGGAAACACAATAAATACAGGTCACTAAGGAAACGTACACGTTCAGAGGTTTTCCTGCACAGAGGAATTTGGGACCAAAGAAAAATCACGTACGCTGTAATCATCGTGTTGGTAAAGAGTGACTGGTGGAGTCTGTGAGACAGGTTCAAGCTTTCTAAGCAGATTATTAACGTGTGGCTGATACGAGAAGTGTGAAGAGGAAGTGTCGGCTCATCCCAGACTTTCTCACATGGACGAGAAGTGAGAGCGGCATAAAGCGTGACCCGACCCTAACATGTGTGCGCCTGCTGGTCAGTCTGCAATGTTGTGTGTGTGCGTGTGTGTGTTTGAATGCAGGGAGGGGTCAGTGGTAAAGACAGAGAGGGAGAACAATAAAGACCAGATGGCCAGTTTCTTTCTCCACCTGCTTCAGGCCTCTTTGTGCTGCCTGAGCTCTGTGATATTCACACGTTTTCCTTATTTACTTTTGCTGTTGGGTCTGCCCCACACACACACACACACACACACACACACACACACACACACACACGCACACACACGCAGCGTGCATTCTCTTGGCTTCATTTAACAACTCATTATGTTGCAGTTTTCTTTTTCTTCGAAGCAGAAATCCAGGAATCGGCTACACCCAAAACACGCTTCGCTTGATTTCGAACGTGAGCGACAAGCGAAAGCAGCCGAGCGCCGCGTGCTGATCCGACTCTGACAGATGGATGATTTGGGAGAGGTGTGGTACTATAAGAGCGAGGAGAGGGACCGCGGCTGTGAAGCTTTCCCCATACGACATGCTCGTTCCTACAGCTGTAACTGCTTTAATCAGACCCTTTTATGGAGGACACCCAGCATACCTACAGTAAACACACGAGTACACAAACACCCACGCCCAGTTTCTCCTGACTGACTGAGAAAACCAGTATGAAGGGAGGGCCTGAAATTCATATTTGAGAAACAGGGAGAATTCCTCCCTCACATGCATCCCACGGGAGGATTTTCCAGCCTGCTGTGTTATTGGGGTTTTCCGGTTTGTAAGTGTGCTTGGCACTACTGGTAGCATGAGACGGTGCCTGCAGGTCATTCACGGGTTATCACCAGTGACCTCCCAGACCTCAGAGGGGTAACGTAACAAGAATGGCCCGTGGCTGTAGTCCCTTCCGAGCAGATTCCTCGTCAGCTGATGTAGATTTACATTTTTAGCCGGAGGTCCACGTCTGCCTTGTACTTCTCTGCTGTCTGTATTTGCTGAAACAGGAGACGAAGCTCGCTGAGACAGCACGTCAGGTGCTGTCCAGGTCAGATGTCAGTCCACCTGTCCAGCTGTTTGGTTAAATTTACTGCATTATAAGTGCTCAGTTTGCAGGAGCTGCTGAAAGCACTGATTCCTCTGCACAGGCTCTGTAGGGAGGAGACAGTCTGTGTTTTGTTTATGAAGTTGCAGATATAAAATGTTGTGCCAGCTCTAAAATTCTGCCCTTACAACAATCCCCATTCTCTCCGCTCACGTTACCTTTCTTTATTGAATATACAATATTCTCATTTTCTCATGTAAAATATGCTAAACACGACCTCTATGAATGGAGCTGATTAGCTTCACATTTATGCAACCTAACTTGAAGCCAAAGCTGGCGACCTGCCTCGATTATGTCAGAGTTTTGGAAAGGCTTTGCCAGAAGAACTGGGCTGGACTGGTTCTGGATCAGTCATGTCATGGCTGATGTCCAGTCAGTTTAGTCATGTACTGCACAATTATTTTATATGTTACGCCCTGATTAAGAGACTGGCTGATGTTTCCACAGATACTAGCTTACTGTTATTTGTGTATGTGACAGCCTGTAAACAAGTCCATAAGGTTCCAGCTGAGCGATTTCACTGTCGCCATCGGGGTGTTTTAAAACTGGAAGTGTGGAGTGGATCTGAGAGGCTGAAGAACAGCTCATTGGCTAATGACTACCGGTTAATGAGCGTTGTCCTCCTTTGTGACTCGTAAAAAGGCCAAAATTAACTTAATTAAAAACTAAAAAAGACTAACTGAGCTCAGAGCTGAGGGCCTTTTGTCCACTGAAAAACATTATGGTTTCCTGCTGGCCATTAAATATAAAGTGCTTAGTTTTTCCGATCTGGAAGCTACGTCCATCTTTTGTAATGCGACTAAAGTCTAACCTTAGTGGTTCACTGGCCACCGACTGGATGTTGATGAGTTATAGAACTAGTTTATTTTTAGTTGTCATGCAGCTGTCGAAGTAAAATAAGTCCTGGAAAGGTCAGATGTTCTCAAGCTTAGTGAATATTTACAAACCTATTAACTATTTTTGCGCATCCACGGCAACCTTGACTTACCAGGTGGATGTTTGCATCAGTTGGATTGAACAACTTATCTTTAACCTGCCAGCTTCCCAGTAACAATAACAGTAATAATGGATTGCATTTATATAGCGCTTTTCTAGATACTCAGAGCACTTTAAAATTGCACTATTCATTCACTCTCACATTCACACACTGGTGGAGGCAGCTACAGTTGTAGCTAGGGCTGCCACAAACGATTATTTTGATAGTCGACTAGTCACTGATTATTTTTGCGATTACTCAACTAATCAGATCATCATCCATTGGACGTAAAACATACAGCTTATTGCACCAGCAGCATCTGCTCTTATATAACTATCATTAGCTTACAGCTTTAAGTGTTTAAGGTATGTGCTAACTAAAAATAAAGACAAGATGAGAGTTTATTAAATTTTAATGAAATTTGCAGATTATTTCAGTGAAGTTTAATGGACTCCTTGCTGTCTAAAATATAACAGTACACCGGAGTATATTCTAGAGCATCTCACACTTCTGATAATCAGCTGTCTGCTTGACGTTTATTCAGCTGTGTAAAAACTATAACTTTAATCTCAGCCAAACCGATTTAATCAGGAACAAATAAAATACTAAAAAAAAGCCAAACAATAACATTTTTAAGTTATCTAAGTGACTTATATATCATGTTTAACCTGAGTAGCGAGATTAGCAGGAGTCCGGTGTTCACACGGCTCTAGTGAGCCTAGCCCCCGGCTAGCTATCGAGCTAGTGGCTAACAGACGTCTCCGAAAACGTCGGAGCGCTTTTGAAAATATGTGGTGTCTTGATAAAATGAGCAGATATTTGAGGTTTACACAGCTACATTCTCGCCTGAAAACATGTTAAACGTTTATTTTGTGACCCAGAAAGAATAATAAGAGCAATATTAAAACTAACTAGCTGCCGCCATTGTTGTAAACTGAGCTGGGCCGCGCTATGAATTCTGGGACACAGCTTCTTCTTCTGCGGGGTTTAACGGCAGCTGGCATCCTTGTACATGCAGTGCTGCCATCTTCTGTTTCAGTCCGTTATTACACTCTTAAATCCTACTACTTATTCCTGCGTCTTTTGTAATCTTACAAAGCTTCAAACGACGCGTCGACTATTAAATCAGTCGTCGACGATTTTGATAGTCGATGTAATCGTGACTAGTCGACTAATCGTGGCAGCCCTAGTTGTAGCCACAGCTGCCCTGGGGCAGACTGACAGAAGCGAGGCTGCCATATCCAGTACAAAGTCCATCCAATGCTGGAAGTGGAGTGCACAATGTTTTCACCGTAAGAAGTAGCTACACAAATCATTTGATACTGTCTGTATTTGGAACCTTATTAAAAGAAAATTTATAACAATGTGTCCCGAGACTGTAACATGTGCTGTAGGTTTTAACTTGGCTGTTGCTAGTTTACTGTTAGCTGTTGGTACACAGTTCTTCTTTTAAACCTTTTTAAGTAATAATCGCTGTAAATGCGTAATTAATATTCCTGTTTTCTATGAATATTGGATATGAAGATGCTCCCAGATCGGACGAGACTCGGACGTCAGGAAACATTTAGTGCAAAAAAGGGCTCATGTGACTTTTGCAGTTATCTGGAAATGAGCTGTCAAGGCCGTGTGATATGCAGAAAAAGATCGGTATGCACACGGAAACCTTTCAGATGTTGATACTGTGTTCAGAAACAAAGGGCAGCTCGTCTTCTCTGTGATAAGACCTTGGCCTGCTGAGTGGGAGTCCAGCACAGATTAAGCTGTAACTACACACAAAGTACACAGATGCAGTACAGCGAATCCTTTTCCCACAATGCCTCCTCCTCCTGCTTTCGTGTACAGAGTGTGGTGTTCTGTGTAGGTATGCACTAATCCAATATTTTGATCAGAAATCAGATTTGAATCAGGTTTGAGCATCAGTGACAACGAGCCCTGATCTGTCCTGTGTTTGCTTTGAGTGCATTAGCGGCGGGGGATCTAATGGCGGTAGCTATGTCTGTACTTGCTAAAGTGTTCGTATTATATGTGTTTTTGGTGTTTTCTGGGTTTGACACAGCTCTAACCACAAAGGAACGGCTGCTTGAGCGTTTTGCAGGTTCTTCTCACCAGAAAACACCAACAAGTCGTGACTGAACTTTAAATTCTCGCTCTCATCTTGGTCGAGGTCATATCTCACATTAAGACCTTTTTGGATCTCTCTGCCTCTAAATTTAGGAAATGTCTGGCCAGATTTCACATTTTGCTGTCACGGTGGGACAGACAGCCCTTCTCCTCAGACAGACAGACAGCGGCGAGGGTCGGCCTCAGTCTGCCGTTTGTCTCAGGCTGAATGAACTTGTTCTCTTTGCAGTTCGAAAGAGAGAAATTACGTTTCTCATGGTAATCAGCAGGTCAAGTGCTCCCTGCTGTGCTGTCCATTCAACAGAGTGTGAAGGAGGAGGAGGAGGAGGGGAAGCACCGTTTCTCGTCTCCCACACACTGAGGATGTTCTTGTGAACTTCTGCACATCTCCAGGCACAACGCAGAGTTTGATATCTCAGTTCGATCATTCGCTCTGTCTCTGTTTCTTCACCTCCTTTGGTGTTTTTTTAGGTTTGTGTGCTTATGCCTCTGCCAGTATAACCTCTTTATAACAGCCTCTCACACATATGCCCTCCTGCTCTTGCCCTGGCTTTGACTGAATAGCTCGTTCCCCTGGAGACGGTGGTAGTTTCTGGTTGGTTGGCTTAGGGAGCCTCCTGCCATCCCTCGGCCCCACGGGGGGATAGAGAAACACTGTTCTGAGTATTTCTTGTGGTATTTAAAAAAATCTTTTGACTGTTTAGCAGACTGTTAGTTAGACTGAAAGTGAAAACACAACAATACGAGCATGTGACTGTCAGAAGAGGACTCTCCCGTCCCCTTTGTGGAGCTGTTGTGGTGGAAACTCATCGAAGTATTTTAATGAAAATCATGCATGCAGCTCGAGAGGCTGCATCATGTTGCCATCAGTTGTTGCCCTTTTCAGTTCCTCTCAGCGTCTCTGCTCTTTCTGCAGGCACGCTGCCTATTAATGGGAAATTAGATTATTATTCATTTAGGGGTGGCCGATCAGGCCACAAGATCATATCTCTCGGGGTGGAATCGGGATATATCTAAATCAATCCGCCCACAGATTTAGTTCAGCTCATGTGATCAGACTCGAGGCAAATTTCTCTGCTTTCTCTTTTCACTTTATTGGAGTTTTCATGACTTTCTTTGTTGGGTTTTGGGTCTGCTGTGCTGTTCTGTTTACAACAACAGTTACTCCTCCGAGATGTGCAGAGTCTCCTAAGTGTTTTACAACCATCTGTGCTGACCGTTAGTTCGTGTGAGGTTGAAAAGTTAGGGCAGTTCATTAAAATTCAGATTTTCTACGATGTAAATACCTTCCGATTTTTAACTCAGGCAAATATGAAATATATTAAAGCTTATTTATTGCCAGTAGTTGTTGAGATTGACTAAATCATATAATTGTGTTTGTGTTACTTGTGTTAGAAACTCCGCCCCTATTAGTCGCCCACCATGAAACACCAGCACAGGAGCAGCACGGCCAGAAGTGAAGCAAAGAGGCTCTGTTGGCTTTGAGGGTTTTGGTTTTTTACATTTTTGCAAAGATCCATCCATCCATCTTCATCCGCTTTATCCGGGGCCGGGTCGCGGGGGCAGCAGCCTAAGCAGAGAAGCCCAGACCTCCCTCTCCCCAGCCACCTCCTCCAGCTCATCCGGGGGAACACCAAGGCGTTCCCAGGCCAGCCGAGAGATATAATCTCTCCAGCGTGTCCTGGGTCTGCCCCGGGGCCTCCTCCCGGTGGGACATGCCTGGAACACCTCACCCAGGAGGCGCCCAGGGGGCATCCTTACCAGATGCCCAAACCACCTCAGCTGGCTCCTTTCGATGTGAATCCGTGAATCGCAACCTTATCGTGGTGGAGGGGTTTGTGTGTCCCAGGGATCCCAGGGGCTATGTTGTCTGGGGGCTTTTGCCCCCTGGTAGGGTCTCCCATGGCAAATTGGTCCTGGGTGAGGGACCAGACAAAGAGCGATTCAGAAGACCCCTATGAAAAAAACACAGAGGGAACAGTTTACCCTGCCCGGGATAGGGTTACCGGGGCCCCGCCCTGGAGCCAGGCCCGGGGAGGGTGCCCGAGGGCGAGCGTCTGGTGGCCGGGCCTTAGTCCATGGGGCCCGGCCGGGCACAGCCCGAAGAGGAGACATGGGCCCATCCTCCCGCAGGCCCACCACCCGCAGGAGGCGCCATAGGGGTCGGGTGCATTGTGTGCCGGGTGGCGGCCAGGAGCGGAGGCCCTGGCGGACTGACCCCCGGCTGCCAAGACTGGCAAAGACATTTATAAAAATCTAATATTTCATATGTACGGAGCCCCGCAGGGGACATGGGAGAAAAAAAAATTAAGACGGACTTTTGCGAGATCTTGCAAAACAAACTCGGGATCTCGCAAAAGTTTTGCAAGATCTCGCTTTCACATCGTGCCTCGACCTCCCAGTCGGCTTCGAGCCAGCGTCCGAAGAATGCGGCTAAAACGTTTGCGAGATCTCGCAAAAGTTTTGCGAGATCCCGAGTTTGTTTTGCGAGATCTCGCAAAAGTCCGTCTTAATTTTAGTTTTGCAAGATCTCGCAAAACTAACTCGGGATCTCGCAAAAGTTTTGCAAGATCTCGCTTTCCTGGCACATCATGCCTCGACCTCCCAGTCGGCTTTGAGCCAGCGTCCGAAGAATGCGGCTAAAATGTTTGCGAGATCTCGCAAAATTTTTGTGAGATCCCGAGTTTGTTTTGCGAGATCTCGCAAAAGTTTTGCAAGGTCCCGAGTTTGTTTTGCGAGATCTCGCAAAAGTTTTGCGAGATCCCGAGTTTGTTTTGCGAGATCTCGCAAAAGTCCGTCTTAATTTTTTTTTCTCCCATGTCCCCTGCGGGGCTCTGTACATATGAACTTAGTAACCTCATCCATTTATTTTTCTCTCACGTATCCGAGCCTTTCTCACCCACAGACACGTTTTTGTTTTCTGTCTTTTTACATTTACGAGCTTGCGTACATGTTCTCATTCATTTCAATTGACCTCCTAAATGTGATGTTAATTGACGAGGTGAGGTTCAACATGCCACCCACGCCGATTACCAGTCATGACTCACCTGTCAGTGGAGCCAGAATCCAGGAAAAGGTCACCAACATGTAGCCACACACCTGATATTTAGACTGTATTGATATTTTAACCCAGACCACCATACTCCAGTTCTTCTGGTGGGTCACCAAGGTTTTCCTGCTCCAGCTGAGAGACATCATTAAACCAATCAGCGCACCCCCTAAAATATAAATAGTTCCCTACACCAAGACCAAAAGTTCATCATAGAACTTGATAAATAAAAATATTAGCCACCCCACTTCAGCTTTCATGCATTACAGGGTCGCATTTCAGTTCTGTTTGGCAGTGTTTATAGTATAAAACACTATGACGTGTCCTTATTCTGGGATTATACTGACCACATACCCAGCATTCAATTGGAAATTACTTACAATAACTGACATAAAATAACGGAACACTGACAGCTGAGTAATGAAATATATAAAGGCCTACTTGTAACAATTTTGTCTAGAAAACCTCAATAAAGTTTGTTTGTGCTGGCCTGTGCTCTCTGACTTCAATTTCTATCATCACATTCATCCGTCGTCGAATCCCAAAGCTATATTAATGTTCTCCAGTGTCTCATGATTAGTCACAACATTTAAACTACTTGTACATGAGGGCATTAATCCGGCGTGTCCTGGTCTGCCCTCACTCGGACATGCCTCGCCTAGGAGGCCTGAGATCTGTGATCTCATAATTCCTCTAGCTTTGTTTTGCCTTTGGTTGCTTCTTTACTCACAAGTGATCATCACAGCACAGATTTGACCTGATCCAAAGGGATTTGCATCTCCTGGATCGAACGGAGGTTCTTATGTGGACATTTAAACTCTGCGTCTCTGCGTGGCATCTTTACTTAGCTGTCAGGACAAAGAGGCTGAAATTGACCCAGAGTTTTGTTTGTGTCTTTTAGGAACCATCCGTCCGGTACGGAGGAGTTTTTATGATCCAGCCTCAGCCCCGGGTCAAGGTTGGCAGTGGGAGTGGGAAAACGACGCAGGCACATGGACGCCGTATGACATGGAGGTGGCCATCGCCATCGAGAGCGCCCACAGTCGTCAGCAGCCCTGCCTCGACCTGACGCCGCTCGGCTTCTGCTACCTCATTGATTTTCAGAACATGACGCAGGTTTGTTCGTGTGCACCCTGAACCTTTCTTGCAGGATGCGATCTTTATTTCCTTATTTCTGAAAATTCATTTTTCCGTCTTCCTGCAGGTGAACAGACAGAGCCAGAGGTGTCGGAGGATCCAGCGGCGTGCTGACGTGGCTTACCCCATAGTGTCCGGTCCGCTCCCTCTACCTAAAGGAGGAGGTGTGGGCGCGAGCGGAGGCCTGACTGGGGCCTTGCTGGGCGTTGGGGTGTCAGGAGCCAGCATGGGGGTCGGAAGCTCTGTCTACCCTAATGGAGGATTGCCAGTCACAGCACTAGGCCAGCCTTGTTCTTGCCAGCAGTGCATGCTGGTCCTCAGCGTGAAGGCCAATACAGGAGGAGGAGGAGGGATACAGACTCTGGGAAGACGATCTTTAACCATGCAGCGACCCAAGAACTCAGCGCCACCCCCTTCTAAATCGCTTAGTCCATCGAAATCAGCCACCCTGGGACGGGGACAGCAGCAGAACGCCAACTCCAGCTACTTTCAGACGCTGCCGCACGGCCTCGCCATCTCCAAGAACACCGCCTCCCAGAGGGTGAACGCCCAGCTCTTTGCTCAGTCTCTCGCCGCCCTCACCGCCGGCGCCTCCTCCATGGGGATCTCCGTGTCTTCCAGCAGGCCGCCTCCGCCGTCGCTCCCGCCACCTCAGCCCCCCACATCCAACCCGACCCCTCCATCCGTTCCGCCCAAGCATTCCTCATCTTCAGCCAGCGACTCGGTGCCAACCGCCACCCTGATCACCCCTGCCAGCAGCGTAACCACGCCTCCTTCTCCTGTGCCAACTCCATCACCGGTGGTGATGAAGCCGCAGCGGTCAGCATCGTCCGCAGCGACAGTGTGCCACGCGCCTTTACCGCAGCGATCAAGCTTAGCCGGCCTGAGCAGACCGGCGTTGCAGAGGATTGCCATGGCTCAGTCCAGAGCGCTCATAGCTTCGGGGTGAGTGAATGAAACACACGCAGACGGTTTGTTTTGAACTTTAGCATTTTGTTTGTGTGGAGCCAGAAGTGACCAAAATTGTACAAGAGGGTGGAACATCAAATCATGGCTCTAGTATCCAGGTGAAGAGTTCAAATCACTCATCGGACAGCTGATGAGGGAAGAAACTATCCAAAGACACCAACATGTGTTTTGGAGCAGGTGGGCAGACTGCAGCAAACTAAAACAGGGACAAAGAGTTTGTTTGTGTGCACCACATTCATAGAGCTGAGAGGCATTTAGCATGTGAAGGTCGTCTTTATTTCATTTGAATACACAACAGAAGGCTGATTTGGCGTTATATTATAGTCTTCTGACTCTCATGCACCTTTATTTCTGTCCAAGTGACCTTTAAACCTGCTGTTAAGTGTTATTAGGGTGGCTTTGTTGTCTGAAAATACTTTTTCTGGTGGATCTGTATTTTTAAAATGGCCAACAATCACCTTCAGCCAGTTTCAGAAGTTTTGCAGCCTTAATTGCAGCAGCTTATTTGTAATAGTTTTCATCCTATTCAACAAAAATCTGCATAGCTTGTGGCCTTGTGGTGAACTGCAGTTTTCTCAGGTAGACAGTGACATGAAAACCAGCTATAGGAAATAATCTCCAACAAAAAAAAGAGGCTTTAAAAATGTGCAGGGTGTCTTCTGAACATGTGTGGATAGAGGAAAGGGGATAAAAACGCTGTGCAGTCCTACTTAAAGAGAGAAACCTGCTGTGAACATGTTTATTTGTGCTATAAAGTTGGACTTTTTAACAGTCTGTGGGGAGGAACTACAGCTTTTCAAGCCGAACCATTAAAATTAGCAGCAGTAAGCATAGCTTAGCTCCCTAAAACTGCTCTTTCCTGCTGTTTCTCAAGTCAAATTTGGGCTACAGCTGTTCTGTTCGTCTCAGCAGACTGGCTCAGTATCTCTTTTATTCGATGTTAACTGCATGTAGTTACACAGGATCAGTATGTGTTTACATTTTAAACAGAGTCTGTCTGCATCTCATACTCGTGAATTTCCCACATTGCACAGTCTTAATGCTGTCAAATATGTACAGACATGCACAACGAAGGGCTCTCGTTGACAGTTTGCACTCTTGCATGTTCAAACATGCACTAACGTTGTTACAGATATGCACGCCTGAGTAAGAGCTGCTAAATATTTGCACACACACACACACACACACTCTGTTTGTAATGAGTCGTGTGAGACTCTGAGTGGCTCTTTTCAGAGGTGGGATTCAGAGCTGTCTCTCTGTTAATAGTTTAGTTTCGGTATCTTAAATTTGTTTGCTCAAAAGGGCCTAACTATTTTCCCTCCAGCAGTGGCTGACTTATAAACAGGAAGCGGTGAAAAAGAATGAGATTCGGTGTCTGGGACGTGCCTGGTGGCTTTCTTAGAAGTCTGAAAATCATATTTTTGATGGGGTTAAAGCGACAGATACTATTTAGTTTGGATTCTAGTAAAAACATAGACAATGTCGAAGATTGATGTAGCTTCCAGATCTGTAAAGTGACAGAGGTGCCTTAACTCTGCATTCCTTTGAAAGGCCACCAGGGGGCGATCCTTGCGGTCACAGAAAGACTTCAGTCCTGTAGAAGTCTGTGGTACGGTGTACATTTTAGGACATCGTCAGGTCTCAAGAAAAAAGTTGTCAGGTATCAGACAAAAAATTGTCAGGTCTCAGTTGTCAGGAAAAAAGTTGTCAGGTATCAGACAAAAAATTGTCAGGTCTCAGTTGTCAGGAAAAAAGTTGTCAGGTATCAGACAAAAAATTGTCAGGTCTCAGTTGTCAGGAAAAAAGTTGTCAGGTATCAGACAAAAAATTCTCAGGTCTCAGTTGTCAGGAAAAAAGTTGTCAGGTATCAGACAAAAAATTCTCAGGTCTCAGTTGTCAGGAAAAAAGTTGTCAGGTATCAGACAAAAAATTGTCAGGTCTCAGTTATCAGGAAAAAAGTTGTCAGGTATCAGACAAAAAATTGTCAGGTCTCAGTTGTCAGGAAAAAAGTTGTCAGGTATCAGACAAAAAAATGTCAGGTCTCAGTTGTCAGGAAAAAAGTTGTCAGGTATCAGACAAAAAATTGTCAGGTCTCAGTTGTCAGGAAAAAAGTTGTCAGGTATCAGACAAAAAATTGTCAGGTCTCAGTTGTCAGGTATCAGACAAAAATTGTCAGGTCTCAGTTGTCAGGAAAAAAGTTGTCAGGTATCAGACAAAAATTGTCAGGTCTCAGTTGTCAGGAAAAAAGTTGTCAGGTATCAGACAAAAAATTGTCAGGTCTCAGTTGTCAGGAAAAAAGTTGTCAGGTATCAGACAAAAAATTGTCAGGTCTCAGTTGTCAGGAAAAAAGTTGTCAGGTATCAGACAAAAAATTGGCAGGTCTCAGTTGTCAGGAAAAAAGTTGTCAGGTATCAGACAAAAATTGTCAGGTCTCAGTTGTCAGGAAAAAAGTTGTCAGGTATCAGACAAAAAATTGTCAGGTCTCAGTTGTCAGGAAAAAAGTTGTCAGGTATCAGACAAAAAATTGTCAGGTCTCAGTTGTCAGGAAAAAAGTTGTCAGGTATCAGACAAAAAATTGTCAGGTCTCAGTTGTCAGGAAAAAAGTTGTCAGGTATCAGACAAAAAAATTGTCAGGTCTCAGTTGTCAGGAAAAAAGTTGTCAGGTATCAGACAAAAAATTGTCAGGTCTCAGTTGTCAGGAAAAAAGTTGTCAGGTATCAGACAAAAAATTGTCAGGTCTCAGTTGTCAGGAAAAAAGTTGTCTGGTATCAGAACACAAGGTACCAGGTGGGACATGACAACACCGCCACCTGCAAGAAGATTTAACTCTCTGTCTGGTACCTTGTGTTCTGATACCTGACAACTTTTTGAGAACTGAGACCTGACATTTTTTGTCTGATACCTGACAACTTTTTTCCTGACAACTGAGACCTGACAATTTTTTTGTCTGATACCTGACAACTTTTTTCTTGAGACCTGACGATGTCCTAAAATGTACACCGTACTGTGGGAAACCGGGCCTCATCTTCCTCCCTTTGTGACCTCAGTAGAGACTTTCCTGATGTTTTCTGGCCTCAGGTGTTAGTTTCAGGTCATACTGAATTAAACACAAAGATCATTTCGTAAATTATGGTCCTTATCGAGTAGCATTTACACAGGAGGCAATTTCCTCATCACATATCGCTTTGTTGCTGGCGGTGATTCCAGGTAACCTAGGCAACCCTATACTTGATTTACTTTAGTGTCATATGTCAGTTAACAGAATCATCTGCTGTCATTGGTTGGCATTTTCATGGCTCACCTTCAAATAGAGAAATGTTTAATGCAGGACCCGCCCACTACATTTCACTAACCGGTTATTACGCCTGTCGTTGCTGCATGTCCATGGTCTCTGCTGCTGGTCACATCCTGTATGGATGCCCTTTTAGAGTCTCGAATGTGTGTGTGGTTTCATATCCAGTTTTCAAAACACCCTTCATAACGAGACTTGGCTAACGCTTTGGGGTCTGTGGTAAAACATGAGTAAAATCTATATTTCCACACTAGAAATAGTCGTTTAGAATACTCGTTTATCTTATTTGAATATCCAACAAAGCCCTCGCAAGTGATCCATGCTGCATAAATGCATGTGCATGTTGCGCTGATGGTGCATGCAAGATCACAGTTTCAGAAAATGTAATAAAGAAGTATAATTAGAGTTTTAGACCCAACAGTAAAATAAAATACAAATAAACCAACCACCCTCACCAAATGAATTCTGGGGTCCTTGAAATTTGAAGTTAATAGTAATGGCAGATACATATAAAAAGATAAATGCTGGTAAAAAGTAAAATCAAGACCAGACTGGAGATCTAAAAGGTTAACCCGACCTTGGAACTGTTTGCTTGCATTCCTGTAAACTGTGTGTCCGAGTCAAATAAATAAAATTCAGCCGAGCGTTGTGCATGTCGTCCATCTGTGAGGCGGCATCTGGAGAGCAGAGGAGAGGACGGACGAGGGAGCGAGGAGGCCGTGGGTCAGCGGCCAAAAACAAATAAATAAATAAATACGTAACAGCTTCATGGTCGCCGAAAAGGTCTGAGGACAGAGGAAACTAAGCAAACGCAGCAAAGAAAATCCAGAGAGCCTTGTTTACACTGACGCTCAAACCACTGCTGGATTCATTCTGAGGCTCTTTTTTTCTCTGAGAGAGGAAACTGAGTGTTCACACAGCTGAAGGTCAGTCATCACTAAAGTCTGTTTCATGCAAGAGAGCCAATGAAGACGCATTTAAAGCTCAAAGATGTCACGGTGATATTTTGAGAGGTTAACTCGTGCAACTGCAAGAAAAGCCAGCAAGTGCTGACCGTTAACTTCAGACAAATTCCTCCTCTTTCATTTTCCTGAACTTCAGACTGCCACGGCTCACTTTCCTTTAGGTTTTCATGATTTCATTTTTATCTTCTGATGCTTTACCAACTGTACTTGATTCACCTTTGCTTTACCTATTCACTTCTTTTCAGCTGTTGGGCCTGAAAAAAGAACATGGTAAATAAGTCTGTTTTAAATCTCGTAACCTTGTGTTAAACTTAATTACCAAACCATCATTTAAGATTACAGAAAAAGAAAAAACCTGATGTTATAACCAATCCCAGAAGGTTTATCCCGCCTACAGAAATATCTGATTGGTTTTATAGCACAAGTAAAAGCCAATTAGCCGATTATGGTGAGTTAAGGCAGCGTCAGCAGTATCGGCTACCTGTAGCTTCAGGATGTGAAAAGTGATGCCGACATGGGAACGACTTACACTTGCACTATTCACCCTGCAGGGGGCGACTCGTCAGGCTGCTATAAGATCCCTGTTGTCTATTAAAAAAGGAGAATACTACTCATTAAATAAATAAAATGCTCAAATGTGGTGGATATTTAATAAATCACGATCACGTTTGAGTCAAAACGACCCGGGTTTAAATTCCCATGCAGAGGGCCGACTGAGTCCACCTCCAGTAGTTGCAGAAGCAGCGTTTTTGGGAAACGTGTCGCTCTTTCACCCACGTAGACTGATTTCAGTCAGTTTACAGTTACAATCAGTCTTCAGTACTGCAGCAGAGAAAAACTAAACCACAACTTTCCATGGTGTCACTCAGCAGTGACTAAAGCTTGAAACCAGTAGTTGTGTCACTCCTTTCTCAGGAAAAAGCCTTCCCCTGCACAGGAAGTGGTGTGTTTTCAGATCAACAAACAGGAATCTTACAGACTTTAAAACTGAAATCAGGCTCAGACAGTTTGAGATGTAGATTTTGATTCCTCCTCCTCCCCCCATCCGTCTCCTCCCTCCTTGCCTGTCGCGTCTCGGTGGTCGGGGGCCCCTTGGACCCTCATTGTTGGTCTCCACAGTAACCTTTGTTGGATTATCCAAGCCTGGACTGCATTAGCAGCACAATACCGAGCCTCTGCTGGGTTTCACGTCTTCTCCTCCTTCCCCCTCTCTCTCATCTCAGCTCTATTCCCTTTCCTCATATATGAATACCTTTCTCTTCATTGCAAGGAGCTGCTTTTACTCTGCTTTTTGAGCTATTTTAAGCCTGACTTTACTTTAAGAATTTCCACACTGGGTGGATATGGTGGAATAACCCCCGGTATAGCTGCTGAAGAAGCTGAAGCTTCATATTCAGTCATTCTAGGTGGAGGAGAGGCAGACAGTGTTTGCTTATAACCCCCCCAAATGACAGTGATCAAGGGTGTGTGTGTGTGTGTGTGTGTGTGTGTGTGTGTGTGTGTGGACAGCCTCCGTCTCAGACAGCGACTGAGACAAGGAGGGGAGGGGAGTCCATGACAAAGAAACGAGTCAGCAAACTGTCAAAAGATTGATCACACAGTGCTGCAAGAAATCAGGCCAACCAAACACACACACACACACACACAGGCGCTCCGCTGCCCGGCTGTGAAGGCATTTAACACACACACATGCACACACACTCACACAGAGTAAAAGTAAATATTGACGGACCTAACAGGAGCTGCAGTGCAGAATGTCTTATCTCTCTCTCCAGTGGGGGATTGTGGGAAAACGGGACAAAGGGAGTGATTGTTTTGGGGGGGGGGGGGGGGCAGACTCAGCATACTGAGGTAAAATGAAGCCAAAGTCGGGGGTGAGACAAGGACGGGGACAAAGGGGCGACACCTGTTTAGTTCACCAACAGGTTGCAGTTTTTAGCTTGAGCGGCCTGTAGGGGGAGCTGTAACCACAGACAGGCTGAGCTCAGTCTCATCTGGTGCTTTTCACACACTCACACAAATGATAGAGGTTTTTATTTGGTCATTATCTGCAGGTTTTGGAGGGGGGGGGGGTTGAAAATAACAACAAACCCAACCATAAAAAAAAGCAAATTATCGCTAAAAAAAAAAAAGTCCCAAAGATGAACAAACTCCAAAATAAACACAAAACAAAAACAGACATGAAGTGGGGAAAAGTAACGACGGAGCAACATGGAGAGAACAGGATGGTGTGACTGTGCACATGCTGCGCCCTGACTGATGTTTGTGATGTCACAGTGACCAGGCTCCATTCATCGGTGTCGTGTTTCACCGTGTCCATTAAACTGCGGTCAGATTAGTCTGATTCTTTTCCCCGGTTTAATTAACCATAAATTATTCATCACCAATCAGAAACACTCGGTTATGTTATTTTATATGAATTACAATGTATCAGTTTCTTTCTAAAACTAGAAAAGTGAAGTAATATTGTTCCTGGACAATTAAAAAGATTTCTTTTCTTATTAGTTTACTATATTTCTCATAGGTTTTCTCATAAATTTGCAATTTCTTGCTAATAAATTTGTTTTTTTCCTTATTATTGTTTTTCTTTTATCTCTTATTTTTCCAGCATTTTTTCTCACACATTTAGAAATGTCTTGTATTAAATTTACAATTTTCTTCTTGTAAATTGGCAAATTTTTCTTTTCTAATTTGCCTTTTTTTCTCTTAAATTAATATTGAAGCATGTTACCAGGAACAAAAGTCTGAAACAATCTTTCAGCTCCAGGAGAAAGTTGAACCTCGAGGAGTGACGAGCAGAGATGGGTAACGCGTTACTGTAATCCGATTACTTTTTTCAAGTAACGAGTAAAGTAAGGGATTACTATTGCAAAAACGGTAATTAGATTACCGTTACTTTCCCGTAGGAACGCTGCGTTACTGCGTTACTAAAACCGTGATTTTTTTTGCGAGAATGTCTCATGACAGTGACGTAAGCGAGTGCGACGTTCGTGACAACAGCTGTGTGCAGATCAACAATGGATCATATATCGAGTGCAGAGAGAGTATGAGCGTGCAGCGTTTAAAGCGTGGAAGTACTGACCTTACTTTGAGTTTGATTCCATAAAAAGTGACAAAAACATTAGTGTCCGTTGTGCGTGGGAAGAAAACTTCTTTTTACAGCAAAAAAACCCTAAACTTCCAAACAAGCACCGAGTAGCTACGACGTAATGGGAAACTCACAGAGAAACTCGCGGATTCTTCCACTGACCGCTGCACACCTGCACCAGGGTAAACCTCCGCCTACCCCACTCCTGCTTTACAGGTGAAAATAGAGCAACAGGACCGCTAGTCTTTGACTTTATTTATTTTCTGCTGTGTTTTACTTGCATCTATTTGAAAGACTGAGTGTAAACACAAAAAAAAAATATTTTATGTGCTGGAATGTGCAGAAAATAGGTTTAAATGATAAACTAATTTCTTCCAGTCAGAGAATGTTGCAGATAATTAAATTTTTGCTTGATGCATAAAGTTAAAAGATTAAAACTAATAAAACAAGTTTTAAAAAGAGACTTTTCCATTTGATTACATTTTGTATGATGATTATGCAGAAAAAGTAGAATTGGGCTGAAAGATCTATCACTTTATCACCTATTCAGGTTGTAAATCGTGTTTTTAAAAGTAACTAAGTAACTAAGTAATTAATTACTTTTGAAAATAAGTAATCAGTAAAGTAACAGGATTACTTTTTAGGGAAGTAATCAGTAATTAGTTACTGGTTACTTTTTTAAAGTAACTTGACCAACACTGGTGTCGAGTGAGCCGAGACAGCCGGACCAAACATGTCTGCGTTATACATTTACACCACTTACAGAGTTAAACTTGGGGCAGCTCATTCACATAACTTCATCATGAATATTTCTGAACCTCTGATCGAGCCTGTCATTATTCATTCAGCACATGCCCCTCCTTCTCCCAGCATGCATTTAAAATGTCGCACAACCCGTCCAGCACTTTCTGTCACATCTATTTTTTTTAAAGCAGAGGAAGCCTGCTCGGGTGTGTGTGTCTGTAAGTGAGTGTGTTATTGTCTGCAGTCTAAATCAGTCCAGCTGATGACCATCTGGGCCCGAGGGGAGCGGGAGGAGCAGCGGCGGAGGGACGGAGGGATGGAGGTGAAACAAAGCCGAGGGAGGGTGTGATCTGGTGGGAAGCAGGCGGAGGGGAGGAGGGCGGTTTGAGGTCGTGGGGGGTCAAGAGACTCGTCTCATTCATTCCCTTTCCCCCCCCCCCAGGCGCACACTCGTTTTTTTCTTTTTGAAAAGTCTCTTTCTTTGCTGCTCGTATTTCCATCGGCGCTCACGGGCTTCCTGCGTCTGCCCGATTACTTCCTCCTCTCCCAGGAGAGTGGACTTAGATGGAGATGTAGATAATATTAGTTCTGTTTTTATTCATAATTATGATGTACCTGTTGTTGGGCTGACACCAACACAGAGACGTGATGAGCTCTTCAACACGCAGCATTTTAGAGAGTTTTCCAGGACACACAGCTCTCTGAGAGGTGTCTGCAGAAAGAAGAGGTTTTCCTTTGAATTACAGTTCAGTGAAATTCCCTTTAAAGGTCATATTTAAGGGAGAAGTGTGACCCTTCAAGATAAAGCTGAGATTTTTCCTTCAGGAACCAGAAGTCATGGATGTACTTTGATGCAGGAGTATGGAATAAAGGCAGTCAGCACATCAGTGGGGCAGCTGGAAAGTGTGTTAAGTTGAAGTCCACGAGGCTTATCCAGGATCAGACTGTCACTCTGTCCTCCTGCTAACACAGCAGCTTATTAAATATTAATAGATCCTGTGAGAAGCAGCCAGCGATTAGCGCCCGCGTGTGTGTGTGTGAGATCGCTGCCGTCGTTGTCACTCGCCGACTTGATCCGGTGCAGATCCAACATGGTGTCGGTGTTTCCCCTGTGTCGTCAGCGAGCGCGCTGCTACTCGCGTGTTGTCATAAATAAATCTTTAAGAGCTTAAACGACTTTGAGTGCACGCGACAGCAGAGCGCTCATTTGACACGCTGAGCTCGTTAACGCAGATGGAAACATGACGAGATTACGACGCGATAGTCGTCCTGCTACACGCAGCAGGATTATTGTTAAAATAGACCTTTGATGCACTGATGGATTCTGCTGGAGGAGGATGAGGGATGGGCATTGTGAGGATTTATCAGTACCAGTATAACTCGACACTGGTTCTTGTTGCATATTGAAATAACGTAACTGAATAAAATGGGTCGGATGTCTGATCCAGCTCATTGCATCACCGTTGATTATGCTGTCCGCGTTCTTATGAGACGCCGGGAAGCTCGCCGGTGATATTTTACTCATCTCAGCCTCATAATCAGCAGGTATGACACATTTTTGCACGCTTGCCTCTGAACACCACCACACTCTGCACTGGATAAATCCAGCCTGTGAAAATACGATCCTGCGTGTAAAAATGGCTGTAATTCATAAACAGTAAATGCGAGACTTTTGTTAAACTCTTTGAGTTAAAGCTCAAAGTTTGGACTTTGAAAACATCTTGATTGTTTGATTTAAAATCTTCTGTGTTGATTATTTTTGTTGGCACATTGTCCAAAAGTTTATGGGCTGTCAGAGCTGACGGCTGCAGCCTCGGGCTGTAATGACGTGTACAGGAATGTGCGTGCACTACGTGCCTCATACCGCCTTAAATAAGTTAATACATGAAGTGAGTGGAGGGCTGACTGCACGCTAAGCAGGATTGATCCGTTTATCGTTAAGGCAAAGAGTCTGTTTGTGTCAGTGCGTTATCCTGCTTTAAAAAACAACAGCCGTCTGTTTTAAGCTTGAGAAAGTTAAACCCGTCCTAAAGCTTTTTAAAAGTCAAATCAAAGTCTCGGGGATTTTCCTTTGATGGTCGACCAAAAGCCCTCCGGTGGGCACCAAATTATTCATATTGTGAGGGACCAAGCAGCCAAAGCAAAGAGGACACAGGCAAAAAAAAAAGTATCTTCAAAAAGGGTTTTCTTTATTTTAACCCTCAAAAAGTCCAAAATTAACAAAATTCAAAAACATACTTAGCAGGTCCATAAAAGAGGTCAACTGAATATAACTCTACAAAAAGGAATTTCCAGAAACTTAAACAAAACAAAGTGAGACACAACTTAACTCACAAACTGACCTAATTACAGAGACACATGAGGGTAGCTTTTATAATGATTTGGCCAAACCATTTACACACAATAGGGGGGGGGAAACAAAAATATACTAATATTAACTAAGCACAGAATAACCTAACTAAACCTAAAACACCCCTGCTCCTGGTAAGCCCATGGTTGGTCCTGCTGAGCAGGCATTTTGTTCCCAGAGTCCTCAGCCACACCTTTTGCCCAGACAGGAAACAGCCACCGCCCAAACCAGGTAACTCAAAGAAAGAGAAACATAATTAATATAACAAAACATTTTAGAAAAACCACACAATGTTACTATGTGCGCGCCTCATAATACCAGTTTTAGGTTTAACCAAATGATTAATGAATTATATTAATAAAAAAAACTGCAAAGCAAACTAATAAAGTGAAAAATGGACTAATTTACCCCTGTGTGGCTGATGCCATCACACATATGCGGGGGAAACGATAAATCTCGTCTGGTACTTCTTACAAAACAAAATTTCTTTGTATCAAAATCAGTAGGAAAAAATTAAAACTTGAGCTGTTTGAGTGAATATTGGTATCATTTTAAAAAAAACGGTGACTCTGTAATACTTTAATCAACAACAGATTAGAACAAAATCGTCATAGTCGGGTTTTTATTCATCCATTTTTATTCCCGTGCTTCTATTTCAAACTAAATGTGGTTTGTAGAAATTAAAATTTGTTGTGTAGAAACTAGGGCTGCCACGATTAGTCGACTAGTCACGATTACCTCGACTATTAAAATTGTTGACGACTAATTTAATAGTCGACGCGTCGTTTGAAGCTTTGTAAGATCACAAAAGACGCAGGAATAAGTAGTAGGATTTAAGAGTGTAATAACGGACTGAAACAGAAGATGGCAGCACTGCATGTACAAGGATGCCAGCTGCCGTTAAACCCCGAAGAAGAAGGAGAAGCTGTGTCCCAGAATTCATAGCGCAGCCCAGCCCAGTTTCCAACAATGGCGGCAGCTAGTTAGTTTTAATATTACTCTTATTATTCTTTCTGGGTCACAAAATAAACGTTTAACATATTTTCAGGCGAGAATGTAGCTGTGTAAACCTCAAATATCTGCTCAGTTTATCAAGACACCACATATTTTCAAAAGCGCTCCGACGTTTTCGGAGACGTCTGTTAGCCACTAGCTCGATAGCTAGCCGGGGGCTAGGCTCGCTAGAGCCGTGAGAACACCGGACTGCTACTCAGATTAAACATATATAAGTCACTTAGATAACTTAAAAATGTTATTGTTTGGCTTTTTTTTTAGTATTTTATTTGTTCCCGAGTAAATCGGTTTGGCTGAGATTAAAGTTATAGTTTTTACACAGCTGAATAAACGTCAAGCAGACAGCTGATTATCAGAAGTGTGAGATGCTCAAGAATATACTCCGGAGTCCTGTTATATTTTAAATATAAAGCAACAGACGGCTGAGTATATTAAACTTCACTGAAACAACCTGCAGATTTCATTAAAATTTAATAAACTCTCATCTTGTCTTTATTATTAGTTAGCACATACCTTAAACACTTAAAGCTGTAAGCTAATGATAGTTATATAAGAGCAGATGCTGCTGGTGCAATAAGCTGTACGTTTTACGTCCAATGGATGATGATCTGATTAGTCGACTAATCGCAAAAATAATCGGTGACTAGTCGACTATCAAAATAATCGTTTGCGGCAGCCCTAGTAGAAACACTGAAAAATCAAAGTGTGTGTCTAATAAATCTGCTCCTCTCTGTCTGTTAGCCTCAGCTCACTGACACAAACACAGTGTGCGGTTTGCAAGTGGAAAATGCAAATGACCATAAAAACACAGAAACTGTATTTCCCGCTAGGCGAAGCGGATCCACGTGTTTGCAGTAGGAGAAACAACACGACTGCTCACAAACAGCTTTGGTTATAAACTGAAATCGTGTGTGAGAGCTGAAGGCAGAAAGTGTGTTCACTGTTGTGTTGTTTGTGTTTGGAGGTTCTTGGTATTCGAGTGCGTTTGTTTACTCTTCTTCTCCTCACACCTTCTGTTTATCTGATTATAAGCGTGAACAAACACCTCTCGCACACTTCCTGATGCACACAGATTGCAGTGAGTCACTCGCTCGTGCGTGGTCATGCGTCGCTGAGTGAGGTAGGTGAAAGCTGCTTAGTGGCCTGTTAAAGCTTAACCAGCAACAGGAAACAACAGATCATCGCTGCCGTCTCTCGGGCCTGTCACGCGTTCCCTGTTTGCATTTGTGTCGTGGCGGGGGGAGCTGAGCCGGCCCCTTTGATAGCTCAGTTGGTAGAGCGGAGGACTGTAGAGGCTGATTGCAGCGATCCTTAGGTCGCTGGTTCGAATCCGGCTCGAAGGAGGTGCTCTGTTTTCTGTCCTGTTGAGGACAGTGCTGGGACACAGCGCTGGATTTTGAGTGTTTGCTCGGTGTGTGTAAAACATGGAAGTCACTACTGGTTTGTTATTCGGCGTTCCAGATACCTCAGAACTCGGATGTCGGAAGCACGTTCAAGGAAAAGTGTTATTTAGAGAGTCAAAAATACACAACAGTGAGAGTACAGAATGAAAGCTTACTGTTCAGCGCTGCCATCGTGGAGCATCTGCTCCAACTGTCTGAGTTGATGGCGCGTTCCGCCAAAAACTTAAGGAACGCATCGTTAAGCCCAGTCTATCAGCTGTGTGGTCATCAAGCTGGAAAAACAGAAGACAGACGGATGATGGATGGCTTAGAATGAAACACAACTAATGAAAGCAACATAAAAAATGACGTTATTCTTTATTTTACTCGTCTTTTATGTCATCAGAAGAGTGAAAGAAGTCAGTGTGGTAGAACGTGACCTAAGCTGCTAAAGAATGACAGGAGACAGATGCTGTCCATTTATTCACCGTTTTATGACCAAACAATATTTACAAAAAAATAAATAAGAAACTCAGTTCAAATAAACATAACTTAACTTAAATCAGGTCAAACTGCACACAGCTACACTGACCTGGTCATCCCCCCCTCCACTCAGCCCTGGACTAATCCATTAGGTAGGTAAGGCAACATTTCTATACTCAAACCTGTACAGCTACTCTTTCCTAGCAATCAAATCCGTTTCTCTATAAACACTCTAAAATCATTTATCAAATAACACTCGGTCTCTTCTTGTGACCTTGTGACCCCTTCCTGATTAACCAGGAAGCTACAAATACAGGAAGTGAAAGTGCATTTCCTCCACAGAGGTGGGTCAGGTGAGTTCAAACTAAACCAGTTAACAGTTGAAATAAACAACATGTTAACTTACCAAACTTGTCAGGATTGATTTAAATCAGGATGTTATGTTACGTAATCTGTAAAAGTGCAAAACATAAACAAACCCGGGAGAGTAAACAAACCCTCCTGACCCAGTATGAACCTTCCAGATTCTTCAGGTCATCTGGATCCGGTCTTTTATCAGTTCCCAGAGTCAGAACCAGACACGGAGAAGCTGCATTCAGCTTTTATGCTCCTTATATCTGGAACAAACTCCCAGAAAGCCTCAGATCAGCTGAAACACTCAGTTTATTTAAATCCAGGTTGAAGACTCACCTGTTCTCAGCTGCATTTGAATAAAGCACCAAATCCGCACTTAAGCTTAAATTTCAAAACTTACATTTTTAACTACTGATTTTATCTGTTTTGATTTTATATACTGGTTTGTTTGTTTGTTTGTTAATTAGTTTGTTTGTTTGTTTTAATCAATTTTAAATCATGCTTTTTATTTGTTTTTGTTTCTAATGTCTCTGTAAAGCACTTTGAATCACCTTGTTGTTGAATTGTGCTATACAAATAAACTTGCCTTGCCTACATGTTTGCCTATTACAGAGTACATATGCGATGTGGCTAAATCAAAACAATGTTAACTAAGAATATGGACAAATGGTGTTCTCACTCACTTTGTCACTCAGTCAGATCCAAATGAATCAGTGAAAACAGAAAAGGAGATACGAGAGTTACAGATTTCAAAATGGGCTGTGGTGGTTTTAAATCTGGTGATTTAATGTTAAAACAAGCTTGTTGAGTGATCTGCAGTGTGTAAATATCAGAATAATAAAAGTAATAGTCTGTTAAAATAATAAGACTTCCTGGACAGTCTGTAGTATTTTCAGTTTTCACCTGACCTGAGGCTTCAGTGTGAAACAAAAACAGAAAAAACATCGATTATTAGAACAAAATTCACTGGTGTGAGTCAGTCAGTGTGTGTTTTTGCAAGGTGGTGATGACGATGGGCTTTGTGACGAGGCAGGTAATCCCAGCAAGCAGCTGTGTGACGTCCATCTCTTTGAGCTCAGTGAGCAGATGGAAACTCCGAGGATTAGCTCTCATAAACACACACACACACACGACAGCCCGGCAGTCCTGCACACGCTCCTCCAAACAAAACGGTGCACAGAGGAAGAAGACGCGTACGTGACACATCGAGGAGATAAAAATAACGAGTGAATTTCTTCTTTATTTGGTTCCATTTTTGTCTCTCTGCGAGTTTACCGGTGTGAAAATGACAGTCATCAGTTTTTCTTAGTGAGTATTGAGGTTTTGCGTGTGATCTGAGCGCCTGTGAGGAAACACATCGGACTAAACGGTTTGTCTTCTTCTCCTGCAGCGTGCCCACCGTCCCGGTGAAGAACCTCAACGGATCCAGTCCTGTTCACCCTGCACTGGCCGGTAAGAATTATCCAAGACATTCAAATATCTCAATTAGGGATGGGTTCTGACATAAACGGTAGTAACCAGACTGAAAAGCAGCACACATTTCGGTGCTTTTTTTTTCCTGAGATGTGATACACTTTAGATTCTAGCCAATCATTTTACCTTTCCGAGGATAGTAGGCGGGTCCAGGTACGTACGTTCTTTTAGAGCAGAGCTACAGATTAAAAATGCCCAAGACGAAGCGGTCAAAAGTCTGGCTGTACTTCACAGCAAAAGATGCAAACTCAGCAGCTGCAACAAGTGCTTTAAGCTGATACTGTGATACTGTCAAAGGAGGTAACACCTCAAATCTGATGAAACACCTGGCGACGCATAGCGTTTTGTTAAAAGCAGAAAAATTCACCGTATTTGATATCTTGCTGCGAGACCTCACACCGAGCACATCTACTGCGGGTGTGGTGGTGACGGATGATGATGCAGCAGCAGCCGTTCTTCTCTGCGTGAGTAGCTTCATGTTGTTCGTGTGTAATTTATGTTGAGTAGGCTAACCACGTTATTACATTAATGCATGTAAGGTGAACTAGCAAACACCATCGTAGCTACATGCGGTTGTCTTCTTGTTTGATGGCAGATACTCCCTTCACCCTGGCCAAAAAGGCTAAAATGACCAAAGAAAAAGTGGAAAACAGTTAAACATGAGAGGTTTTTGGACAAAGTTTGTGTTTTTTCCATTGTTTAAGCACTGCTTCCAGCCAAGAGTGATACCATATATGCCCCATAGCTGCAGAAAAGGCTAACATTGTTATCTTTTTACAAAAAAACAGTTAAACATGAGAGGTTTTTGGACAAAGTTTGTGTTTTTTCCATTGTTTAAGCTGCTTCCAGCCAAGAGTGATACCATATATGCCCCATAGCTGCAGAAAAGGCTAACATTGTTATCTTTTTACAAAAAAACAGCTGAACATGAGAGGTTTTTGGACAAAGTTTGTGTTCTCCATTCTTTAAGCACCGGCACCATTTCAAAAGTACCGGTTTGGCACCGGTATCGGATAAAACCTGAACGATACCCATCCCTAATCTCAATACAGGTACAAGAGGGAAACCGAATAACTGGCCGTTTATTGCGATTGCGATATAAACGGGATGGATCCCACGACTTTTAACGGTCAATTCTGCTGTTACAGTAACATCATTAGCACATAAGTAGGTCAGGATCTGATGGCAGGTGTCCTTCTGTACAGTCTGCCGGTCACCTTTTCAGAATTCCTGTGCTGCACCACCAGATTTTTCTGGCTGACTATCTAATTTTTATAAATATTTGACTATGTCTCTTCCTCTCCTCACCCCAACCGGTCGCAGCAGATGGCCCCGCCCCTCCCTGAGCCTGGTTCTTCCTGTTAAAAGGGAGTTTTTCCTTCCCACTGTTGCCAAAGTGCTTGCTCATAGGGGGTCATATGATTGTTGGGTTTTTCTCTGTATGTAATGTTGCAGGGTCTACCTTACAATCTAAAAGCACCTTGAGGCGACTGTTGTGATTTGGCGCTGTATAAATAAAATTGAATTGAATATAAACAAATTTAGCGTTAGTAAGAATGCAGAAACCGCAGCGCTCTCCTCACCAGACTGTTTCTTTCGGTTGTTTCAGGGATCACGGGAATCCTGATGAGTGCCGCCGCTCTGCCCGTGTGTTTGACCAGGCCTCCGAAGCTCGTGCTTCACCCTCCGCCTGTTAGCAAGAGCGACATCAAGCCGGTGCCCGGCTTCGGCCACTGCTGCAGGAAGACCACCAAGAAACAGGCTCGCAAAGGTACGCGTGGCGATCTCTTCCTTTTTGTCCTCTCAGCTTTCACAGTTGTAGAGATGTTGAACCATCAGCCGCAGGTTTCATCCCGCCATCTCCCGTCCTTCTCTCTGTGCGCAGGTAAAACTCCAGAGGAGGTGGTGAAGAAGTACCTGCAAAAAGTAAAAAGTCCACCAGAGGAGGTGAGACCTCAGTTTTTTATCATGAAATTCCATACCACGTGCAGGGATAAAGGGGAATGAGCCTTTCCTCTTGTTTGAATATTTCCCAGGACTGCACCATCTGCATGGAGCCACTGGGGGGCCCGTCTGGATACAAGGGTCCAGGGGTGGGGCCTGTGTCCAGGGCGGAGTCAGTTGGACGGCTGGCACAGTGCGGGCACCAGTACCACTTCCAGTGTCTGGTGGCCATGTATAATAACGGCAACAAGGACGGCAGGTTAGAACCAGACCACGCCCCTCCTCATCGTCCTCTCAGGTTTGAGGAAAGTCCTTCGTTTAATGGATCTGCTTCCTGCTCTCTTCAGTCTCCAGTGTCCCACCTGTAAAACCATCTACGGCGTGAAGACTGGAAACCAGCCGGCAGGGAAGATGGAATACCATGTCATCCCACACTCTTTACCGGGCCACCCCGACTGCAAAACCATACGCATCATCTACAACATCCCACCAGGCATTCAGGTACCTCCAACACTTCAAACACCTGGACCAGCGGCCCTGTTTGGCCCTCACAGGTGGCGTTTGACACCCTCTAACGTTGCTCCTCTCCTTTCAGGGACCAGAGCACCCGAATCCAGGGAAGCCCTTCACTGCCAGAGGCTTTCCCCGACACTGCTACCTCCCAGACAGCGAGAAAGGACGCAAGGTAACCACCAAGAGACGTCCATTGGTCCCGCTGTCAGATTTGTTTAGTGTTAGATGGTTTCGGTTTGGGTCGCCCAGTTTTGGAGATGTCAGCTCCCGAGGTACCACCTCTCAGTCTGGGTGACCCCTTTGTCGTCCTGCTAAATGCTCAAGCTAATCGGGGACTTCCCATGATGCACTGGTCATTTCAATTGGTTAGTTTGGTATCTTCCTCCCCACTTTACCAAGGTCTTGTCACTGTGGGGGTTCTTATTGGTTTTCTCGCTCTAATACCTCTCAGTGTACAGTGCATATAACCAGTCTGCAGTCAGCGTGGAAAGGTTGGGCTGAATCTCTAATTATTTTTCCGCCTCTCCTCAGGTACTCAGACTGCTCCTGGTAGCGTGGGACCGCAGGTTGATCTTCTCAGTCGGTACTTCAAGCACTACAGGAGAGTCGGACACCGTCATCTGGAACGAGGTAACTTCAGACCTAAGAGTGAATCGGATTGGTCGTTAGTTTGCGACGTAAAGACTGACACGTTCTCCCGTCGCTTCCCTTCGTTTTAAGGTCCATCATAAGACGGAGTTCGGCTCCAACCTGACGGGCCACGGCTTCCCCGACCCCGGACACCTCGACAACGTCCTGGAAGAGCTGCGAGCTCAGGGCATCACGGAGGACGACGCACTGATGGAGAAGTGAGAGGGCAACGCGAGAGGAGGAGACGGAGGGTGGAAGGGAGGATTGCGAGGAAGAGGAGGCGGCTGAACCATGAAAATAATAGGAGGAGGAGGAGGAGACAGAATCTCTCTGCCAGCAGTTAGCAGGGGGCGCAGGGGCGATTTGGGGTAACGGGGGATGCTGAATTTGTTTAGTCGCATCAACCGCAGCGAGTGGAAGTTTGAAGAAGCAGCAGCTCTAGAAAGTAGAGTGACGAGGAGGAAGAGGTGGATTTAGGTACTAAACGACAGCGGTCAGAGTGAATCGGTACTAATAATAAAAATAAGTTTACTTTACTGGGAAAGAGTCAAAAAAAGAAGGAAAAAAGTTAGAGCAGTTCAATAAAAACTGGGAGAGGAAGGACAAAGAGAGGAAGACTACGGAGCAGCTCGGGGCTGTAAGGACAGAGGGAGGAGGGGCAGCAGGAAGAACGAGGGATGGTGCACGGACGTAGCGTAGGATAGGAGTAGAGTAACTAACTTTTCGGAGAGGAGGAGAGGCTGAGTGCTGCCTTTGTTCAAACCACCTGCTCGCCTGCGGTTGAAGTGCAGTGCTGCGGCGCCCCCTGGCGGGTTTTCTTTTGAACTACATGTCAGTCTGCAGGCTGAGTTATCCACTTTATTTCCTCATTGTTACTATAGTCCTCCTCATTTACAGTTATTCCATATTTTACCTCTTAACCTGATGGTTTTACACGAGTTCAGCTCTGTGTGATCATGTGTGAAATGACTAAAGACCAAACCGACCCCCGCTCACCTGCCGGGCGCCTTCGGAGTCTTACTATCGAGCCACTGTGGTACGAGTTAACCTTAGACACAGGTACCATTTTCTTTATTTCATTCTTTTGTTCCTGACAGATCAGAGTTTCACTGGATGCAGTTTTTCTCTCTATGAAGCATTTCATTAGAGCTGTGATGAACGTCTCGGGTAGCGGTTAAAGAGGAGGGAGACACGAGCGTGAGGATGGGATCAGATTGGGCAGGAGGTCTGAAGGTCAGGAGACAAAAAAGGGCTGTTGCACGCTTTTTTAAAAAGAACAATATCAAATTTATGGTGTTGTAGGGCTTCGTTATCACTGGGCTTCTCACACTAGAACTGTTTGCAGCTGAGCATGAAGCAGACGGGTGAGAATTAGCACCTTCAAAAACAGGCTAATCTGAGGGTGAAAGGTTAATCTGTAGATCTGCCGGTCAAACGATGTTCCTGTGGCCCTGAGCTGCAGGTAGGGACCGAAGGGATAAGATTGAGGGCACAAGGAGCAGAAATGAGACTCCTCCACAAAGGTATCTGAGGAGCTCGTCATGCAGAAGGAGCTCAGCTGAGATGTTTTAGGCAGGTCCACAAAGGAAGAGGCCCTGGACGCGCTCGAGAGCCTCTGAGCTGGTTCTAACGCTGTGGTGTTGGAGGAGGCTGCTGATAGAAAACAGATGGAATCTCCTCATCTCTGAAACATCTGCATTTATAGTCGCCAGTCGAATCTGATTAAAAACTGCTTCAAAGGTTTGACCACTTAAAAGCTTTTTAGCCCGCAAACATTAAACATAAACATCTCTGGCTCCTCCCATGAGAACAGAAACCACACTAGGTCTTCATCTTTGCTGCGCCCGCCCACCACCACACAGCTTAAACTGACTTCTGATTGGCTCTTTTGGGGGGGGGTTCAAACGCTGTGAGATGGGCCGGAATAAATGGCATTCTGGGAAACTGTAGAAAAACATCGCAAATTTCATGATTAAAAATTTTCTTCTTCTTCGGGAAATGTTCTCGATAGCTGTCAAATAAACAGCTAGTGAAATGTTTTCCTGAGTATTAGCACAACCATCCAGTTTAGGGCGGCCTCCTGAAAACATCACCGTCATCCGACACGACCACCGGCTTCTTCTACAGCCATGGACGTTTGTGCTGGCCTTTAGCCACACCCACACCGTTATCGTTTGAAAACCAATCGTAAATCCTTAACGGACCAATCGGCACACATTAGCAGCAGGATTGATTCATTTGAGTATATCTCTTCCTAGGATTCGTTTAAGAAAGCGTGCTCCCACCCTGTCTCGCCACTTGTCTCCACGACTGAAAACATTTTGCCCAGTCTCTGAGTTGGGTCTCTAAATGACCTCTTATCTCGACGTCTGTGTACTGTGTATGCCACAAACATTCTCCCGTTTTAAGCTTTTAATTTGGTGAATACGACAATGGTACTTCCTTCACTTCTTTATTACATTTTTTAATGGTATTTAGGTACACCTTTGCTTTTTAATAGCATATTTCTTGACACTATTATAGATTAAATTGCCTTCTTTTCATTTTTTTGTACATTTACGTTGTGTTGATTATGCTCCTTTTTTTTTTGTTTTGATTTTTTTTATGTCATAACGTGTTTACAAAGACAGTATTATCAAATATAATGTCTTTTTTCCTCCCCCCTGTCAGTGTACAGAAGCTGATTTGCATCATCTTTTCTTTTGGAAAAGGAATTTGATGGTAGACTTTTATCTGAGTGTGACATGTAATGAATTTGAATAGAGAGTCAGACAACTTGTACACTTGCTGTTCTGTGAGGTTTCTACATATCAGCTGTCCTGCTGCTGTTCTGCAGACATTTGAAGGTTTCGCAGCAGATATTTGTAGATGGGATCGTCCAGCCTTCGTTCAGCAGCAAATAAAATATCTGAAAATGTTATTAAAAAAATCACAACTTCCTCTTGTGTTGATGCAGTTTCAGCTCTTTGGCTCAAACACTGCACAGCGACTGAGGAGAATGCTGATTTTTGTATGATCAATTAGGTCTTAAATTGTCTTTTTATTAATAAAAGAATGCTTTGAAACAAACAAAGTTTCAGTTCTGTTTGTCTTGACTGGCTCATCTGGCTGATCCGGACCTGAAGTGTGCAGTGTCTGAGGCCGTTTGAACACTTTGAAATGTAGGTTTTTCTTTTTATCCATGAAGGTGGGAGGTTTGATGCTGGGTGTTAGTATGGGATAGGGAGAAAGGGACGGGAGAGCGTCACAGATATGACAAGGAAAGTGTAAGTATTTCCAGAGTAACTGCTGAAGTGTGAATGATTACTGCAAGAGAAAAATAAAGAAAGACTGAAATTTCATTATTGTGTTGGTCAGATCTTTAGTGGCTGCAATGAGAGACTAGAAAAACAGATCCCAGTGGGTATTTTGATCAAAACCGCTGTAACGCTGCTCGGTCGATATCCCCCTTCGGTAGCTCAGTTGGTAGAGCGGAGGACTGTAGAGGTTGATCACAGTGATCCTTAGGTCGCTGGTTCGAATCCGGCTCGAAGGAGAGGTTTCTTTTCACAAACACTTTGGCTAAGATCTCTGTATGTGTATAACGCGGACTTACTAAATGAAACACGATTTTTTTTGCACGTAACCGTTTTGGCGTATATCTCACGTGACCTAACAGGTGTGTCCACGTGAAATTGAATCGCTTGAGTAAAACATGAATTATGCTCAAATAAAACACGTGTTCCCTGACCGGGAATCGAACCCGGGCCGCGGCGGTGAGAGCGCCGAATCCTAACCACTAGACCACCAGGGAGTGATACACGTCAACCCTGAGTATGATAATAAAAAGTCTGCTAAAGGTGATCTTAGCCAATGATATAACTTGTTGTTCTTTAGCCTGGTTCTGCTGACATTTCTTTCTGTTAAAAGGGAGTTCTTCCTTGCCACTGTCACCAAAGTGGCATGAAAACCGTGTGTGTCCACTGGGGGACAATGAGTTAAATAGGAGAATTATGTCTGGCTGGAGTGAAGACCAGCTTCTTTTAAGGTCTGCTTGCATCTCAGACTTGGTAGCTTGGTACATAATGGAGTGCTAATTGGAAGTCCATCCATTCTGCAGTTTGTGTGAAGGCCTGTTCTCCCAGTGCCAGTGTAAAACTGATTTGATTTGAACAGAGCTTAAATATGTTTTTCAACCCCGTCAGTTTCATGGGGATAACCTGCACTTATAAAGTTACACATGCTGAAAAATGGTGTGAGTTTATGAACTGTGAGCGATTTTATCTCGGAACCCTGTGTCATAAATAATCAACAATTTCTAGATTTTAATGATAAAATTAAAAAATAATGAAAAAAACACGCCACCGGTTATTTTTTAGTACTTCCGGGGTGACTGTCATGGCGGCGCCCATAACGCTCTAGCGAAAGGAACCTAAACACGTTCAGGAAATGATAAAGCGCTGTGGAGCGAAGCAGCCATGAAGTTCAAAGATCTGCTGAAGTGGAACGCCAGAGTATCCGCCGTGTACGCGATTGGTATTTGGAGCATGATCGGCTCGTACGCTTACCTGAAATACACAGGTCGCTGCGAGGTCGCGCCAGGTGAGCGACGTGAACTGTGAAATTCACACATGCGCAAACAATATTCTCAAACTGAAGTACGCCGAATTATTTAACAGCCTCTTTTTGATTAGTGTCATCGGGTATGCTGGCAGATGTTACTCATTTAATGTGAAGAAACTGAAGGAATATTAAAATGAGATGAATCTAAGAGGAGCTCTGAGACGTGCCCCTTTCTTCCTGCAAATGCATGCAATAAGTTACACTGGAGGCTGCGTATCCAGCTTACATACACTGGATACGCAGCTTACATCGCGTTCTGCTGGTTGGTGAGAGAGGAAGGAACAAAACAGAGGTTACTGACCTGCAGCTGTGGCGTGTAAAGAAACAGATTCTCTCTCTAGTCTGAAATAACAAATTTAATTTATTTTCAATATCAGCTGATCCAGTTTGTTTCCACAGTGCTACCCTTTATTGCTGACACATACATTCATAGAAGTAACTGATAATGAATGTTTATGATTGCCCTCCTCTTACTCAGTGAAAAAAGAAGAAGTGGAAGAGCCGCAGGAACCAAACCAGGAGGTCTACAAGACGGCACACACCAAAACTGTCATCATCTATAAGAAAGACTTTGTCCCGTACACCACAAGGATCTATAATCTCATCTCATCCTTCAGCGGCGATCGAGGGGCTGGAGACGACAACAAATGAACCTCTCCAGTTAATATTCATGTCTTTCTGTGAGGACATTATAATTTTTGCTGCGCATCCACCTGTCCTGCTCTGATGGCCTCAGCCAGCTTTTAGTATCAAACTGTAAACAGTATTCAGTACTGTTCTGTAATTCAGATGCTCATGGTGTGTAAATAAACCCCCAAAATGCAGAAATCTGTTTCAGTAGAAAGATTAAAGGTTCATCTGTGATTCATGTTGTAGGTTGGAACAGGATTTGGGGCCTAGTGATGTTTAATCCTCAGTGTGACAGAGGTTGTTTACTTTTTACCTTATGTTTGACGAGTGATGTCAACAGTTGTGAAGTCACCACCAGCTGACCAATCAGTTCTCTGGAAAATAAAACCACGACTCCAAGAAGATCCTTCAGACCACAGAGCTCAGATTTCAGATTATAATAAGATGTAAAGTTTTTCAACAGCATTTAAAGTCTTGGTCTTTCCATGATAAGCATCAATAAGAAATACGCACTGGAGCCTTGGTCTACACCACAGGCCAACAAGGCCGTGATGGAAGACTCAAATAAGACTTGAACCAGTGCCACAAACACTACAGTTCTGAAGATGTGAACTGAACATCCTGTGGTCCCTCATCAAATCCAGCAGTGAAGTGAAATAATACAGTTACAGAGTCATTAGTATCAGTAACATGTGAAAGGTCATGAAAACGCCGTGTGTCCTGGAATCAGAACAGACTGGAAAACTCACCAATACTGCAGCTGCTGCAAAAGATCGGTGCAGATCCATCTAAACTTTGATGGATGTGTCAGGACAATATTTATTTACTTAACGAGAGGATGCACGGTTGCACGTTTAAAGACAGACCTGATTGTGCTGAGGATGATTCAGCTCTTCTGCATTGTTTTCTCACAGACTGTAGGTCCTGTTCAATCTTTAAACCCAGTAGGATGTAAAAATTCTATTACGATCGGCATTAAAGTACAAGAACTGTGCATATTAAAATCCCAAAGAATAAGTATGTACTATATATTTAAGCACACATTCCGTTTAAATATCAGAAAATTCCTGTATTAAATTCCTATTAGATTTAAGTGGATGAGCAGGCCACACCTCCTCTGCATCTTAACCTGGGGAGAGATAATAATCCCACATTTATGAGTGAAAGCTCGGAGAATGCACGGGTCTCATTAGCCAGCCAGGTTTCAGTCACATGTGGAGGGGCTGTGACCAAGACAGTCTTTGACCACCCGGGATACCGAGTGACCAAAAACAAAGAGGGAAGAGAAAATCCACAGATGCACGTGAACTGTGACCGAACTGTGTAGTGAGCAGCACAGAGCCCACCACCTCTTCCCTTACTGGAGTCTTTGTTGTAATGCTTGCTGTGCATCGCTGTATGAGCGAACCAGTGTCTGCGAGATTAAAGAAATCTTAAAATCGAAGGATTCTCAGGAGAATTCTGGATGCCTCAGTGTACGCTTTAACTACGAACTGAACATTGTTTTTGTTTTGTTTTTTCTTTTGACTGCAGTCATGTGGTCTGATAATCGTTAGTTTGAGCATGTTGAATTTGAGTAGAACTGTCCTCTGACTTCTGTGGAATCACTCAGTGGTGACTCTCTGTACACGTATAGTGTGGGTGTCCAAGCAGAGGAATCCTGTGTAGGTCATGGTAATCTAAGGAGCTTGCAAAGAAAAGCACCACTCCCCAGGGACTCTCCACCGACTGGTCTTAGAACTGAAGAAGCCTCTCGGATGAGAGGTGAAACGTCTTCACGCAACTCAAAGAAGTCCAGTCCCAGTTCTATTCATGCTCCTTAGATGTGTCAACTATCAGGGATTTATTTGAACAGAAATGAAACTGAACTGTAAATAAAAATCTGAAATAAAACAAAAGTAATCTGAGAGGAAATGTATCCAGATTACATGACTTTGGGATGTAGACATGAGTGGGAGTCACAGGGAAATAGAAGAGTAACGAGAGACCAACAACTGGGACAAAATACAGGAGAGAGAAGACAGAAGTTATTGACCTACAGTGGTGGCGTATAAAGAACCGGGGAATCTCTCTCAAGTCTGCAAAGTCTACAACAGGGGTGTAAAACATAAGGCACAGGGGCCAGAAGCGGCCCAGCAAAGACTCCAGTCTGGACCACTGGATGGGTTTGGAAAATGTGAAGGAGTGCACAGAATTGATATTTTACAGCTCCCCCCCCCCCCCCCCCCCCCCGCATTTTATTTGTTTTTGATGTTTGCACTGGTCTCATTAGCCAGCAAGGTCTCAGTCACCTCCGCTCCATGTGTGACTGAGACAGTTTTCGGCCACCTGGGATACCGAGTGGTTGAAAACAAAAAGGGAAGAGAAACTCCACAGATGCACGTGAAATGTGACTGAACTGTTTAGCGAGCAGGTTACGTTGTTCTCACTGTTTATTAAGATGAATGAAGTCTGTCTAAAGCAGTAATGTTGATTTTGAATCAATACAAGCCATCTGTTTTAAGGCCGCCTTCATGAGAGCTGAAGGCAGATCCGGCACTTCTCTTACCTGCTGGTGTCGCTGGTATCTGCTGTACATGAGGCTGGGAGTGCGGGTGGAGGTGAAACAAGTCACCAACTGTCCAGGAAAACATAGACGAGTCAGGGACTGAAGATACAAGACAAGGCATCTGATTGATCAGCTTTATGGGAGAAGGAGAAGATCCAGAAAGTGACTGGTGGCATTTAAACTGTTATAAATGATTTGTTGGTCTATATATATATATAAAAGATGGACATGGCGATCTGTTTTTGGCAAAGTGAATTCTTATATCCTTTATTTACACAGGAAGAAGTGTCATAGACTTTAAAAATGTTATTTTTAGGAGAGATCTGCCCAAGAGGGTAGCACAAATTGGGACAAACATCACATCACAGTAATATAAAGATATTTTAAGCGTCCAAAAATGAACTCTATTGATTACAATGAATGTACAATAAGACAAGTCCTGCGAGCTGCAGGTCATTTCTTTATTCTGTTTAATAAATCATAATAACTATAGTCTATTTGCCCATGTTAGCAAAGGTATGAGGCATAAAAATAAACAGAAACATCGAAAACTGCTTTTTGGCACAACACTGGAGAGGAGGACACCTGGTGGTAGATCCGAGGGCTCCACAGGTGAGGTGGAGTTGAAGTTGCTGCCCTCTGTGGGCTGTTCCTGGGCTGCAGGTCAAGAGGAGTAAAGACCATCTGCCTCCATTCGTTTTTTTATTTAGCCGACGCACCCGCTGGTCTGTACACGTCATTTCCTCAAGCTGTTTACCCCCTCAGGTGTGGGTGGAGCTAAACAGCTCACACAGGAAGTGTGTCCACTCAAACGCTGATGCGCTTTCAGTTCGCGGCATCTGTGCAGCTGATCGGAGACGGCTTTGTTTGTGTCTGCAACCAAATATTAATCGTATTTCTTCGGGAGTTTCCGCCTAGCTTTGGTGAGTCGAGCTGAAAACTCTTAATGCAAACATGAAAATTCAGTTTAGGAAGTTTCAGGGGAGAAGGGGATGTTTCATGAAAGGTTCCAGGTGTTTGCGCTTCTGTTCCGAGGCTCTGCGTGCAAAGCGCCACGTGATTCACGCAGCAGTAAACTGCTTTGTGATCTTAAACAGGAGCGTTTTAAAAGTTTCATTTCAGCCTGTTTGTTTTGCTCCCTCCCCTTTGGCCAACCTCCAGAAATACTTTGTCCCCCTCCATGAGCGCACGGATAAACTACGCGATCAAATATTTAAAACTTTATACCCCCGAAAACAAAGACTTCTCTGAGGAATCTAAAACAATGCGATGTTTTCAGTTTTGTATATGTGTGGAAAGTACCCAAAACAAAAATGGAAACCTTAGAATCAGTTTCTGAGTCACGTGTCTGATGCTTTATGTTGTTTACATGCTAAAGTAGAAAAAACACCAATTTTGTCCTGTTGTTAAAAGACTATTTTTAAAATGTGTTAATATTGAACCCACAAATGCATCAAAGGTGGACGAATAGCAAACCTGAACAACACCTGCCAGAAACTAAGGTAAAACAGTCCACCGTGGAATTTATCCATGACTTAAACTTATAGGATAGAAGAATCCTTTAATTGTCCCGCAAGGGGAAATTTGGTTGTAACAGCAGCCAGAAAGACAAATATACAAACAAACAGGACACAGAACAGAAACTATTTTTCTTACATATTTACATTAAGGACAATGGTTACTATAAACAGAGTACTGTACAGTTATTAAATTAAATAAAAATAACTACAGATGAGAGGCAAACCAGGTTGTAGTGTGTGAAGTTATAATGGTGAAACAGCGCTGAGATGCTAATGTTGCACAGGAGAGGGAACAAACAGAGAGTTCAGAGCAGGACAATACAAGAGCTCTGCTTCAGCTCACAGGACGTTAGGGTTGGGGGAAAAAATGGATACTGTGTAGTATGGTGATATTTTGTTTGCTAATAATGTATCGATACAGGGACAGCAGAAATCGATATTTTGTTACAAAAAGGTTTGTGGACTGGAACATGCTCTGACTTCAGAGCAAGAATCCTGACATTCCTTCACTGTCCAAATGTGTTTAACTTTTTTTTTGGCAGCAATAAACATGTTTTGTTTTATTTTAATTAAGTTTAAAACTTTTTTATTTAATGTAAAATTATATTTTGTTTTAATTTACTTTCAAATTCTTCAGTTGCTGAAGGGGCTGCATAGTTTTCATAAACTGCATAGTTCAGAATAGCTATAATTGTACCAGATGGTTGATTCAGTTAAGTTGGACTAGACTGTAATACAAACCGTTCAGTTTGTCAACAATCAAACTGAAATGAGAGAAAGACTGAGTGTGAGACTTTGATATTAGAGAAAATGAATATTGATAAAGTTTACCTTTATGTACAGAATCTGAATATCGCAAAATATTTTTAAAGATTGCAATAATATCGTATCGTGCGTTAAGTATTGTGATAATATCGTATCGTGGGATGTATGGTGAGTCCCACCTCTACAGGATGTGTTATTCTGCACTGGGTAACCAGCGTCTTTCCTTTCTTTCTCAGTGTCCAAACATGGCTGCCGCCTGTCTGCTGACTGAAGATCAGTTTCTGTGCGCCATCTGTCTGGATGTGTTCACCGATCCGGTCAGCACGCCGTGTGGACACAACTTCTGCAAAAACTGCATCACTGAACCCGCTGACGCCGACGTCCCGTTGCAGTGTCCCCTCTGCATGAAGATGTTCTACCCAAAGCCCGAGCTGCAGGTCAACACTCTGATCTCTGAGATGGTCGATACCTTCAGACGGGCAGAGCAACGGCCAGCCAGACAGGAAGAAGTTCTCCTTGCGTTAGGCTTAAAACCACTGGCGCTGCTTCTCTGTGTGGTGTTTCTTTCATTACTTTTGGACTGCATGAAATTCAATCATCCTCTGGAAGAAACGAGTAAAGGAGAGAAAGGGGTGAAGATGGAGGCTGAAATCCAGCAGATGATCGAGGAGATGCGACTGAAGATTGAGGAGCTCAAACGCTCAGTGGAGCTCGGTAAAGAGGACGCAGATAGAGAGATGGCGGATGGCGCTCGGGTCTTTGCTGCTCTGAAGGAGTATGTCGAGAAAGGTGAGGCCAAGCTCATGGAGACCATCACAGAGAAGCAGAGACAAACAGAGCTGCAGGCTGAAGGCTTCATCAGAAAGATGGAGCAGGACATCCGTGAGCTGAAGAAGAGGAAGACGGAGGCGGAGCTGCTCTCTGTGCTTCAGCTGGAGGAAACTGCAGAGAGGAAGGAGAAACTACCCAAGATGCTCGCCATGGCCAAGCTGAGGAGGGTCCAGAGCTACGCGGTGGACGTGACACTCGATCCAGACACAGCAAATGTTTACCTTGTCCTGTCTGACGATGAGAAACAAGTACATGATACCAATGTGGAGAACAATCTTCCCTACAACTCACAGAGATTTTTTTACAGTGCTGCTGTTTTAGGAAAACAGAGTTTCTCTACAGGCAGGTTTTATTTTGAGGTTCAGGTTGAAGGAAAGAGCGAGTGGACTTTGGGAGTGGCCAGAGAGTCGATCAACATGAGGGAAGACACCACACCGAGACCTGCAGACGGTTTCTGGACTGTAGGCCTGAGTGAAGGAAATAAATACGAAGCTGGCCCTGATGTCGCTCTCTCGTTGCAGTCTGCTCCTCAGAAGGTGGGGGTGTTTGTGGATTATGAGGATGGCCTGGTCTCCTTTTATGACGTTGATACTGCAGCTCACATCTACTCCTTTACTGGCTGCTCCTTCACTGAGAAACTCTACCCATACTTCAGTCCTGGACTGGAAGATGATGGTTGGAACTCTGCACCTCTGATCATCACCCCCGTCGATTAAAGAGGGCTCATTCTGTGTTTACTTTCATCAACAACAGGCGATTCTGATATTTACCTTCAATTGGCAGACTTTGGTTACTTATACTAAACCTCACCAGCAAGATCCCAGGACCTCCATCACTCAGAGTTGCTGACCCTCGTAACGCCACGTTCATGTTGAACGTCACCCTCCTCACCTCGACTACACACTTGATTAGCACAAACTAGGGCTGGGCGATATGACCCAAAATTCATATCTCGATATTTTTTTAGCTGGGTGGCGATATAAGATATATATCTCGATATTTTTTTAAAGCCATAAGTTAAGAACAAAAAGAGAGTTCTTAGTCACACTGTGTCCCAGATGTCACACAGGCATTTTTATTTACATACAGCATAGATTTACATGAAGAAATTACTCAAAAATAAATTATGAGCATTTATTAAATAATAATGCTCCATAAATAAAAGAAAACAATGTTGTTTTTGTGCATAACAAAAAGCTCACAATTGTGCAGTCAAAATGTAAACTAACAGACGCTGAGCATAATAACAAAGACAGATTTCACAGCTGCTCTGTTCCCAACTTCTACTGCGTGACTGACAGCCTTGAGTTTGAAATCCTCTTTGTCTCTTAACAGGTGCCATTTATGGCCCTTATACACACACACAATATGGTAATATTACGTTGGAGCACAGTAGTATCACTCTGCGAGGTTCCAGACTACGGTAGCCGTAATGCTCCGACAATCCATCAAGCGCTGCAGCTCTGTAGCTTACCAGAGTCGTACTAAAACATTTTTGACAGATTGCTGAGCGCTGTGTACCACCTAAAATTGGTTCGCGGTCAGTAAGCACAACCAGACTTCATACATAAGGCGCGCTGTCAACTTTTGAGAAAATGAAAGGATTTTAGGCCGTGCAGCCCCTGTGGGCTGCATGTCGTTAGCATGGTTAGCTCGTTAGCGCGGTTAGCTCGCTAACACGTTGACGCAGTCCAGCCCCACAACTCGCTAACGGAGATTTGCCATGTCCATCTTGTCGCTGCCTGCAGGTGAAGCGGAGGAGGGGGGAGTTGTGTTCAGTGAAGGAGAAGCGAGGCAGAGTAACGTTGCGTAGGGACGAAAGAGAGGCAAACGTGTGGCTCCACAAGTATAATTATAACGTAACATAGACTATATCGATATAAAGGATATTGTCACATCTTAAATGTCGTATGAAAATATATCGATATTTTTTTAAAAACTCGATATATCGCCCAGCCCTAGCACAAACACAATCTGAGACGAGGCATGACCCTGCCTGAGTGCAGATCAACCAGGACCATGCCTTGGTCCAGGATCATCCAATAACACGATGATGTGCATGCTATTAGAATTCCCAGCAGTCATGTGCCCACTGAGCTTCACTGGATGAAAGGATGAATTTAGTACATTTACTCTTAATGTACTTGTACTTTCTTTGAGTAATCCTCTGTATTTTGGGTGGAAATAATGTATTATATGTACACAATAAACAAAAAAGAAAAAGAAGTTTGACTTTGTGGTCTTTCATCATGGTCTCCTCACCGTGTAGTCATCTCTGTTTGGGTTACTGTCAGAAATCAGTGTTAGGTCATTTAGCATCCACATGTCAAAAACACTGGGGGTAAAACTTTAAAATGTTGTAAACTAAACTTCATCAATTTATTTTAAAGTTTTTATTTGGGGTTTTAAAATGAAACCTGCTCATGTATTCTGCTGTATTATTATTATTATTGATAAATCAAAACGGCAGCATAAGAAGGAATTAAAGTAATATCCAAGTGCAACATTAAGTTAATCCCATACAGCTGATCCAATAAAGGAATTCTTTACTTTAGGCCCTTTAAGACTTTAAAACTTTTGTTCTGGCTCTTACTTTACTGTAAAGGAGGATTTCAATACAAAGCAATGATTAAACTCACTTGCAAACACTTTTGATGTGATGGCATCTATATGAGGGTGCAGAATAAAGGATGAAACATGAGTCAGGCTAAAAATTAATGTTCAGATTTTCCCACCCACTCCACGCCACAGTGCTGAAGCAGCAGAGCTCCTTCTCCCTCAGACTGATTCAACCTCACTGCCATAAAGAACGCTTTAGGAAATCTTTCCTACAGATTGAAGCATGTTTTTGTATTATACCTTGATGCTGCTGTTTTTTTTTTAGTTATACATATTATTTATTAATCCAATTTGCACTTCTTCATCATTGTTTTTAACTACATTTTTTAATCACACTGCAAGAATTTATTTACAACAGTCTCATAGTATAAACCTCTTACTTTGTTTATTTGTTGTGTATTGTACACTGTACGATTTTATTCTTTATCATGCTGCTGTAACACAAAGGTTTAACCTTGTGGGATCAATAAAGCATCTATCTGTCTATTAAAGTAGGCTGTACTCCCCTTAGGTGCAGCATGTGTGCATGCAGGTTCACCTTCACGGTTTTCTGGGACACTTAACTTAACTAAGGTTTTATTAATTTCACTCCTGCTTTATCCACTCTGACAGCTCGCAGTAAAAACTGTCAGCTGTAAAAGTCTCGCGTGGGCTTTAATAAATTCCTCCCTGTACGCTTGAATCTCAGGACCCGTGTTACCGGTTTCAACCACCAGGGGGAGACATCGTGCCGTGCGCTCTGTTGATTCCCGGAAGTTGTGACAGCGTGTTCCTCAACACAACCACAACAATGAAAGCTATCATTCAGAGGGTCACGAAGGCGAGTGTGACAGGTAAGCTTTAACCTGAGCGCGGCTGCTGCATTTTGAGAATGTATTTAAACTCGAGCCTGCTCACAGCTTCCGCTCGTTTCCGTCGCTGACGCGTCGCTTTAGCTAAGCTAGCAGGGTTAGCATTAGCCAGCAGAGTGAATGCAGAATGAATGCAGCAGAGCTGTTGTCCGGCTGTCAGCCGCTGCTGGAGCTCAGAGGGGCATGATAGCAGTGAACATGTCCTCTGTATGTCTGCAGGGCTGACGGCTGAGCGACAGACGTCACGGCTGGCGACTGTTCTCCGACAGCCGGCCACCTGTCAGCCTCTGCTAGCTGCCGGTGTGCAACAGTAACAACAGCTGGAGGGCAAACAGTTAACAAAAACACGCTCATATATGCGTGGTTACATTTTATTTCTCAGTCTATATTATTTTCTCACGCTAAGAAAGTGCGTTTAAAAATGTCTACAGTGCTGATTTAACCGGTCAGTTTTTATTTTTCTCCTAAATATGCTTAAAAAGTACACATGTGCAGAGTTGCACATATCTTCTGTAGGGCATGCATCTGTGTGAGAGATTACATTGAATGGATTCTGAGACATGCGTTGGTATAATTTCGCTGCTTCAGTGCGCAGAAGGCCAAAGTGACCCTCAGACGGTCAAGTAGAGCGCGTTTACCGCTGGGTTTAAATCAGTTTCAAGTATCCAAGACGAAAACCAAATTCGCTGCAGTTGCAAATATCCACACATGTCCAAAGCTGCCTGTAATGCTTTTATAGAAACTTGAAAATTTTGAGGATGTAAAAACATAAAATCTCCTTTGTCTGATTTCTTCAAGTTGGTTGTGATCTCTGTGGGCACAGCGTTGCCTGATATCTCTGTGCCAGTGTTCATTTTGTTGTGCTTTCTTGCAGTGGGCGAGGAGCAGATCAGCTCGATCGGACGTGGACTGTGTGTGCTGCTGGGCATATCTGTGGAGGACACGCAGAGGGATGCTGAGTACATGTGAGTGCAGAAAGCAGAAAGTACACCCTGAGATCTCAAACGCTGTAATTTCATCATAAAAAGAAGGGAAATCTAAATAAACTAAAAGCACACAGTCAAAATAATAAAACATTTTGAATGATTCTGATCCGTAAACAGCAGAACGTGAGGCAAAAGCAGTTTATGTGCTTGATGCACTCAGATCTGTCTGTAAGAGGTTACTCACTATCACCAGTGAATGGAGCCTATAACATTAACATTAGCAGCGATGAGGTCATTAATTATTGAAACGGCTATTGTCACTGTTGATTGAATTGAAAACAGAAAGTGTAAAATAAATAAAAACAAATATGTATAATAATAAGATACAAAAGTGTAATCGCTCTGTGCAGACGGACAGAGAAGCTGCTTACTGTCTTGTTGTCATCTTTGTGTTTTCAGGGTGCGTAAGATCCTGAACCTGAGGCTGTTCGAGGACGAGCACGGCCGAGCGTGGAGCAAAAGTGTCATGGAGCGAGACTTCGAGGTTCTGTGTGTGAGCCAGTTCACCCTGCAGTGCATCCTGAAGGGCAACAAGCCGGACTTCCACTCGGCCATGCCCGCAGAACTCGCTCAGCCTTTCTACGACAGCATCCTGGAGAACATGAGGAGCACCTACAAACCGGAGCTCATTAAAGGTGGGTCAAACAGAGGCGTAGGGCCACGTATAAAACACTGTGACTGAAAGCTGTGGACACCAGTTTGCAGTAGCAGCTTAAGATTAAAATCTTTATTAAAAGCAGCTGTGAATGGGACTCAGATGTGAAGCGAGTCAGATTAATGTTAGACGTGTGCGACTAATCGAGTCTAAGGTCGCTGCTTTGTTAGTCGGTTAAACAGATTGTTCCTACTTTATCGATGTGTGTCAGCAGTTGGCAAAAGCTGCGACTCTAACGACCAGCAGAGCCTCTTCCTCTCTGGTATGGTGAAGGATCAGACATGAACCATAAACCACTGCAATACTTTGAAGTAGGAAATGAGTGGCTGTGTGAGAGGCATGTGGACGCCAGCCTGCAGAGAGTGAAGGTTAAAGTTAGCACTGCTAACGTTAGCCTCGTGCTTGGGCTGGGTTCAGTTTTAAATGCTTCAGTGTGTTTGCTGACTAGTTGACTACATCTCTAGTTTGAATCTTACAATATTTAACATTAACTTAAAATAAATTCCTCCAGCTTCACAAGTAGTTTTGTTACTGGTGACCAGTTTACTAGTCCAAGAGTAAGAAACACTGTCCATATGAACATGTGGTTATTTAAGAGAATGAATGAAACTGAATAATATTCTTTGATAATCCAGTTATTCTCAGATGCCGCTGAGATGTGCATCTCTTTTTGCTGATGTTAACGTTGCAAACACTCAGACTGCAGTTGGATTGCTGCGTGTGCTAACATTAGCAGTGCTAGGATCCGTAGCATGCTTCTTCGGTCAAATGGTTAAATCAAACGCTAGTTTTCTCTGATAAATCGAACAAGCACCTGTCCATTTTCTATAGGGCTGCTCAATTAATCGAATTTTAATCTCGATTACGATCTGGGCTTTCAACGATCATTAAAAATGACTGAGCCGATGATTAGCCCCTCCCTCGTGCTTTACTCTCGCGCTGCTCCGTGTGGCGAATCGAGCGCACCTCTCTGCATTCCGAACACGTGTCACAACAATTAAGAGGACCCGAGAGAAGCTCGGAAAGCTAAGCAGAAGTTATTTGGAGAGGAGAGTGACTGCCGTTGGTTGAAAAGAGGTAAAAAAAAACTTCAGTGGTGTGGAAACATTATGGGTTCGTGGAGTCAGACGTGGATCAAGTAGACACAGTGTGTAAACTTTGCTACAGTGTCGTAGCTGCACCACAGAGCAACACTGCAAAGTTCACTAAACATAGATGTTTACATTTTTCATTTATTTTTTATATTGCAAACATTTCACTGTTATCAGTATTTGCACTATTTTATATTATTTTTGACAATCTTTAAAGTCATTATTCAATACATTGTTATTGTTAAATAAATATCGTCAAATAATCGAGATCTCAGTGAAAATAATCGTGATTATCATTTTTGCCATAATCGAGCAGCCCTAATTTTCTACTTTAAATTTCTGCAGACCTGCGCTGGTTTATGTAGCTGTCGTCTGCCCGACTTTCCACTTCGCTTTTTTACAACTTCCTATCACAGAGAGCGGGTCTCAGGTGTCTGCAGGTGCTACAGATGTTGGAGGATAGTGTTGTTAAATTACAGGACGAGCCGGTGACCAGTAATGTACGTTCATAAAAAGGGAAGAATTGTTTTAACTGACTTGTGGTGCTTAATAATGATGTTTAATCGGCTAATCGACTATTTCTAAACATCCATAAGATCACAAGACATGCATGCAGCAAGAAGAACAAAAGCTGTGCTCATGTTTACGCAGGTGGCTCAGTAACATTTCATTAACACATGATGTAGGAATTTGAAATTGATGCCAGAGGTGTGTCTGCAAGCAGGCTGAGGGGTAGCACCGATGGTTTTATTATAAAGCATGCTTCATCTCGATGAACCCTCTGCTCCACCCGAGTGTCAGATTCATCCAATGATCGCACTGTTCCCAGTAATTCCCAGCAGAAGAGTAAAAAACATATCATACCCATCAGCTGCTTACCTTTAATCTGAATTGTCATGCTGTGTGTGAGAAAAACGGCTGCGTGAAACCTTCACGCTGATATTTTGGTTAGCGGGTTACCCGCTGCCTCGTCAGGCCTGCTTGTTGTGGAGCTGCTAATTTGTGCTGCTTTAGTTAAAAAGCTGGTCATTAATGAAATGAACTAGCTGCACTCTAATTAGCACATAGCTATTTCATCCTCAACGCTTATCCGCCCCTCTCAGTAAATCCAGCCCTTCATCATCTTCACTGCCCCACTTTAAAGTCCTCTGATTTTTGCCCCCTGCTGGAGTTTAGGTCTGGATGTTGATATCGAGCTGATAGCTGCTGTTTCTAGCTAAGATGGATTATTTTAATTAAAAAAAATAGCCGCAGTCTGTTGGCGGTCTTTTCAGAGACCAGTCTTAATAGAGTCCCAGGAGGCTGCAGGACGGCATGGCTGAAAAATGCCTGTCACCTGATACAAAGCTAATTGGAAACAAAAGGTCAAAGGTCACAGTTATTGCCACACACTTATGGGCCTGGACTAGTGATCCTGCTCCCTGCTATTTAATTGCCCGTATTCCCATCTCGGTGTAAGGTTACAGCAGTTTAGGCGGTGGATCATCGGCGTGGTGACGCGCTGGCAATGACGGTGGCGGTGAACTGGGTCAGCCCACCGGGGAGCAGGTGAGGAGAACACCTTGTCCCAGCGAGGGAGGCGTAGGGCTTCTTAATTAGGAAGCCTTCCGCCTCCCCCTCCAGAGAGAAAATGCGATGATTCAGCGCTTTTTTTCCACCGCGGCCCAACGGCTTCATTGTGCAGATGGTGTCATTAATCTCGTGGACACGGTGGAAGAAAGGAGAACATTTGGTGCGAGGACAACTTCCTGTCCCCGCACCTCTCCGTCGCCTTTGTCCCCAATGTCTCAAAGCTCCACGTCACATCGTGAAACATCAAGTGCTGATGCCTGTAAACTGTAATCTCTATTCATTTGTCTTCCTGGTTTTATCATTGTAGATGGGAAGTTTGGGGCTCGCATGCAGGTCCACATTCAAAACGACGGACCAGTCACCATCGAACTGATATCACCGACTGGACCCACAGACCCCAAACAGGTACATCACTGAGCACGAAGCTTTAAAGACTCATCTTAACCCTTTAAAACCAATAGGAGCGGGCACGCTCTGTTTTGCGTAACTATTTTTAAATCCCGGTAGCTCTGCAACTACGTAAGCTAGCGCAAAAATTATTTTTGCATATGAAACCGGAGGAGTTGTACTTACATCTTATGCCATCAGCTTGTCCTCGGTCACAGTTTCCTTCCACATATAGCTTTGCAAAAACTGCATAAAAAGCACTTGCAGCAACAAAAACATAATATTCCAGAAACAGGCTTTGCCGATCCGATCAGCTGTTCGTAACACTTCCTACGTTGGAATAGACGTCAGTAGTTTTTTACCATCAAGGCCTCATGAGCCTATACTGGTGTTTTTAAAAGTTATGTTTGACTTTATGACTTTCTGTGTGGTTTCTGGGATGCTCAGGACTCATATTGCACTGCTGGAAATAGTTTATTTTGATGCATATGCTGCTTTTTTGCAAATTTGCATTATTATAATATTTATTTTCCTTTTTCCTGCAGTGTATAAAAATTGGTGTATTTCAAAAATAAAACTATGAAGACACTCAAAATAAATTTCCTGTGGTGGGAAACTATTTTGTGCAACTTTTTTGTATTTTCAGTTTTGAAGGATAAGCCTCTTAAATTTCTCTAACTAGAAATATATGTTAAAAAAACAAAAACGATTTTCAATTTTTTTTGTAGTTTATTGCACTTTTTTGCAATTTATGTAATTACTATGCACTTAATGCAGACATATTATTAAAACATGTAACAACATGTAAAAATATAATATAAGCTCTGGCGGACTTGGTTCTATGGTAGGTCTTAAAGGGTTAATACCTCAGATACCACTGGCCGCTGCCTTACCTCCAATGTGCAGTGCCTGCAGGAGTGTACCTGTTACCAATCACCTGTCATGTTTGTATACGAGTTAGATAACAAGGAGACCTTTCATATGCTGTTACTTGTACTGAGCAGCAGCTCTCCCACTTTGTCTGATGACTTTTCAAAGTTTGCCCAAAGTGCATTTTTCATGCAAGTTTTCTCCAGTGAACGATCAGAAAAAGCTCCAGTATCAATGTTTGTTTCTGTTGCTCTACATTAAAGACATGAAATTGCAGCAGTTTATTGAAACTAGGATGCATCCCATGACAATGATGCTCAGAGGAAATCAAAATTTCACATGGATACCTCCCTGTACTTACATAAAAAAATAAAAAATAAGGTGACTAAGAAAGCACCGATTTTCGACAGATTCCCGTCTCTCTGTACTTTGAGGGCCTGTAACTCTGGTGCATCTAATCAAGGCATGCAACATTTATTTGAACATGGTCACACTCCAAATAGTTACTGCACAAAAAAAATCAGCTGATTCTGAGAGGGTCAGCAGGGAGGAGCTCCTTAATTTGTCAATGTGAAGGAGTCGATTTCTATTGTACCACCAGGTGGCAGTGTTTGCTCTCCTCTCATGTACAGACTCTTGATTCTTATGCTACAGATTTTTGTTGTTGTTTCCTTTTTAAAATGAGTGAAATAAGAAGCATCCATTATTTATACCCTTGAGGTTTCTTGAAGTTTTATTTTTCGTTTATTTTGCTTGATTTTGTGTGATCTATATGATTACTGTTCCATATTTGACTGACTAAAATTAAATAAGTCTGAATCTAAATCTGCATCCTTAGATCTGAGTTTGAAAGAGTCACACAGAGGTTATTTTTAATGGCTAAACTGAAATCCACAAATGCTTTGAATTTAAGCAAAGTGAAACTCGAGGAAAGAAAACAATATAAAAATTATATCCAATAACATCTATAAATCCAGCCAGTTAAATGAATATCAGAAGTATAATACACAAAGTAGTGTGTTGTGTGGATGCGTCTGCATGTGGAAAAACCTATCATCTCACTCAAAGTCACAAACTCACAGATCATTGCTGCCCAGCTGATCGTTTTGGTTTTACAACTCACAATCTTTCATCGACTTTTTTCCACAAATGCAATAAAAATTCAACAAAATAAAGTAAAATTTTAGAAAAGTAAAACACACTAAATTAGCCTGCATTTGTTTACTAAATAAATATTTACTTTTTTTTTATATTTTCATCCATATGAGACACCCGTGTGACTGATCCACCATTGAACAGGCCCCACGCTTTTATTTTGAAGGTTCAGTTACTGCTAACTTGCTGGCTGTAGCCCTTCATGTAAGATGTGCCCCTGTCGTTATGCTGATGTGCTCGTGGTTTGTTTCACTTGCAAAGCTAGTGCTTTTTAGGCTGCGTGTTAAGTTTGCTGGGGGTTGGATGCAGAATTCCAGGATCCCAAATCCCAAATTAAGGACTCAAGAAAAACAATGTAGATTTGGGAAAGGAGAAAACGAAACGTTAAGCTCTCACACAGCAGCCACGATTAACATGTGTCACCCCCATGGAGCCGCACTGATTCACTGATATCTCACTATCACTCAGTCGCCTCCATGAAGGAGCTGAAAAGTCCCCCATTTGTTTTAGTTGTGTGTGTGTGTGTGTGTGTGTGTGTGAGTGTGTGTGTGAGATAGAGAGAGACAGGCTGTTATGTGTGGGTTTGAGATGATTGGCACCATCGGCCCACATGCTCGCGCTCTCCCTCTGCTGTACCTGTCCAGGCTGTGACTGTTTGCTCCAGGAAGCCAGAGTCAAACCAGGATGCCTCCTTTCTAAAGGGATGGTTTTATTCTGAAAGTGTGCGCTGTGATCTGAAAGGGTTAGTATATCATTTTGATTGCATGCAGGGAGCTTTGACAGGTTTTCATGCTCAGTGCTTTTAGGGAAAGCGACATCAGTGTGGTGCTGGGTGAAAAGTACATTAGCAGGTGATTCATTTTAGCTTCTGAGAAGTCTCGATATGAGTACAGAGGACCAGCTCCAGGGGACTGAAAGCACCAGAACTGAATTAAATTAACATTTTCTTTTTTTTTTTTCTTATTATTATTTTACCTTTTTAAATAAACTAAAATGAAAGAAAGGTTCCTGAACCAATCCAGGATTTTCTATTTGTTTAAGACACATAAAACAAACTTCTTTTAGCTTTATTCTTTATTCATTTAGACCTAATTTTCAGTGTCCCGTCAAAATATAAACTGATCTTTATTCTTAAGATCATCCTTTACCACAGCCCAATGCTTCTTCAGTGACTTTGTATTTCATTGATTCTTTGCCTTTAAGTGTTTTCTTGCCACATCGCTTATTAAGAAAACAAACACCGTTACAGGACGGCTGTGAAAATCTGAACTGTGAACAGAGATGTACTTCATAAATTTATCCCCAAATCCTGCTACATCTGTAAATCTTCATCTTCCTTCATCTTTTTTTTTTAAAGCAAGCTATTTTTTTTGTGTGTGTATCCCGTTTGGATCTTTAGCCATCAGAATTGTTGTCTTAAGGCCAAGAAAGATGCCAAGTGGATCATCATGGCCTTCCATATTGGTCCATTGGATTGACCTTTATTATAATTATGTATTTATTTTATTTTCGGTTGCTACAAACGGGACAGACATGACTGGGGGATAGGACAGGGAGAAAGAATGAAAGAAAGAGAGGGAGAGAAAGAAAACCAGAGGGGAGAAGAGACGGTGAGAAAGGGGGGAAGAAAGAAAGAAAAACAAATGAAACACCTGGATCACCTGTACGGAGAGAAAAAACAGAAGAGAAAGCAAACAAAGAAAGAGCAACATAATAAAAACAGCACCATCACAATAAACTAGCTAGCAGTAGATAACAGTAGATACTAAACATTAAACAATATTGTGCAGCACGCAAGATAGACAGCACACAATGTGCTTTGAGGCAGCAGCCAAGAAAGGTGTAGTCTGTGAACACCTGTGTGGATCAGCACGCTTGTATTCAAGGTTTCTCCATGTAGCGATCTGTTAGGGAGTGTGGGGAGCCATAGCAAGCTATTTTTATAAAGCCAAGTAACACTGCAGCAGATGATTGATTAACATGCAGCTGTAACTAATATTTATCTTTCCTTTGCAAGTCCGTTTTGCATCATTGATGCATTTTCGCTTTCTTTCATTTTTTAATTGAAGCAAAAACTTTGTGGATTGATCAGTTAGTCAGATTTTAATTTCAGTCACAATTTTGTGTTTCGACAACTATTAAAACAAGATAACTGAGATCAAAGTCCAGGTTCACTCCTCATCAGGATGGTTTAGTTTAGCTCACATTTATTAATTTATTTTACCAATTAAAGTTCAAGCAAATGCACGTTTTCATTATTTTTTTTTTAAGGCTGGATCAAGCTACACGATCATGGTCTCATTCGTGATTTGTTCAACTTTGGATTTACTCGATTTTCTCTGCAGTGATTCTGTGAATGAGTCATGAAATGTTTTTATGTATTTTTTTTGTGCATTTAACCGCTGATTTATGAATGAATAAGAGTCGAGTAACGGAGATAGAAATCAGTGCAAAAGTGGACGGTTTCCTGCAGCGAGAGGATGTTTCTCAGCTCCTTCTGCCACCAGAACGAGCTTCATGCAGCCTTCCTGAATTCTGCTCACTTCTGTGGAGCCCAGTTAGCGTCCTTATGCCTTGGCTGCAGGCAGGTTTTGGCTGCTCTCCCCTTGGTGGACTTGGCTTGCTTGCCCAAAGGGAGGGATATTAAGCAGTCCTCAGAATTTTAATCTTGTCTGTTTGGGATGTTTTGCTGTGGGGGCTGAGGAACCAAAGCCAAGACTGAACATGAGGGATAAAAGGCCAGCCAATAGGCTACGCTTGGCACGGGGTGGGAAATGAAGCAACAGCCAGCAGACACTGTTCCTTTCTTTCCATGAATCGGGGATTTAGTCCACCACAGGGTCAAGCGGCCAGCAAACAATAGAGTTATCCAGAGCAATGAAAATCATCCAGTTTTGGATGTTCTCTTTGGGAAGCTGGAGGCTGCAGCCCGATGGCAGAGGGCTCCAGAGTTTTTCTGTTTGTTCACCTTACTGTTGGTGCATTTTGATTCAGGCTGTGGGCTGAAACCCAACATTCACAGGAGTTACATAATGTTTGATCATGCTAAGCTTTCACTGGGTTGGAGATCAGAGTTTTGGGTTTGGACGTAGCTTTAGCGTTGGAGTTATAAACAGATATCTTTGTGCACTACCACGGTGTTATATCAAACAATCAAGGTGTGACTGAAGTGCAGCTTTAATTCAAGAGGATTGACAAAAGTATTGCATTAACTGTTTAGAATTTAAAAATAAATGTACATAGACGCCATTTTCAGAGGTTTAAAAGCAATTGAGTTGACCTACAACCAGTGTTATGGACATGTGAGGAGTTCATTCAAGTGTTGAACTTATATTTGGTAACAGTTCACTGGAACTCTGAATGTGAGGTCCAAAGAGACGGAGATGCAAGAGAAGGAAACAATCATTAGGCTGAAGGACAAAATGCACCTATTAGAGAGAGCAAACACATCAGCAGTAGGGGTGGGCGATATAAACGAAATACGATAGAAACGATATAAATTTGGCCAACGATAGAGATTTTGACTATATCGCTCTATCGCAATAGCGCATGTTGATGATGTCATCAAGCTGCGCCTGTTTTGGTCGAAAGCATCGCAGCGGCTACAACCATTATCTTCTGCAAATTATGCCGGGCGACAGTCATAGCAAAGAGATGAAGCACTTTTGAAATACGGGGAAAGCCAAAAACTGCGCTTTATCGAGTGGAAAAAAAGTTAGCATTCATCCTCCAGCTTCACTGTGCTAATGTTATGCTAACATAGCTGTGTCGCTAGCAATCACGTAGCACAACATTATATACCAGGTAGTCCAACTTCAGTAACCCTGCAAACGTCACTGCTGTTTAGTTTTCTCTCTTCATTTATTTTGGAAGTGATAGCAGAGCTGTACGTTTGAATTAGTTTCAAAAATCTCTCAGTCAGAACATGGTATGTCATGTTTAGGTGTAAACTAGCGAGCTAACTTCCTGTTAACTTCTAACTCCGTTAAATTTAATAAATTCTGTTTTCATGGATGCATGGATGTTAAACTTAATTGTTACACCTGGTAAAGCAGCAACGCTGATGATTTTATTAAAGATGAAAGAATTTAGACCGTTTTAAACTCTTAGTGTTCGTTTGACTTTGGGACCTGAAACAGACGGAGTTTTGGACCCAGATTCCTCCGCGAAGCTCCTCACTACAGCAGCCGTAATGCTCTGACAATCCATCAAGCAGTGCGGCTTACCAAAGTTGTACTAAAACATTTTTTAACAGATTTCTGCAGCCAAAATCGGTTCGAGGTCAGTAAGCACAACCAGAATTCATACATAAGGCACACTCTCGATTTTTGAGAAAATTAAAGGATTTTAAGTGTGGAAAATATGTTATACAGAAGAAAAGAATATATCGTTACCGCACGTGCTTCAAATTATATCGCGATATGAATTTTAGGCCATATCGCCCAGCCCTAATCAGCAGTGTTAAAAATTAACATTCTTACAAAGATGAAATGCACCAGCTCAGCAATCACAAAAGGCCTGAAGGACCACAGAAGACTACAAAAGTATATGATGACAGAACGATTTTCACGGTTAAGAAAAACAACATCTAACTAAGTCAAGAACACTCTCGAGGAGGTAGACGCATCTCTTTCAGTCTGCAATCAATTGAAATGAAATGCAGAGGAAACCAGTCGTTTACAGCTAGATGCAAACCGCTGGTTAAACAGGAAGAACGGGGAGGCTTGATTAGATTTGTACATTCTAGACCAGCGGTCCCCACCTACCAGGCCACGGACCGGTACCGGTCTGTGAGTCATTTGGTACCAGGCCGCGAGAGTTGAAGCTCGGATGTGAAATTGATGGTTTTCAGGGTTTTTATCGTTAACTCGGTTTTCCTGGGTCTTTTCCCGTGTGTTATGAATAAATCTTCCCTTTTTTGGCACCGGTACTAGTTTTATTTTGTTGTATTTATTAGGGCTGCTCGATTATGGCAAAAATGATAATCACGATTATTTTCACTGAAATTGAGATCTCGATTATTTGACGATATTTATTTAACAATAACAATGTATTGAATAATGACTTTAAAGATTGTCAAAAAATAATATAAAATAGTGTGCAAATACTGATAACAGTGCAAATGTTTGCAATATAAAAAATAAATGAAAAATGTAAACATCTATGTTTAGTGAACTTTGCAGTGTTGCTCTGTGGTGCAGCTACGACACTGTAGCAAAGTTTACACACTGTGTCTACTTGATCCACGTCTGACTCATGAACCCATAATGTTTCCACACCACTGAAATTTTTTACCTCTCTTTTCAACCAACGGCAGTCACTCTCCTCTCCAAATAACTTCTGCTTAGCTTTCCGAGCTTCCCTCGGGTCCTCTTAATCAGCGGTCCCCAACCCCCGGGCCTCGGACCGGTACCGGTCCGTGAGTCGTTTGGTACCGGGCCGTGAGAGTTGAGGCTCAGGTGTGAAATGTATAGTTTTCAGGGTTTTTATCGGTTTTCAGCGTTATTTTGTTATCGTTTTTATCGTTAACTCGGTTTTCCTGGGTCTTTTCACGTGTGTTATGAATAAATCTTCTTTTTTTCGGTACCGGTACTAGTTTTATTTTGTTGTATTTATCCGCGACACCTTAAAGGCCGGTCCGTGAAAATATTGTCGGGCATAAACCGGTCCGTGGAGCAAAAAAGGTTGGGGACCGCTGCTCTTAATTCTTGTGACACGTGTTCGAAATGCAGAGAGGTGCGCTCGATTTGCCACACGGAGCAGCGCGAGAGTTAAGCACGAGGGAGGGGCTAATAATCGGCTCAGTCATTTTTAATGATCGTTGAAAGCCCAGATCGTAATTGAGATTAAAATTCGATTAATTGAGCAGCCCTAGTATTTATCCACGACACCTTAAAGGCCGGTCCGTGAAAATATTGTCGGACATAAACCGGTCCGTGGCGCAAAAAAAGTTGATCTAGACGACACGGTTCTGGAAAAAATAATTCTTTGGAAAGAAGAAACAAAGTGGAGAAGAAGAGGAACAGCTCCTGATCTACAGCACACCACGTCATCTGTCGAACACGGTGGAGGTCACATTATTGCATGCGCGTGTGGAACCATGTCATTTGCTTTTATTGATGACGTGAGTGCTGATAGGAGCAGCAGGATGGATTTTGGAGTGTGCAGGGCTGCACTCTCTGCTCAGGTTCAGCCAACTGCTGCAGAACTGATTAGACCGAGCTTCCCGGTGCCAGTGGATAATGACCCAAAGCAAACTGTAAAAGGAACCTGAGAGATCTCTAAGGCAAAGAAATGGGATATTCTTTGATGGCCAAGTTAGATCTCAACCCAATAGAGCATGCTGTTCAGTTATTAACTGGATGCAGAGAGACCCACAAACAAGCAGCAACTGGAGGCATAATTAGCAAAATGGTGTCACTTTCCAAATACTCACTGATCTGACCGATATCATCAACAAAGACAACAGCAAGCCTAGTTTCTTACCACAGCATGTTAATGGGTTCAGCTGGGAATAACACTCTTTTTTGTACTCGTTGAATAATGTAATGTCTTATGCAATGCTTTGGATTTTTAAGATGACATGTAGTTCATAAATATTTCCCCTACAACCATAAAAGTTTTACAATCTGTGTTTCCAGACTATTTTGGATGTCAGGTAGCATACCTACTTCATCATCACTGTGGAGTGATGTTTATGAACTGTGAAGACGAGGGAGGAGCGGTTTTTGATTAGTAGAGTTGTCTGACTAGTTGTGCTGAGTGGCAGCATGAAGGGCTATTTTGAAAAGAGGGAGTGCGTGCAGTCACAACAATAGACTCATTGAGGGGATCATATGACAGCTCGGAATAGCTCCGAACGCCAAGAGAATAGAAGTAGTCATGTATCACAAATGTGGCGTGCTGGCCCGGGCCTCTTTTTCTTTGTTTAATTAATTGTTGTAATTGTCATGCATGTCAGGACCTTTGGGTGAATACTGAGCATACTGCAAAGGTCATGATCTGCAAGTCATGATGCAGCATGTTCATGGTGGGACCACAGAGCCACCAGGAGGCCCAGATGAGTCAGGTTTCAGTCGCAGATTAGGAAAAGGGAAAATGTTACAGTTTTAGAAATAAGAATCCATAAATTATTATTACTTATTCTAACTAGGGCTGCCACGATTAGTCGACTAGTCACGATTACGTCGACTATCAAAATCGTCGACGACTGATTTAATAGTCGACGCGTCGTTTGAAGCTTTGTAAGATCACAAAAGACGCAGGAATAGGTAGTAGGATTTAAGAGTGTAATAACGGACTGAAACAGAAGATGGCAGCACTGCATGTACAAGGATGCCAGCTGCCGTTAAACCCCGAAGAAGAAGAAACTGTCCCAGAATTCTTAGCGACCCATCGCGGCCCTGGTCAATTTCAGTTAGCTAGTAGCTAGTTCAGCTAGTTAGTTTTAATGTTACTCATATTATTCTTTCTGGGTCACAAAATAAATGTTTAACATATTTTCAGGTGAGAATGTAGCTGTGTAAACCTCAAATATCTGCTCAGTTTATCAAGACACCACATATTTTCAAAAGCGCTCCGACGTTTTCGGAGACGTCTGTTACCCACTAGCTCGATAGCTAGCCGGGGGCTAGGCTAACTAGAGCCTTGAAAACACCGGCTTTTTTCAGTGTTTTATTTGTTCTTGAGTAAATCGGTTTGGCTGAGATTAAAGTTTTAGGTTTTACACAGCTGAATAAACGGCAAGCAGACAGCTGATTATCAGAAGTGTGAGATGCTCGAGAATTTACTCAGGTGTCCTGTTATATTTTAGATAGCAAGGAGTTTATTAAACTTCACTGAAACAATCTGCAAATGTCATTAAAAATGAATAAACTATCATCTTGTCTTTATTTTTAGTTAGCACAGACCTTAAACACTTAAAGCTGTAAGCTAATGATAGTTATATAAGAGCAGATGCTGCTGGTGCAATAAGCTGTATGTTTTACGTTGAATGGATGATGATCTGATTAGTCAACTAATCGCAAAAATAATCGGTGACTAGTCAACTATCAAAATAATCGTTTGTGGCAGCCCTAATTCTAACTATCCTCTGTCTAGGATGTTATGTGACCGGGTTGTTTGTCTGCTTGTTAGCAGGTGGGGAAAAAAAGCTTATGGCCAGAAATATTATTCTTAGGAGCCGGACTCAATCGAAATCTGGATCTGGATTCAGGAATATTTGGAAGGATTCTTTTTGATTACATCATCTACGGCTCACATTACCAGTGGTGTACCACAAGGATCAGTCTTAGGGCCTATTTAATTTTCTACTTCTATGCTTCCACTTGTGTACATTTTACAAAACCACAATGTGTGTGTCCCGTGAGAGCTCTGATCCTAAAAGCTTAGCTGCTGTTTTAAACTGCTTGTTGTCTTTCTGACCCAGCCTTTTTGCTTCCTTGTATTTTCTCAGCTATCAAAGCAGGAGAAGCAGCAGCAGAGGAAAGAGAAGACGCGCTCCAAGGGTCCCTCTGAGTCCGGCAGGGAGAAGGTCGCCCAGCGTTCTCGACAGGACCCCAACGCCAGCAGTGGGGCAGAGGGGGACGTGTCTTCGGAGAGGGAGCCTTAGGACATCGAGGTGAACGGGAAATATGCACACACACATGCAGTCAGGTACAGTTACGCTCAGGCGTGTCTGTCTAATTTAGTCTTTATAATTCGTCAATCATTTCCCACGAAATAAAGGCTCCTCTTAAAGGGGACGCCCCATGCTGTTATCTGTTATCAGTCTATGCACAAAGAGCACCTGTGAGACAAAAGCTCAGGCTCCAAACTGCTCTAACCGCTCAGTTTCACATTGTTTTTCTTCTCTTGCAAATATATGATGTCATAGAAGGAGGATGTGGTTACCTCAGGCACACGGCTCTGACTGTAAGTAAAAGGCTGGCACGCACCTGCTGTTCATACTTTCTACTCAATATTCAAAAACAATTTAAACAAAAAAAAGTTGACATTTCTAGTCTAATTCTAACTCTTAGTATTTGCTTCTGCACCGTCGTCATCTCAGAGCTGCAGTTATTGTTTTTTTGGCCGTCGTGGAGGCAGCTCCCACAACTTTGGAGTAGTGATGTAACCTGGAAAGCTCCTCCAGCCTTGGCAGAAGGACGTTCATAAATTGATCCAAGAAATTAAAGAAACAAACCAAGTGTAAATATGGGGACGTGTCTGCCAAGGCTGGTACCACTGAAACTTCATTAGAGCCACAACAGGACAGCTTGCCGGCCGACTTAATTACCCTGCATGCTCGTCCACGCACGTCACTTTGTTTATGTGTGCGCGAGGTTGTGGGTAGTTGTGTTTAGTGTGCGGTTCTCCTGGAAAGGTCACAGCAAACAGGATATCAAGCTCATAAAATGGCTTTTTACTTGCTGCAACAGCTTTTAGTGACCATATGGAGAGCTGAGCGTCTGGGCTGGCGTGTCTTTTCTGCTCGACTTTGTTTTGGGGGGGTGGGGGTTTGGAAACGGCACGGGAGGATGATGCATTGTGAGCCAGAAAGTATCCCAGGATGGAGATCTGTGATGGAGTTGTCTCAGGCACATAATTAATTTAAAAACAAGCTTTTAAAATTAGTCATGTTTTGGAAATTTGGAAGGAGGTGGAGTTTTTTAATAACTCACCTGTCTGCATTTTTGTAAAACTCAGAGTTAGCGATGTGGCTACTTTGAGGTGTGTGCTAGCACAGCTGTAAGCACTAGCTGTCTGCTAAGCCTCACATCTGCTAGTTAGTGACTTCTTATTGGATAATAGTAAATCTGCTGCGTTGCGCAGACCATCAAAGACCACCTGGGTTATGGGAAGTGAAATTGCAGTATTTTAGGTAGTGGATCGGTACAAACCCCACTGGGATAGTTGGGACACTTTCTGAAAATCGAATAAAAACTAAAACCTGATTCTCCTCCTCATGATGTGCTGGATATTTTCAAAGGGAGACAGATCAGGACTGCAGTCAAGCACAGACTCCATGTCTACAAAGCCAGGTTTTTCCAATGAGGCCTGGCATTGTCCTACACACGGAGTTCCAGATGGGAGCATATGTCTGTCTAAAATTCCTCCTCCTCGTAGTGCCTTCACATATGTGCAAAGTGCCCATGCTACGGGCACTGGTGCACGCTGAGCCGTGAACTCATGTGACCACAGGACGCGTTTCCATTGTTGCTCGCTCCATCTCGGATGAGCTCGGGCCCAGAACTCACTGATGTTTCTGCACAAAGTTGTTTGGAGTGTGTTGCAAGCATTTTCTAAATGTGTTTAAGAGATAAAATTAAGTTTAAGTGGAAAAAAACATTTAAAATCTTTCCTTTGTCCTTTTGTCTGTTAAATAAATGTTCAAGTGTGTGACGAAAAAGCAGATTTTAGTTTTATTCCCAATTTTTCTGGAAATCTGGTGTATCTGTGTGTATATAATGCTTTACTGCTTATACTGAGCAGTCAAAGCATTTCTAAACTGCAGTATTTTTTGTATAACTCTATTTAAGGAAACAGAGTTATACCTTTAAACAGCATTTCCTGTGCTTACCTGGTTTTAGGTCCTTTTAAATTTGCTGAAACTCTGAGAACAAAATGTCTTTGCATCCGTGCAAGAGATGCAGTCACCTCCCAAAAATAGTTATGTCCCATTTATAATATTAGTGTATGGTGTCATGTGCAATATGGCGCCCTTAAATCTGCAGTGAGAAGCAGTTACAGTTGCTCTTGTTTTCCACATCTCCCTTTTTCCATCTGTGCCTGATCTCTTTGTTTTTGTTGACATTGCGGTGAAACTCAGCAACCTTCATGAGAGACAGACCTGTTTGTTTCTCATTTTGTGCTTCTTATTGCAGTGTTGGGGGTGGTTTGGTGTGTGTGTGTGTGTGTGGGGGGGGGGGGGGTATGTTTTGGGGGGTTGTTCTTATTTGCCTTGAGTATTTGTTTACTAGTGCAAAAACAGACGAGTTCTGGGAGAACAGAGATGGGGAGGCATTGAGTCAGCTCTCTCTGTGTCCCCCTCTGCTCTCCCTGCTGAGGCTGCAGGCTCCTGCAGCACAGCTCCTCTCCCTCTGTGAACCCTCCGGCAGACATGCATTAATGGATATGCCCTCAAACTGGCAGCAATGCTTCCTGATCCTTGTGCTCAAAGATGGGGCAGTGCAGTTAGCTGCATTCAGACAAAAGCATGACTGACACCAGAGAGGTGAGATTAATGGGTTAGCGAGGTATCACGAGCTTAAATCAGTTTCACTGTCACGAAGGTGGCTCTCATTACCATAGTAACTTAAGTTGAACACATAAGCTGGTCTGGAGCAAGTAATGTCAATCACATGGCAGCAACTCAATGCTGCTGAAGTGCAACCTGAGCTGGGCTGGTCGGCTTCAGAAACTGCTGATCTGAACTGCAGAAGAGTATCTCTCAGTGTACAGCACATCAAACCTTGAAGCTGATGGGCCACAGCAGCAGAAGACCACACCGTCTGGCACTCAGTGACCCGGCTGGTGGAGTTAAAATTTAGCCTGAGAGCGTGAATCCAACAATGGTTCAGGCTGCTACTAGTGTAATGGTGTGGGAGATGCCAACAATGCTTCGTACCAACTGAGATAACCAACTAAAAACCGATAAAAACCCTGAAAACCATACATTTCACACCCGAGCTTCAACTCTCGCGGCCCGGTACCAAGCGATGGCCCGGGGGTTGGGGACCGCTGGCCTACCTGAGTGCTGTTGCCGAGCATCTTCTGATGGCTCATTCCAGCAGCTCACATCATCTGAGTTCACTGTGCTCAAGTTGTCACAAAGGTCACCAAATCTAAATCCAGTAGAGCAGCAGTCCCCAACCCCCGGGCCTCGGACCGGTACCGGTCCGTGAATCATTTGGTACCGGGCCGCGAGAGTTGAGGCTCAGGTGTGAAATGTTTAGTTTTCAGGGTTTTTATCGGTTTTCAGCGTTATTTTGTTATCGTTTTTATCGTTTACTCGGTTTTCCTGGGTCTTTTCACGTGTGTTATGAATAAATAAAGGTACTGGTACTAGTTTTATTTTGTTGTATTTTTCCGCGACACCTTAAAGGCCGGTCCGTGAAAATATTGTCGGGCATAAACCGGTCCGTGGCGCAAAAAAGGTTGGGGACCGCTGCGGTAGAGCACCTTTGGGTGTTCATTTGACAAATCTGGAGCTACTGTGTGATGCTGTCGTGTTGATGTGGACAAACTCTCTGAGGAAAGCTTCCAGCAGTTTGTTGAATCTGTGTCATGTTGAGTTAAGGCAGGTTTAAAGGTAAACAAGGTAAACAACCCTGTACTACAAAGGTGTGTCTAATGAAGTGGACACTAATCTATTGAGGAAATATGTGGTCTAGAAGTAATCTGTAGAGTCGAACCTTACTGATGTCTCTCGGTTGGAGTAGGCGGCGCTCAGTCACTTTTGAGCAGAAGATTATGACGCGCCAAACACTCTGAGCCAGAAGCGGAAAACCTGATCCCAAAGTTTTAGACTTTTATTGACTAAATCAGCATTTTCATATCATTTATGAAAAGAAACTCTCGAGTTATCCTCATCCAATCACCTGATAGCTGCTGTTAGCTTCTAATGGCTTAAAACCTCCATCAAAACATCAGCAGGTGCAATGTTATTATTATGTCCTCCCTGAACTCCTCCACAGCAGGGGAGGATGCAGTGTAATCCTCAAGTTTTGGAGGCTTCAGCACCTTGTTACATAAGGTCTGACCAGAAGCCAGGGATGAGGGGGAAATGTGAGAAAGGGAGTGGGTTGTTGTTGTTTTTTTCGATAAGGTGACAGTTATTTGGATTTTGGAGTGAGAGAGTGCACACGCAGCACCTCGGGAAGAGTGTGTGCTGTAGTGAAAGAGAGGGATGGGTGGAGGAAAGAGGAGAAAGGACAGCGGCCTTGCTTGCTTAGCTCTGTAGCTGCATGTTTTATAGAGAGAACCGGTGCTCCCGAGGTTTGCTTTGCGCGTCTTAAACATGAGCCGCGCTCGCCTTCCATCGAATAATTTGCGACAGCCCTCCATTATCTTCTCTGCTCGTCCTTCCTGTCTGCAACGCTCTAATTTCAAAATAGAGTTATGTTAAGTTATCAGTACAGGAAGGTTTCAGCTGCTGTGAAGAGTTTCCAGCTGTAGCTGTTCTCAGGACTGTCGGAGATGTTCACACCACAAGTAACGGCATCTTTAAATTTAGCTTTTATTGCTACCGTCAGCGTTTTTGTGCAGATCTTTTAATAAGATGCAGACTTTTGAATTTGTCTGTTCACCTAAAATAGAAGCTGCACTTTAAACCTCCAGGAATTTTTACTTCTTTTCATTTTAACAGGAATAAAATGGGAAATTAACAATCTGTGGGGGGGGGGAGTGTCCATGCTTAGGTTTGAGTAGCTTATTTTAGTCCGTAAAGATATTGCTGTCGATATAGTCTTGGTTTTTTTGTTAGTTGGTTTTTTAAGATTTATCTGTAAGATTTTTAGTCTTAATCTGACCAGACATTAAAGCAGAGAGAGAGTGGTAGGAAACCACACCCCTGCAGTGGCTTTTAGTATATAGGTCCCCCACTCAAACCATAGATCAGTTTTGTTTTTAACTACATTTTCCATCTTTTAGAAAATATTATTCTTGTTTTATACCAGATTGGGCTTTAGATTGTGATCTTTGGAGTGTCCCAGTCCATAAATACCATAATCTGTGCAGATTAGGTCCGTATGTGTCTGCTGTCTGAGCAGGATGGAGCTCAGGATTAAACCATTGTCTTTTTTATGCCCTATATTGTTATTTTATTTTATTTTTTTTGACGTATCAAAACCCGATGTCATCATTTCTTGATTTTAGTCATCTTGGCTGGAGCTGTGTATCTAAAAACGAGACTTCACCCAACAAAATTCCTAGTAGATAAACCAACTATGAGCATATCATAAGAATCTCATGGAATATTCACAGGTATGTTTCATCTGTTTTCTGATAATAAATATATTATTAAAAGAAAACAAAAACACCTGCGAGCTTCTATCCTCCGAGCTCGCGTCCTCTACCAGAGGCCTGGGAGCTTGAGGGTCCTGCAGTATCTTAGCTGCTCCCAGGACTGCGCTCTTCTGGACAGAGATCTCTGATGTTGTTCCTGGGATCTGCTGGAGCCACTCGCCTAGTTTGGGAGTCACTGCACCGAGTGGTCCGATTACCACTGGGACCACTGTCACCTTCACCCTCCACATCTTCTCGAGCTCTTCTCTGAGCCCTTGGTGCTTCTCGTGCTCCTTCTTTCTGATGTTGCTGTCATTGGGAACCGCTACATCGATCACTACGGCCGTCTTCTTCTGTTTGTCTACCATCGTCTGTATCTGGAAGTCCCACAAGATCTTAGCTCGGTCACTCTCCACCACCCTAGGCAGCGTCTCCCATTTTGACCTCGGGACTTCCAGGCCATACTCAGCACAGATGTTCTGTATGCTATGCCGGCCACTTGGTTATGGCGTTCCATGTGTGTCCTGTCTGAGAAGGCAGCTGGATAGCGTGGTAGTAAGACTTACACACCTTTGGAACGGGAGTTGTGGGTTTGATTCCCAAATGCTAACCAAGCCTACCTCAGACATGAGCGAGAGAGATAAATATGAAGCTGAACCGGGGGGTGAAATTGATTTCATTGTAGTTCTTAACAGAGCTTAAATGTGTTTTTCATCCTGAACTTTCACATGGATATTTTCTGCCCAATAAATATGCTTTGAAGGCTCAAAAAGGCTTAAGAAAATACCAAAGCGCTACATTTTGACTCCTATAAACACAAAGGTGCTGTAACCCTGATAGTGTTGATGGTTTCAGGGTCTAATTTCACAGGGCTTAATTACATTTGCTAAAGTTGCTATGCAACAAAGATCAGCTCATCCTGTGGGGGTCACGTGGGAAGATTTTTCCACGTTTGGTTGATCTTCTGTAATGATGTGAATGACTGTGTAACGACTGAGAGAGTATGAACAAAAAGAGGCTAAACTACTGCTGTTTCGTGTCTTGCAGATGTCGTACTGGGGACATGACGGTGAGCCCAGTTTCCTCAGGAAGGCCTTAAACCTCAGCGACTCTTTCACCTGATCCTGGACTGTCCTTCCTGTTTGGAAATCAGCAGGATTCGTTCAGCCTGTTCAGCCTCTCCCCTCCACACTCAGATAGGACCGGCTACATGTAGCAAAGATGATGTCTGGCCACATGACACTGCACAGTTTTCTTAGATTTGTGAGGGGAGGGGAGGCGTGGGTGATGGCAACATCGTAAAACCGTGCAGCCCAGTAGCTTTATGTGCTCGGCTTTCCTTTTCCCCTCGCTCCCTTTCTTTCCATCTTTTCATGTTTCTGCCACCATCTGTCTCTTTGTCTTTTGCTTTCTCTCTGTCTGTTCTGACTTAGTCTCTGTTTAGAGACACGACTCTGACCCTGAAGCACAGCTCAGCTCCAAGTTTACACTGCAGGAACATCATGGTAGTGAGAATGTACCAAGCTTGTTATATAAATTTTTGAGGTCTAAGAGGTTATTTTACCTTTTTGAGTAGCAGATTTTGTTTAAGGTCAAACTGAAGTTGCTACCACTGTCTGCTCTGTAAAAGAAATGGCACTGTTGTTTGTAGCTGGACAAGTTTACGTTTCATATGCAAAGACTTGAGATTAAACTTCTGTAAAGTCAGCCATTGGTTAGTGAAGTCCTCAAGCTCAGTCTTTTTGGCCTTACCTTCTTAATTTGAAACTAAATGTGCACCTGGATCCTGCTTTCTCCTGATTCTGGCTGTAAATTTGTAAAATGATCATCATGTTTTAGTAAAGAAGACCGAAAAATATCAGCAGGGCACATAAACACATCACCAGTATTTACTTTTCCTTCTTTTTTTTTTTAATTTAAGATCACTGATGAATTTTTCCCACACTGATTTCTGTACAAATGGACTGCTCTTTTTTTAGCAGCTAGTTGAGTCGCCCCCTGCTGGCCTTTTGCATGGTCTTCACTTTCTGGAATCAGAAGCTACGTTACTAATAATTAGACGGCCGTCTGCAGCAACACCCCACAAAAGCTTCAAACAACAGCCTGCATTAAATTTCCAGCTACATGCAAGTATGATGCTGCACGCCGACTTGCTAAGCTAGCTAACAAACATCCACTGGGTAAAAGTGCATTGCTAACAACATTAGTTTGGCTAACCAGCCGAGTCTTGGCTAACTACTGTCTGCTAGCAACTAACAAACATCCGCTGGGTAAAAGTGCATTGCTAACAACATTAGTTTGGCTAACCAGCCGAGTCTTGGCTAACTACTGTCTGCTAGCAACTAACAAACATCCGCTGGGTAAAAGTGCATTGCTAACAACATTAGTTTGGCTAACCAGCCGAGTCTTGGCTAACTACTGTCTGCTAGCAACTAACAAACATCCACTGGGTAAAAGTGCATTGCTAACAACATTAGTTTGGCTAACCAGCCGAGTCTTGGCTAACTACTGTCTGCTAGCAACTAACAAACATCCGCTGGGTAAAAGTGCATTGCTAACAACATTAGTTTGGCTAACCAGCCGAGTCTTGGCTAACTACTGTCTGCTAGCAACTAACAAACATCCGCTGGGTAAAAGTGCATTGCTAACAACATTAGTTTGGCTAACCAGCCGAGTCTTGGCTAACTACTGTCTGCTAGCAACTAACAAACATCCGCTGGGTAACAGTGCATTGCTAACAACATTAGTTTGGCTAACCAGCCGAGTCTTGGCTAACTACTGTCTGCTAGCAACTTAGTGACGTAGCATAAAGATGGCTGTGTATCATGTAGCTCATTTAGCGGCGCACATTTCTGCTTGCACTGACTCAGCTTTCACTGACACATGAACGGTAACCAACTAACTCAGAGGCTGCCAGGGTGGTTTTGATGCCCCAAATCATTATTGTCTCTTCATTAACAGAAATAAGAATAGCTTTACACTTTAAAATCACTACAGCAGACGGAGATGTGATTTCAGTTGGACTTTAAATGCTAAAATGTGACCTGCGTCTCAGTGTGTTCCTCAATTTATTGACCCACTCAGTGGAAATGACTCTAGAAAAGGTGCTGCAGTCGATTGTAAGACCAGGATCGAGTTTCTGCGACTGCCCCGTTCACCTGTGCTTCACACCTGCGGAGAGGGGCCAGCTACACCTCGCTATCAGTGTGACCGGACAAACTCTGACATCAGCTATTTATTCATGTTTCTCATTGTGACGCTGTCCTGCTGTCACTCGACAGATCTGAATGTACGTTTTGTTGTCGTTTTTATAAAGGTGTATGAAAGAAGCGTCTCTCTGTTTGTGTTGGATTCTGCTCATTTTAATGCAAACAGCAGGGATGCTTGGCCTTATTTCTACTTTCAGCATCACCACCTGGCCGCTGTGCTGTCCCAACTTTAGCTTTCCTCTTTTTTTTGGTTGGCTATTCTTGGCCAACCACGCTATACCCCTCTCATCCCTTTCCTTCTGATTTGAGATTGCGGTGGAGAGGAAGAGGAGCTGCTGCATCCTGGATATGGGAGCTATCTGAGAGGGAAGACATGACCCAGATATGTCTGCTAGCTAGCTACCTAGCCTTGGTGTTTCAAACTGTGCTAGAACTGCAGCTTTCCTCTGCAGTGACTGCATTGTGGTCCCAATGCCAGAGGAAGGAGGAGGTAGGCTGTGTGGGTTATTGACCAGGGGAGGGCTGGTGCAGGACAGATGTCTCGCTGTGGGGAATCACCTGTTTGCGTGTGTGGATGTGGACGTCCTGAGCTGCTGGGCAGGGCAGTGGGTGCGGTGTGAGGCGGACATGGGAAACTGGGTTAAATTCCAGGCATTCTCCTACATCTGAAGCCCCACTGTTTCTGGTTTGTCTTTTCTACAACTTATCTTACATCTTGTGTGTGTGAGCGAGTCCTTTGCCAAGCCTACTGGCTATGGAAAAACAATTTAACTGGATTTAATTTGTTGCCCCCCTCCTCCTTCTCCCCACCCACTCCTCCTCCTTCCTCTTCCCTCCTTCCCCACAGTTATTTCTTACGTCTGGGAGGTTGGGGGAATTCAGCTTGTTTAGTAACTCCGTGCCGAGTCTGATGTAGTTTCGGAGGTTAGACAGGCCCGGTTTCATGGCAGCTTAAAGGCCTCGAATCATGTCGGCATCATCACGACACGAGAGAGTAAACAATTCCCAACTGATTTAGAAGAACGTTTTCCAGGACACATCAGAAGCCGATCTAGAAGTGTCGCTCGTATCCTGGTTGCCCTTAGATCACTCTGGGCTCTTTGCTCTAAAGGGTTAATAAGGCACCATGAAACCAGTTGCCTAGAGCCCTGACCACTTTTTTCCATTCTTGCTGGAAAGTTTCCAGTGCTATTTATATGAAACCTCAGGCCCCACAATCAAGAAACCCACTTGGCCGGGATCGAGTATTATCCATTATCCCGAAGTTCAGCTTCACTCAAAGAGTGCTGCATTAAAAAACCATCAGAAATGGCAGAGACATGCTGGAATCGGTGGTCCGTATCATCTCTGTGGACACAGAACAATCTGCAGCGAACAAGTAGGCAACATGTACAAGCAGGCACCGGAGAAATCAATCCACATGACCTAACGACTGTTGTATAACCAAAGAAAATATTACAGCACATCTAATCTGCCCCGGGTCTGATAGATGATGTGTAGTAAAAGACCAGATATGTGAAGAGAACCGAACTGTTTTTTTATTCTTTTCAAATCCATGTTCACAGGGGCCGATGTTTAGTTTTGACTATAATATCATCATATTTTAAAGTAAGATTAATACCGGTATTATTTACAGAAGCCTTGAAGGCGTAGCCAAAGTGTTTGGCTCTGTGTGAGTGAGTGATTTTAGTGAAAACTACAACTTAAGAACTCTATGCTACTATTATTGTTCAATTTTCTGTGAGTATAAGCTGTTTAATGTGGTCTTATTAAAACACAATCCCAGGAGAGGGCACAACTGAAGCCAGCAAACATCTGCAGCTTATCAGGAGACACAAATACACAAATACAGTTCATGGTTGCTCTTTGATTCACACTTTAATAAAGGTTTATAATAAAAGAGGATGGATTTGCCTTTCCTTGTTTCTGTCACATATTCACTGTTGCAACACTGTACATGTATGTACTGTATCTGTACATGGTAAACATGTCCAAAGTTAAAATAAATGTGTGGCTCAGAGGATGAAATTTGGGTCAATTTTGCGCTGTCTTCTTTTTATGAGGGGCAGCCAATCAGAAGACAGTTGGGTTGCAGGGGGAGGAGCCAAACTGAATGTTAGCTAGCATCCTTGTATCCAGGGGTGAGGTATAAAATATGAATCCCTGTAGAGTTACTATAGATGCCAAAAAAATCCCCTCACCTTTAAAACAGGTGATGAATTCTGTGGTAAAGTTGGGGATTTAACACGCGAGTCTGTGGGGACCCACTCACTTTCAGCCGGCCTCATGTGGCCACCAGAGGACCTGCAGCCTTGGTGGCCACGGCCTGTTTTCCACTTAGATCATTAGTTCAGACTGCAGGATACACACCTGCAGTGTGTGTCGGCTCCTGGACAGATGTGCATCCATCTCGTGGGCGTAACTTTTACAGTGGGCGTGTCCGGATGTCCTGATGTCAGCTGCTGAATTCATGGTAACTGTGACATCTTTGATATTGAACACATTTGAAACAAAAAGAATGCGTTAAGGATCCAGTTTACTCACAAATATGTCATGTGTGCTCATAAAAAAAGGTTATTTTTTCTTTTTCGTATGTTTTTCACAGCATCAGGATAAAAGCTGATTTTGGACCGAGTGTCAGTGCCGTCACTGCGCCCCCTCCTCTTCCTCCTCCTCCTCCTCTCAGCAGACAGACGCATCCATGGAGATCCTGTGCAGCCTTCCTCAGCGTTACCACTTCCAAAACCACATTCCAACATGACATAAGAAGACAGACCGGCTTTTCTAAGCAGCAGCTCGAAGCCTTTTGGTCCGTTTCTTTCTTTCCTTTCTTTTTCTTTTTCTCAGCATCCCATTAGCGGTGCCAATCTTAACTTTCTGCCCGCTTCCTCTCTCACTTCTTTACCCGTCTCCGGGAGAGAAGTCAGTTCCCCGGGAATTAAAGGAGGTCGTTGGGTTTTCTTCTTTTCCTTTTCGCTTCTTTTTTGGTACTTCTTGGATGCGCATGGATGTGGCAGCAGCGGAAGCGGGGACGTCTCTGCCGGGTATCCGACTCCGGAATCGGGCGAAGCAAGTGATGCCGAATCAGAAGAAGGTGAAAGCGCGGCGGAAACGGCGAAAGGAGCTGGTTTTAATCCAGATCTGCTTGTTCGGCGGTTTGCTCCTGGTCGTTAAAGGGTTTTCCTCCTTAGCGGAAAATTCAGGTGAGAAATCAGCGTTTGCGGAATTCGCCCTCAGCGATACAGCTTTCTCTTTTACTTCCTCCACGTGTTTGCCTTTTATTTCCTCCCCCTTTCTCCATCTAACACAGAATTTAAACACGACATCGCGGAAACTGTAGAAATGTACAGTGTTGTAAATATTGTGTGTTTTTACAAAGCAGACACTTTATTGATGGCTGCATTCAATTTGGTAGACAATCAGGAAACGAGCGGTGAATGAGTAGAGAAGTGAAACCTGCTAATAACTAATAATGATACAAGAAACAGAGAAGTAGAAATAACTGTAATGTTCAAATGTCGAATTGCTCCATGTTGTTAATATTCCTCTAACTGTACCCAAACGTCATCACCCATGCGCTACAGTGCCCTATAATGCGCACTCGTGTGCGCTTCAACTATGGGAAACTATCCATGGCTGAGGAATGCAGAGGATCCTGCGTGTTCAGGTGTTTCAGCTGCAGACAGGGAAATGAGGGCAGCGAGCCCCAGGGTATACAAGCCCGTCCGCACCTCTCCAGGTTACTGCAAATGGTTATCAATCAGCCAGCCATTCCTCATTACAGACTCTACGGTGGAGATGTTAGAAGAAGAGTGGCATAAAATAAAAGCACAGGAAGAAAGTCACCTTCCTACATAAACGTGTGCAGCGTCTCTACGGCTCAGTTTGGTAACATGTGGCACCAAATCTCAATTAAACTGGATAACCTCACAATTAAAGAACAGCCTGGAAATAAAATGATTAAAACTGCTTTAACTTCTGCAGCTACAAAGCGCTGAACCACCCCAGTCTCTTCAGTAAAATTCTCATTACAAGTATCATACTTGAAGTCTTTGGAAACTTGCGCATCCTTACGAAACACTTCAAAACAGGGAAATCTGAGACGCCTCCTTTTGTTCTGCAAATTATGACAATACTTTTACAGGTATTTTATGTGATATCAGCTTGCACACAATAAACAGTCTGCATACATAATATGGTTCACTGGATGTGGTTTGATTTCTTTTTGCTGAAATGATTTGCAGCAGCAGAACATCTGCACGCCTCGACTTGGTGCCTGCATGTTCCTCCTCCTCTGTTTTTGTCTGTGTGACTCAGCTAAAGTGAGAAGTATTTATCACTTTCTGTGGACAGAAGGTCCTCGTGAATATTCATACGCTCGTGATTTGTGCATCATCGGCCCTTCCTCCACTGTGTTTCACGCAAAAGCAGCGAGAACAAGAGGCGACGTGTTTAATGCATCTACCCTGTCCCGTTGTGTTCATGTTAACTCTTAATCAGCGCACTGGAATATCAATTAAAGTTGATTATTTATGATGCGCCTAATGAAGTTCTGCCAATTTAAGCTTGGTGTTGTGGCTCCGCAAGTGGAGCACTCGACGCATTAATCATTCCCGCGCTTCCCTTCTTATTCCTCTCCTTCTTCTTCTTCTCCCGGTGCAAGATGGTAAAAGATACGGAGGGTGGGAGGAAGATTGCGCCGCTGACACGCACACCTCAGTGCTGCTGTGGCTGCTGCTGTGTGGTGTGGTGAAGGTGAGGCTAAGCGAGGAGTTCGGCCAGGCCCCGAGGACGTTTGTGCTTTTTAATTCTTTTCCAATCTTCGTCTTTTGCCAGACTTGTGGTTGGCAGGGTGGAAAGGCCATAGTGCTTCTGCTGAGCTCTGTGAAGTATGAAATGAATTCATTGGTGTTGCTGCTTTCTTGAAGAATGTGCAGATGTAGCCACAGTGGGAGCCCCCACATTGTGCACTGTTGCTCCACCCGCCCAGAGGATTTAGTTTTGGAAAATCATGAAATTCCCCTTCAATGTATGAATTGTGGGAGATAAAGGGTAGAGGTGGAGGAGAAGGAGGAAGCACCAAATTGACACATCTGTGCAGCTCTGCTCCAGCTGTTGGCTATCCTAACATTACATAAAGAATCAAACTTTAATGTGGCGAAGAATGCAGAACAGGGCATTAAAAATAAATCAAAATGCTCGACATGCACTTTGCTATCTGCAACATCTCTGCTGAACTAACAGCTTAAAGGCATACAGCCGAGTCCATGTATGTAAACATGGAAATAAGGAAAGTTTTAGGGTTTAGATCCAGAGCAGGATGATGATCAACGGTGAGCACGCCATCTTTACAAAATGATGTCAGTGAAAATGAAAGGAGGATGTGTCCGTGAGGTCTCAGAGGATTGCTTCTAAACCACTTCTGAGGAGAAACAAGCAAATTTCACAGCATTTCATGGTGGATAGTGGAGAAAAGTCTTCTTTACTGATAAATTAAACTTAGATATTAGTGTCAGTGTGATAAAGGTGTATGTAGGGAGACTAACAGGAGATGCCGCAGTGGATTAAACCCCCAGTAACCAGTGTTGGGCAAGTTACTTTGAAAACGCAATTAATTATAGTTACTAGTTATTTCTTCAAAAAAAAGTAACTGAGTTAGTAACTGAGTTACAAGATTCTAAAAGTAATTAATTACTTGAAAAGTAACTATTGCATTACTTTAAAAAAATGTTTAACCCTCTGGGGTCCAGGGTATAATTGGCCATTTTTAACTACTTTTGAATTGCACCTCTATATTTCACCTTTAAAAACTATTTCCTTTGCCTTGTTTGGTCTCATCCTTTTCAGCACAACCTCACGTGTCTGAATTTACAGTTATGTTTTCATTTTGAGATACTGTATTACCACAATTGATCTAAAATCAGACAAAAAACATAAAATCCGAGTAGAAAAAGTTATATTTTTTTACTGTAACAACCACAAACATGTTTATTGAATCATATTTCATAACTTTAAATGCAAATATAAATTGTCAATTTTAAAATCATACGCACACAAAGTTATTTGCAGCCATTTACCTTTTACCCTCTTTTTTCTTTTTTCAGCTGTTCTGCATTAAATAAGATGTCACACTAATTATTTGTGCCACTCCAAAAACATAATTTCTGTCCACTATAAAGGAAACATCACAGCCTGATACCTGCAGGTCTGACAGCAGCAGGTGTATCACTCCTGTTTCTACCTGGAGACAGCAGTCGCCTCATTGTTCTGACACACAACACAAAACTATCCGCAACACTACACACTAACTACACAAAACAACACATTAACTACACACTCCAAACACGCTAAACGTCACAAATCTCTCACATCTCAAAACTCTCTCTCTCTCTCCCCATCACTCTTAAAACTTCCCCTCTTCCTAAGCAACCAAATGTCATGTTGCCATATCATTTTTTGATTGGTCGACATGGTGCATTTTTCCACCAACACCAACGGGCTGTTTTTCGTTTTGCTTTATTATTTTTTGCTCATAAGCAGAGAGGTCTCGCTGCGCTGTCCTTAGACGTTACATACACGAAACTATTGAGGAAAAAACGCCGCGTATATCTTGTTTATCATGACTCTGGTTTTAGTGGCCGATCAACACAATTTATAAACTGGTATATATCACCTTGTTGCTTTGTCATCTTAAAGTGGTCATGTGATTGGCTCACCACGACTACTTTATTCTTCCTCAGTCAAACAGCAGCACTCATGCGATTGTTTTACCCCCTTTGCTCCTGGTGTTGTGGGAAAAAGTGATCATTGACAGAAAGTGATTGCGGTAAACTGAAGACAGCTTCAACCGTCTGTTTGCTGAAAAATAGTAACGCGACCGCACCGCATTTTCTTGTTAGTAACGGAAAGGGCGTTGTAACGATAGAAACAGTAATTAGTTAGATTACTCGTTACTGAAAAAAGTAACGCCGTTACTTGTAACGCTGTTATTCCCATCACTGCCAGTAACACATGTGCCCGACCAAGGAGAAGCTGCACTTCAGAGACATGCTCAATCCTGAGATCTGCATCTTCATGGACAAGTAAAAGATTCCTGACAGGAGAGAAGCCTCCCGGAGCAATGTCCGATGATGGGATAACAGTTATCAGTTCATAAAATGGAATCCATTCAGCTCAAGTGATGACGCTTTTAAAGGAAAAATGGGAAAAAAAAATAAAAGTTTTGTATATTTTCCAGTGATTTAACATGCCAATCAAATTCTAAAGCCAGTTATCAGTTGTAATGAAAGAAATACTCATAAAATAAGAAACCTTAATGTACATTTATTGGTATAATAATGAATTGTGTCCTGATAGATTCAACTGGATACAGGGATAGAGGGAGTCTTCTTCACACAAAGGTTAGCCTTGGAGTTCCACAGGGTTCAGTGCTGGGACCACTGCTGTTTACAGTAAACATGCTTCCCTTGGGTAATGTTATTTGGGGGAAAAAGCTGCACGTCTTACCAGTCACAGAGGCCTCTAATTCCTATTTTTCCAATTTTCCTCTACTTTTCTATTTCTAAATTCAGACAAACTGAGGTTTTTGTACGTGGCTTTTAAAATCCTACAAACATGGTGTCTGGATGGCATTACCTTGGCCTCCGGTAACACTGTGAGGAATCTTGGAGTCCAGGATACGTCCATCAACACACGCATTAAACAAATATGTAGGACCGCTTTCTTCCATCTGCTCAACGTTGCTAAAATTAGAAACATCCTGTCTCAGAGTGATGGTGAAAATCTAGTTTTGTATGTTTGTTTCTTCCACACTGAGCTTTTATTTTATTGTTTTGTTCCATCCACCTATTGTGCAAATAATTAAAGAATGCATGTAAGTGTTGGACGTGGAACTTTAGTGTGGTTCTTGAATTTAGAACCTAGATGTGTTAGACTTAATGTGATTACAGTTTGGGAAATGTTACACCAAAGACTGCTTATACCCCACTTTCACTCCCAACACCAGGCTAATGGGTTAAACAGCACTTTATGTGGCGGAGACGCTGCACAGATGCAGAAATGGAGTGAAAGTGGGTACAGAGAGGATACAGACTGGAGACAGACACGACAACAACACGATCTCCCATTGACTCCCATGCCCAAATTTGCATTGTCAGTTAACCAGGAAGCGTGTCTGTGGACTGTGGAGACCATGCAGACTCCACACCAAGGTTATAATAGTTAAATAACATGAAACTAGAAAACTAAAGCAAAACGTGAGAGAATCGTTTTAATTACCTGAAATAGAAGTGAAATGAAATGTAAGAAAACAGTAAAAGTAACAAAAAAATATTTTACACTAAGCTAAAATTTGTCAACATGGCCTGCATGAAGATGCTTTGGTGCACTTGTTTCAAAACTATAAGAGCTCACTTTGCAAAATCAACATTTTATGCAGTTTTTTTCCTCCAGCCATGTCCAGTATATGTTCAAGCTGTCTTATGTTTTTGCATGCAGCTGCCTGCATCTATATCCCCCATTTTTACATTGTAGCACCTTCTAATATGTGTCAAATGGACATCTTGGAGTCTGACTAGCACCATACACTGTATATTATACAATGAACTTCAAGGTTTTCTAGAAGCAGCTAAATTTCTTTAGTGACAAAAGTTCAGTAATTTGTATCTGGATGTTGCACTGAACCCTCCTCTTTTGTCTCCATTCAGGTTTTGATGTCTCCAGCCACAGCGGCGAGGACCAGGAGAGGTGGATCGGAAGGAGGCTGCTGCAGGACACGGACAACAACAGCAGCGAGGAGACAGATTTACAAAAAGGAACAAGGAACTGCACTCCTCCAGGTAAGACAAGATGAAAGAAAGAGGACACCCAAGTGTGCTCCCCCCTCCCTCTCTCCCCGCTTTCTTCTTCCCCAGAACAAAGAGAGGGAGACCAAACCATCCTCACCACTCCCTGTCCCTTCTGCCCACCCCCACATTTTGACTTCCTAATGCGGGGTAACCCAAATTGTGAGGTCAGATGATTTCCCACGAGCGCACGCAGCAGCAGGCGGTGACATTCTGGCTGAATCAGCGGTTTTCACACTCAGCCTTCGTCACATTTTTTTAGGATCCTGCAGATTTCATTCTCACTCCCTGCACCTAGCTTCCCCTCTCTGTCTCACACCGACTCTCTGTCGTTCTTTCCCTTCTTTTTCCCCCTCACATTTTTTTTCCTGGCAGATTTTAAAAGGCAGAAAAAAAACCCTGTTTCCACGGCAACCTTTTTGTCCCGTCATCGTCGAACATGTGAGGATGTCACTTTTACAAGGCTAGAAATCAGCCACTTGTAATTAGTTTTTCGGCATCACATTAAACTGATTGGAGAAACTAAAGTAGCTGAAAAACTGCAGTTCCTTTAATGGCCACTTGAGGCCGACTCTAACAGTGGGTCAGTCCCCATAGACCCCTCAACTTTACAGCAGCTTTGAGTTCCCACTTTGTGACAGCTGTATCTCACCTATTTAAGACCACAATGAACCCGTACGTAGATGTTGTTGACACAGACAGCTGGGGGCCATCTTCCACACTTCAACTCTGCTTTTTGGAGTCACTGAAGACGGTTTGTGATGTTGGTGCCTTTTAGATATTTATTAACATGACAAGTGAAATGGCTTTTTGTGCAGTGCAGAATGTCCAAGACGTCTGTGATCCTGTTTTGATGAGTGAAATTCTACTATTTTAATTGACCGTTAGCAGGTATCTGTGTGATTCACATATACGGTCTATGGACAAGTCGACAGCTTTCATGCAAACTATGCTAGTGACTAAGGACTAATCACAAGGAGGGTGTTGGTATGACACTGTATACCTCCTTGCAACCAATTTCATGTTAGAGACTGGCAGCAACCTCCAGCAGCTGGTCAGGTGATACACATGTTTCTCTAGTGGCCGTTTTTTACCATACAGGGGATAAATATTTCTATATCTAAGCTAAAGAATTAAAGCTTTGGGGCAACCGTGGCTCAGGGGGTTGGGAAGCGTATCTGTAACCGGAAGGTCGCCGGTTCGATCCCCGGGCTCTCTGTCCTGGTCGTTGTGTCCTTGGGCAAGACACTTCACCTACCGCCTACTGGTGATGGCCAGAGGGGCCGATGGCGCAATATGGCAGCCTCGCTTCTGTCAGACTGCCCCAGGGCAGCTGTGGCTACAACCGTAGCTTGCCTCCACCAGTGTGTGAATGTGAGAGTGAATGAATAATGGCATTGTAAAGCGCTTTGGGTGCCTTGAAAAGCGCTATATAAATCCAATCCATTATTAAAGCTAAAAGTCTGAGGCATGGAAACATTGACGAAAGGTGGATGGTGGCACAGATGGCAGTAGCTGCTAGCTGTCTGCTAGGTTTTACCTCAGCTACTTGGAGTCACCGAACCAGATCTGTGGACTGTGTTTGTGCTGTTGGTGCCTTTTGAATCATTTTGCAGGCATGTGGCTTCCTGTCAGGTTAGTTATATCAGAAATATGTTCTCCAACGATGCTAGCAATTAGACTGTATTTATCCAACAAACTGTCTAATGAAGCGTGCAACACTGCAGCATCCAGCATGCTAAAAATGGGAATTTGACTACAGCCATCTTTCATATACAGTCTGTGGGTGTAATGCATCCTTAGACAACCTTGTAGTCTCACCATCAGCTTCTCTGTTGCTATTTTTAAAAGTAAATGGACTGAAATGAGACGTTCGGTGCTGCTATAAGTGATGTGGAGAAAGGTGACATTTGTCTCTTACCTTGAGCAGAGACGATTGTCCTCCCTTCAGAGGGTGAGGCGGTCCTTGGTGAGCTCGTTAAGCAAAATGGCCATCATCAATCTCCTTTCTCACCCTCTCAAGGTCGTCGTTGTCATCTATAAAGAGAGCCGAGGTCAAGGTTCAACTTATTCCCTTCTCTTGCTGATTATACTGTAGCTGTTCTCCTCTCTCTGCTAAATTTAAAGCTCACGCTCCGGTGGCTTCAGCCCCCAGATTCCTCCTGAGGACAGCAAGGTTTTTGCTAAATAACCTCTATTTTATGAAAGTCTCGCGCCATTCTAGTCATTTCTGCTTGAATCTGGATTAAGACACATTTGGCGTACTCGTATGAGAACTTGTTGAGTCATCCTACATCTGACCTCTGAGTGGAAATTGTTGGCGTGTTTTTGAAAAGTGCAGGATGTGTAGAAGAAGTGGATTTTATGATGTATTTTATGTAGATCAGTGACATAGTAAGTAGGGATATGAAGGAGACTTATTTAGTACGCTGTCATGGATGAAGCTGTAGTTTGTGTCCAATTGCAGACCTGCTATTATTGTTCACTGTAGTTTTTTTCCAATCATAAGGCATCTCCAAAGAGGACACACCATTTTATTAGCGGTGGGGCGTCGTGCTGTACCTGTAATGGATGTGAAAATAGTCTGCTGAAGGATAAGACGTCTGGCGAATGGCCTCAAGAGTTCACGAGGCTACCAGTTCATGGTTGCATTAGCATGAAAAACCAGAATCTTCGCCAACTATCGGTGTTAATTCACACTCTAGGAAATGAAAACAGCACGTTTTGATTACCTTTCCTGGTCTCCACCCAGATAGCAGACAGTCTGATGTTAGCCACTTCTGGCACTTATAAATCTGTTACATTAGAAAATTGTTCTGCAGCCCAGATGTGGCTGCTACAACACACCTGACATCTGGCCCATGTTGGGTGGACCTGTGGATGAGGTAAGCCAGCCAGACACATGACTCAAAGTAAAGGCCCATAGATAAGTATAACTAACTATATCTGCAGGCAGTGCTTGGGCCAAAAAGCCCATAGCTATCTTAATGGATTGGATTTATAAAGCGCTTTTCAAGGCACTCAAAGCGCTTTACAATGCCACTATTCATTCACTCTCGCATTCACACACTGGTGGAGGCAAGCTACATGTAGCCACAGCTGCCATCGGCCCCTCTGGCCAACACCAGTAGGCGGTAGGTCCTTGCCCAAGGACACAACGACACAACCAGGACAGAGAGCCCGGGAATCGAACCGGCGACCTTCCGGTTACAGATACGCTTCCCAACCCCTGAGCCACGGTCGCCCCAAGTACTAAGGAGGAGGTGATCACAACCACTCAAGATAATGTTTGTGATTCCAAGTGCCTATCAGAAGCAGCTCATATACAGTACATATACATTACTGCTCACCTAGCATGGACATTCTGGTGCCGGTGGGGTAAATAGTCCCAGGAAACAGGATTTCAGTGCAGATGTGAGGTCTCTAATCAGTTCTTATACCAAGCACTTTCTTAAAATGCTTGGTACATCCTTCTCATTCCGTTGTTATACTCCACACCTGAGCCAGTCGTAATAGTGACAGAGCCCGGTCCAGGATCTGAACACAGCTAGTTAGTTAGCTTGAACATGTTGCCATAACTCCACCACCATTACGTCTCCCTTGACTGATCTCGACGGCCCTACCAAGGAGTTGAAGCAGCACTCCAGATGTTAGCAGGCCTTCCAAACTGGGAAATCTGTCTCATGTTGCTCACCCATTCTTTCTGCTGTTTGTCTTCTGATCCAGGAAGACCGTTTACCTCTCTGCTTTTCCTTCAGAACAAATATAGCACCATTAACGAAGAGACCCTAGCATTGCACTGTGCAGCATTTTGATTTGTGCAGTGCTGCACACACCTCTTTTTCTTCACATTTCCTTGGAAAATATTAAATGAGTGCTGCAGTTTCTTCAACACGGTGTGAACTCTCTTGGGCAGCTCTTGTCATTTCTGTTAGTAGTCTTCAGGAATAGTTCTCCGGGTTTCTTGAAATCTCTTCTTTGAATTCTTTATCTTCTGTCAGGATGATTCAACACTGCTTCAATAATGTTAATGTCCGGGCTCCAGGGAAGTTTTTTTCTGTCAGTGCGTTTGGGATCCATCAGCCAGCTTTGATTTTAAGTCTAGTTCTTATGTCGTTTGGGATACCTCCGGCTTTTCTCCGTTTCCTTTCCTGAAAAATAGCTTCTTGAAAGCCACCCTGTCATTGATAATTGATTTCTGATGAGTCTCTATTGAACAGTAGATGGATCAGTAGCTCGATTTGCTGCTATTTCTCCAGAAGATGGCTTTCAGATATTGTTGATCTGTAGTAGGTAGTTTTTAGGCTTGATGCGTCTTCTTTTGTAGGCCACTTGTCCAATTAGACATTTTTTGTGATGTTTATGTGTGGACACAAAACTGATTCATCCCCTGAGTTGTGAGCCTGTTATGCTTGAATCAGTCCTAGGTCAGTGTTAAGTGAAAAAATCCTCTGAAAATGGTCAGGTACAAAGAGTTGAGGGGAAATGAGTGAAAAAGTAGACAATGTCTAAAGAAAAGATCTTCAGAAAGCTGAAAAACTATTGTTCAAGACCAGTTTAAGAAATAAAGAAAGTCTGGCTCCTTGGAATTAAAATATAAAGTTGTGAACAGGGGTGCAAAATACAGTATGTTAGCTCCTCTTTGCAACCTGTTGTTGTTTAACAGAGATTAGTGTGCTGCATCAACATTATCCCAAATTACAACTTAGGCTACGTTCACACTGCAGGCGAAAGCGCATCAAATCCGACTTTTTTGACCCTATGCGACCCATATCCGTTCATGGTGTGACAGTGTGAACGGCACAAATCCGATATTTTCAAATCTGATCTGGGTCACTTTCGTATGTGGTACTGAATCCGATACATATCCGATGTTTTAGAAAGCGACTGCTGTTTGATGGTCATGTTGCATTAAATCCGTCTTTTACGTCACCGACACAAGACAGACGCCAATTATCGGATGATCTGATATCGTCGTGTTGGTGTTGTTCCCAGATCATCATGAAAATGTTGTTCCAGGTTCAACATTGCAAGTGACCAATCACATTATTGTGACGTTATTCTTTTGCGCACCAACCCATACGTGCATTTATGAAATTCCAATGTTGCAAGGACAATGTCAATTCTGCTTAGCGTTTATTAAAGGGTTAGGGTCAGGGTTAGGGTCCGTTGATCGGCGGACAAAGGCGGTTTCTCGCAGCTTAAGTACAGTTTTTTGTTTTACGCCGGTTTTTCCCGAAGTCGCAAAAGTATGACATCACAACATTCTGATTGGTCACTTGCAATGTTGATCCTGGAACAACCTTTAGTATGATGATCTGGGAACAACACCAACACGAGGATATCAGATCGTGCCCAATTATCAGCTCCGGAGAAGCGCCCGATAAGACATCGTGAACGCCTTCTGGCCATCCAGTGAAACTGTTGGGAAGACAACGTGACAAACAGCAATAAGGATCATTATTAGGTTATTTACATTATTATGTAAATAACAAAATAACTTAAAGCAAAAATTGGGAAACGTGAAGTCCGAAGTCTTTATATTAAGGGCCATCAGTCAAACAATACTGTTGCTCTGGGTCTAAACAGAGCGCGTTGTGTGTGACGTCTTCTTTTGCGCATGCGGGCCGCTTTGAGCGTTCACACTAGAGCGCGTTTGCTGTCGCATTTTATCTGTAGTGTGAACAAGCAGACAAAAAAATCGGAATTGAGCATTAACACCTGCAGTGTGAATGCAGCCTTAGACATCCATCTCACAAATGGTCAGGAAAATCTGGTTCCTGATAGGTTGGGCTCCACTAAAAACAGCCTGCTGTGGAAAATGGTTTACAGTTTCCAAGAAGTGAATTTAGACCCATGTCAATGTGATGGAAATGCACTCAGTTCCTTGTCTCCGGGTAAAGTTCCTGTGGTGGAAACTGGGCTCTTCATAACTTGCATAGTCTCACATCAAAAGCAAACATTTCAGCATTTCTGAGGATGAAAAGCAGCTGGTGTTTCCACCCATGTCATTGTGCAACTTTTAATTTACTATCGGGACTGTTTTTATTAACTTCCACTCAAACGGCTAATCAAGTGATCAGCTGGTTTCGTGTGGGATCGTGTAGCAGCTTGCACATGCATTTGTGCACAGCAGAGTGTGTGTGTGAGTTATTTCCACAGCTTGCCACAGTGTACAGCACAAGGCTGGCTGATGAGGAAGCATCCCAACATGAGCTCTGTGTTCTGGGAGGATGCAGCTCGGCAGAGGCGCTGACTGATTGTTGCCTGAAATTAGAGACCTGCTGATCAAGTGCTCGAAAGATGATGGAGAGAGAGCGAGAGACAGCGAGAGAGGCCCTCATTTGCTAATTTTCCCCTTCCAGCCACACACGAAACAAGCGATCATACCCGTCATTACTTCTCTCTTCGTGATTTTAATTACGAGGACCCCGCTGCTTCTTTTTATTTCAGGCACTTGTTTATGCCTTCTTTCCATCACCACGCCATTTTTTAGTCAAGGGGGAAAAGAAAGGGAAGAACAGCCAGTTGCTGGTAGTAACGTTTGAGAATAATGTGTCACCTTTGGTAATTATTTCTTTGCCCGTTTGATCTTTTTGCCCATGCTCTGAAAATATCAAGGAGGGTTCGCCTAGAAAATGTCTGTAGAGAGGTGGCTGCGTGTTTGCTGTGTAGGTGAGAACAAGCAGTCTTATTCAGAACGAGCCCTCTCTGTGCAGCTCCTGACCTTCCTTTTATCATGAAAAACAAGAGTGTTTCATTTTGGTGACTTTGCTGCCCAGATCCAGCCCTTCCATGCATGAATAATGACAGCCAGTCATTGCTGAGTCACTATTTGATTCAAACTAGTCTCAAACTTGCTTCTTGTCTGGAGGACGTATTTAATGGCCATGGACTGCATATAAAAGATGAATTATTGCTTCCTGGTTTGAAAAGTACCTGAATACTTTCTCATGGCCAGCAGGGATCTATGGGAAACCAGGTTTACTGCTCACTCCAATCATCAGGAAACAATTTCCTGATGAGTTTCTGCTTGTCTCCCATCTTACTGATTAAGACTTTTCGACCTCTTTCTCTTCACATTTGGTTTCCAAACATCACAACAAAATTTTTTTAGCTCAATGCTGTAAGCAGGGCCTTACTAACCAATGGCTTATATGGGGTTGTGAAGGTAGCAGTCAAAGCTGATGTCCAGACATCCCTCAGCCACTTTTTCCAGCTCTTCTAGGGCGACACAAAGACATTCCCAAACCAGCCGAGAAACATAATCTCTCCAGTAGGGGTGGGCGATATAAACGATATACAATAGAAACGATATAAATTTGGCCAACGATAGAGATTTTGACTATATCGCTCAATCGCGATAGCGCATGTTGATGATGTCATCAAGCTGCGCCTGTTTTGGTCGAAAGCATGGCAGTGGCTACAACCACAGTCATAGCAACAGTCGGGCGACAGTCATAGCAAAGAGATGAAGCACTTTTGAAATATGGGGAAAGCCAAAAACTGCGCTTCCTCCACTTCTGTAGCATTGATTCATTAATGCTGAATTCTCTCGCAGCTGTTCTGTTCCCATGTTGTTGCAGTATATTAATAACTAACCTCGTATTGTGGATGAATAATCTCAGTTGTTCTCCTGACTGAAGTTTGGCCCGTGTATAGCATCCTGCTATGCGATTGCATTTGTCCCTGACCACCAGAATCCCTCACGTTAACTTTTAATGAGTGAAAGAAAGTTGGCGTTCATCTTCCAGCTTCACTGTGCTAATGTTATGCTAACATAGCTTCACTGTGCTAATGTTATGCTAACATAGCTGTGTCGCTAGCAATCACGTAGCACAACATTGTATACCAAGTAGTCCAACTTTAGTAACCCTGCAAACGCCACTGCTGTTTAGTTTTCTGTCTTCATTTATGTTGGAAGTGGTAGCAGAGCTGTACGTTTGAATTCGTTTCAAATATCTCTCAGTCAGAACATGGTATATCATGTTTAGGTGGAAGCTAGCGAGCTAACTTCCTGTTAACTTCTAACTCCGTTAAATTTAATAACTTCTGTTTTCATGGATACCTGGATGTTAAACTTAATTGTTACACCTGGTAAAGCAGCAAAGCTGATCATTTTATTAAAGATGAAAGAATTTAGACCGTTTTTAACTCTTAGTGTTCGTTTGACTTTGGGACCTGAAGCAGGCGGAGTTTTGGACCCAGATTACTCCGCGAAGCTCCTGACTACGGCAGCCGTAATGCTCTGACAATCCATCAAGCAGCGCGGCTTACCAAAGTTGTACTAAAACATTTTTTAACAGATTTCTGTAGGTCAGTAAGCACAACCAGAATTCATACATAAGGCACACTCTCGATTTGTGAGAAAATTAAAGGATTTTAAGTGTGCCTTATAGTGTGGAAAATACATTATGCAGAAGAAAAGAATATATCGTGATATATATCGTTACCACGCATGCTTCAAATTATATCGCGATATGAATTTTAGGCCATATCACCCAGCCCTACTCTCCAGTGCGTCCTGGCATAGCGCTGAGAGGAGACCCTGCCCGAAACACCTCATCTAAGAGGCGTCCATCCAGAAGACGTTTTGTTCAGATATCCAAACACCTCAATTGCCTCCTTTTGATGTTGATGAATATAGGTTCTACTAAGAGTCCTCCCAAATAACCAAAGCGTATTTCTTCTGCTCGTATCTCCACTCTATTTCTTTGGTAACAGCTCAAGAGCTTAGTTAAGGTTAGGAATGTGGACTGACCAGATTGACACCTTATTCAAAACCTCAACATCTCAAGGATACTTGAGGGTGAGTGCGAGTTCAGCTAGTCAACTAGTGTTTTGGGGTTACTGGAAATACTTTCTCACTTCACTTTTTTAACAGTTCATCTATCCGGATTTAAGTATTAAGTTTGGGGCGTGGCTCCTCTGATTAAATATGGCTCGACGCAGGCAGCTGTAGCTTCTACCATGGATAAGACCAGGCAGGATTGAAGGAGGTGACTACAGACCATCGAGTACAAAGTGGCTGCATTTTACTTTGATTCCCCTACACTTATAGAGGAAAAGAAGAAAAGTCCACCTTAGAAGAAGTAAATGGGCAACGATTATCTGCAGTAAATCTGAAAAGATGTACTTTTTAAGCACACGGCCACGAACCCGCACGCTCACATGCACTTCATCATGCAAAAACATCCCCACAGCTTTTCCTTCAATTTGCAGCACATTAGCAAACAGATTGCTTAATGTAACCCCCCTGAGCATCTCTGTGTACAGTAGCATTGGCTGCGTGATTAGACGGAGCGTCTGGGTACCCCGTACACGTGACTGCTCTCTCCAGGGGTCTTTCCCCGGTGGCTGTTATTAAAGTTCCTCTCAGCTCAGCTCAGCTTCAACGCAATGCTCCATTTTAGGAAAGGAGGTTGCTATGACTTAATCAGGGCTTCCCTGTGAGAAATGTGCTGTGTGTGTGCAGATGAACTGTTAAGAATAGTATTGATTAATGCGAGGGCGCTGGCCCTGGATTCAGCAGCGAGGAGGAGAGGGTGTGCTGTTTTGCTTAGCGTGTATGTGCACATGTGTGGATGTTCACAGATGTGCACATACATACACAGGCGGCTGGAGGATGCCCTCACTTCACGTGGGCATCCTCCAGCTTCCTCCCCACATGCCAGAGGTAACTGAGTAAGCGTCACCACAACACAGCTGATGAATTAATCAAGGCAGAATCCAGTGATTTCTCCTTTAATGTCTAACAAAAGCCCTCCAATCAAAAGCAAAACTGACCCAAAGAGGAGTGATTTCCTCAGAGAAATCCATTGTTAAAATTACATTAATAACTGTGAGTGGGTTGCATATTAACAGTTGCAGACGGAGGCAAAGTTCTTTCATAACTGCCTAATGTGCAGATTGGGAAAGTCATCTTGTCTTGTTATTGCAGGAGCAGGAGCTCCGTGCTCGGGGGAATAAGACCAATCCATCACAGCAATTAGCTGAGCAGAAACTACCCTCCACATCAGCTCCTACTGGTTCTCCCTCACTCTGCTGCTCCTGCACCTACAAAACTCATCCAGCGTTACATTTCATGCTGTTTTCCTCTCACTTTGATTGTGTTCATCCGCTCGCCACGTGTGGAGGAAATCTTACTCCTGCTGAATTATAGAGCTCAGGTTGTTTGCCGGCAGCGAAAGCGACTTGACACACCTTTAAAGATTCATCCTGCTGGTTGTGACTGCGACTGAGCAATGTTGAGGCTGTTTCCTGAGCCACGAACATCCCTCTTTACTGTCGTGCTCCCAAAGCTTTGCAAAGTTTTGCTCTGAACAGCACACTGGCAGTGTTGGGAAGGTTACTTTAAAAATGTATTCCATTACAGAATACATGCCCCAAAATGTATTCCATTACAGATTACAGAATACATGCCCCAAAATGTATTCTGTAACGTATTCCGTTACGTTACTCAATGAGAGTAACGTATTCTGAATACTTGGATTACTTAATATATTATCATGCTGTTTACAACTACGTGAATGTACTATTGCTGTGATTTATTACTGTTACTGAAGGTCCGCGGCTCCGAACCGTAGTAAAGGGACCTCTGGCTAATACGGTGGGTTCTGTGTCGGACTCGTAGCTGAAAACTAGCTTTACTTTGTTGTCTGGGTCAACTTTGCTAGCAGAGACAGAGAGAGGCGTTGAAAGGCTGCTCCAACAGAACTTATTGTTTTTGGAGGAAAACACGAACACGGTGTACAGTCGAGTCTTAATAGCTTACTTACAGCTGGGCTCGTCAGGCTCTCTTCTTGGCTGCAGTGGTTATTATTATATTTACATGCTTCCAGCTCCCGTTTTTGCTCGATGACAGCTCGTACTTTTCCTTTTTCTCCCTCCCTCGCTCACAGACACATAACGTGTATGGCAGTCCATTCTCCCTGCAGCACGGACTACACTGCCTATGATGCTACATTCTTTAGAGCTATACCTGTAGCATTCTGCCTATTAGCTTAGCACAACAACAACAGGCGCTCTCTCACCCAGGAAACACGCAGAGAGAGCGTCACCCTGTAACCATGGCAACCGTAACGCTGCCGCCTGGAACAACAGAACGTAGCTGTCAAACAAAACCCAAACAGTCCTGACCCGCCACAATATGAAACAGGGAAGTACCGCCGTGTAATCCATTTATTTCAACAAAGTAACTGTATTCTAAATACCACCTTTTTAAACGGTAACTGTAACGGAATACAGTTACTCATATTTTGTATTTTAAATACGTAACGGCGGTACATGTATTCCGTTACTCCCCAACACTGCACACTGGGTGTACAAATAAACTTCTTACAGAGCTGTTGGTTCTTTGATTTGCTTCAGTTGTTAAAGTTTGGGTATTTTGGATAAAAGCTAACAGAAAATAAGAAAAAGTCCTGGACTTGAATCCTGATGTTGTAGTTAAAGTGTTGCTGTTTTACATCCACAGGACGGCAGGAGGTTTTTAAGGGTTTTTGGTGCTCTGGGGTAGATCCTGAAGTCACTGCACATATTATAAAAACCTTGGGATCCATCAAATATACCTGGAAATAGCAGCTGGAGGGAAGGATGTCAGGAATACCATGTTTAGCTGCTGTCGCTGTGGGACTATTGGGATGGATGGATGGAATTCCCTAATAAAGAAAGTACTTCTCCCTCATTTTAAATTGGTGTGACACTAACAAAGACTCGTGGTTTGCAGTAAATTTAAAAACTGACTTCTGTGGAGATCGTTTTGAAGCCAGGCAGCATGAATGTGCCACACAGCAGCACCTAAAAGATTAAAAGAACAGAGAGTGTTTGATAAGGTGTTTGATTTGCTTTATGGGGATGAATATTTCAATCTGTCAGATTGCCTTTTCTGAGGATGAGCTCTTCGCACAGAGATGCCAAGCGACCAGGAGGCTTTGATGATGACTGACAGATCCACGGCTCCCGAATGGTAGAGCTGGCAGTTTCAGCTCTACCAAGGGAAGCATTTGTAAACAGCTAAACTGAATTATTGTCCTACTGAAAGAAAGAGAAGTGATTACACGTAAACATAAATAACAGATGGATGTACAGCTGATTATAAAGTCCTGTCTGTTCATAGCTTTGAAACATCAGCCAGTGAAAACTATATCTGGTTCCTTACATGTAAAATGCTGGAGATTAATTGCTGATTGAAAAGACGTGTGTGTGTGTGTGTGGATAATAATTGGATAATTGGAAGTTTATTATACTTACGGGGGCCAAAATCCTGGTCCCTGTAAGTTTGAAGACATTTTTGAGACTCAAAATGTGGTTTTAGTGACAGAGTTACACGTGGTCAGTGTTGGTCAAGTTACTTGAAAAAAGTAATCAGTAACTAATTACTGATTACTTCCCCCAAAAAGTAATCCCGTTACTTTACTGATTACTTATTTTCAAAAGTAATTAATTACTTAGTTACTTAGTTACTTTTTAAAAACACGATTTACAACCTGAATAGGTGATAAAGCGATAGATCTTTCAGCCCAATTCTACTTTTTCTGCATAATCATCATACAAAATGTAATCAAATGGAAAAGTCTCTTTTTAAAACTTGTTTTATTAGTTTTAATCTTTTAACGTTAACTTTTTTTAACTTCAAGCAAAAATTTAATTATATGCAACATTCTCTGACTTGAAGAAATTAGTTTAACATTTAAACCTATTTTCTGCACATTCCAGCACATAAAATAAAATATTTTTTGTGTTTACACTCAGTCTTTCAAATAGATGCAAGTAAAACAGAGCAGAAAATAAATAAAGTCAAAGACTAGCGGTCCTGTTGCTCTATTTTCACCTGTAAAGCAGGAGTGGGGTAGGCGGAGGTTTACCCTGGTGCAGGTGTGCAGCGGTCAGTGGAAGAATCCGCGAGTTTCTCTGAGTTTCCCATTACGTCGTAGCTACTCGGTGCTTGTTTGGAAGTTTAGGGGTTTTTTCGCTGTAAAAAGAAGTTTTCTTCCCACGCACAACGGACACTAATGTTTTTGTCACTTTTTATGGAATCAAACTCAAAGTAAGGTCAGTACTTCCACGCTTTAAACGCTGCACGCTCATACTCTCTCTGCACTCGATATATGATCCATTGTTGATCTGCACACAGCTGTTGTCACGAACGTCGCACTCGCTTACGTCACTGTCATGAGACATTCTCGCAAAAATATCACGGTTTTAGTAACGCAGTAACGCAGCGTTCCTACGGGAAAGTAATAGTAATCCCTTACTTTACTCGTTACTTGAAAAAAGTAATCGGATTACAGTAACACGTTACAAGTAACACATTACTGCCCATCTCTGCACGTGGTTATGGTTGGGTTTAGAGTTAGACATTCATTTTTGATGGTTAGGGTTAGGGGAAAAAAACAGGAATATATCGTCAGAAATAAAAACATCATTAAAATCACAAGTGTCGAAATCATCAGATAAAAGGCTGATGTGCTGCCTCGGACCTTTGTGTGGTTACTTGAAAAAGCCTGAACAAGAGTTTAAACAAAGTAAAGTTGTAAAACAGTTCTATCTAAGTCATAGTACAAATGTACTATGACTATACTATGTACTATATACTATTATCTGCTATACTGTGAGCATATACTTAATATACAACTATACATGCATCTAAAGCATAAATAATTCTGATGCACAATCATATAAATATACTGTTTGTTCAATTGGTTAAAATGAATTTATATAAATGACTGTTGCAGCTCAAGATGATCGTAATCAAGGAGATGCTGCTAACTATAAATAATAATACAGTGTGTTATATTTTTGGATTTATATTTTTAAAATCTACAAAGTAACAAGGAAAGTAGTAAAAAGCAGAATAACATAGAACGGTAAATGTAGTGAGTTTAAAAGGTCCTATCGCTGCTCTTTCAGGCTTTTGTGACCAAGAAATATTTTTAACTTGCACAGATGCAGAATGACATCATATGGCACCAATTCAGTGAAACAAAGTCTTTGCATAGACTTTGAATGTAAATGTGTTGTACAGAAACTTCACGTCACATTTGTGGTGAATGCACCACCACACCACGCCTTTATTTAGTCTTTCTGGGACTGAAACACAATGAATGATATTTAATGTAAAGGCAGGACTGTAAGGAGCTTGGAAAGAGAAGCGACTCTACTTCTTTGAGTTTCTTAAAGACGTTTCATCTGAGAAGCTTCTTCAGTTCTAAAACCAAATGCTGGAGAGTCCCAGGTGTTTAAACCTTAGTGGGAGTTGTCCCTTCACACCAACGATTGTATCTCATCACGTCAGCCAAGGTGTGAAAACCTCAGCAGAGGCTTTGGGTGAAACCTTGCCTCAACCTATCATGTGATGTATTGTGTCGTAAGCTCCGCCCTCTGTTCAAGGATGGTTGTTCACAGCGGACATAGATGGCCTCTTTCAGTCCTCTTTGAAGCCATCTGTATTATCCATCCAAAATGTGAACACTGGCATCCTGGAAAGAGTGACCTTTATCCTTCAGATGCAGATGCAAAGGTCGCTCTCTTGAGAAAGCCAATGTTCAGATTTTGGACGGAGAAGACAGACGGTTTGAAAGAGGACAGAAAGAGGGTGATTTTCAAACTGAGCATCAGACTGGGAAAGAAAGGTGATTTAACTGGATTGCTGTGGTTGTTGGTGTCAGACAAGCTGGTCAGTATTTCATAAACTGCTGATCGGGGGTTTTCTTGCAGAACCATCTCTGTGATTTTCAGATAATCGTCCAAAGAAGAGAAAGTATCCAGTAGAATGGCCAAACCGATTCAAGCTGACATGAAAGCAAAAGTAACACAATTCACACAGCGTCAGCAGAACTGCACAGCACAAGACTGGAAAAAGGTCGCCTAAATAACAGTAAAGAAAATAAAGGAGCTACTGAAGCACGTTTTCTAAATACGTAGAGGATTTGATGACCTCCGTGCAGAAGCTTCTGGGTGACTTCACTCAGTTAGAAACCCTCCAAAGTAAAGCTGACTCATTTGACCACAGCACATCTACTGCTTTCACTGTGTTTTTTTTAACTACTTGTGAAACTCCACCTGTTTTTATCGAAACCCGGAGCTCGTTTAAAAAACCACAAAGTCCACACAGAAGCGTCCTGGCAGGGTTCAGACCCTTGACCTGTTTTCTTTGAGACAACTGTGCCAACCACTGATCCACCGTGCTGCCTGTTGCGTTATTAACGGCAGAAATGTGCTACAAATTGAAGTAAAGGAGGTAAAACACCGCGAGATGCCACATGCAAACTGACTTAAACGTCAACGAGATCAGGACTGCAGAGAGGTTCTGCCTGTCGAAGTGTCCGGCAGTTTGAAAACTGTCAAAAGTGATTTCCTTCACGCTTCCTCACAGGCGTGAAGCAGTGAACTTGATCTGAGCTTTTGTTTGTTTACAACAAAAATTCCTCAGGGTACCTTTAATATTAGATAACATCTGCCTCCGATGGGAAATGAAGTGACACACATCTGTAGTGCAAGACAGTCAATAAAGCAGAGTAATAAAAGAAGCCCCAACCAACAGAATATTTACTGTACACTCAGCTGATTGTAGGGTTATGTTAATATACTGTCGAGAAAACCCGGGTGAGTCAGATTGTAATTAAAAATGAATAAAAAGTGTTAAAAAGATTCGAGAAGTGAAGGAAAAGTGCAGACGGTGTAAATGTGAAAGTTATTGGTGTCAAACTTTGGATGCAGTCCTGTGTCGCCACAGATGTGGAAAGATTTTCTATTCAAAGCTAAGCTGCCCTCCTGCTGAGGTAATGGGAATGTGGGTACAATCTCCTCCTCCAGTCACTCATAAGAAAAATGTCAGCACAGAACTAAAACTCTTCAGATGCTGTTCTCATGGTGCCTGCAGGTTTATCCAGAGAGGACGAGGGTTGTGGCGAAGCTGCAAACACGTGTCACAGGAGTCGACCTGGATCTCAGAGCGTCTGCTGCCTTTCGTATGTACGTGTTGTCAGTTACTGCATGAGTGGAGTTTGAATCGCTGCTCTCATTCGTCTGATCTAAATGCAGCAGTTTTGCCATTTTTTGTTCCACAGAGATGAGTCACGAGGAGGTAAGCTCCAAACAGACTGAACCTAACCAGCTCGCTGGGCCGCCTGTGTTTCCATGGCGATATACACTGTTTAACAGTGAGTCACCGTCAGTATGCCCAAACCTTGCACCACGTTTGCACGGATTGATCTCGTTGACGTGACGTGAAGGGATTTGGTTATTTTAGAAACCGCAGGAACCAAAAACTTTCAGCTGGTGCCACCTCAGTGAAGAGATCTTCTGTGCCGGAGCTGATAATTGGCGCCTTCACAGAAACCGCCGTTGAGATTACACCGTCATCTTGTGATTTCTTGTTTCATTTTTTTTGCATCAGCTTTATACAATACATAATGATAAAAAGTTTCAAGAGCACATCCATGAAATCACAAGCTTTTGTGGATTTCAATATGCCCGCAGACAGTTTAAATGGTGGGCGGAGCCACTGTGACATCACCCATTGGTTTGTGAAATGCTGTTTCAAAACCGAGCAGCTGATCAGCTGATCTCAAGGCCAGCCTACATCAGCTGATGGCTCAGGTGATATGCTTTACCCTGCCTGCAGCTGCTGCACATCTGCAAACCACTTTGCAACCCTACACCCCCTCAGCTGCTCCTATTCATGCTGCTTCAGACTCAGTCAGAAATGTTCTCGCTGCTGGGACGAGCAGACCCACAAAGCCAAATATAAATTACTGCAGCCAATATTCTTTTGATTATAGTGGTCCTGACTGACTTGCAGCTTCATTTCAGCTGTGCTGGCATCGTTTCTAACTGTAATAACAGCTTTGTACTCGCCAAGTTAATCACTGAGATCTGAGAGAACAGTAACAACAAACAAACAAACACAAGCTGCTGGGTTTACTTCAAGAAATCATTTATTTCAGTCCAGTGCAGACTTTTATCGTAAGGGATGATGGTACAGTGGAGATTTTTGCAGCAGATTAAAACTAAAAAGGTGATTTGTTTCCCAGCTTGTAAAACGTCTGATGTTTTTTTAACTCTCGTGGCTTCATGATGGGCTCTGATGAATTATTGCAAAGGGAACTTGTTTTTGTGTTTGATCTGTCAGTTTCCTGCTGAACTAAATCCAAGAGAGCCTGACGCAGCTTCTCTTATTAATGCACTCGTGAGTGTGTGTTGTCTTGCTGAGTGATGCTGCATCACTGTTTGTTGAGCCTGATTTTTAATAATGCTCATATTATATTTCAGGATGTATTCTTTTAATTGTAACAGCAGGTTTAAGGTGAAGATATTATCCCATCCTCAAAAAATACATCAACTTAAAACATAACTGGTTACAGAGATCATACAAATCCACTATTCTTAAACTCAAAAATTCTAAAATTCACAGATCTGGTTCATTTTCTCATTTTCTAAAAGGGAACGGGGATACAATTTGAGGGGGGAATTAAATTTAAAACATCCTCGTATCCGTACAACATTAAAACGTTTTTGCATCTCTGTGTGTGGAGTGAAGCTGTGGAACAGACTAAGTAAAGATATAAAGCAAAGTCCGAGCATGGCGCAGTTTAAAAAGCAGTTTAAGGAGATGGTTTTTACAGGGTACAGGGAAGAGGTAGAGATTTGATAGGGTGTTCTTGTCTAATATTTTCATGTGTGTGCGGGCGCACGGGTATGTTGGTATGGGTATATATATATTTGTAGGTTGTGTATCCTTTGAGGTGTTAATGGGGTTATTGAAAATGTGTATATGTGCGTATGTGTATATACGTATGTATGGATAGATAGAAACATATATATATATATATATATATATATATATATATATATATATATATATATATATATAAATTTAAAAAAAGAATAATAATTTAAAAAAAAATACACATGACATATAATGTAATTGCAAGGAGGTATTTCTGTAGTCTATAGATTTCTTGATAGTGGAAAAGGGGTGGGATTAAATAAGCTTATGCTTCTTCCTGCTCCTTTTTGAACATGAAAGTTATTTGTAGTTGTGGTTGCTCGTTTTCTTTTTGTTTTGCTTTGTTTATTTGTCTCTTTTAATTCTATGTTGTTGTACTTTTTTAACATGTTCAAAATAAAGATTCAATCAATCAATAGCTGTAGCAGAATAAATATAGAGGCATTTGTTATTAATACAAAGATGTGACCATGCATGCCTGTGATATAAGTGCGTGTTTGTGTGTGTAGATGTTTGTGGAGACACTGTGTTCATGCTACAAACAACGCAGGAAGGGACAAAAAGCAGGAGCCCTTAAATGTCACACATTGCTCAGCACAATAACCACGCTCACGACATGCGATGTGTCAGCCCACATCATCGTCGCCCACTGAGCATGTGCAGAACAGGCCCCGAGCTCTCCACGTGCGCTCAGCGTACACGCGGGATGTACGGGAGGATGAGCCCTTACGTGTCCCGATGGGTGGGAACGAAACTTTAATCATTTGTTTCTTAATTTCGTCGTTTCGTGCCGCGACGCCTGTTGTCCTCGTGAGTGCGAGATTCCATCAGAGCAGGTGACAGCGACCGTCACCCCTCTTCGTCCTGTGTCATCATTACACTCTTCACAAAGCCGCTTCCCAACCTCAGTCAACTTAAACTCCCAGAATGCCTTGCTCCAAGTCATATGGTGCAGCAGCTAAAGTTAGGCAGCTATTTTAAGGATCTGTTTTGCATTTAAAAACGTTTTCTCGTTCTCACCCTTCCAAACTGTTTATTCTGTCGCAACAGAGATGCAATGGTTAAAGGCACATTTCAGCTTGCATTTGAAGGAGATGACTGTGTTCACGCTACAGCTGAGCGTAAATAGTAGACCTTCTTTTTTGTTTTTTTTGTCAGACGATTGAGCCACGCATCAGTGATCTTATTCCCTTCAACTGAAAACAAATATGTGTTCACGCCAGCTGTGACATGGTTAGTTTTTCCCCCTCTTTTATTTAGAGATTTCTCCAAAGAATAGCTCAAAGACAAAGCTGATCAGATGGCATGTGTAGCAGTCTGTCTCCGCTCGCGGCGTGCTCCGTGTGGAGTATCTCGTGCAGGAGGCGGCACACAGGATGGCCACTCTCGCCAGCTGTGAATACACTGGACTGTTACCCTGAGCTATTCTCACATCGGCTCAATATCACATCACACGGATGATTTTTTTTTTACGATTCTTGCAGTTTGAAGAGATGTTATCCTGTCATTACTGTTATTATTTTACAACTTTTATTCTTCTGGCTGTTTGTAAAATATGAAATGTTTTAATGCCATTATAATAAAGCTAGAAAATCACGCAACTAAAGGATAAATTATCTGCTCTTAGGCTCTCCTAACAAAAAGCACTTTAAAAAATCACTGCAGTAGGATTTGACCTTTAAACTTTGTAGCTAGGGCTGCCACGATTAGTCGACTAGTCACGATTACGTCGACTATCAAAATCGTCGACGACTGATTTAATAGTCGACGCGTCGTTTGAAGCTTTGTAAGATCCCAAAAGACGCAGGAATAAGTAGTAGAATTTAAGAGTGTAATAACGGACTGAAACAGAAGATGGCAGCACTGCATGTACAAGGATGCCAGCTGCCGTTAAACCCCGAAGAAGAAGAAGCTGTGTCCCAGAATTCATAGCGCGGCCCAGCTCAGTTTCCAACAATGGCGGCAGCTAGTTAGTTTTAATATTACTGTTATTATTCTTTCTGGGTCACAAAATAAACGTTTAATATATTTTCAGGTGAGAATGTAGCTGTGTAAACCTCAAATATCTGCTCAGTTTATCAAGACACCACATATTTTCAAAAGCGCTCCGACGTTTTCGGAGACGTCTGTTACCCACTAGCTCGATAGCTAGCCGGGGGCTAGGCTAACTAGAGCCGTGTGAACACCGGACTTCCGGCAAATCGTTTTCAAACCCACCGCCGTCTTTCACTACTCGGGTTACACATGATTTATAAGTCACTTAGATAACTTAAAAATGTTATTGTTTGGCTTTTTTTCAGTATTTTATTTGTTCCTGAGTAAATCAGGTGAGTTTATTAAACTTCACCGAAACAATCTGCACATTTCATTAAAATTTAATAAACTATCATCTTGTCTTTATTTTTAGTTAGCACATACCTTAAACACTTAAAGCTGTAAGCTAATGATAGTTATATAAGAGCAGATGCTGCTGGTGCAATAAGCTGTCCGTTTTACGTCCAATGGATGCATGATCTGATTAGTCGACTAATCGCAAAAATAATCGGTGACTAGTCGACTATCAAAATAATCGTTTGTAGCAGCCCTATTTGTAGCACAAACGCTTCTTCCTTCATACATTTGTTTAACTGCTCTAATTCAGCCATAAAAGGCTAGCATCTATCCCAGCTGTCATAGCGTGAGAGGCTGGGTGCATCTGGACAGGTCGACCACAGGGCTGACACAGTGAGAAAAGAAAAACGGTCACACCTACAGCCAATCAACCCAGAGTACCCGGAGAGAACCCACACAGGCACCAGCAGAACATGCAAAGTCCACACAGAAAAGCCTCAGCTGGCAGGTTTGAGCCAAGATCCTTTTGCTGTGAGGCGACAGTGCAATGAAATCATCGTGTGCCTGTTATGCTTTTATTTTAGATGCATTTCCCTTTTTGTTTAACCAGAATAATACACCAGAATCAGGTCATGTGCTGGTTTGAAAACGTCAGGGTACCAGTTTATACACTGGGAGAAACTGTACACCTGCTCTGCATCACGTTTTTTCTCACGACCACATTTATTTCCACTACGTTTTGCAGTCGTTGCAGGACTCTCTTGTGGGTTTTTTGTTCTTTTTCTGCATTATTTCCTCTTCAGTGTGGTCAGTGCATGGGTGGTGCTTGTATGTGTGTTTTGTGTTTGTTGCACAAAATAAAAGAAAGGTTGCCATGAAGAAGTTCTGACTGACTGGTGGACTGAACTGATGATAGAATATGTATCATGTGATTGTTTGTTACCGTCTGGTATCGCTGTCAAATTTCCTCTTTATTCAACATCATAACTTCTTGTTGTAACTCTTCTCTAATCATGTTCCTGTAAAGGTTGAGCCATCTTATCTTTGTTTGCAGATGTCAAGAGTTCATGTTTTTGTTCACTGTTCACTTTTTTTGTGGTTGTCAAAGTCAAGAATTCACACGATCATTTGTAAAGTATCGTGAATCCGTTTCTGATGAATCTGTCTGTATTCGTGAGTCAGGGGACTTTATTCATGCAGTAATCACTCAAAGTAACCCCGTATAGGTGTGGCGGTCTCTCACGTTTCTTGAGCTGAATCATTCCCTGCTGTTCGGCATTCTTGTGAAGTTTTGGGAAATAATGTTGAAGTGATCTTCCTCTATCAATTCAGAAGTCTCATGAATGTTTTTTGTGGCTGTTGTGGTCACGTTGAAACAGCCACACGCTGTCCTGGATTGTTCTGCATGGTTGAGGATGTGGTAGAGTCCCAGAAGTGCTGTTTGAGGTAACAATATGCACTACTTTAAAAACATAAACACATTCACACCAGAACAGCAAGTGCTGAGCTGAAAACAAGCCTAAAGCAAAGGTAAAAACCTACCAGCTCTACTCCAGCTTTACCCGTTTATTGAACCACCTAAACTGTGCACCTGCTCATCATCACAGTTTTATTTCATTTTTTAAACTGGCCACAACTCAGTTTAGACTCCTTCTTTGGTCTTCACTGCAACTATAGGCCGGTGTGAGCAGTCTTTACATACATGTGGCTAAGACCAAACACCTGTTGACTGGTGGAGAGGAGGCCCCCGCACTCTGTCTGATTATAGTGAGTCTGTGGCAGTGCAGCAATATCAAAAGTCAAACCAGGGATTGTTCTTTCCAATGAGTCAGTGCTTTGATTTTCTATGACTCACTTTTTGCTGATCTTTAAAACTGTATCTTTAAAGCAGGAGCAAATTGGTGAGGAATGTTTAAGATCAAAAACCGGGATTTTGAGTTTATGGACTTTGAATGCTTATTAATAATTTTCTCTAATTTTCTCTTCGTTTGTTTAAATTTTCACTGTCACCTCTTTGCAGAACATAACTAGAACTTATAACTAGAGTTTCTTAGTATGATCAGTTTTCTTTTTGTGTCTTTTCTCTGTGTTTAGTTTATTTCTGTGTCTTGGTTAGTTTTCCTGTTTAGTTATTGTTACTTAATTGCTTGTCTTCTACGGCTGGTGTTGTTTTGCTTTTACCCCTATGATTGCGTTGATTGTGTGCGCCAAGAGGTTAGCAAAGAAAAAGTGGGATATAATGAAGAAAATAGGAGTACTGGGAGGAAAAGGTTTATAGTGTGTTGTATTTGAGACTGGAATCCCAGGGAAGAAGAAAAAGATTCAAGAGAGTGTGTTGAAAAGATGGAAGGAGTACTTTGAGGAGCTGTTGAATGAAGACAATGAGTGAGGAGGATGGATGGAGGAGAGTTAGTGAGTCAGGAGAACTGAGCATTAGTACGGTGGAAGTTGGGTGTAGTAGCAGAGAAGATGTGCTGCTCTTCACACCTCTCTGTGGAGTGAGTTAGTGGGGAATTCATTAATGGCATTTTTACTCATTTTTATTCATCTTCGGTGCAGCTCTGCAGACTTGCTAATGGAGATCAACTGAGGCATTATTCTGCATAAAATTGGCACCTTAGTAACCGTGTAAACGTTTTGCTAAATGACAGAGTGATCAGAGTGAATAATTCATTGTGCAGAAGTGAGAAAAACACACAGGTTACAGACTGTAGAGGATTTCACTTGATTGTGGCTCAAGAGTTGGGAGTTCGCCTTGTGATCGGAAGGTTGCCGGTTCGAGCCCCGGCTTGGACAGTCTTGGTCGTTGTGTCCTTGGGCAAGACACTTCACCCGTTGCCTACTGGTGGTGGTCAGAGGGCCCGGTGGCGCCAGTGTCCGGCAGCTTCGCCTCTGTCAGTGCGCCCCAGGGTGGCTGTGGCTACAATGTAGCTGCCATCACCAATGTGTGAATGGTTGGATGACTGGATATGTAAAGCGTTATATAAATACAGGCCATTTACCATATTTGTTGCCCCGTTCCAGCTTTTTTGAGACATTTTATTTCCATCAAATTATAAATGAGCCGTTCTGAATGTTGGGGTGGGTGTAGTTTTTCCTCTGCGGTGGGGTCGGGTGGCCCGTCTGGAGGAGCATGGGCCCCCTGCCCTTGGTGGATTCCCGGGAATGGGGGTAACGATCGGAGTCAGCGGGGAGCTGGGAAGGGGTATGGTGTTGCTGCCCACCTCTCAATTTTAAATACATGTAGACATTCAGGGTTCTTAGGAGCGGCCGTGGCGTGGTCTGCTCGTCTCCACCCCAGAGTAAAGGGAACCATCTCCTGGGTCTGCAGACTGGTTGGCCCTCTGGGGGTGATGGTACCTGGACCTGGGGGTATAGAGTATGTTTGGGGAGTGTGGGTGTGCGTACAATGCTCATTTCTGTGTGTCTTTGTATATGTGTGGATGAGGATGAGGATGCATGTTTGTGTCTGTGTGTGCCTGTTTGTCTGTGTCTATATTTTCAAGTCAGGTCTTAGACTCTCTCTTGGAACATCTCTTGCTTTCCTGCAAACTTCACCACAGCGTTGCAAACTAACCAGTGTTGCCTACGAAAACTGACCGATCCTTTTCATGCACACTTTGAACAACAAAAAAGTTCGTTTTCATGATTTTTCACAATATGAATAAAAACTTCATGCACATGTTCAAAAAACACTCAAATGAATGAGAACATTACACGAATGAATTTACAGTTTAGCAAATGTCAGTGAGCTGTTCCTACTTTTAAAAATAGTCTTTTGAAAAAAAGGTCAGGAGTAGAAAGTGCAGATATTTACTTTAAAATGTCAGCAAAGTACAAAGTATTTGTTCTTCGTTTCTTCCTTAGTTTCCCAATATTAGCTGGAGGTGTTTGAGAGAAACAGTCTGAACATCGATTGCTGCTCAAATTAGGAACCAAAGCTTAATAAAAGCCAGAATTGAAGAACTTGCAATTTCTTACAGTTTTGCACACCGAGGGAGAAAAAGTACAGATAACTCAACGTGAGTAAACTCCAAAAATTTGTATGAATTAAGTCAAGCAAATGACCTCGCCAGCTGTTTGTTCATGCTGTCCATCTGCTCTCTGGTCTGTGCTGCTCTGCTGCCTCTCAGTCTGTCATTTACACACACACAGAAATCCTCTCTTCAGCCTTGGCTCCAGAGGTCGGTCAGGTCTGTAGCAAACTGTGTAATATGCTCAGTCATCAGAACAGCAAAACAGCATCTGCACACACACAAACACGCGCGCACACGCACACGCAGTGCACTTCAATCCAAATGGGAGCCTGGCATTCAAATATTCAAATTCCAAATGCAGTTAGACAGCCCCCTCTGCTTATCATCCCCCCCCACCCCCCCACCCCGTCAAATCCAGCCAGCCAGTGCCTTTGCGTTTCCATGACAACAGCCTGAAACTATTATATCATCAGTAAGAAGGGAGCAGCGGTGGAATTTTGCACTCATGCTCACAAACTCGAACAATTTTTGCACCCACTTCCCAAAATGCTTCCCCATCCCCTGCTGAAGCCTGAAGGTTGTCTTTTTCAGGAGATGTGGCATCATCACCGGGTAGGAGTAGGTTTTGGGGAGCATTGTCCTGTCAGGTGAAACATTACTTTAAGGAGGCTCGGCACATTCACTGAAGTGTCCCTCAGTTTGGGATTAACAGCAGAGAGCCACAAGAGGACGTATCCGTAATGAAGCCAACACACGAGTGCCAAAGTCTGCAGATCATTTGCTGTCAACTTTTTCTAACACAGAGAAATCTTTGGAGAGTAATTATGCAAAAAATCTGTTTTAATGTATCTTTTGGATATTTTAAAACTGAGTGAGTTGCAGTTCAGCATTAAGGCAGAAATACTTGTGTTTATACAGTCTTGAACCAACATTTAAGAGCATCTGAAAAATGGCAAACAAATCATATTTTGCATGGTTGGATCTTAACAAGGTTCCAAGTAGAGCTTCAACATGCAACAAGAAGAAATGGGAGTGAGGCAGAACATTTTTAAGCATTTAATTTATTGAAAACAGCGCTTAAACTCAAACAGGCTGTTTTACAGCTGATCAAAAGTTTAGCACCACATGCCTTTAAAAGGCCAAACCTGTGCAAAAATGTGGATTCATTGTCATTTCTGTCAGGTAGTCACACTGTCATGACGTTCTGGTGTTAAAGGCAAAAAACACATTCGCTTTTCGAGCGTGGTTGATTAACACAGCACGCCATCTCTGCTGAGGTGGGACGCAGTAAGACAGTCATTGGGAATTTCTTAAATGACCCTGAGGGTTATGGAACAAAAAAGTCAACCCAAAAAAATGTCACCAGCACTGAGCCAATCGGCTGTCCGTCAAGACACTGGACGATCCTCGACCCAAATTAAGGCCGTCTCCTTGAACGCCACTTAAACACAGAACTACCACAGAACTGACCGTTTGGACTTTTGCAAGAGAGCACCAAACATGGGACATTTAAAAGGTGGAAGAAAGTTTTATTCTCTGATGGAGGAAAAAATGTAACCTTGATGGTTTCCAATGTTACTGGCATGACAAGCAGATCCCACCTGAGATGTTTTCTATGTGCCACAGTGGAGGGGGCGCCATAATGGTCTGGGGTGCTTTTTTCTTCAGTGGAACAATGGAGCATCACGAGATGCCAAAAGGCCACTGGCTATGTCTAGATGTTGCAGAGAGCATCCCTCATGACTGAGGGCCCTCATCTGTGTGGTAACGACTGGGTTTTCAACAGGACAACGCTACAGTACACAATCCCTGCAGGACAAGGGACTTCTTCCCGGAGAATAACCTCACTCTTTTGGACCATCCTGCGTGTTCCCCTGATCTAAATCCAATTGAGAACCTTTGGGCATGGACGGCAAGGGAAGTTTACAAAAATGGACAACAGTTCCAGACAGTAGACGCCCTTCGTGCGTCCATCTTCACCACTTGGAGAAATGTTCCCACTCACCTCATGGAAACACTTGCATCAAGCATGCTGCAAATTTTTTGAAGTGATCAACAATAACGGTGGAGCTACTCCAAAGTTCATGTTTGGAACTTTGATTTCTGTTTTGGGGGGTTTGATCAGCTGTAACACAGCCTGTTTCAGTTTAAACATCGTTTTCAATAAACTGCTCTTGGAGCCTTGTTAAGATCCAACCGTGCAAAATATGATTTTTTACCATTTTTCAGGTGGTCTTAGGGTGCCTGGAAAATAATACCGTATTAACATGTTGACATGGCAAGAGTGCATAACCTCAGACAGATATACACACGTTATTCAGCTTGAACTGACTAGACGATTGAAAGTTACACGTAGTTCGTAGTTCACAAAGTTATCAAGATCCCAGTCATTTTGCAGAAAGAACAGAAATTCCCATTATTTCATCCACAATACGACTTTCTTAGGATTTGAAGTGTACAGTCAGGAAGCATTGCATTCATGCAGACACTGCCATGTAGCGACTCGGCTCGACTGGATCAAGCAGCAACTTCTGGGTCTGAAAAGTGAAGCAAACATCAAAGTGGAAAAACTGCAGTTCTTCTAGTGGCCACTGGAGACTCCCATGTTAAAATGTCCAACTTACTGCCTGTTACAAAACACATTCTACCCAGTGTTGCCAACTTAGCGACTTTGTCGCTATATTTAGCGAGTTTTCAGGCCCCCTTAGCGTGTTTTTTTCTAAAAAGCGACTAGCGACAAATCTGGCGACTTTTTCTGGTGTTATTGGAGACTTATTTATGACGTCTTTTTGACGTGAAAGCGTGTATCGCTCTTACTCTCAACAAGCAGCGGTGCTGCCGGGGGCACCTCGCCCGTGCCAAAGCGTTCACGGGCGGAGGATAGTCCTCCCCCAGCTGCTATCAGGGCAGGAGACATTCACACCTGTGCGTCCGAACTGCAAATGAATCGTGCATGAGCGAAGCCGCTGCTCCCGCACTGACTGTAACGCAGTCAGTTTTTCTTTTACCGTTATGCTGTTTTGTGGATCAGGTTTAAAACTACTTATAAACACACACACACAAAGTAACTCCACCACTCCGCCTATTTCGGGTCACTTTTGCCGGTCCAAGCCCGGATAAAGGAGCAGGGTTGGAATTGTGACATTACAAAAAACAATAATTGCTAAAAGAAATTTAATTCGTAGGTCTAAATAAACTCTAAATGCATTTAGGACGTTTTTTACTCACTTTATGTCTCTTCCACGATGTTATTTCTCTCTCCAACAACGTAGGTTACAATTATATTAGCATGACCAATTATGCAAATTAGGCAGTGACGTCATTTAGCGACTTCTAGCGACTTTTAGGACAGCCAATAGCGATTTTCCTTACTGAGGAGTTGGCAACACTGATTCTACCCTCCTCTAAATTCACCCTTCATAATAACCCAGAAACATTTTTATTTGGATGCTGTTAAAGCTTAAAGTTGGTGCTGTGACAATTTCTGCCACTTTCTGTCTGCTAATTCCAGTCAGCGAGCTGAACCTGTCTGTCATTTTTGTGACACTGGGTTCGTTTCAAACATTTTTAATGTAATTATTTGACAAATAACACGGCTGGCTGTGAAATTCTAGTATTTTTCAGTCGGTTACTTGCTAACTAAACTTATTAGCACTCCACACTCTCAGCCAAATGTGGTAGCATCTGAAAATTAAGTGAACATCCAGCTGTTGCTGCTGATTAGTTCTGTGTAACCAAGCTATGCGTGTTACAGCTAATGATGGCATGAGATGAGCGAGGCAGTGGTCCAGGGCAGAAGTGGTGAAGGAACACAGTCACAGTCGGGGCAGAGACTTTCCTGGTTGCTTTTTTTATACTTCAGCGGCAGAGATTTCAAGAAGTCCCCAAAGACTTCAAGCTTTACTCCACTTTTACAATTCCTGCTCCATGCTGGTTATAAATAAACATGAAAGATGGAGAAGGTGGGGGTAAAGATGGCGAGCGTGGACGTCCACTGGGATTTGTACAGTAGATGTTTGAAGGAGAGTTCCAGGACGAGATATCAGCGCATGGCCTCACACTTCACCTCCTCCTTGTTATTTCCCTTTCTCTATAAATAACACACGGTTTGTTAGTCAGTGCAAGGTCCTCAATGGTGCTGAAATCACGAGGCAGCCGAAATATTTGAACATTTAGTAACAAATATATCTGATTGCTTCAATCGTTTGCCTTCTATTACAGCATATCTTCTATTACATGGCATCTGTAGACCTGTTAAACTTTTCTTTATTTTATTTTGTGCACGGCTCCAGAGATGGAAGTACAGTGGAACCCTGACTTACGAAATTAATTCGTTCCCGAGGGTCTTTCGTAAGTTGAAAAGTTTCGTAGGTCGAAGCACCCATCGCGCCTTTTGAGTGAACGATAGGCTATAGGCTAATTGCTAATTGCAACAACAATACGTCGTTCAAGTGGAACAGCAAAGCGCAATTATGAAAGGGGGTTGTCACATGATTCGGAAGGCATTGTGGGCAATGTAGGCCTTCTGGGCTCAGCCAATCAGAACTAGCGGGCATTTTGCTGTAACACGGGCAGAAATATTGCCATTAAGTGCCTTTGTAACTTGAATTTTTCATTAAATGGGGTATTCATAAGTCGGGGTTCCACTGTACTCTACTCTTGGCTCGGTGTTATGATCCCAAATATGATCATCTCAGGTTCCTGTTTAGTTCTGTGTATTAAGAGCAGCCAATCAGGAGAAAGCTGGCTTCAAAGGAGGGGGAGGAGCTAAAACTGTTAATTCCACACAGAGGATAAACTGAGTGTCCCAGTATAGGATAAAGAATGTTTATTTTTAACTTTGAATCATGCAAAGCTGCTCTAGCAAAGTCAGCAGAATCGCACCCCCAGTTATCTTGGGATAATTATATTGGAATAATTTACCTGATCCAAGCTTACTTTTCCAGTGAACATGTGCAGACTTTATTGGATAAAACTCCAACCGTCCTTCCAGTCAGTATAAAGCAGCGTAATTACTACCGTATGTTTGCAGAGGGTGATATCGCACCCACAGGGGTGATTAAGATACCCCTGACCCAAGCAGTCACGTGATTGCAGACGTCTGTGTCTCTCTGCACAGAAGGGTGTTCTGAGCTTGTAAAGGTCAGTTTGAAAATCACTTTTTAGACCAAAGTTCACATAGCATCCCATCTTCTTTTAACATCAGTCTGTAGACATCTGAGAACAGAGGACACCGGCTGGCGGAGTTTTGGGTGAGAAATGTTGTTTTATTGTTTTTCTGATAGAGGATTCTAGCTGCTCAACAGTCCTGGGTCTTCTTTGCTGTATTTTTCATTTCATGATGCTCCAGATGTTGTCAGTTGGTTAAAGGTCTGGACTGCAGGGAGGCTTTTCCAGATGTGCAAGCTGCCAGTACCAAAGGCACTGATGCACCCCCATCCCCTCGCCCAGAGTGCTGATTACAAGCTGGGTTGTCTCTTTTCTTTTTGGATGATCTGATATCGTCGTGTTGGTGTTGTTCCTGGAACAACATTGCAAGAGACCAATCACATTGTTGTGACGTTATTCTTTGGCGCGCCAAGCCATTCGTGCATTTATGAAATTCCAATGTTGCAAGGACAATATCAATTCTGCTTAGTGTTTATTAAAGGGTTAGGGTCCGTTGATTGGCGGACAGAGGCGGTTTCTCGCAGCTTAAGTACAGTTTTTTTTTACGGCGGTTTTTCCCGAAGTCGCAAAAGTATGACCTCACAACATTCTGATTGGTCACTTGCAATGTTGATCCTGGAACAACATTTACTATGATGATCTGGGAACAACACCAACACGAGGATATCAGATCGTGCCTCTTCTTTAGTCCAGAGGATGCAGCTTTCATGTTTTTTATGTCAGTACATTTTACAGGAGTGATCCTGAGTGCATGAAGTGATTCAAGATAAGATAAATCTTTGTTAGTCCCACAAGTGGGAAATTTGCTAAACGTTTCACAGGCCCCAGCGAGATTTGAACTCACAACCCCTGGTTTACAAGACCAGTGCTCTGACCCCTGAGCTATGGAACCTTGACTCTTGGGATCTGAGCTTTCCATGACATAATCAAACCTGTTTTTAATGCAGCGCCACCCAGCGAGCATCTTCATTTTCAACCTTGTACCTGGTGCACAGAGATTTCTCCACATTCTCTGAATATCTTGATGATATATTTGGGGCGATCGTGGCTCAAGAGTTGGGAGTTCGCCTTGTAATTGGAAGGTTGCCGGTTCGAGCCCCGGCTTGGACAGTCTCGGTCGTTGTGTCCTTGGACAAGACACTTCACCCGTTGCCTACTGGTGGTGGTCAGAGGGGCCGGTGGCGCCAGTGTCCAGCAGCCTCGCCTCTGTCAGTGCGCCCCAGGGTGGCTGTGGCTACAATGTAGCTGCCATCACCAATGTGTGAATGGTTGGATGACTGGATATGTAAAGCGTTATATAAATACAGGCCATTTACCATATTTGTTGCCCCGTTCCAGCTTTTTTGAGACATTTTATTTCCATCAAATTATAAATGAGCCGTTCTATACCATGTGAATAAAATATAGGTTTATAAGAATTGCAAATCATTGCATTCTGTGTTGCTTTACATTTTCAACAGCATCCAGATGTTTTGGGAACTGAGATTGTATTTTCTATCGCTTATTGCAAAGATATCCTCTGTTTATAGAAGCAAACAAAATCTACTAGAATAATGGAACATGACACCAGGATGAAAAGATGAAGCTATGTAACAAGTGAAACACGTATCTCATAAACGTAAATTACTTGAAAGTATTTGTATATTCTAAAAATGGGTATGTGGTAGTAATCTGATTGTGTGGTCGCAGGATCGAATTATTATCAAATTTTAAAAACAAAGACTCATACAGTTGCTTTGTTTAGTGCAGTAATATGAACACTGCCTTGCTGGGTAAGAGGGGGCTTGATAAGCAGCTATTGTTTGTGCAAACGTCAGCATTCGTCCACCTACGGTTCAATTCACCCGTGATGTCGACAGAAATTTAACAGTAAAAGTAATGTCAGGGTTTGAAACACGGTCAGGGGTTGCATTCAGTACCAACCATTACAGTGCTTACTACTACTGGTAACTTTAAAGGTCCATTTGTTTCATGTTACAATATGTGTGAGAGTAAAAACACTTAACACTTAAATATTAACACTTTATTCATTCCTTTTATTTTCTTTCTTTAAACATAATATTTGATGATATTGTGTATGATATGAAGTTTTATGGGATTATGCTTTCCAAATATTTGATGCATTACACAAGGAAGAACTGAAGAGGAGACAGTCTGCTGTCATTGCTGTTAGCAGAGAGGATCCAGAAGAAAGCTAGGAAGTGCAAATGAGAGTCTGTGCAGGGAGAAGATGGATATACTACGGTGCATCAGTCAGTGTGATATGCTTGTGTGTCTAAACATGTTCAGCGTTTTATAAAGGAGAAGCCATGGTGCTGCAGAGTTCCAGCACAAGGAAACAAAGAGGAATCATGTTCATTGATTCAGAGCCCACAGTGGTTCCCTCCAAATTGCCTGGGAAATTAGACTGGCACGGGATGATGCAGGCAGCAGGCACGGAGCAGGAGAGGCAGAATGTGTCCCCAGCAAGCTGAAGCCTGATTGCTGATTGATACATTGACTGCCACTGATTGTGCATCGCGAAGGAGAGGAGGAAAACCGGGATGATTGCAGAAAGGGAAACAATGAAAGCCCCTGTGCACTCGTGTGCTGTGATTCTATGTGTCTCGGGTGCGTACGAGTGTTCAGCTTGTGTGTCGGTGTGGGAATGTACCACAGAGAGCCGGGGTGGTTCAGCAGCTGTTAAGGGTTCATCCCAGTGACCTCACTTACAACTGCACTAATTATCTGACCACCTCCATCACTTTTTTTACCCCCTCTCATGCGTACAATTCACTTTTCCCGCTTTCGGAGTAATCAGCTGAAGCCCTAAAGAAACACGGAGTGAGTGAACATCTCACGACTTCCCACATCATTCCCCCACATGCCAGTATTACATGTATTTCTTTCCACTCTCCAAACATCATGCATAATGCACCGAACCTCAGCCTGCTTTCTGCAACGAGTACATCAAGTGGCTCTGCTAATGGCAAGCGTGCTGCCTAGCAGCCATGGCAGCGGCAGAGTGACTCGCGTCACCTTAAGTCCAGCACTCTGTTATTTGTTTCCACACTCTACATCAACGAGACACTCACACTGTTGCTATGGAGTTAGCGTTCAGGCAAGCAGACTTCACAGGCACGAGTGAGGATTTTAATTAAACAGGTGTCGTTGTCACTGACGTGTCAAATTTCATTTTAGAAATCTTAAACACTTTGTAGTCATAACTTTGATAGATTACCCAGACTGTCATCTAATAGTTGTCAGATTAACAGAAAGCACCATTCACCAGCCTCTTCATTCTCCTTTCGTGTTTGGGACCATTGTTTCTGCTTAAAACAGGGGTGGCTAACTCCAGGCCTCGAGGGCCGGTGTCCTGCAGGTTTTAGACGTGTCCTTGATCCAACACAGCTGATTCAAATGGCTAAATGACCTCCTTAACGTGTCTGGTAATGAACTAATCATTTGATTGTGAGTTGACCCAGGGTGATATCTAAAACCTGCAGGACTCCGGCCCTTGAGGTCTGGAGTTCCCCACCCCTGCTTTAGAGGGAATGGTCACTGCAAGTAAATGCAAAGCTGCTCCAATGGGAAGCTGTCTTGAGTAGTTTCTGCCCTAATTGGACTCTTCCAAGATGATAGCTGCCCCATCTGTAGTCACGAGTGATGAGCATGTGACTGCATAGTCAAAGGAGCTTGCAAAGAAAAGCGTCTGGACTTCTTTAAGTTACTTGAAGACGTTTCACCTCTCATCCGAGAAGCTTCTTCAGTTCTAAGGTCAAATGGTGGAGAGTCCCAGATATAAACCTAGTGGGAGTTTCCCCCCACAGAGGGACAAAAGGACCCCCTGATGATCCTCTAATCGTGACTGCATACATCATTACCTTCTCAGTCATCAAATCTCAACCAAATTAAACAGCTGTGGGAGATTTTTGGCCCCACGCTTTTCTCCCCACCACCATCATCAAAGCACCAAACGAGAGAACATTGCTCATACAGGATTGAGGACCCAAATACGAAAAAAACATCCATCCATCTTCATCTGCTTTATCCGAGGCCGGGTCGTGGGGGCAGCAGCCTAAGCAGAGAGGCCCAGACCTCCCTGTCCCCAGCCACCTCCTCCAGCTTATCTGGGGGAACACCAAGGCGTTCCCAGGCCAGCCGAGAGATATAATCTCTCCAGCGTGTCCTGGGTCTGCCCCGGAGCCTCCTCCCGGTGGGACATGCCTGGAACACCTCACCCAGGGGGCATCCTTGTCAGATGCCCGAACCACCTCAGCTGCTTCCTTTCGATGTGGAGCAGCAGCGGCTCTACTCTGAGCCCCTCCCTAATGGCCGAACTTCTCACCCTATCTCTAAGGGAGAGGCCAGCCACCCTTCGGAGGAAGCTCATTTCCGCCGCTTGTATCCGCGATCTCGTTCTTTCGGTCACTACCCACAGCTCGTGGCCATAGGTGAGGGTAGGGACGTAGATCGACCGGTAAATTGAGAGCTTCGCTTTTACACTCAGCTCCCTCTTCACCACGACGGACCGGTGCAGCGTCCGCATTACTGCAGCTGCAGCCCCAATCCGTCTGTCGATCTCCGGCTCCCTTCTCCCATCACTCGCGAACAAGACCCCGAGATACTTGAACTCCTCCACTTGGGGCAGGAACTCATCCCCGACCCGGAGTGGGCACTCCACCCTTTTCCAGCTGAGAACCATGGCCTCAGATTTGGAGGTGCTGATCCTCATTCCTGCTGCTTCACACTCGGCTGCGAACCGTTCCAGTGCGAGCTGGAGGCCCTCACCCGATGAAGCCAACAGAACCACATCATCCGCAAAAAGCAGAGATGAGATTCTGAGGCCACGAAAAAAACAACATATGAAAAAGTGAATGAACAAAACAAAAGGCAAGCCTTTATTTCTGCTGATAAAAAGTCCAATCAACAAAGAGAATACAAATGGATGATAACAGATACAGACACTGAGCAAAGGAACGCCAGGATTGCATTTACATGCACACTGAGGGCTAATGGGGACTGGATGCAGCTGGGAGGAATGAGACACAGGTGCACACAATCAATACAATCACAGGGGAGGAAGTTCAGTTCAATTCAATTTTATTTATCCAGCGCCAAATCACAACAGTCGCCTCAAGACGCTTTATATTATAAGGTAAAGACCCTACAATAATACATACAGATAAACCCCAACAATCATATGACCCCCTATATGATTGTTGCTCTTCTACCCCTGTATACGAGAGGAAACAGGACTGGACAACCGTGAATAGGAAGGTTAACAACAAACCTCCAAAACAACTGAATGTGAAACTGCAGAACAGATTTGCTCCACTATCAAAGGACCCTGGATCTATATCGGACAACCATCCATCTAAAAGTAGCGAAGTAAGGTCTGAAAATCTACTGAAAAGTAAAAGGCCACAGGGAAAGCTAAAGGCTAGGCCTGAAACTCTGATTGTGGGTGACTCTGCCGTAAAGGATGTACAAAGAATGTGCGGCAAGAACACTAAAGTCCTCTGCTTTCCTAAGGATATGGTCAACAACCTGAAGGAGAGAATTCTTCAAATTGCAGATGAATATCCAACTGTGACAAACATTGTTCTGCATACAGGGTCAAACGATGTGTCCAAACAACAGTCGGAGGTTCTGAAGCGGGACTTTACTGGATTATTAAATACTGTAAACTCTCTGAATGCAGCTGTATTCATCAGTGGACCTGTACCGCCCGTCAGAGGAGGAGACGAGAGATTCAGCAGGTTGTTTACACTGAATAAATGGCTCATATCAGCATGTACTGACCACTCAGTGCATTTTATCAACAACTTTAATATTTTTTGGGAACGCAGGCATCTGTTTAAAGCAAATGGATTTAATTTTAACAAGTCAGGGGTGAAACTGTTCACCTCCAACTTGTTTTATTCCATACGTCATCCATCTGTGCTTGGTGCCAAGGCTGAGATAAACGAGGAGTTATCTCATAAAGAGGAACAAACAGTACTCCAAGAACAGACAAAGCCCAGCAGAAACCTTGAGGAGGAGCTCCATCTGCCCCCACCCGGGAAGAGCCTCAGAAAGGAGAGACATCAGAGGCAAGAAGAGGGGTCCCTATTTGCCTCCAACTCTCTTAACAACACCAACGACCAGGACCAGGGACCACAATCTTCCCCAGTCCCCCAAACCCCTGACAGGCCATCACCCTCCTCCCCCTCCCTTTCTCCCTCCTCCCCACACCTGAAATTCACTGAGGAGATGATGGAGCGGGTCAATGCTGGGCTCAGATCTACCCCCCGGCCCAATCCCTTTTTGTCCCCCATAAACCCCCCACCAGAGCAGCCAAAGGTTCGCCATCGAGCCCCACCCTCAACAGAGCAATCGAAGTCACATTGCCCAGCCTCGCCCCCCTTAGTTCCTCCTTACCACCTTCATGCCCTGTCTCCGCAGTCTGATGTCTGATGTGTGGAGGGTCCGGGCTGCGAGGATTATGGCAGTGGTGACTTTTCCCAGGAGAAGCTGGGACCCTGTTTACTAGAAGGTTTTAAAATTTCTGTACTTTTAGGTGACAGAAGGAGACATGTGGCCTGGTCAAAACACAGAGAGCTGCACTCTAAAAGATCTTTAAATATAGTAAACATACCTTGTGTGCCACAGACTGCTCCCAAACATGAGGGGACAAGTAATACCTCTAAAACACTTAAGTTGGCTTTATTAAATGTTAGATCTTTAGCTGGGAAAACATTTTTAATTAATGATTTAATCACTGAGCACAGCCTTGATTTTATGTTTTTAACTGAAACTTGGTTGGACCAAAGTAACAGTGGAGCTGTTCTCATCGAGACGACCCCTCCTAACTACAGTTTTATCAGTGAGGCCAGGGTGAGCAGGAGAGGAGGAGGGGTTGCTGTCTTATTTAATGAATCATTTCAATGTAAGCAGCTATCTCCTGGAAGTTTTCAGTCTTTTGAATATGTGGCTTTACAGCTGAAGGCCCCATCCAAAGTTGTGTTTCTTAATGTTTACAGGCCTCCCAAATACTGCACAGACTTTTTTAATGATCTCAGTGAACTGCTGTCTGTGATCTGTGTTGATTTCGACTGTGTAATTGTTGTTGGGGATTTTAACATCCATGTGGACAACCCTCAGGATAAAGGGACTAAAGACCTGAGTAACACTCTGGGCAACTTTGGGCTGACTCAGCATGTAACAGAGCCCACACATAATAGAGGACACACTCTTGACCTGCTGATCTCCAAGGGCCTGAGCATTTCAAAGGTTACTGTGTCTGATGTGGGCCTGTCTGATCATTACTGTGTTTTCTTTGAAAGTAAAATCTCAGCCCACACAAATATATCAACAGCAGTGATCACAAAACGGTGTATAACTGAATACAGTAGTGAGATATTTAACCAGGTCTTCCCATTAACACCTGACCTGTCCAGAGGTTCAGTCAATAAGCTCGTCAATAGCTTCAATGCTAAAATGTTAAATGTAATGGATACAATTGCTCCCATTAAGGTGAAGGTTATCTCTGGAAGGAAAAAGTCTCCATGGAGAAACTCCACACTAGTGAAAAATGAAAAAAGAGAGTGTAGGAAAGCTGAGCGCAGATGGAGAAAAACAAACCTCCAGGTTCATTATGACATCTATAAAGAGAAACTTCACAATTATAATTTACAACTGAGGAGTGCAAGGAGGTCCTACTTCTCTGACATCATCACCAAAAACAGTCACAACGCTCGGGTCTTATTTTCTACAGTTGACAGGCTAACAAACCCTCCTGTGTCAGTGGCAGCTGAACTTCATTCGACCATGGCCTGCAATGACTTTGCCAAATTCTTCACAGAAAAAATCCAAAAGATTAGACAAGCAATTGGTACATCAACAGCAGATCCAGAATATGTACTGTGTCCACCGAAAAACAGTTTAAACACCATGAAACAGTTTCACCCGATTAACAGCAAAGACCTGGAGGACATCTTAGGTCAACTGAACTCCTCCTCTTGCTGTTTAGATGTCCTGCCAACAAGTTTTTTCAAAAAGGTCTCAAAGACTTTAGAGTCAGACCTGTTACAGATCGTCAATTTTTCTTTATTATCAGGTGTGTTTCCAGAATCACTAAAAACGGCTGTAATTAAACCTGTACTAAAAAAGGACAATCTCGACAAGACACAAATGAACAACTACAGGCCGATCTCAAATCTCCCATTTTTAAGTAAGATCATTGAAAAAGCAGTTTCTCAACAGCTCAATTACTTCTTAAAACAGAATAACTGCTATGATGCCTTCCAGTCAGGTTTTAGACAGAACCACAGCACTGAAACCGCTCTGACCAAAGTGTTTAATGACATATGTCTGAATACAGACAGTGGAAAAATGTCAGTCTTAGTTTTACTGGATCTCAGTGCAGCATTTGATACAGTCGACCACAACATATTACTCAAACGACTGGAGAACTGGACAGGTCTTTCAGGAACTGTACTAAACTGGTTCAAAACATACTTAGAAAACAGGAAATACTTTGTATCAATAGGTAACTTCACATCTGAGCAGACAAGTATCACATGTGGAGTTCCCCAAGGTTCCATCTTGGGACCTCTTCTGTTTAACATTTACATGCTCCCACTGGCACAGATTATAAAGAACAACAAAATAAACTACCATAGCTATGCAGATGACACACAAATATATATCACAATGTCACCAGGAGACCGAGGCCCTGTACAAGCTCTTGGTAAATGCATTGAGGAAATTAATGACTGGTTGTGCCACAATTTTCTCCAGCTAAACAAAAACAAAACTGAGGTAATAGTCTTTGGCGCCAAAGAAAAACGATTACAGGTCACCAGAGAACTTCAGTCTATACACCTAAAAACCACAAACCAGGCGAGAAATTTGGGTGTAGTGATGGATGCAGACCTAAACTTAGAAAAACACATTAAGACAATAACAAAATCAGCTTACTATCACCTCAAGAATATATCAAGGATAAAAGATCTGATGTCCCAACAGGACCTGGAAAAACTAGTCCATGCATTCATCTTTAGTAGGCTTGATTACTGTAACAGCATCTTTACAGGTCTACCTAAAAAATCCGTCAGACAACTACAGCTCATTCAGAACTCTGCTGCTCGAGTCCTCACTAAGACCAAAAAAGTGGACCACATCAGTCCAGCTCTGAGGTCTTTACACTGGCTGCCTGTCCGTCAGAGGATAGACTTTAAAGTTCTGATGCTGGTCTATAAAGCTCTGAATGGTTTAGGACCAAAATACATCAGTGACCTCCTGACCCAGTATGAACCTTCCAGATCCCTCAGGTCATCTGGATCCGGTCTTTTATCAGTTCCCAGAGTCAGAACCAGACACAGAGAAGCCGCATTCAGCTTTTATGCTCCTTATATCTGGAACAAACTCCCAGAAAGCCTCCGATCAGCTGAAACACTCAGTTTATTTAAATCCAGGTTGAAGACTCACCTGTTCTCAGCTGCATTTGAATAAAGCACCAAATCCGCACTCAAAACTTACATTTTAACTACTGATTTTATCTACTGTTCTGATTTTATCTGTTTTGATTTTATATACTGTTTTGTTTGTTTGTTTGTTTGTTAATTAGTTAGTTTGTTTGCTTGTTTTAATCAATTTTAAATCATGCTTTTTATTTGTTTTTGTTTCTAATGTCTCTGTAAAGCACTTTGAATCACCTTGTTGTTGAATTGTGCTATACAAATAAACTTGCCTTGCCTTGCCTTGCCTTGCCTATGAGAAAGCACTTTGGCGACAGTGGGAAGGAAAAACTCGCTTTTAACAGGAAGAACCATCCGCCAGAATCAGGCTCAGGGAGGGGCGGGGCCATCTGCTGTGACCGGTTAAGGTGAGAGAAGGAAGACAGGACAAGTAAATACAAGACACAGAAGACAAACAACTGACAAAGTAAAACAGGAAGTAAGTAACGATAACTAAAAAGGAAAACTGACACGGAAATAACTTTAACACGGGGAAAGACCAGAGATGGGCGGTAACGCGTTACTGTAATCTGATTACTTTTTTCAAGTAACGAGTAAAGTAAGGCATTACTATTGCAAAAACTGTAATTAGATTACCGTTACTTTCCGTAGGAACGCTGCGTTACTGCGTTACTAAAACCGTGATTTTTTTGCGAGAATGTCTCATGACAGTGACGTAAGCGAGTGCGACGTTCGTGACAACAGCTGTGTGCAGATCAACAATGGATCATATATCGAGTGCAGAGAGAGTATGAGCGTGCAGCGTTTAAAGCGTGGAAGTACTGACCTTACTTTGAGTTTGATTCCATAAAAAGTGACAAAAACATTAGTGTCCGTTGTGCGTGGGAAGAAAACTTCTTTTTACAGCGAAAAAAACCCCTAAACTTCCGAGCAAACAACGAGTAGCTACGACGTAATGGGAAACTCACAGAGAAACTCATGGATTCTTCCACTGACCGCTGCACACCTGCACCAGGGTAACCCTCCGCCTACCCCACTCCTGCTTTACAGGTGAAAATAGAGCAACAGGACCGCTAGTCTTTGACTTTATTTATTTTCTGCTGTGTTTTACTTGCATCTATTTGAAAGACTGAGTGTAAACACAAAAGAATATATTTTATGTGCTGGAATGTGCAGAAAATAGGTTTAAATGTTAAACAAATTTCTTCAAGTCAGAGAATGTTGCATATAATTAAATAAAAAGGTTAAAACTAATAAAACAAGTTTTAAAAAGAGACTTTTCCATTTGATTACATTTTGTATGATGGATTGTAGAAAAAGTAGAATTGGGCTGAAAGATCTATCGCTTTATCACCTATTCAGGTTGTAAATCGTGTTTTTAAAAAGTAACTAAGTAATTAATTACTTTTGAAAATAAGTAATCAGTAAAGTAACGGGATTACTTTTTTGGGGAAGTAATCGTAATTAGTTACTGATTACTTTTTTCAAGTAACTTGACCAACACTGGGAAAGACTGAAGGAAAAACGTGAGGGATGTAATGAACTCTAATGGAAATAGTACCTGGAACTAGAACTAAAGACTAAAACTACAGAGGAAATACACAAAGACAAAAATATTTAATTATAAACACAATTTGAAATTCCAAAAACTCAAAAGCCGAGAACGAGGGCCACGACAGATGAGAGTGAGTGCACGTGCCTCAGGTAACTCTGCAGCCACGACTCTCGCCTCCGCCAGCGTGACCACTCGATGGGACTCAGCTGCTGACACCATCATCCCAACTGCTCGTGTAGAGCACCGTTCACCTTAGAAGTTTCCAACTTCAGTCCACAGAGTCATGCTGCCCTTTACTTACCGTTGCTTTGCTTTTTAAAGGATACGCGAGGTTTATTTCCTTGCTTTGTGGCTGCTGTTGCTCTGTGGGTCATTTCAACCTCAAACTTTTCATATTCGTGGCAGAGATTTGGGGGAGTGCAAGCTCCCAGCTCTAAAAGGAATTGTATATTACTTTGAAATCGCCTGAAAAGCATGACAGGATAAACATGACAACAGGCAAGAGGAAAAAATGTAAAAGTTTGAGTTTGTGGAGACCTGTAAAAGAGAAACTTCACATTATTATACAGGATCTTAAATAAAACTGCTTTCCTATTAAATGATGACAACTAATGAAAAGCTCTTGCACCGGGGTTGCGGCTGTAGATCACGATACTTGCAACTTGTGTGAAATCCTGTTTTTTATTCCTTACTCTTCACTTTTTTGTTTTCTTTCTGAAAATCTAGAAAAAAGTTGCAGCACCCTTCCACATCACAGTGACAGTCGCTGTTTTTCGAGGGTGGAGGTGGGTTTGGCGAGCAGCACGTTCATATAGCGGCGTATCGTGGCGAGCATGTGTTTGAGGTTTGGAGAGAGCCGGGTGCTGTGAAGTGGAACCTTTCAGTGCTGATGTTTTATAAAACACCTTGTTTACACGGAGGTTCAGCGGGTTCCTTGTGGGAGCGTGTGGTTCTGCATCACATCCGCACGTGTACTTATTACCTCTCGTGGGAAACTCAGCTTCGTGCTTCTCGGAAAAACAATTAGCTGTTTGGCTTTTATCCCCCGATGCTTCGGGAGAAATCATTTTGATAGATTATTTCAGCTTTTTGTCTTCAGTTGTTTCATAATGAACTATTTCTGTTTTTCATTTGAGGAAGTTTGAGTTCAGGCAGAAGTGTTGACTTCTCGTTCGTCTCCGTTTCCAGCCTGATTCCTGTCATAAGAGCTGCTTGTTGTTTCCCCTCACATACTCGCCTGGCATTTTCGGCTGGATTGAGTTGGAGCTCGCCGACGCCGGCTTGTAATAGTAAATATTAAACACATCCAGCTGTCGCTGTGAGATGGCTGTCTGCTCTGCCGCTCTGCAGCCTCTGCAGCTTTTTACGGGCAGCTCTGCATTGTGTTCGGCTTTAGAAGTCGTGGCAGTGGAACATAGTGCGGGCGAGGACTGGTGGGCACAGATATACTGTGGATACAAATAGGTCAACAAACAGGGGAACAAGCGCTTATTATTCTACTCTTATTTCTTCTCTACGACATGAACGTGAACGATTTTGCACTGAAATAACGCGTCATATAAGAGGAAGAAAAAACTACGCTGGACTCTCATTGGTTCATTCTTTCACCTTTAGCCTGTCAGTGATGCAGAGGGCATCCCACTCTGTGAACATGGACAGTTAGACTCAGATGCTACACCTGTTACTGCTGTTCATTTTAACAACGCCTCATGACAGTCGCCATATTGGTCTGGTAGAGCTGGACCCCTTAATGCATTTAATTTTATGGAGGCAGAAGTTTATACGCGAGTAGTCGACTAGACATTTAAATATTACTCCTCTTGCTAGTCCGTGCCAGAAATGCTGCCTGGTTAAATGTAGTGTTATTATGTTATTAATGTGCTCAGAGCTGCTACTCACAGAACCGCCGGCCACTGAGATAGCAGATGGCAAAGTAAACAGATGACCAGCGCTGTTCTGCAGCACTTTGATGGTGTATGTCAGCTTTAAGCTGTTGAGACATTTATCACTGAAAGTTATATGTGCCCACCATCGCGGCTGCCTTCTAGTGTCGTCTTACTGGGATTACTGGGATCAGTGAGCAGACTCACACAGCCGTTGACAGGTTTCAAAGGTTTACTGAATAAGGCAGGAATGAAGTGGGCCAACGGGAGCAGGGAGTGAGTGAGTGAGCGGATCAGGATCCAGGATGTGTACGGAGCCTCAGCCAGAGAAAAGAGGTGGGGGGGGGGGCTACAGGTTTGGCGAGGGGTGGAAATCCCAGGTTGGAGGAGGGTTTTCCCTGTATGGTAACACTTTGTGCTGATCACTCCCTGTAAAGTATTTCACATAACAGGGGTGATTACATACAGGCTTGCTGTGGGATACTTTTGCATTTTCCAGTTTTAACACAAGCATCTGATGTCCTGTTGGATTTCTTTAAACACTGGCTGAAATCATTCTGTCAGGATTTCTGACCTCTGTTACCGTTACCCACACACAGTGTTGGGGAGTAACGGAATACATGTACCGCCGTTACGTATTTAAAATACAAAATATGAGTAACTGTATTCCGTTACAGTTACCGTTTAAAAAGGTGGTATTTAGAATACAGTTACTTTGTTGAAATAAATGGATTACACGGCGGTACTTCCCTGTTTCATATTGTGGCGGGTCAGGACTGTTTGGGTTTTGTTTGACAGCTACGTTCTGTTGTTCCAGGCGGCAGCGTTATGGTTGCCATGGTTACAGGGTGACGCTCTCTCTCTCTCTGCGTGTTTCCTGGGTGAGAGAGCGCAGTTGTTGTTGTTGTGCTAAGCTAATAGGCAGAATGCTACAGGTATAGCTCTAAAGAATGTAGCATCATGGGCAGTGTAGTCCGTGCTGCAGGGAGAATGGACTGCCATACCCGTTATGTGTCTGTGAGCGAGGGAGGGAGAAAAAGGAAAAGTATGAGCTGTCATCGAGCAAAAACGGGAGCTGGAAGCATGTAAATATAATAATAACCACTGCAGCCAAGAAGAGAGCCTGACGAGCCCAGCTGTAAGTAAGCTATTAAGACTCGACTGTACACCGTGTTCGTGTTTTCCTCCAAAAACAATAAGTTCTGTTGGAGCAGCCTTTCAACGCCTCTCTCTGTCTCTCGCTAGCAAAGTTGACCCAGACAACAAAGTAAAGCTAGTTTTCAGCTACGAGCCCGACACAGAACCCACCGTATTAGCCAGAGGTCCCTTTACTACGGTTCGGAGCCGCGGACCTTCAGTAACAGTAATAAATCACAGCAATAGTACATTCATGTAGTTGTAAACAGCATGATAATATATTAAGTAATCCAAAGTATTCAGAATACATTACTCTCATTGTGTAACGTAACGGAATACGTTACAGAATACATTTTGGGGCATGTATTCTGTAATCTGTAGTGGAATACATTTTAAAAGTAACCTTCCCAACACTGCCCACACATCAATCCAAAACAGCCAGTTGGCTGTTATTATTCCAAAGCTGTTGCAAACCAGCCAATCACAAGTAGTTGAAACATTCTCGTGATTTTTTTTATGCACTAATTTGTACATTTTCTCCATTATTATATCATCATCATATGCTGAATGTAATGCAGTCTCTGGGATTCAAAACCAAACATGAATGAAATCTCATGAAAATATAGGACTGTGCGTTTTTACTTGACTCTTTGAAGCTAATCAGTAAAATATTTCGGATGTTTTGTGATTTCTCATGGCTTAGCACTAGGTAGCCCAAATCTGTGCCTGATAGCTGTCCAACTTTCCCCTGTTGTCGCCCAAATATGTAAGACATGTTAGCAGTGACTTCTGGTTTGTGTGGGTGGAGTTGATGACAAGGATGACTCGACGCTTAAGGGGCGAGAAGGAGAACTTCCTCGACTCTCGCCGGCACTCGAGTGCCTGTCACTCAGAGAGTCGGTGAGGAAGCCAGAGAGAGGCGGTGGAATAACCCCAGCCACCTTTTAAGGCCAAACCCCTCCTTTATGTTCTCTCTGTCTTTTCCTTGTGCTCACACACAGCTGATCCTGCGTCGTACTCACATTCTCAAGCTGAAAGATTGTGGTTAAACTCCCATCACCCTTTCTCTCTTCTTTGCTCTCCATCCCACTTGCTGTACCTTAAATATCCCGTGCTCTATTTTTACGGTGCTCTCTCCTCTTTGCCCTCTCTTCGTCCTCCTACTGTTTTCCATTTTCACTCTTCTCTCTGAGGAAGGGGACTCGTGCGCAGTGCCTGGGAGGACACAGTTTGACGGTCGTCGCATGCTTGGTTTAAGTTTAAGTAACTCTCTGGACGGGACCGAGTTTAAGCTTCTGCAGAGCATTGGAAGCATATTCTGTGCACCATCCTCTGATAAAACCCACCGAGCGTTACTGTATATGACGTGTCCTGATCCTGGCTTTCTGTCTCTTGCAGCTCTGCACGAGTTCCCTACGGACCTGTTCACGAACAAAGAGAGGACAGAAGGAGCCGTGGCCTTGCACGTCCTGTGTGTAAGTTTGCCTTCACCAACACAGCTCTGCATCCGTCCCCCTGTATCCATGTTAGAGATTTTACTCACTCATCCAAAAATTCCTAGATGCTTTGTGCATCCAAAGCCTTCATTTTCATGAACACGTGGAAACAAAATGTACATTGTTTTAGAAGACCTGCCGCCCATCACAGCCCGGTGGGTTAAATAATGTCGATGCTGAAAACCCACTGAAAGGACGGCTCTACCAGTTGTCTAACCGATACTGCCTGAAAATGCTGAGGTTTAAAACATTCAAGCTAAAAAGAAGAAAAACATCCATTTACATCTAAATTTGATTGAAAATATAAAGAACATCTCTCCTTTTCCACATTTCCACCAGCTCCTCAAACTGAAACAGAAGTGCTAACCACTCGTTTAACTATAAACTAACTCAGGGTTAGTTCAAAGTCAATCTCATATCAGCTGATGGCTTCTACACATCTGACTGCAAACTCTCATATAAGGCACACAGTAGGGCTGCACGATTTTGCATAAAATGAGAATCACAATTTTTTGGCTTAGAATTGAGATCACGATTCTCTCACGATTTTCTTTTCCAGTATAAATATTTATTGCACTTATTAACTGCACATCAACTTCGTAACAGTTGAGACTGAACATAAAAACAATAAATAAACATAAAAACAACAAATGTCTCACGTTTTGTTGTTGCCGCAAAATGTTGTACTGCTTGAAATTCCGTCTCCACCGTTGCTCGACACTGCGTGTATAGAGCAGGTAGTGCAACAATAGAAAAATAGTTGCGGGACGGCACTGTGTAGCGTTTGTCTAGGGTGTTGATCATTTTCCTAAATCCCTCGTTTTGCACAGTGTTGATGGAGCCATATCTTTGGTCAGGTGATAAGTGATAGCCTCCGTAATTTCTTTGTGCCTGCGGGAGTTCGACGTGTATAGGGAAGCGCTGTATAAGGTTCCCGTTATTGATGTTTGGGTGTTTTGGGTTTTTTTTTAATCGTTGTCATTTGGAAATGAGATCGCACATAAGTATGAATCGAGATCGCGATTTTCTAACGATTAATCGTGCAGCCCTAGCACATAGTTTAAGCTGCTTCAGCCTGCTCACAGTTGCAGATGCACCTTTGCAAGCTGATTTGCAACCATCTCTGTCCCCGGTTCTCCTCCCAGAAACGAGCCATGCCCCCAAATATAAATCAAAGCAATTGGAAATATCTTTGGTGTTTGGATTACAGTATTCCAGACTGAGCTGCAGCTCAGTGCCAGCCGAGTCTTTTCCCATCCGGCAATTCAACAAACACACAGCCTTTGCAGCGGGACCCTGCAGAGGTCACCATGCGAGGCCCAAACTCTGATGGGGCCTTTCTTTCATCGCTGTGGCGCGAGCGACAAAGCATGCAGAATGTTCGAGCACGTGATGATCCATGTTGCATTGTGCTGATGGTCTCTGAGGGGTTTCGTCATAATGGAAGCTCCTGCAGCATCTCCGCAGGACTAAACAATGAAGCGTTTGCCGTGTCTCACTTTGCAGCCACCCTCTGAGCTGCTGCACAATGGTAACCTTTACCGGGATGCTTGGGTGTTTAGAAATCAGTGTAAAAATAGCAGGTGAATATAAGCTCCATCTGTTTTTTTTAACCTTTAAAATAATGGTCAGTGTCCTTTCGTAGCCGATGTCATTGTGCTTTTTTCTGTGTACAGCGGGAGGACAATCGTGCCCCGCAGCTGCAGAATAAAACGCTGCTGTAACAGGCTGCCTGTAAAACAAAATAAGAAATGTTCAGACTGTGATCGTGTGTGTCTGAAGTATGACATGCAGTTTATGCATTTGACTTACCCAAAGTGGGACAAAGGGGGTTTCCAGGAAGTTTTCGGATGGAATACTTTCCCGAGCCTGGGAATAGTAAATAGTCCTAACTCAAGGTGACTTTACGAGGTTTTTCCAGACTTGGTCTCAACTTGGCCTTTCACCAAGCCCTGGATATCCTCTCAACATCCTACAGGAACCCATCGAGCACTTAAACCCAGAAGTTTATTTGGATCTCAGAGTCTGAGCTGAGTATACAAAGATGCTCTTGTTTCCGTTTGCAACGTATTTGTAAAGACACGTGACAAAAAGTCCACATTTGCCCTGTTTGGCAATGACAACGAGTCCTTCAAAAAACAATTAGAGGCAGAAGTTTAGCTCTCCAAAGCTGGGCAGTCTCTTCTAATGTTGGCCTTAAACCAATGACTCAGTTTTACCAGAAATCCACGTCTCTCATTTGGTCACAAAACTCAGTCCAAGCTGTTTACTTTTTTTTTCTTGGTTCAGTCTTTGACTTTATACGGAGCCCCGCAGGGGACATGGGAGAAAAAAAAATTAAGACGGACTTTTGCGAGATCTTGCAAAACAAACTCGGGATCTCGCAAAAGTTTTAACCGCATTCTTCGGAGGCCGCCAGCTCGAAGCCGACCGGGTGGTCGAGGCACAATGTGCCGGGAAAGCGGTGTTCCTCCCGGCTGTAGTAGGTCTCGACCTCCCGTTAGCTTCGAGCTAGTGGGTGTCAGATCTCCGAAAACGTCGGAGCACTTTTGCAAATATGTGATGTCTTGTAAACCGAGGAGATATCTGACGTTTACACAACTACATTCACGCCTCAAACTATCTTAAAAGTGTATTTTGTGACCCAGAAAGAGTAATATTACAACTAAGTAGCTGCCGCCATTGTTGGAATTCAACTTTTGCGAGATCCCGAATTTGTTTTGCGAGATTCTGAGTTAGTTTTGCGAGATCTCGCAAAAGTCCATCTTAATTTTTTTTTCTCCCATGTCCCCTGCGGGGCTCCGTAACTTTATTATTGTTAGTCTTTGAATTCATTACGTTCTGTTGAAAAAAGCAGCAGATCAACTCGAAACTTAAAATCAATATATTAGAAAATGACTTTTATGAAAGGAATCACAGCTGGAAGATGAGCTTGATGCCAAATTTGAGGTAAAAGGAGACCTTTTAACTTTTTCTGAGGAGCCATCGGTCACATGGCGATAAGACTCTTCAAAATTTACCCAAAATGCATTTGTTGAGCTTTCTCCATTGAATGATCAGAGATCCAAGATGCCGGTGCTCGTTTCTGTTTCTCTACATCACGGGCGTGAAAATGGCGCCGTTTATAGAGGTTATAGAGAAAAAGATTTGTCTCTAGATTGTTACACTTAGACTGGGTGTAAAATAGACGTGGTTACAGTTTCGAAAAAGATTAAATATGTTTTTCAGCCCAGAAATTACAAGCTACACATGGATCTCTCCTGAAGTCACGAGTGATCATAGATGCTGGACAAACAATGCAAACTCAAAGGCCGTTTTTAATTTAATTAAAGCCATCCCCTATGTAATTCTAGGGCCTGTAAATTTGAAAATATTCCCAGTATGTGTGGCTACATAAATATGCTAAGGTATTAGAAAATATCAGCTGACTCTGAGGGGGTCAGATGGTTTTCTTACTGTTTAAAAATTCAGCGTATTTGTATTGACTCAGTTTGAGGCCTTAAACTCGCCTTAGTCGTTGGCTGTGATTCACTTTGATATTTTCTTCAGTAGAAACTTTAAAAGCTCAGATTTTCCTGTGCTTGTGACTTTGTGATTAACCATTTACTTGTTTTAAAATATGAAATATTGAACATGAAGCTCAAATTATGACATTTTGGAAAACATGCAGCTGCTCCTCTGCTGAAGTTAAATTTTCTTCCAGGCCATCCTGCGACTCAGGTTGACCACAGAGGGATGCAGATTTAAACACTGCTGTCTTTTCCCTCATATTTCCGTGTGATGCAGCCATAAGTGAAGCTGAACTGGGAAAGCTATAATTGACCATGAGTATTTGTGGTTTTTAAAAGTGGAAGTATGCTTCAGGGTTTTTTTTAATCGCAGTATCGTGCTCCCAACTTCTCTCCCAGCAGCTGTGCTGCTGACTCACTCTCCGGTCCCGCACAGCTCGTTAGCGCTGGGATCATCACGCCGGGAAAAAACACGAACACGAGCTCAGACTGAAGGACTTCCTCGACTCAATTCACACGTGCACACATAGAAACAAGTGTGCAGTCAGCATACGTCTCTGTGGCTGAAGACGCTTTCTCCCACCCTCTATCTCAGCTCTACATCTGTGTTAAACCCAGTTAGCAGGATTACATGTGACCTCTGACCTTTTGCTTTGGGCACTCAAACACATAACATGCTCGCTCTCACCTGCTGTCAGAATCAGGAAGTAGAGTTTGTGGTTGCTCGGAGAAATGTGACTGATCTCCGGGCACGAAGAGCGTGATCACTCCCGCGTCGGTCGAACTGTAAAGGTTTTGTTGTTACAGTGTGTGAGAGCGTTTCTCCTTTGTTCACACATTAGCAGTCGCTCTGTCATCACTGCTGCTTTTGATCATCACCACCTGTCTTTGATCTCCACCCCGTCTCCATTTCTTTGTGTTGGATGTATTATGCGATCCCTGAGAAGTTGATGTGACAGTTTTCAGTGTCACAGGCTGCCTTTTAATCCAGATCACTGATGTAACTTATGCTGCACGTGATCAACAAGAATTCATGTTCAGAGTTTTGGGTTTATTCTTTTTAAGATGATGTGATCTGTGTGTTTGTAAGGGAATTTTTATGTTTAGGGTTTAATTTAACGTTTTTCAGCTTTTTTTTTGTCAAATATTTTTTCTGTGTTATTCAAACATGTTTTGATGTGTAAAGCTGGCAGTAATCAGTATTCGGTCTATTATGTACATTTCTTCTTATGGTGACTCTTCTTAAGGTAATTTTAATCTATTTGCAGATGATGAACTCGTATTTTATTGTTGCAATAATCTGAAACTTATTGTGGATACAGGTTTGATTTATTTTTGTTAACTATTATTCATTATAAGCTGAGTTCTATTTTCAGTCCAATTCAGTTTTATTTACACAGCGCCAAATCACAACAGCAGTCGCCTCAAGTTTCTTTATATTGTACAGTAGATTGTACAATAATACATACAGAGAAAAACCCAACAATCACATGACCCCCTATGAGCAGCACTTTGGCGACAGTGGGAGGAAAAACTCCCTTTTAACAGGAAGAAACCTCCAGCAGAACCAGGCTCAGGGAGGGGCGGGGCCATCTGCTGTGATTGGTTGGCTATCCAGTTCATCTGCATAATACTTAAGCTCCCTTTGTAGATTTACTATGTTATAGATATAGATTATATATTATGCAGATTACTACTCACTAATTAAATCCATATGTTTGCACTTTAGTCTCTTTTGCAGTGACTAAGATATTGCTGGTACCATAAAGGAGAAACATATAAATTATAGTTGAAAAGTACGGAGCCCCGCAGGGGACATGGGAGAAAAAAAAATTAAGACGGACTTTTGCGAGATCTCGCATTTCCTGACGAAGAGGCCGCCAGCTCGAAGCCAACCGGGAGGTCGAGGCACGATGTGCCGGGAAAGCGGTGTTCCTCCCGGCTGTAGTAGGTCTCGACCTCCCGTTAGCTTCGAGCTAGTGGGTGTCAGATCTCCGAAAACGTTGGAGCACTTTTGCAAATATGTGATGTCTTGTAAACCGAGCAGGTATCTGACGTTTACACAGCTACATTCACGCCTCAAAATATCTTAAAAGTATATTTTGTGACCCAGAAAAAATAATATTACAACTAAGTAGCTGCCGCCATTGTTGGAATTCAACTTTTGCGAGATCCCGAGTTAGTTTTGCGAGATCTCGCAAAACTCCGTCTTAATTTTTTTTTCTCCGATGTCCCCTGCGGGGCTCCGTAGAAAAGAGCAGAATAACCATAGAAATCTTTAAAAAAAACAATTAAAAAAATAACTTCTGATTTCCTCTTGGTTTTAGAATTAGGCTGAATTTAAGCATGTCTGTAAATAACTATAGCTTTGGCTGACTACTATTGTTGAATAATGGGGGTTTCCCATACCTGTTCATAGAGTGCACAGTGCATGTACGCAGTAAGAAAAATGTCTAACGCTCGGCCCAGTCTTTGCCCCCAGAGTCAAGCTGGGGGCTTGTCTGCTCAGCTACACAGTGAAAGCTTAGAAGGAATCACAAATCCAGCGTCTTTACTAAGCATCAAAGCCATTGTTGGAATTCAACTTTTGCGAGATCTCGCTAAAGTTTTGCGAGATCCCGAGTTAGTTTTGCGAGATCTCGCAAAAGTCCGTCTTAATTTTTTTTTCTCCCATGTCCCCTGCGGGGCTCCGTAACTTTATTATTATTAGTCTTTGAATTCATTACGTTCTGTTCAACAAACAGCTCGGTTACATTTACAAGGTCAGAGGTCATGTTTTGGTTGCAAACTTCCTGACATGGAATTTTTCTTTATGCCAGCATGCTTCAGGAGAGAAAACTAACTTCCCTGTTTTAAAAAGTTAAGCGTGTGGGCCTGCTGTATGTGTTTCCTGAATGTTTAATGTCCGATCTGTTAATGGACTCCACTGAATTGTCATGGGCTGAGATCTGTGACTTACTTTTAGGGTAATTTACATATAAATTTAAGCAGAAAGGTATTCTTTCTTGTACCATTCTGGAATTTGTTTGATGCAGAATAACAACATCTCTTGTTGCTGTCCAGTTTAAATGGATCAAATCACATAAAGCACAGTGTTTCTCCTTCACTGTAATGTTTAAGGCTCTTTCTGTCTCTTCACAGACCATATACATGTTTTGCGCTCTGGCCGTCGTCTGCGATGACTACTTCGTCCCCTCCCTGGAGAAGTTATGTGAGGTATTAATCAAAATACAGTCACTCAGCTGGGGAACTTATGTTGGAGAGTCAAGAAATTTAAAGAGTTACAGTTTCAGATGAACCACAGACACTGATATTCAGAGCTGGATGTTTATTGCTGACGTATTTGCTTTGACAAACACATTTGAACTCTATTTAATTCTTATTAAGTGCTTTTCCCATCTCCCTGAAACAGGAACTCATGCAGCACTGATACTGTCTTTGTCCTCGCAGAAGGAAGAAAGAAAGTTGTTTATGTCAGTTTTTATCCTGATAAGGAGTTTTCTTTCTCTGTTTTAAGACTTTAATGTACTTCGCCAGCATAAAAATAGCAGAATATTCGACTCACTCTTTGAATATGAATCGTCATGTTTGCCAAACAGGAATATTTTTCTGTTTTTTAGACTCTTTTTTGTAAAAACATGATTTCTTTTGCAGAGATGCTTTTTTCTGTATTTGATTGAGAAATAAATAACCAAACTCATTTACTCATTAGCCCAAATTAGTTACATTTATTTATTCTCCCAAAAGTTTTCTAAAATCCTTCAGTCTTTTCTGGATTTTGAAACTGCGCCACCTTTTTCCCTGTTGAAATGTTCTTAATCTTCCGATCTGTTCCTTCTCAGCGTCTCAATCTCAGCGAGGACGTCGCAGGTGCGACCTTTATGGCCGCTGGCAGCTCGGCTCCGGAGCTCTTCACATCCATCATAGGTACGACATTTCTACACCCATCCCTCCATCAGTCTACATCCTCTGCTCTAACTCTGACAGCTGGAGCTGCAGTGCTGCTTTAGGCAGGCAGCTTTGAATGCTTTTATCCCAAGACACATGCAGTGAACATGGCTTTAAATATTCAGAATCACACTAATGGCATATACAGTGTTACTGGTGGGTGAAGAGTACTGTTAAATTTAGCTGTAATATGTTATAAATATGTAAATGTGCCAAATGTGTTTAACATGCTTTATTTTATTTAAGTTCAAGATGACATATTCAGCTCATTTCCAGCTTTATAGTTTTACTCTAAGACTCTACTAGTAATACAAAATATGAGTAACTGTATTCCGTTACAGTTACCGTTTAAAAAGGTGGTATTTAGAATACAGTTACTTTGTTGAAATAAATGGATTACACGGCGGTACTTCCCTGTTTCATATTGTGGTGGGTCAGGACTGTTTGGGTTTTGTTTGACAGCTACGTTCTGTTGTTCCAGGCGGCAGCGTTACGGTTGCCATGGTTACAGGGTGACGCTCTCTCTCTCTGCGTGTTTCCTGGGTGAGAGAGCGCCTGTTGTTGTTGTTGTGCTAAGCTAACAGGCAGAATGCTACAGGTATAGCTCTAAAGAATGTAGCATCATGGGCAGTGTAGTCCGTGCTGCAGGGAGAATGGACTGCCATACACGTTATGTGTCTGTGAGCGAGGGAGGGAGAAAAAGGAAAACTACGAGCTGTCATTGAGCAAAAACGGGAGCTGGAAGCATGTAAATATAATAATAACCACTGCAGCCAAGAAGAGAGCCTGACGAGCCCAGTTGTAAGTAAGCTATTAAGACTCGACTGTACACCGTGTTCGTGTTTTCCTCTGAAACAATAAGTTCTGTTGGAGCAGCCTTTCAACGCCTCTCTCTGTCTCTGCTAGCAAACTTGACCCAGACAACAAAGTAAAGCTAGTTTTCGGCTACGAGCCGACACAGAACCCACCGTATTAGCCAGAGGTCCCTTTACTAGGGTTCGGAGCCGCGGACCTTCAGTAACAGTAATAAATCACAGCAATAGTACATTCATGTAGTTGTAAACAGCATGATAATATATTAAGTAATCCAAAGTATTCAGAATACGTTACTCTCATTGAGTAACGTAACGGAATACGTTACAGAATACATTTTGGGGCATGTATTCTGTATTCTGTAATGGAATACATTTTAAAAGTAACCTTCCCAACACTGAGAGTAGCTTTGCTTGATTCACAGTTTGAAATAATCCTTATGTATCTGTTATTGGGCCTTGGTGCAGTGTTCAGGTTAACCTTAGCTCCTCTGTTTTAAACCTGCTTTCTTCTAAATTGCTGACATCCCCTCTCTGTACAGATACAAATAGATAGAGCAGGAAAAACGTATTAATCTGAGTGTTTGTAGCACTGTGAAGCTTTGGCTTTTGGCTCAAAAGAATTAGAATAAGGGAAAGTATAACAGGTCCACAGTAATGCTTTCTCTCTATCATTAACATAAAGTGCAGCGCTGGGACACGCACCCCTCTGCTGGCACGTGTGTTTGTGTCAAGTGCTTTGACAGTTGTGTGACATCTGTTTGTCACCACTGCAGATGCTACGTGTGCTCTGCTCTCTGTGGACCTCATCGTGTGTGTGTGTGTGTGTGCGTGTGTGTGTGTGCGCGTGTTGGCTCACTCTCCCTGCAGGAGTTTTTATCACCCACGGCGACGTCGGCGTCGGGACCATCGTGGGCTCAGCCGTCTTCAACATCCTCTGCATCATCGGCGTGTGTGGCTTCTTCGCCGGCCAGGTATGATGTCATAGCAGCGTTACACTGGCCGAGCTCGCTGCTGACCCGGTGGCATTTTCACAGCGCGCAACCGGCGGCCTAATGTCACCTTTAAATACCGAGCGACCACAGAGTGGTAGAGGGTGAATTCATGTTTATGCGAGGAGCGCACGCTGTTCGTTTGAGCTTTAATGTCACAGATGTTAGCTGTGGCACGCTTGGCGGGGAGTTCATTTTTATACATATTCTGCATCATTTCAAAGTAAATATTAAAACGCTGTCATGTCAGGAGATAAAAATGATGAAAACAAACAAATCAGGAATCACGCTTGTGTTTTATATTTGATTCTTTTCTGGAGCTTTTGTGTTTTTGTTTGTTCCTTTTAATTAAAACATCATGTCAGTGTGATTACAAGAGGCTGTTTGTATCTTTTTTCTACTTTGCCTCACTGGTTTTGTGTATTTTACATGAGATACAGAGATAGCATCACGTAGAGCAGCCTCTCTCTGATGCTTTCTGACATGCCTGGGACATGGAAATGAGCAAAGTACAAGGATAAGCTCTCCGCTCTGAAAAATATATGCGCTGGACTCCAAACAGTGATGCAATCCCAGATTGTGGATTATGTAATCATACTTGGATAATGAGGGGGAAAGACAGGCACTGGGATGGAGCACGGAGGGGGCTCGGAGGGGGCAGTGAAATCATCTTCGGTTCCACCCGGTGCACCTCGCCGCTGCTTATTAGCTTTAGCTAGATGTTTGTAGCAGGTTCCTTCTACAAAGTGCTTTTGTCAAACCCAGTAAAAGCAAACATTTTGTTGGGATCCAACTTTACGATTCCACAGCTGGGAGTGGCACATTCAAGATGTGACCCCCTGACCCTCCACTTATATATACAGTGAGCGCTGTGTGGGAGCGCGTTACAGCGTTAGTCACGGCATCGTGGGCCCCTGCGTTATATCTGATTACATAAAGTCGGTAAACACAGCGGCTCTCTTTCTATGTAGGATGCTAACCTGCAATTGCCTTTTTCAGTGGCTGTGATTCAAAAGGTTAACTTAAGACCTCCTGTGTTTACATCAGTATGGTAATGATGTCAGAAGGCTGAGTGTTACTGTACGAGAGCAGAAACTGATGCGGGATACTTTCGGTGTGCTTATCTCTCACTTTTCCTTTTTTTCCCCCTCACAGGCAGTGAAGCTGTCTCACTGGGCTCTACTCCGAGATTCGATTTATTACACGTTTTCTGTCACTGCCCTCATTGCGGTAAGAGCTTATACTGCAGAGTCACGTGTAGATGCACAGTTCACATGATCAAGTGTGGAGTAAGTGCAGGAAGAGGCACTCGTGCAGTCACTTACTGAGCCAATTTACAGGGCAGGTCATAGTTAGCAGCTTTACAGTCACTACACATTTGCACTTTCTACCTCAGCAGTGTAGCGTTAAGTGTAGGTTTCTCCCCCACAATGCAATGCACAAAGGCAATGGAGTGGTAGGACGTATGCTTACTCGAGTACTGCATAGTTTCAAGTCAATTTTTGTGCAACTTTTTGTGGGGAAATATTGATCTTTTGACTCCATTTGTTACTTTAAAGATTAAACAAAACAATATTAGTTATTCGAAGTATGATGATATGTTGAAAACTAGATTAGCCTTACCTCAATGAACTACAGCAATGAAATAACTTGCATGTTAATGCAGGAAACCAGTGGCTGACTGTTTCCTGTACAGTAGAATAGACTGGAGTGTCTCTCACATTTAAAGGGAATGGGCCTCTTTTTTTCTTCTTGTCCAACATGTTTATATTAGCTAATCTGAACAATTTGCTTTTTAGATATTTTTATTTCTAATGAAAAAATAAACTGACCAAAGAAACCAAAACAGGAGGAAAGTAGATGGGTGTCCACAGGTGGGACGGTTTTCTTCTTAAAACAAAAAACAAGGCTTGGTCTGCTGTAACCGAGGAGGCGAATGTTGTTTCACCTGAGACGCAGAATGTGGATCAAAGAAAAAGAAAGAAAAGGTGCGACATGAGCGTTTCTGTCCAACAAGGAGCGCCAACACAAAAAAGATGTTTAAACACCGCTGAGCTCTCAGACCAGGGCGAGAAACTCACAGCAGACGTTGAATTTTTCAAGCTAATCTGTGATTACTATTACAATTACCTATGTTACCGAATGAATGTTGTTATACAGTTTTACTTTGGCATCTTTGAGTAGCATAGACGGTGCTGTTGGAGGCAGTTTCTCCAGGACTGATGTGGCTTCAGAGACCATACATCTGAAATGCATTTAGGCCACGTGATGTCTTAAGAGACCATAACTGATGCAAATAAACCTTTATTAATCTAAGCAGAGGGAGGAGGGCATTATTGCTAATGAAATCAAGCTTACAGCCTGTAGAGGCTCCTTTGGGATTTTTGTAGGATTTAAATGATCTCATCAAAAAAACAAACAAACAAAAAATCTGTAAATAATGACAAAAAAAAAAAAACAATTAATAGTAAGAAGAAGACCAATAATAGATCGTAGTATTTAGTTTAAACATGTTAGCATGTGTTCTGTTTGAACACATATCTGTTCTTAACAAAGAAATTCCAGTAATTCCAGTATTAAATTATACATTGGATTAGCCGATGGTTTTTCCAGTAAAGAAAAAAAAGATGAATTGAAGATCTTTGCATGAAACAATCATTATGCACACTTTACAAACAGCTTTGTGTGTCGACGCTGTGAAAGAGTCTTACTGGATGATATCCGTGACTACAGATTAGTTATTAAAAAGCTATTGATATTAAATTATACGTTGGATAAGCCGATGGTTTCCAACAACTGTGACTCTCCCGAAGGACTCTTTACCTGCATGCAACCAAAGCCTGCTCAGTGATTGGCCAATAAACAGAAACCAGAGAGACTGTGATGTCACACATCATGTCCCTTAAATGCAGGTTTGCATATTCATTTACAAATAACTGAACTGAGCTGTTCTGCACAGATGCAGAACCTTGCATAAAAAGCATGAAAACAAAACATTTTTCATATTTTTTAGTTATCGATGCAGAACAACTGATATGTAACTAACATCAGTTACATAAAACTGTAACTGAGTAGCTGAAGCTGTAGAATATTAACGCCCTGCTCCACATCCTCATATTAATTGTAGCGACTTCCACAGTCGCTAGAGGCCGGGGATGGAGCCCGCCTATTTGCCTGACGCGCTGTCAACTTTACGCAATAATGCGAGAGGTGGAATTGTTTGCTTGTTTATTAAAGTGTTTACAGAGTAATGTCATCTCGCGATTTGGACTCTTACAACGTCACAGGCTCTAATGTAACAAGACGAAACATGTTGTGCAGCGGTCAACAAAAACTACGGCTACCCAGCCCTCCTCTCTGTCAAAATCAAAACCAGTGAATGACAGACTGACAACGCCCTCTTAATGTCACCGCTAGCACCCACGTGACTCCCATTACACATCACCATAGCAACCAAACAAATAAAAACCCAGTGATCATCAAAAAATTCAATACATTCAATTATGGTTCCTACATTAATGATCCAATAACTTATTATTATACTTTTAAATAGTTATAATTTTATATTTACAGGACATCTTTATAAAACTTCATAAAATCAGTCTAAGGGTTGTACATATTAAATGTTTGCTGTTAATAAACCAGAGTACAGCCACTGCAAAGAACTTTTTTTCAGTGTTTTCTATCCTTCATAAATTTTAGCCCTGTTGTGTATGATATTTCAACTTTTTACATATCTTTTAAATGTATTATATTTGTATTTGTCAATGTCATATTCCATTTTGTTTCTTTTGGCATTGTTTACTATTTTGGCTGTAACACTGTAACAATCTTTAATTTTTGTGGATTTGAGCTCTTAGCTGGGTCTGCCCCCTAGCGGCAGAGATGTTGAACTGCAGGATTTAATTAAACTCCCACGTACTTCCTCCACCTAATGACCCCCTTGTGTCCTCTTTGTCTTTGCATCTTTAGTTCATCTACGATGAGGAGGTGTGCTGGTGCGTATTGACCTTTACCATAAAACTCTAAATATATATGACTGAGCTTTTGAAATGAAAAGAGTGACTGTGAAACTGTGTTTGCGTACAGGTGGGAATCTCTCGTCCTGATCCTGATGTATGCGGTCTACATCCTCATCATGAAGTGAGTGTCAGCTTCAGAGAGTTAAACAGCTGGTCGCAGTGATTTACTGAGTCTGTCGTCGTTTGTTACTGCCAGGTTCAACGGCCGGGCCCATCGCTACTTCGACCGTCGAAAGAAGGGCTCGGTGAATCTGGCCAATGGGCTCACAGGAAGCACTGATCTGGAGGATGTCACGTGTGACGCCACTGCAGTCCTGCTTAAAAAAGGTATCAGAGCCGCCTCTGCTTGTCCTCTAAAGTGTCTCGGTGGGCTGCAGTTGTTCATCTCTGCACACTGAAATTTGCATAAATATAAAAGCCGCAGGAGCACTTTCCTTCTATTTCGATTCTGCTCTGTGAAAAGTAGGCAAAGGGTGAGGACAGTACCAAAGGACTACTTGTGCAGACTTTAAGATTTTGTATTCGGTGATTATGACCCTCTGTTTGAACACCGAGCTTCTTTCCATCCAGGAAACAAGCCAGTGTAAAGTTTGAATAAACTGGTAAACTGAATTCATTTACCTTCTCAAACCAAATAAGTAACCCAGTAGCCTTCCCGGTGTCTCTTTAAGAGCTTGAGAGTTGCTTTGGATGCTAGGAATGTCAAAGAGTCAGCCGTTTTGTTTGCTGTCTGCAGCTTTCTCTCTGCCCTCAAAAATAAGTTACAGCTTGAGAACAACAGAAGAGAGGACTGCAAGCTGCCGGCACAGCCTGCTCTGTCAGCTCGTTTTGCACCTGATACTCTAAATGCTGCCCCAGTGAGAAACAGTCGCCCTCCTCACTTGTTACTGGGCAGTAATTTCCCCCCTTTTCCCACCCAAATGAGCATGATTTTATATTGGCATCATATTCATGTGCAGAACCTGCAGTTTTTCCAGGTTAGGTTGGACCTGATCTGATCTTTGGTTTTGCGTTTACCTCGAGGCTCCTTAAGGATTTTGATGCCGTTCTCGTGGACGTATCTCTGCAGCTTTGCAATGACGTCAGGGACAGTGCCCTTGACAAACTGGTGGTGTTCCCTCTGTTCAAGAAGGGGAATCAGAGGTGGTGTTGCAACAGTAGAGGGATCACACTCCTCAGCTGTAGACATAGACCTGGCATAGACCGTCATTGGCTAATGCCAGGGAACTGGTGAGGGGAGTCGAATCCTGCATTCAGAACAAACAATGCTGTTTTCATCCTGGTGATGGAGTCGACCAGCTCTTTATTCTCTTGGAGATATTTGAGGGTGTGTGGGAGTTTCACCAACCAGCCTACGTGTGCTTTATGGACTTGGAAAAGGAATTTGACCACCATCCTTCCCAACATTCAGCCCCTGTACAAGAGAGCTTAATCTGCATTAGCAGCAATAAGTCAGGCTTGTTCCTGCCCTTTGTCCAAGATTCTCTTCATAACTTTTAAGACTTTTATGGGTTTGGTGGTCTCAGAATGTCATCTCTACTTTTTGCCAATGATGTACTTCTGTTGGCTTTATTTAACTATGCCCCCTGGGCCAGTCATTATAAACCATGAGGAAGCATTGATGGAGACCCAGGAGACCATGGAGAGATTATCTCTCTCAGTTTAGGAATGTCTCAGTGTCCCCTAGAGCAGCGGTCTCCAACCTTTTTTCCGCCACGGACCGGTTTATGCCCGACAATATTTTCACGGACCGGCCTTTAAGGTGTCGCAGATAAATACAACAAAATAAAACTAGTACCTGTACCGAAAAAAAGAAGATTTATTCATAACACACGTGAAAAGACCCAGGAAAACCGAGTAAACGATAAAAACGATAACAAAATAACGCTGAAAACCGATAAAAACCCTGAAAACTATACATTTCACACCTGAGCCTCAACTCTCGCGGCCCGGTACCAAACGACTCACGGACCGGTACCGGTCCGAGGCCCGGAAGTTGGGGACCGCTGCTATAGAAGACTTGGAAAAGGGGGCTGCAGAGAGGGATGTCTGGGCATTTCTGCTTGGATGGTTGACCTGGACTTGGATAAGCCAGAAAAAATCAATGGATGCAGATATTTAATTAATTAATTAATTAATTTTGGTTGGGTTGAGGCAATGATGCAACTTGCTGTCTGTGCAGATATGACTCCAGGCTTGTACTTCACTGCGCCTCCATACTGTGTGTTTTACAAACAACAGCTAAGATTTTCCAGTCCAGTGAGGTTTTATATTTAATGTTTTAGAACTATCGGCTCAAACGTATTTATCTGTTTTTTATTTTTCAGCGAACTTCCACTGCACGCCGTCTGTGCTGATGGTGGACGAGTTGCTGTCTGCCTACCCCCACCAGCTGTCTTTCTCTGAGGCCGGCATGAGGATCATGATCACCAGTCATTTCTCCCCGAGAACCCGGCTCACCATGGCCTCTCGGATGCTGATCAATGAGGTACTTACACACTGAACTATTCTTGGATGTGTGGTTTCAGATGCTCCTCACATACTTAGGAGAAATATAAATTTGTCAACTAGAGTTAGCCTGAAAAATCTAGAGTCTTAGCATAAATACAAACCAAATAATTGGGTCTGGGTTTAGCAGAAGATGAAATAAGACGTGGAATGAATGCTAATTGTCTTTTGGATATCTCAGACACCTGTCTGCTGCAGACTGAAGTTTCAGCTTAAATCCAAAGGAAACAACCACAGTTGGAGAGAATATTTATTTCTACCTCAGAGAAAATATCCTGTTTTGTATTTTATGCATAATGACAACATCTCATTGGCAACAAAGATCCGCCTTTACCGAACCCTGATCCTGCCCATTCTACTTTACGGCGCAGAGACGTGGACAATGCTCAAACACGACCTGAGCAAGCTCGAGGTTTTCCAAATGCGTTGCCTTAGATGCGTTCTCGGCGTTTCCCTTCGCGACCGTCATTCGAATGACACCATCCTCACCAGCTGCGGCAGCCAACCAACGATCGGCGACCTAATCCAGCGCCACCGACTCCGTTGGTTTGGCCACATTTGTCGAATGGACCCGAGCCGCTACCCCCATGGCCTACTCTGGTTGACCCGCCCCACCGATTGGAGGGTGCATCGAAATGCACCAAAGAAGACATGGATGAAACAAATCCAGGATGATTTGAAGGCCCTTCGACTTGACCTCGAGCAGGCAAGAACCATCGCCTTAGATCGAAAAGCGTGGAAGATAATTGTTGGTCAAGCAAGAGAACCTGCGGCACCTACAGCAGCGTACTGGTTGCGCGGCAGACCACCGCCGCTGGTCGCCCGCTAAGGACAAGAAGAAGATGCATAATGACAAAATAATTCACGAGAGCAATGCAAAGTGTCCAAATGTTTTTTTTTAATGTTCCAGAGACAAAGACTGATCAACACGACGGAGACTCGAGTCAATCGCATCACGAATGGTGACTCTGAGTCTGCAGCCAGGGCTCAAGGGAGGCGGGGCCTAGAGAATGGGATGGGCGGAGTCGAGCAGGGTGTGAACGGGAGGTGCAGACTTCAGCGGCTGGAGAATGAGACGGAGAATGAAAATGAGGACAACGAGAACAATGAGAATGACGAGGAAGGAGAGGAAGAGGATGACAAAGAGGGCCCCCTGGTGCCCTTTAAAGTTCCAGGTACGTGACGCGATCCGGCTCTCGGCAAATGTTCATTTTTAGCATCGTGTATCGTTAAACCCTGACTACATCTTATTCATTCCAGCGGGTGTGTGTAACAAGCTCAAGTGGCTGGTCATGTGGCCGTTGTCCCTGCTTCTGTTCTTCACGGTGCCCAACTGTGGCAAACGCCGCTGGGAGAGGTGGTTCATGGTCTCCTTCTTCACGGCCACCATCTGGATCGCCGGCCTCTCGTACATCATGGTGTGGATGGTGAGTCCAGTCAGGCTCGCTCAATCACCTCCTGATCCTTTCCCTCTAAACACGGAGACAGTTTCTTTCAAGACTATTAAAACTGTGTTTTTAGAAACGTCTAAATGATTTCATCCGTTTGACTTATGTAACGCTGCAGTCGCACTAGAGAAAACTCTGGTTGGGAGACGGCAACGCGGCCAAAATTGTTTCAGCCATCTGCAGTTCATTTTCAGTCTCATCGCCTTGGAGATGGAGACAATCTGTCCACGGTTTGTAACTGAATGGGGTCAAGTCGCTAATTACATTCAGTCTGTTTGTGATAAACATCTCAAATGTGTTTTTATTTATATACATAAAAGTTAACATTAAATATTTACATTCACAGTCCAGACAGAACCTCGTAGATTTGATACAAAGATGTCTCTATAAATAGTGACTCGTTTCTAACACTGACACACAGCTGTCATTATGTAAAACACACACATCCTTTGATTAAGTGCAGAAACAGAGGGAAACTCTCAGAATTGAAATGCTGTTTCCTGCTTCTGCGTGAGGAGGAATTCCCAGAGAGTCTGTCTCTTCAGACGATGTCTGTCTGTTCTCAGGTGACCGTGATTGGCTTTACTCTCGGCATCCCCGACGTCATCATGGGCATCACCTTCCTCGCAGCGGGCACCAGCGTCCCAGACTGCATGGCTAGCGTCATAGTGGCGCGGCAAGGTACGTTCACATAAGATGCAGAAAGATCAAATGGAGTCGGGAAGCAAAGCAGAAGTCGTAATCGCGTTGTCTCCCGACTGAACACAGACTTTGACAGTGTTTATCTCTTCACCTCAGGTCTGGGAGACATGGCCATCTCCAACTCCATAGGCAGTAATGTGTTTGACATCCTGGTGGGTCTGGGTCTGCCCTGGGCGCTGCAAACGCTCTGCATCAAGACGGGCTCCACCGTGAGTGTTCCCCTGCTCCGCTGGAGGAGCAGAAATGAGTTCATAAACAATGAGACTTTGTTTGTCTGCATCACCGTGAACTGAGACGGTGTTATTTGTCTCATTACACTTTAAAATAAAACAAAAAAACTGCATTTTAAGGTCGTGTTGGATCATTGGTGAAAATGATGTGAAAATGTGCCTCTTTCTCTGTTCTTCAGATCGAACTTAACAGCAGAGGACTCATATACTCCGTGGCTCTCCTACTAGCCTCAGTATTCTTCACAGTAAGTCACAGATTTCTGCAGCTAACACTTTTGAATGCACAGACTTGCGGAGCAATGATATGAAGGCGTCCCTGACAGCTTTAACTTATGTTTCCCAGCCCCGGGGTAAAGACTTCAAACGTGTGAAATGAGGTTTAAACAAGTTACCGTATTTCCCGGACTACAAAGCGCACCTGAATATTAGCCGCACAAGCTAAAATCAGGGGAAAATCCTGTTTTGTACATACATTAGCCGCACCTGACTAAAAGCCGCAGGTGTTTCAATGTTGACTTATCATATGTAAGAGAATATGCACAAAGGGAATTGTCAGGAAAGAGATGGCTGTTTGGAGACACACCCCTTTTATTAATATTTTGAAAAACAAGTTATGGGGACATATTTGCATAACTTTTTAGGTGTATGTACAAGTAGCGGTAATTACAAGTACCAAACATGTACTGTGCTTCATAAATGAGTAACAAATGTAGTACATAACAATAACCTACAGCACACCAGAAAAATAGTTTCGGACTACCTTTTAGGCTCAGATGCAGTGACACGACTTTAACAAGAAGAAAAGTCAGTCATTCGCCACCATCTTTCTCTTCTTCCTGCACTAAAACCACCAAAGTCCTCTTCTCCAGTGTCGGAAACGAACAGGCCCAGGATGGCTTCGTCATCCACTCTCCGCTTCTCTGCTTCGTTGTCACTTTCAAAACCAAACAAATCCTCGTTGTCAGTGTCAGAGTCGAACACCCTCAGAAGGGGTCCAGCCCTTCAAAATCCGTTGGTGATCGTGGATGTTTTCACACTTTTCCACGCTGTCAGATTCCACTGGTGGAGTTGGGCATAACTTGCTTTTCGCAAGTTTATCGCCGCTCATCATCCACACCTCCCGCTGAACGCGTAGCGCTACTTTGAAGTTTGTTTTTCGCGCTACTTGTACGGCACTATGTTGCCTGGCGGATGGACATGTGACCAACATACCACTCTTGAACCCCGATCCTTCCGCCAGGCAACGTAGTGCCGTACAACAGCGGAACAAACAAAACAAATCGTCTTACGATATCACAAAAATCATGGACAATCCTTAGAAAAGCCGCAGGGTTCAAAGCTTGTGCAAAAAGTAGCGGCTTATAGCCCGACAGTTACGGTAATCACACACTCCTATGTCAACCACAGGTTTGAAATGAGTATATTTAGACAAGAGGAAGAGCAAGTTCAATTGCAGCCACATAAAACACCTAGTGTATCGACAAACGCGGGAATTTCATAAAACTGGAGCCAGTTCCAAAGAATGCCATAATTTGCAAATGTCATAAACCTATATTTTATTCACACCAAATATCTTGTAAGCCAAAAAGATGAGAAAACTTAAAAACACATGAGAGCCTGATGGGAGTTTTATGAAGCACTGCTCATCACCTTCTCTGCAGTGAAGCACAGAGGTGGTGGCATCATGTTGTTGGGATGCTTTTCAAAAGCAAGCAGATGGTCAGAAATGAAGGACGAATGAAGGCTGTCAGATGTATATAAGTATGCAGAGAAGTGCAAAAACCTAAAACTGAAACACGACCTGAAGTAAAGAGCTGCACTTGAGCTGGACCGACTGTTCCTGGGAGGTCCGGACAAACCAATAAAAAGGCTCTTTTAAGTCAGTTGCATCCACTCTTCTTATCTTTGTGCGGTGCGTCTCTAATGGTGTCTTCTTCGTTCAGGTCCTCGGCGTCCATTTGAACAAGTGGACTCTGGACTGGCGACTGGGCTTGGCCTGCCTCATCTTGTACGCCATCTTTCTGTCCTTCTCCGTCCTCATCGAGTTCAACGTTTTCACTTTCGTCAACCTCCCCATGTGCCGAGACATCCACTGACCCTCCCGCCTTCTCCTCCTCTTCTTCTTCTTCTACTAATTCTTCCTCTGGCTGATGGGGGAACCTCACCTGGCTTCCAGTTTCATGGCGCCTCCAAACAAAGTCCTACCTATTACTTAATAGAAAAATAGAGTTCTGTATGATTTATATTTGGTGCAATACACACGAGCGGCGGAGAGAAGGACGTCGGATGTTTTGGGGTTATTTTCTGGAGGAAGAGAAAGTGCCAGCGGCGGGATTGCTGCCGATCATGTATAATGAACCAAAACGTTGGCTGGAGTGAACTTAACTGTATTAACGCCGACAATTAGGCTACTGTTGGTGAACAAGCTGCTACTGTAACTGACTGACTGAGGCGAGAAAAGAGAGAAGTCAGCGATTTTTAGCTGGATTGTTTGTTACTCTTTCTACAAGTTTGGATATAAAGCACACGATTAAGTAATTTTTAAGCAAAAACTGGCTTCCTGTGTATATATTAGAAGTACTTCTATCAGCTTTTGTGTGGAATCCTCTTATGCACAACTGGATCGGTCTCGCAAAGCCGAAATATTCTGTGTTTTCCTTTAGGCTCAAAATGCTTCAACACGTCTCCTACCAGCCCACGCAGCATGCCGTACCAGCCACAGCTCTAGCTTTGCACTGTCACAGAGATATTTATCACATAAAGTCTGCTCTTGGCTGTTTTGTTTTTGTTCGTCGTACCCGAGTAGATGTGGGCTTTAAATTTTCCCACACGATGAAAGGGATCTACCTGGAACTGACATCCAGCACCGTCACTTTATGGATTAGAGATTTATTTCTTTTAATATTCTATTGCAAAGCGTCTGCAGGTAAACATGTAACTACTGAAGTTAAACTTCCCTGTAGGCAGTAGACGTCTCGTTTATTGAAAAGTTAGCTTTTAGTCGAGTGTAACGTTATTTCTTAAAGCCAAAAGTATTTTTAGATTAGCCGAACTTGTAGATTTGGACTTAAGAGTCGAATGCACAGTGTGTTTGTGTGTGTGTGTGTGTGTGTGTGTGAGCGCGTGCCACAATCTGGAGCGGATGCAAAGCATGCCGAGGATGTGACTGGGAAGACGTAATCGTGATTTATTTATGAATTAATTTATTCGAAGATCACGTCTGACCTCCAGTTTCAGCCTTTTGGATCGTGTACAGTGATTTCAGTGGAAGCTGTGTACAATGTACTGTACCTAATATATAATCTAAGTACTGGAAACTGACTTGATGTTGTTTATATTTAAGAATAGAACTTTATAATTTATAAGTTTTGTATAGTTTGGAAACGTTGCATTTATATTAGTTGGATTTGGAGACAAAGGATGGAAATGTCGGCCTTTACAAACCTCTCACATGTCCTGATGTGTCGCCCTCACGTGTTAAATTAGGGATGAGATGCAGATGTAAAGGATTTCTTTTTAGGAAAAAGGAAACATCAGACTTTGAACTTCAATTACTGTGCCGTCTCTTGTATTTGAGGCTCGCGGCTCTTCTCTGCGTATTTGAGCACCACTGTTAGAACATTACGGTCACTCTGTTTCAGCATGTGTTCAAAGCAAACGTGGACTTTTTATTTCAGTTCTTGAATCGGATCCATTCAAAGCGTCCCGCAGTCACAGGATGGCGCTGTAGAGCTGCGCCATGCCTTCAGCGAGGCTGCGCTTTGGGTGTGTGGGGGGATATTTTCAGGTAGGCTACATAGTGACATATACTGTTCGGTTTTGCATGCCTCTTTCATAGTTCTGATTATTTTGTGTGTAATTCTAATGCAACATCTAAAAGGCACTGTCTTGATTATGCTGTACATATCAGGAGGAATACGCTATCATAAACGCAGGTGTTGGAATAACTTCTGATGAGCAGTTATATTTGAGATATATACAGTATTTAGGATGTAGGCCTACAGCACTTAGTTTCAGCTAATTCTCGTCATTTTATGCTCATGTCTGTTAACTTGTTTGTAAATCCTCGTTTTTGTTGATGAGGAGCTCTGGGCAGGGACAGACGGACACCCTCACCTTGTTCCCAGTGATCTTCTTGCAATAAATTGATTTACATACACATAATGTTTTCAGATGCATTTATGAGTCATCTTTAAACAGGACCTGTGAAAAAGTTTTCTAAGGAATCCAGTGGAAAACTACACACAGCCTTACTGCTTCGGGAAACGAGAGGGTAGAATTCAGGTGTGTATTAACACAATGCCTCAAGCTTTGAGGGAACATGGCGACCAATTCATCCCAAAGTCGGGCTGTGCAACGCTCAAAGGAACAGCAAAAGTCCAAGTGCTACATCTCAGGCTCTACAGGCCTCGGTTAGCATGTTAAATATGAAAGTAATCAGAAAAAGACTGAACAAGTATCGGCTGTTTGGAAGCGTTACAGGAAAAAAACCTCTCTAAAAAAAAGATGGCAGTACGGCTACAGTTCTGTAACAATGTCCTTCTGACAGACGTTTGGCTGTAATGCAAAGCATCACATCTGGGGAACTCCAAACACAGCATATCAGCACCTACACCTCGTCCCAACGGTCAACGTGATGGTGGAGGGGGTTTGTTTTGCTGCTACACGACCTGTTGTTGACCGTGTAGTCTTCAGTATGCCAAAGTATTCTAGAGTCTGATCGACGGCTGAAGCTCAGCCCAGATTGTTACTTGAAAGAGGACAGCGATCCCAAGCACAGCAGCAAATCTCCAACAGACGTGCTGAAAAAGAATCAAAGTGTTGCAACGGCCCAGTCAAAGTCCAGACATCAACCCGACTGAAATGCTGTGGCGGGACCTCAAGAGAGCCAAACTGTCCCCCGCCTGTCCCGTTTGGTTCTTTTGCCATCAGAATTATTGTCTAAAGGCCAAGAAAGATGCCCAACGGATTTACTTTACCAAATGGACCATCCCGGCCTTGTCGTATTGATCCATTTGATTGACCTTTGTTTTTATTGTTTATTTTATTTTATTTTCAGTTGTTACATACGGGACAGACATGACTGGGGGAAGGGAAAGGGAGAAAGAAAGAGACGGAGGGAAAGAAAAACAGCGGGGAAGAGGAACGGTGATAAAGGGCACAAAACAAAAAAGAGGTGGGGGGACAAAAAATACAGATATATATATATATATATCAATCACCTGGATCACCTGTTGAGAGAGAAAAAAGAAGAGAAAACAAGCAAAACAAGAGAGCAATTTAATAAACATAATCGCGATGATCTATGTGAATATAACAATAAATACTAAATATTAAACATTATTGTGCAGCACGTAAGATCGACAGCGCACAGTGTGCTTTGAGGTAGCAGCCAAAAAGGGTGTCGTTTGTGTGTGTGGGCACCCGTGTGTACACCTGTGAGTGTGAGCGCACTTGTATTCAAAAGGTTCCTTCATGTCATGATCTGCTAGAGGGTGTGGGGGGGCCATAGCCAACATCCAGAGACCCTCAGAGCACAAGAGACCAAGGAAGACCAACGGAGGGGCAGCTGTACCACTCTGCCGGAAAGAGCTGAGGACAGCCCCAGATGAGGGGTCACCCAGCAGCCGCAGAGCAGAAGCCAGAGGGGGTTGCAGTGATGCGTCCGTGAGCTCCGCTGGCAGCCAGCTGTGCCAGAGTGGACCGAGCCCCAGGCCCAGAGGCCGAGGGCACCCCACCCCCTGAAGGGGCCCAACTGAGCCACAGGCACCAGGCCCCGACAAGCAGCCACCAGGAGTGAGTCGGTGCATACCTGAGCGCATAGCCCCGGACACCAAGAACCACCAATGCACCGATGTCTGAGGGCGTCAGCCACTGGCAGTCAGAGTGGTGGGGGGAGATAGGCCTCCATACCTTGGAGGGCCTGAGATGTCCCAAGTGAGGTGGCGTCTGATACCTGACCTGACATATAGACACAGACAAATGGCCACACACAGATACGAATATCCAGACAAGCAGACCACTCCCAACTCCGCAGCAGCAGGGAGGCCCCACATTCCAGACCCCAATCGGATGGCCAACTCCTCCTCCCAGCCCCCCCGCCCCAACGGGCAACAGACAACAGGGGTGTGTGAAGACTCCAAGCCTCCCTCCGCCCGCTCATATGTCAACATGTAGTGTTGATGCATGTTTTTTCTAAGGTGCATTTAAAACCCAGGAGGGCATGGAGCTACCTGCCAGAGTGCAGCAGGTAAGCACATAGTCCCTCCCAAGAACCCTCAATGTCTACGTGTATTTAAAATTGAGAGGTGGGCAACGGCACCAGAGGTGAGGTTGTATTCACTGATGGTCTTCTGGATGCTGTGTGGCATGCCCACCCCCAAGGTCCTATATGTATGTGTTATGAGAGTGTGAGTAATGTGAATGTCTAAGTTGTTGAATAAAATTGAGGCACAGGCAGCCAGAAGGGGACGGGGGGGGGGGGGGGGGGGAGATGCCTCCCCTGCACACCTGCACCCCAAGGCCCTGCATGTGTGGGTGATTGTGGTGGAGCAGGAAGAGGAAGGAAGGGAGGGGCAAGAGGCCCCTCTCTGGGGCCAGCTCCCCCGCTGACCCCAGTAGGCACCCCCACACTCTGGAACCCACGAAGGCAAAGGGGCCCAGGCCCATCCGGACCGGGGCCCACAGCAGCAGCACCGCCCGACCTCCCCACAGAGTCCGGGGCAGCCCACCGTTTGGTTTTCTACACACTGTTTCTGCATTTGGTTTAGCTTTTGGTAAATAAATAAGGACATGATGTAATGTGACATTTTGCATGTATGTATATGTCCTGATATGAAAGATGTATTTTTAGCATGACTGTAGATGGTACCTGGCTTTTAGGAGAGACTGAGAAGGTACAGACTCAGTTTTCTTCCCTGAAGAAAGCAGAAGACTTACTTGGAAAAATTCTCAAGTATTACTCATTGATGGCTGCTTCAGACGGGCTGGTTTTTAATGATAAATGGCCATGAGGTACATGAGTTTGATGGTAAATGGATTGGTACTTGTACAGCACTTTTAAGAACTCAAAATGATTTTTACTACAAGCCTCATTTAACAAATTGCACAAGTGTTTTTTCTATGAGTAAACATTGACACACACTCACACAGCGTCGGGGGCGATTCAGTGCAGCGGCTTCCTCAGAGTTATTTCAACACATAAACTGGAGGAGACGGGAATCAAACCACCGACCCACTCTACATCCTGAGCCACAGGCGTTTCGTTTTTCAGTTCATAAAAGGGAAAACCAAACACACACTCATGGTTGTGATCAGCAGTCTCTCCTCAGATGCACAGAGCCTTTGGCTTTATATATTTACCCAATAAATGTTTACCTGGAGTCAAAGCATCTTGACTTTAAGTTTTCAGTGTTCCTTTGTCTCAAATACCCAGTACAACACTTCTTACTAAATTTAACCCACAATCACTGTGGTCAAATAGTGTGCCACCCTCTAGTGGTTGATTAGATGTACTGCAGAGCAGTTCACTCCACCTGGAATTAAACAGAAGTTCCTGAGAAAGTCACCAACATGCATGTGTTTAATATTTATCTGATTAGCTTTATTATCCAGTGCGACTCAGAGAGTGGGATGATGTGGGAGTTACTGAATCAAGGCTTCGTGTTCATCAAGTAGATGATAGGATGCTGAGACAGGAAGTGTGATACTGCATGAGGAAGTCAGCAGTGGCAAAGAAGTATATGAGGGCAGCAAGACAGCAGTGAGGTGTGCAGTGGAGTGACAGATGGGTTGAAGGTGGGGGCGGGACTGCATCAGGGATCGCCCATTCTTGTTTGCAGTGATGATGGACAGGCTGACAGATGAGGTCAGGCAGGAGTGTCTGTGGACTCTGATGTTCACAGATGTGGTCTGTAGAGAGAGTAGGGAGCAGGTGAAAGAGACTCTGGAGAGGTGGAGGTATGCTGTGCAGAGAAGAGGAATGAAAGTCAGTAGAAGCAAGTGTAACCGGTGTGATTCTGCGTTGTGTCTGATAAAAAAGGTAAAAGAAAGATCTCCAAGTAAATAATTTCCCCTTTCCAGCTCCTCTCCCACGGGGGAATTGTTGTCATGGCGAGTGAGAAGAGCCGTGTGGAAAAGGAAAAAGAGGATCCAAACGCAGGCAGTCGTGAAGGTGTGAAGGTGATTTATTGAACACGAAATGTAGAGAGGCAAACGGCAAAACGGAAAACTAAACTATACTGGGACAACTAAACTACAGAGCATGAACAAGAACACAAACCTGAACATAAAGGAAGGAAGATGATGGTGACAGCAGGGAACACACAGATGAAACATGGTGGAAATACAGACGGACCAGCAACTACAATGACAGAGGACACGACTTAAATACACACAGAGAAACACGGGAATTACACACAGGTGGTGGACACAGCTGGGAATAATCAACAAGACGAGACAGAGGGAAACCTGAACACACTCACATGAGACGCAAACCTTCACAATAAAACAGGAAACGAGAACACAAGACGCAGACCTGAGAGACAGACAGACAGAACGACACATGGAACCTGAACTAAACTAAACGTGAGATACAACCGAGAACAAATCCTTAACATGAATAAACAGAAACATAGAATTCTAATAATAATCATCATTATAATAATAATACTCATAGCGCCCAAAACCACAACAATTATTCAAAAATAAACTAACAATCAAAACTCAAAATACTGGGTCGAAACTGACCCAGAACCGTGACAATTGTAGAAAAGGGGCTGGCATTTATTTTTACATTAAACATAAAGTATGCATTTACACGTAACATATTTGACATAAGATAAAACAAAAACATCAACATGAAATCCGACATACCTGATAAAAAAGGTAAAAGAAAGAAAGACCTCCAAGTAAATAATTTGCCCACTCCAGCTCCTACGACCAAATACAAACAGTGGGGAAGAGGGTTAGCTCAACCCACCACAACTTCCAAGCTAGCAAGGAGTATATATTCATGCTAGCATTTATGCTAAAACACATTTATGATACACACATACTACACACTTATAACATCTAACAAAAACAGGCTTAATAATGACAATAATTGAACTAAAATCGCAATCAGAAACATCCAGGTGGCTAAATATGAATTATATGTGTGTTTTAAAGTGTTGGGAAAGAAATTATACCAACCTCTCCCACAGGGGAATTGTAGAAAAGGGGAGAGGCAAAAGGGGTACACTGTATTTATAGGGTTGCACCAAAGAAGAAGAAGAAAAGAATGAGGAGGGGCTCTAACTGATAATGAACATAACTACAGGCTTGGAGGTCCTAAAAGTCAGGTATGAAAGGAACGGTTTTGTGTAATTATAACAATGTGATTTATGACCCTGTTACACAAGACAGAATTCATGTGTGTGAATGAGAGGAAGACAGTGAAGATGCAAGGAGTTTAAAGACCAGCCAAAGCAGTGCACAACAGAGGTGAAGAAGAGTGCAGGCAGAGTGGAGTGGGTGAAGATAAGTGATTCTAGACAGAAGGATAGCAGTAAGAGTGAAAGCAAAGGTCACAAGAGGGGAGTGGGACCTGCTGTGGTGTATGATTTGAAGACAGTGGTACTGATGAAAAAAACAAGAGGCCTAGTTGAAGATGTTCAGGTTTCACTGGGAGTGAGCAGGATGGACAGAATTAGAAGTACATCAGAGGGACACGAGCAGCTGTGGGGTTTGGAGACAAGCAGAGACAAAGCTGAAATGATTTGGACATGTGCAGAGGAGGGACAGTGGACATACTGGACAAGAAGTGGAGCAGCACATGCAGAGGGTTGGTGTGGCGATAGGGACAGAGGAGACAGAAGCAGATGATCCAAACCAGAGCTGCAGGGAGGGAAAACAAGCAGACCGGCCATCACTTTGATGAAAGAAATCATTTTGTGTGTCTGTTCAACTGTTTGAATCCTCACTTTTACTTCAGCAGGCTGTTAAATAAAAAAAACTTAAAGACGTAAGTATGCACGAGACAGTGCGAGATGTGACGTAATGAATCCCTCAACGTTTAAAGGAAACTCAAGGTAAAGTCAACTTTCATAGTCAACTCTTATCATCTCGGTTAATGATATACTCTCACAACTTTTCTCCCCATAAATATCTCATTTGGAACAATCAGGATATTAAATTTAAGAACAAATCATTATATATTCAGAAATGGGTTGATAGAAATATTTTACTTGTGAGTCAATTACTGAATGATAATGGTCAGTTATTTTCTTATAAGGAATTTTTGTCTGTTTATGATTTTCCTGTCCCTCCAAGAGAATATGCTGTGGTTTTTGATGCGATACCAGATGGAGTGAGAAGGTTATTGGTGTCTGCTCCTAAAGGTAGAAACTGTATTATTCCAGAACTAAATCCCGGTAGCATATACATCTGTAACATCTGTCCTTTATTGAGTGATAAAGCCACAAATCAATGTATTAGACAAATCATTCAAAGAGATATTGTTTCCAAACCTGCAGCTGTATTTTACTGGAACAATATTTACAATGATATAGACTGGAAAAACACTTGGATTCTATCAAGGAAATTTATTATTACTAATAAGATAAGAGAAGTTACTTTTAAGTTGATCCATAGATGTTATCCGGTAATGACATATCTGGTTAAATTTAAAAAAAAATATTGATACTCTTTGTACTTTTTGCAGCAATGCAGAGGAAACAATATGTCATTTATTTTGGGAATGCACTTATACACATGTATTTTGGATTGATCTAAATCATAGGTGTCAAACTCTGGCCCGCGGGCCAAATGTAGCCATACCAAATTATTATTAGAGCTGGCCTACTGGTATTATACAGCTAATGTATATATTGTTTAGTATTAAGCTTTGCTTGTTCCATATTCAGTTTTTCAGCAAAACTTATTTGAGTCCATAAGAAAAGATTCATTCTTAAATCTGGAGGAATAAATATATTTCAATAAATATTAATATTAGCCCGCAACTTTGTTCCAGTTTTGAATTTTGGCCCACTGTGTATTTGAGTTTGACACCCTGATCTAAATAATTTTATAAACACCAAAATTGATTCCTCATGTAAACTGAAGTTTCAACATATTCTATTTGGCCTCTCACATAACGATAAAATAATTCCAGGGAAAAAATATATTATTAATCTTCTGATTATTTTTGCCAAATTTCACATACATTGTACAAAATTTTCTCAACAGCGTCCAAACATATTTGCCTTTAAAGCCCTGTTTTCCAATTATCTGGAGAATCTTAAGAACAGTACTAACTCCAAAGCGTGTAAAACACAAGAGCTGTGTCGAATGTATAGTTTTACTTGACTTACGTGTTGTTTATTTATACCTTGAGCACTTCCTTTTTTCTTTTTTTTTCAGTTATTTTGTTTATCTGTTTTCTCCTAAAGTATACCTTTTTGTTTACGTACTTATATGTGTATACATAACTTGTTCAAGACACTGCAAGCTGTGGAATTTTTCATACCCTTTCTATATTCAACATCACTATGTATGTTTGTTGTTCAATTGTCTAAATAAATGATGAAAAAAAAAAAAACTCAAGGTAAAGTCATGTCTCAGCCAATCAGAAGGAAGCATCGTATTACCGCCCTCCTCCTCTCCCTCCTGTTCCTCCCCCTGCGTCTCCAACACCTCAGCTGTCTAACCCCGAAGTCTCCGTTAAAGGATGTAACCGACAGACACTGGGGGGGACCAGAAGCTCCTCGGTGCCACCGGACAAACCGAAACATCCCGGAGGGTTTTTATCATGGACAAAAGCAGCAGTAACACACCGACGTAGATCAACCACAGTAAGGTTAGTGGACGCAGTAGTTCTAAAACTTTCAGGAAACGCAGGACAAATGTTTGCAGACACGGGTGACGGGAGTTTTCCTCCGTGCTGCAGAGGAACAGCGACACATGCGCTAAAGTCTGTTTATTCTGCGCACTTTGTTTACGCGGCGCGCCTTTTCGCTTCCTTCTGCAGAGGCATCGCTAAAATAAACAGATTTGATCTCAGCAGAAGCATTTTGTAAAGTTCACATGAGGCTGAGCTGCTCTTCCATCATGATCTGAAAGCATAAAGCTGCTGGTAAAAATAAACACATGTTCATGGCTGTAAATCAAACTGCGACTTCAAAGCTTTGGATTTTACTTTCAAATATGATAAAACCCAGGCGCAAAAGTTTTACTTTAGCGACTGTAGAAACCATCACAGTCTTCTTTGTCGGGAAAAAAAAAACAAGATCCCCTCAGGGTGCTTTACTTTTTGGACCTTTCCACTCTTTCTTCCAGGCTAGCAGGATTCAAACGTCTCAATTTGATAATTAAAAAAAAGCCTTCTGACCAAGGCCAGATGATTTACTGGGTGTTGTGGTAAGCAGCAAGTTTTAATACAAAGAATAATTTTATTTCTATGACACTTTGGAAAACACAGAGAAAGAGCTTCACGGTGTAAATAAAAAAACTGGTTTAAAACAATTAACAGACGTGATAGGCTGAGGAAGGTTGTTCCAGGGTTTGGGGGCTACACTACAAACTCAATGTGATCACCTCTGGTTTTAAAATCAGAGCGTGGGACAGTAATGAGACCATGATTGGCTGATCGAAGAGGCTGGTTGCAGCAATTAGATCTTAAAGCTCTACTATATAAGCAGCAGGCCGTCCATGTAGAGCTTTATATGTTAATAACAGGAATTTCAGTGGGTGCCAGTGAAGAGATCCATAAATAAGTGGGATATGTGAGCACTGGCTAGTTTTCTTATCAGCCGTGTTGCTGCTCTCTGCACTAATGGGAGGCTATGGACGACTGAGAGACACACGTGAAGAGAGAATTACAATAATCGAGGCCAGAGAAAAGTTCCAGATGATTAAATAGGAAAGGAACTGATTGAAAGGGTTGATTATTTGCAGTATCTCTGACATGAGGGAAACAAGGGTGAGCTGAGAGATGTGAGATTCAAAATTCGGATGCTGGTCAAAGATGATGCAGAGGTTCTGAGTAGATGATTTGATGGTGCTGGCAGGAGCTACTGTACTGACCTCCTAGGGAAACGTGTCCGTGCCAAACATAAAACCTCAGTTTTACTATAAATGAGATGAAGAAAACTTTGATGCGTCTAACAAAGAATGGCAGAAAATCATTCACTGAGGCATGAGAGGCTGCTGAGGATGTCGGGCTTAACAGGAAAGCATAGCTGTGTATCGTCTGCATACAATTGGCAGGAGATTCCATTAAACCCATTTTTTTTAGGCTTTGAAGTTTAATATGTCACAAAGAATGATATATTTAGTCATGGAGGAGAAAAGGACAAGAGAAGGGATTGACACAAAAGTTCTGTGTGCGGACAATTTCATTCAAAGATTTTATCCTCATCAAAATTAATTTTCAAAGCTGAAGTTGTACCGTGAATGTTACTGTTCATTTTGCAGTGAGGTGCATATGTCTAACGACAGAAGAAAGAACAAAGCTGTCATTCCCAGACGGCTGTGACGGGAGGATTCGTGCAGGTTTATAGCAGCGAGTCTGTCAGCAAACATGTTGATGATATTTAACCTTTTCAGGAAGATTCTCAGCTACTGCTCCGCTAAATGTGACACAACCAAAAAAAGGTCATAAAAATAATTTTAACAATGTTTGTGAGAGGCGTCGTCTTCACTTCCCTTTTCACTTCACAGTTTATCAATGTGACAAACACACAAATGTGGATATATGTTTTATATATATCTATAAAACATATAGATGTGTTATATATAAAAAATGTATAACACATAAACCACCATAAGCACAGATGATAGGTTGGCTATGACTGTATGCACAGACAAGTTCTTCTTTATCTGTGCATGCAAAACAAACTAATCACATTAGACTAACGAGAAAAATGTAAATACATGGCAGACGGTGCACCTTAATACACTAACAGTGATAATAATAATAGTGAAATAATGGAAAAATAGCGACGTTTCCTTGCTCTACCAAATGAGTTACCTCACTCGCTATTAATCCTTCCTCAGCTTTGATCCTTTTATTCCCTCCAATAATTTTCACACAGTCCCTCACTTGTTTAATCCACAGGTTGGGTTTTGTGGGGGTGTTCCTGAAATTGAAAGAATTTCTGTATCTTGCAGCAACATGTCCCAGCTCGCTTTCACAACTGCAGGAAGTGATTGTATCCAAAAAGACGTCTGCACCTAAATGCATATCCGACTCTTTCTTTCCTAAACAAATAGTTAGCTGATGTTTTTTAGAAGAGGCCTAATAAGCTCCCAATTTCCTCATCTAAGCTTCTTTGGAATCTGTTAAGGAGATTAGTTTTACTGCATTTTTGGCACTTTGCAGCCTTTCTACATGCTGCACAGGGGAAATGACTCAGCAAAAAGGTTTTTAAATGAGAAATAACTCGCCAGATTGTCAGATTTGGGTTGTGAAGCTGATGTTGTTTTTTTGTCTGCATTGGCTTTAGAAGAACAGAGTTTTTGTTTAAATCACATCTGCCTGCAGCTTCAAGGCAGAACTGAAAACTCCAAACAGGTTTATGGAAAGTGACGTCAGGCTGGCTGGACGGGGAAACGGCCGCTCGAGTCGGTGCGAGAGGAAAGCGTCCGGTGGGGGATGTTAACACTGAGCGCTTTGATTGCAGCCTCACTGATGTCGGCTGGGATCCTGCAGAAACGGGCTGGGTTCTGGTTTTCCCATTTTGGCTTTGCGCTGACTGAAGATTTCAAGTAAAGAAAAAGTCTCTGGTTGAACATTTAAGTGCCAGAATTTATCAACGAAACTCGTTTGTTTCATTTGTCTTGAGGGAATTCAAGTGTTTAAACATTTCCATGACTCGATTGGCTACCGTATATAACATTACAGCCACTGATAATAGAGACTAGACCAGAATTACTCTTCAAGGAAACAACATTGATTGCATTCATCGTAATGAATCATTGCAGCATCTTAGTACCTACAGTGGGGGAAATAATTCCAATATTTGCTGAATTTGTAAGTTTGCTCACCTACAAAGAAATAATTTTATTTTAATCACCTAAAAGTTTGATTTGATTTGCTTGTTACTGAGTATAATGAGTATTTAATCACATGCAAAACATGACTTAGTACTTGATGGAGAAACCCTTAAAGCAGTAAGATGTTACTTGGTCAGGTTTGTAGACTTCTCATGAGATATTTGGGCCCCAACTCACCACAAACTCTCTGAATCATTCAGGTTTCTTATTTGCCGCTTCTCACTTTGAAGCTTGAGGTCTGGAGGCTGGCTAGGCCACTTCGTGAAAGGCCTTCTTTAGCTCCCTGTTGTTGCTGTGGTAGTATGTAGGCCCATCGTCTGCGTGAGGAAAGGAGCTTCTTGTCCAAGATGTGACATACATATTGTGATCTATTGGCCCCTCAATCCAGCAAAGTCATCCTGTAGACCAGGGGTCTCGAACTCCAGGCCTCGAGGGCCGGTGTCCTGCAGGTTTTAGATGTGTCCTTGATCCAACACAGCTGATTTAAAGGCTAAATTGCCTCCTCAACATATCTTGAAGTTCTCCAGAGGCCTGCTAATGAACTAATCATTTGAATCAGGTGTGTTGACCCAGGGTGAGATCTAAAATCTGCAGGACACCGGCCCTCGAGGCCTGGAGTTCGAGACCCTTGCTGTACACTAAGCAGAAAAACAGCCCAAAGCATGACGTTTCCTCTCCGTGCTTGACTGTGAGGATGTTTCATCGGCTGCTTGCTGCCATTTGTGTGTTTTAATCTATAATAAGTAAGCCAGCAAAACTGCAAAGCGCTCATTCAAAAATAATTACAGTCACAATGTTAAATGCACTGCTGCTATTACTGTATCGTGAGTCTTTGTGTTGGGAGATGAGGTCGTCTTCTGCTGAGAAACACCTCCAGATGCTGATTCTGAGAGGAGAGTCTTACATTTATACAGACACAGAAGGAAACAAAATGTGTTTAACTTAAATTAAGGGTTCTCGTTCTCTCCCAATGCATTCTTTGTGATTTTTATCTCATGAATATGTAAAATTTTGGCTGAGCTACAATAAAATTATTGGGGTATTTTTCTAGAGTGGGAAGTCTTGTGTAAATTCAACATAATGTTCAAGTTCAAGTTCAAATTTTATTCGCCACATGCAGTGGCAGGTTGCCCTACAGTGGAATGAACCCGCCCCCCGACCTTACACACATGACACAGACATCACATGGGGATACAAGTCAGAGAACAGTTGCATTACAGAAAAACCACTGAAATGTACACTACAATGGGAAAGTACAAGAGGAAAAAAAGAGACTTCTACTCATGCTGGGCTACAGGAGGACAGCATGAGAACAGGAAACAAAAAAACTCCTCTGCACAGAAAGCACATAAATGTCCACAGTACAATGTGGATTTAAGTTGATGTTTTGTCCTTGATGACAGAACGGCAGAAAATCCCTAATGAAGTAAGAAAACTTTCAAACCTGTTTCAAACACATTTTTCATATATGTGTATATGATATGAAATATACACCTGATTATAGGAACTACTCATAACTAAAGCACTTTGGAGGTGCTGGTAGGCAGATTTGGCACAGCTGGCCAGATATTTTTCAGTTTTCACACGTCATGTTAAGCCAATTCTAGCCAGCTTCTAGATGCACTTTGTCTTTAACCCTTTAAAACCGGTCGGAGCGGGCACGCTCTGTTTTGCGTAACTATTTTTAAATCTCGGTAGCTCTGCAACCACGTAAGCTAGCGCAATCATTTTTTTTGCATATGAAACCGGAGGAGTTGTACTTACATCTTATGCCATCAGCTTGTCCTCGGTCACAGTTTCCTTCCACATATAGCTTTGCAAAAATTGCATAAAAGCACTTGCAGCTACAAAGACATAATATTCCAGAAACACGCTTTGCCGATCCGATCAGCTGTTCGTAACACTTCCTACGTTGGAATAGACGTCAGCACGAACTTTTGCATGTCCGCCATGACCTGCCCGAAACCGGAAGTGACGTCATTTTCGCAGAAATGTAGTTTTTTTTTTACCATCAGGGCCTCATGAGCCTATAGTGGTGTTTTTAAAAGTTATCTTTGACTTTATCACTTTCTGTGTCGTTTCTGGGATGCTTAGGACTCATATTGCACTGCTGGAAATAGTTTATTTTGATGCATATGCTGCTTTTTTGCAAATTTGCATTATAATATTTATTTTTGTTTTTCCTGCAGTATATAAAAATTGGTGTATTTCAAAAATAAAACTATGAAGACACTTAAAATAAATTTCCTGTGGTGGGAAACTATTTTGTGCAACTTTTTTGTATTTACAGTTTTGAGGGATAAGCCTCTTAAATTTCTCTAACTAGAAATATATGTTAAAAAAGCAAAAACAACTTTCAATTTTTTTTGTAGTTTATTGCACTTTTTTGCAATTTATGTAATTACTATGCACTTAATGCAGACATATTATTAAAATCTGGGCTGTAATGGTTGTATTGATGTATAGCAACTTGAAATGCTCCCAAAAATGGCTCCACAGCATGTAAAAATATAATATAAGCTCTGGCGGACTTGGTTCTATGGTAGGTCTTAAAGGGTTAAGGCCACATCTTAAGCACTGGTTACAGGCTGGTTTGGGTTGACGTGAGTGTCTAGTGTTTGTTTACCCTTCTCTTCCTTATCTCATTTGGAAATTCCCAAACTATCTGCTCCATCTTCCGCCCCTTCATCTTCCTTTCTAGTCTGGTAAAGTCCGGAAAGCATCCGAGCGTTTGCACCGAGGAGCTCACAGCTCAGCTCCATCCAGTGTTTCTGTTACTAATTTAAAGGGGAGCAGCACAGGGAAAAATATCCAGGCTTTTCTCAGCTGACCTTTCGTTTGGAAAGTTTTGGCTGGGCGTTGCTGGTGCCTGACACGGTTTCTAACCATGATTTAATCCTGTGGCACTCTGATTATATGTGAAGCTGGATTTGTCTGATTGGCACTTTGAGTATTTTCAGGAGTCTCCTAAAGCTGTGATTAGAGGTCAGGCTGTTGGTCCACTTGGTGTTTGACTGACAAGAGATTCATAAACAGCTCATGGAAAAAATGAGAGTAATCCAACCCTTCTGTCCTCCTTTTAAAAATCTGTGAGTGATCAGATTCTTCAGGTCCTCCCTGGGCCAGTGGGTTTAGCTGAACTCACCAACAACCACTGCTCTGCTCTGCAGCCACAACGAGTCACTTAACGATCTTCCTCTACTGTAGTCGATCCTTTTTAAACAACTCCTTTGCCCTGTTTTGATTAAATGTACCTTTCAAATCAAACGCCCTCTCAGTCCACCTCCAAATGGCTGTTTCCTGCATACACCCACACCATCATCTGGTTTGCCTCAGAGCAATAACGTGACCCACGTGTGGGAGTTCTTATCTGCAGCTGCCTGCAGCCCCCCATCGCCATGCTCTGCTGTTCTGACAGCATCACGGACCCTGTTTGCCTTTTTGTTTGTCTGTTGAGAGTTTGAGTAAAGTCACACTTCATGCCGTCTTTGACAGTTTGAATAAAAACCCACTGGAAAGACATTTATTTAAGACCGGCTGTAAAGAGAAGTGAGAAAATATCACGCAGTTTCACAGCAGTTTGAAACATTAAATGAATATTTTCCATTTTTATAGGTTGAACATGGTTGGAGGGGTTAGTGTTGGAGTGCATCAAACAGATGATAGTTACTGTTTGCTATTGTATTTTATGCACTCTGAAGCTTTAACATTAGTATTTTAAATGCTGTTATTGTTTTTGAAGCCAGATGTTGTTAGCTAATGCTATCAAGCTTGGTTAGCAAGCTGCATTTCTTAACAACGGGAGTCCAAGCGGAGACACACATATTGGCTAATTAGGGCTAATTAATAGGGATGCACCGATACCGTAAAATGTGTTTGTACTCATACTCGTAAAAGTTAACCGATACCATGAACCGATACTAACTTATTTCATTAATCAGAGGGTGGCTTGTCATTTTTGTTGTAGTTTTTTAGATTGGCCACTAGGGGGACATCCCGCGCTAAACGGGCACAGGGTTAGGCGAGTGAGACTGGCGGCTCCAGATAAAAAAGAGAAACTGGAGGCTGCTGTAGCTAGGCTAAACAAAATGTCAGCAGTGTGGAACAGCCAACTTTAACTCAGGTTTTGGAAAAGCGATGAAAAATGTCAAGAGAAAATCCACAGGCAGTTAAAATAACAGAGGCTCTGACTCATTTTATCGCTCTGGATGACCAGCCAATGCCGGCCGTGGAAAACATAGGATTGCACCGTCTTCTCAGCATACTTGAACCGCGATATGAAATATGGACACTCTGCAATAATTTAAAAGTTTATTTTATTCTCAAACCTAATTTGTATTTATTTTATTCCAAACAGAAGTGTTTATTTATTATTCTGAAAGCTCGAGACAGTGCCAATAGTTCAGTGATATTTTGTTAACTTACAATGTGGAGACTCTGCAATAATTTAACAGAAGTGCTTATTTTTCACTTGAAATTTTTTTGTGGTCATTTTTATTACGATTTTATTTTTTATCGGCAGAGAATAAAATAAAACCTGTCTTCCAATTAATTGCATTTGTGTGTGTGTGTGTGTGTGTGTGTGTGTGGTAGAAGTATCGGTTTTTGTACTCAGTATCGGCAAGTACTCAGATCCAAGTATCGGTATCGTATCGGTTTGAAAAAATTGGTATCGTTGCATCCCTACTAATTAACATACAAAACCCAAGAAATTCACTCATTAGATCTGAAGCACAGCAGCTTTAATATTAGTCCAGTAAGATCATATGAAGTCTGTGTTTCGCTTCCACTGTTAACACATAAGAAGCATTAAAAGTTGAGTTCAATTGTGTCACACTGTGAACTGGAAATTGTTATCCATACTTTATTTCATCACATCTGGATTCTTGTAATTAGTGGTTTACTTAGGTAAACTTCCTTGGAACATCTGCAGGTTGTTCAGAGCGCTGCTGCGCGGCCTCACATGTCACACTGTTGCTCATTCAGTTGCATTGACTTCACGTCAACTTCAAACTCCACTAAGACTTTTAGAGCTCTGCATGGACGAGTAGAAGCATATATCAGTGAACTTTCACACCCATACATCCCCAGCAGGTCCCTGAGGTCATGTGACCTAAAGGAGACAGAGCTTTTGCAAGAGTGACCTCCGACTCTTGAACTCTCTCCCACCGAGCCTGAGATCTGTGGACTCTGCTTTTGAGGAACTTTTTACTCGGATGTTTAAGCTGTTTTCCTGTCGACCATTCTTTGACATTATCTTGAAAAGTGCCATATAAATAGAATTTTATTACTTTAAACACTTTAATTTCACTCGAATTTTAACCCTTTGCACTGTTGTTGTGTTACAATAGTAGTGCTGACTATGTTTTGTAGCTTGCGTTGCGTGTATGATCCTGTTATCAGTGTGGCACAGAGCTTCATTCCTGACTGCATTCAGATGGAAAATTCAACACCGCAGAGCTGAAATACAGTGTGACTGTAACAAGCTACGGTTTGGGTGAATTGTTATGGTTGAGTGCCTTTAGCATGAATTCTTTTTAATGCCCAATAGACAGTAAAAACATGGACGTATCTTCCGGGACAGAAAAAATAAAGTGAAATGATTTGAAATAAACTTGCGTTCTGGCTGAAGGCCATCGGATGGCGAAAGCTGTGGTTGAAAAACATTTCCGGTCCTGGGAAAACGGCATTCCAACCCCTGACATCTGTAAACACTTTCCTGCTGCATTAATGGACTCAGTCACTCATTTCGGTCCATTTTGTAGATCTTGGTCATGGTATGCTTCAAAACAGAGGATTATCCGTGGTATGCTCACTGGCTAATGCCCTATAATTGAAACCGAGATGGTAACAGTGAAAACGTTCATCGTAGTGCTCCGAAAGGAGACTTTAGAAACAAATCACTGACATTACGGCAACTACAGCTGTGGGTTCGTGGGTTTTTTTTTCCTTTTTTTTATTCAAATCAGGCAACAAAGTATGTATCTCATTTACAGTGACATTTTTTTTTCCTCTTTTTCCCCCTCCCTTCCTTCCTCTCCCGCTCCTTTTTACATAAAATATAATTACCATTATATAAAGAATCATATATCTATGTCTATACATAAATAAGTATATACAGAGGAGGGGGAGAGGAAAAAAAAAACCCAAAACAAACACCCCCCCCCCCCCCCCCCAAAAAAAAAAACAAAAAAAAAACAAAAAAAACAAAAGACAAAAAACAAAGAGAACAAACCAATACACCTGCCCAGACCAATGTATATAATCTTGGAGCAGATATGGGAGGAGGACATCCCTCCCAGTTTTACGTATTAAAGTAATCTATAAAGGGTTGCCAAATTAGGTAAAACTGTTTAACATTATCTCTCAATGAAAATTTAATTTTCTCCAACTGTAAATGATACATTGTGTCTCTTAACAAAGCAGAATGAGTTGGGGGGGCTTTATTTTTCCAATTTAGAAGTATAAGGCGTATAAGGCAATGTTATAAAACTCAGAGCACGAATTTGTTTATTATTTAAGTATTTAACTGTAGCTACACCAAATAGTGCCATTACTGGGTCTGGGGGGAGCTGTTTTTTAAAAAATATCAGACAAAGTTTTAAATATTTTAGACCAGTAGGTAGCGATAAAACATATGTGACAATAAGGCAGAATTCTGGCCACATCGATCACATCTTGAGTCAGCCCCTGGAAACAACTTTGAAACCTTCGTTCGAAGTCTGGGGAAAGAAGAGCCACCTCTGGTGATTTTATGGGCTCACTTCTAGTTAGTTTTCGAATGAGGATCGTCTGAGGGTAGGGATGCAACGATACCGATACTGGTATCGGGTATCGGGGCGATACTGTAAAATGTGTGCGTACTCATACTCATAAAAGTTAACCGATACTATGAACCGATACCAACTTATTTCATTAATCAGAGGGTGGCTTGTCATTTCTGTTGTAGTTTTTTAGATTGGCCACTAGGGGGACATCCCGCGCTAAACAGGCACAGGGTTAGACGAGTGAGACTGGCAGCTCGGGATAAAAAAAGAGAAACTGGAGGCTGCTGTAGCTAGGCTAAACAAAATGTCAGCAGTGTGGAACAGCCAACTTTAACTCAGGTTTTGGAAAAGCGAAGAAAAATGTCAAGAGAAAATCCACGGGCAGTTAAAATAACAGAGGCTCTGACTCATTTTATCGCTCTGGATGACCAGCCAATGCCGGTCGTGGAAAGCATAGGATTGCACCGTCTTCTCAGCATACTCGAGCTGTGATATGAAATTCCCAACCGCCCACACATCAGGGAGATAATGGTGCCAAAACTTCCTAAAGAGGTAAAGACAAGCAGTGTGTGCGCGATGTCAGTCCTCGGTTTAACGGCACAGTGGACTGATGATCCACGGGCAGATGGGGAGTTCGTTCGTCAATGCCAAATACTTTTGTTATTTTGTTTGTTTGTTTACAATATGGACACTCTGCAACAATTTAAAAGTTTATTTTATTCTCAAACCTAATTTGTATTTATTTTATTCCAAACAGAAGTGTTTATTTATTATTCTGAAAGCTCGAGACAGTGCCAATAGTTCAGTGATATTTTGTAAAATTACAATGTGGAGACTCTGCAATAATTTAACAGAAGTGCTTATTTTTCACTTGAAATTTTTTTGTGGTCATTTTTTAATAAGATGTTATTTTTTATCGGCAGAGAATAAAATAAAACCTGTCTTCCAATTCATTGTGTGTGTGTGTGTGTGGTAGAAGTATCGGTTTTTGTACTCTGTATCGGAAAGTACTCAGATCCAAGTATCGGTATCGTATCGGTTTGAAAAAATTGGTATCGTTGCATCCCTAACTGAGGGTGATAATTTTATTTGCTGTATTGCTTGAGAAATTTCCTGAATTTTCCTCCCAGAAGAACGTTTTCAAAAAGCTTTTTTTTTTTTTTTTTAAAAAATCATCTGGATCATACTTTCATCGCCAGGTCTCTGTCTTATAATGTCTTTCTTAGGTTGGAAGCTCTCACAAAAAAAAGGTAATTTTTGATGGAGCTGTGAAGAGGTGCTCATCTTGTTTTCCTACATTACCCAGCATGCTCTGCGATCCATCAGCTGCTCAGAGGTTTGTGTTGTGGAAACACATTCATCAGATTTCATTGACACGTCAGCTATTATCACATCTTTTACCAAATCGACAGCAGAAGAAGACAAAGAAAGTAAAGTTCACGTCATGTGTGTTTCTCCTGACATTCTTCGTTTGTGAAAATGAAACCACGATGGCTGAGGCAGACGATCGGTTCTGTTTAGAGAACGTCAGGAAATGGGTGCAGTCTCTGCACAGTTTATATTAGAGCTTCACCAGCATTTGTTTGACTTCACTGTGGATTATTCAGGCTGTAACTAACAAGTATTGCTCAGTCATTAGAATCATTTTATTCTTGTTTTGTCTGTAATAAAACCCACAGCAGCCAAACCCTGTTGCAGCAGATGATTCAGGGTCATCTTTGCATGTCTGACTGAAGCATTCAAACATCATCACTGAAATACGACGTAGAACATCTGAAGGTCGTCACTTCAGAAGCCAGATTCAGAAATAATCCCTGCAGAGCAGTTTCCTGCATGTAACTGATTTATGCTTTTCTTTCTGCTGTAACATTTTTAAATTTATGGCTACATGTATTAAGCTGTTGTTTTATCACCTTGTAAACTTTTTGTTTCATCTTAGCAAACAAATCTGATTTCCAATATAAGATAAGATAAGATAAGATAAAACTTTATTAATCCCTCGGGTGGGTTCCTCTGGGAAATTTGTTTTCCAAAAAGCACAGCACCGACAGAAGTTACAGAGTTAAGAATATTATATATATATATATATATACACACACATATATAAATACAAAGACATATATAGATAAAATATACAAAGGGGATAAATAGAATAAATAGGAATAAAAATAAAAATAAAAATAAAAATACAAGTGAATTGCACATTTAAAGTATTGAGGTCTATTGCACCGCTGATTATTAACAAAAGTATTGCACAAAAGGTAATTGCACAGTGAAGTGAAGAGGCACTACAGCTTAGTTGTTTCCCCCCTCCTTTGTCCTCCTGTTTCCCCTCCCTCTCCCCTCCAGAGAGGAGTTAAACAGTCTGATGGCGTGTGGGACAAAGGAGTTTTTAAGTCTGCTGGTTCTTGTCTTTGGGAGAAGCAACCTGTCACTGAACAGACTCTTCTGGTTGTTTATGGCTGTGTGCAGAGGATGCCCAGCATTGTCCATAAATAAATAAATATAGACTGTATATAAAAGATGGATGAGATGTCTCCTGTCCAGACAGTGTGATGAAACGGGCGCTGCCCTGTGTGCTGCTGACACAGCACTTGGACTTGAGGCATTGCACTTATCCCTGCATTTATCCCAGTAGTTTGGAAATTCCCAGGTTAGAGCAGCCAAAGAAAACCCTCGAGTAACCAAACAGTTTCAGTGACTAAGATGACCTCATTTATGACCAGTGTTGGTCAAGTTACTTGAAAAAAGTAATCAGTAACTAATTACCGATTACCTCCCCAAAAAAGTAATCCAGTTACTTTACTGATTACTTATTTTCAAAAGTAATTAATTACTTAGTTACTTTTTAAAAACACGATTTACAACCTGAATAGGTAATAAAGTGATAGATCTTTCAGCCCAATTCTACTTTTTCTACATAATCATCATACAAAATGTAATCAAATGGAAAAGTCTCTTTTTAAAACTTGTTTTATTAGTTATTAGTTTATTAGTTATCTTTTAACTTTATGCATCAAGCAAAAATTTAATTATATGCAACATTCTCTGACTGGAAGAAATTAGTTTAACATTTAAACCTATTTTCTGCACATTCCAGCACATAAAATAAAATATTTTGTGTGTTTACACTCAGTCTTTCAAATAGATGCAAGTAAAACACAGCAGAAAATAAATAAAGTCACAGACTAGCGGTCCTGTTGCTCTATTTTCACCTGTAAAGCAGGAGTGGGGTAGGCGGAGGGTTACCCTGGTGCAGGTGTGCAGCGGTCAGTGGAAGAATCCGCGAGTTTCTCTGTGAGTTTCCCATTACGTCGTAGCTACTCGGTGCTTGTTTGGAAGTTTAGGGGTTTTTTTCGCTGTAAAAAGAAGTTTTCTTCCCACACACAACGGACACTAATGTTTTTGTCACTTTTTATGGAATCAAACTCAAAGTAAGGTCAGTACTTCCACGCTTTAAACGCTGCACGCTCATACTCTCTCTGCACTCGATATATGATCCATTGTTGATCTGCACACAGCTGTTGTCACGAACGTCGCACTCGCTTACGTCACTGTCATGAGACATTCTCGCAAAAAAATCATGGTTTTAGTAACGCAGTAACGCAGCGTTCCTACGGGAAAGTAACAGTAATCTAATTACCATTTTTGCAATAGTAATCCCTTACTTTACTTGTTACCTGAAAAAAGTAATCAGATTACAGTTACTGCCCATCTCTGTTTATGACCCCACTATATTTCATACAGAAGAAATTTTATGTAACAATATTGCAACAATAGAGTTTAGTTCTGCATTAAATCTGTAGATGCGCTGTAGCCGCAAACCTTACAACATAACCTGAACTGCTCCTCCCTAAAGTGTCACGACATCCTGCACAGATATAAATGCTGGGAATAGCCTCCATCACTTGTAGATAAACAGCAGAGTCATAAATTCATTGAAAAGTGACCTAAAAACTCTTTTCTTAACATGTTCCAACATAATGTACAGTGCATAATAAATGTGACAAATGTCATTAAAAAACAAGAAAACATAAATATTTTAAAATCTGTCAAAAACCCAAAATTTTAAAAATTATTGCATAACAACAACACTGATGATTCTGGGTTGTAGATGTGTAACATTGGGATATTTTGCAGCAGTAAATCATCCTGCTGCCGGTTTGTTATCTGTGGTGGAATTAAAAAAAACAAAACAAAGCTTCTTTCTATTGTCCTTGAAACACAAAGGGTCCATTTTTGTAAACTTGTAGTTTCCCAAATTTATGATAGGAAACATTTTTATGATTAAAAATATCCCAAATGCCGCCCCCCTCCAAAGTTGCATGAAAGGAGTTGAGGTGGGTTAGGCATCCGATTGCAATGCTTCCTGCGTGTGGCGCTCTGAGCATGTCCTAAGAAGAACGCTCTGGGACAGACTCGGGACACGGCGGAGAGATCGTATCTCTCAGCTGGCCTGGGAACGCCCCTGTGTTCCTCCGACTGAACTGGAGGAAGTGGCTGAGGAGAGGGAGGTCTGAAAATGGACAGTTGGATGGTTAAAGGCTCGTGTAATAAAATGTCTCAATAAGTAAAATTAAATAAAAGTCAGTAAAAATACAAATTTAAATATGATACAATAAATCAGTGTTTAAAAACCTGATAAAAATATAATTGAATCAGAGCAGTACTGCAGACAAATACATGAAGATTCGTAGTTTTATTCAAACTGTTGCACCAGGATATGTTCTGTATTATATTTCATTGAACCGAGGGTGGGTTCGTTGAGGCACCATAAAGTGTGGATGAGCTGGTCGTCACTTTCCTGACCTGAACCTGCGGACTGTGTCAACCCTCTGAGGGGTGGGGCTAATGGCTTCCTGTTTGAGGGAGATAAAAGTGGATGTGTAGACTGATGGACAAATGGCGCATCGCCCTGATTCACCAGGACTATGAACCTCTGCAGGAAAGGGAAGTGCTAGTCTTAATAGTTTCAGCCTGGCTGCAGAGAGGGGCAGGTCGATGGAAAGATTCAGATACAGAGACAAAGATAAAGACCATAAAAGAGATTTTAAAAATGTGCAGGCCTGTTTCTGTTTTCACTTTATGGAAGTTAAAAACCACCAGACATTTACGTTTTCTCATATTTGGAGACATGAATTTTCGATGGGTGGGGAAGGAAAGCAGCTGTGTTGGAACTGAGGCCGTCCGGGATGGAAAATAAATTATGACGGGATGAGGACATGAGAACAGGATGAAGAGAGTGAAAATGTGATACGGTGAGGAAACGGTGGAGACAGGTAATCAGAGGACAGCAGTTCAGCCCAAAATAAAAAAGGGGGAGGGGGGAGGGGAGGAGAGTGACAATCAAAGATTCCCAGCAGACGAGCATCACTGTAACCCCGACTGTGGCTGAAACTGGAATTTCCTCTGGGTGCACCACAGCTCGAGTGTCTGAAGTGAAGCATGTTTGTGTCCCACAGAGACGCTGACCTAAAAGGGAGAAGGACCGAGTCCTGCTGACAGGAAGACAACATGGCCTCCAGCTCGCAACCCAGAAATCCTTCCTGTGGACTCAGAGACAGGAGCAGCAGTTTCTTTAAGGTAAGGACTGGACGGCTCTGTGGAGACATAGCAGAGCAAAGATCATGCAGGAAAGTAAGTCATCACATCTGTGTGGCAGATGCTGAATTTTATGAAACTATTTAAACTATTTTTTTTTACCTTTTGGATTAATTGAACAAACAAACTGTAGCTGAGATGATTTAGATTAACCCTTTAAGACCTACCATAGAACCAAGTCCGCCAGAGCTTATATTATATTTTTACATGCTGTGGAGCCATTTTTGGGAGCATTTCAAGTTGCTATACATCAATACAACCATTATAGCCCAAATTTTAATAATATGTCTGCATTAAGTGCATAGTAATTACATAAATTGCAAAAAAGTGCAATAAACTACAAAAAAATTGAAAATCGTTTTTGTTTTTTTAACATATATTTCTAGTTAGAGAAATTTAAGAGGCTTATCTCTCAAAACTGTAAATACAAAAAAGTTGCACAAAATAGTTTCCCACCACAGGAAATGTATTTTGAGTGTCTTCATAGTTTTATTTTTGAAATACACCAATTTTTATACACTGCAGGAAAAACAAAAATAAATATTATAATGCAAATTTGCAAAAAAGCAGCATATGCATCAAAATAAACTATTTCCAGCAGTGCAATATGAGTCCTAAGCATCCCAGAAACCACACAGAAAGTCATAAAGTCAAACATAACTTTTAAAAACACCAGTATAGGCTCATGAGGCCCTGATGGTAAAAAACTACATTTCCGCAAAAATGACGTCACTTCCGGTTTCGGGCAGGTCATGGCGGACATGCGATAGTTCGCGCTGACGTCTATTCCAATGTAGGAAGTGTTATGAACAGCTGATCGGATCGGCAAAGCGTGTTTCTGGAATATTATGTTTTTGTTGCTGCAAGTGCTTTTTATGCAGTTTTTGCAAAGCTATATGTGGAAGGAAACTGTGACCGAGGACAAGCTGATGGCATAAGATGTAAGTACAACTCCTCCGGTTTCATATGCAAAAAAAATTATTGCGCTAGCTCACGTGGTTGCAGAGCTACCGGGATTTAAAAATAGTTACGCAAAACAGAGCGTGCTGCTCTGACCGGTTTTAAAGGGTTAAGGGTGATGTGAAAACCAAGATAACTGGTTGATTGGACGGATCAGGACAGGAAACGATGAATGTCTGTTTCATATTTGAAACTTATTTACACATTCAATTCAACTCTGTTTACATATCACCAAGTCACAACAACAGTTGCCTCAAAGTGCTTTATATCGAAAGGTAAACACCCTACAATAATACAAAGAAAATAAACAAAACCCAACAATCATGCAACTCCCTGTGAGCAAGTGCTTTGGCGACAGTGGGGAGGAAAAACTCCTGTTTTACAAGAAGAAACCTCAGAGCAGAACCAGGCTCAGGGAGGGGCGGAGCCATCTGCTGTGACAGGTTCTGGGTTTGGGGGAGGAAGTGAGGACAAAGACATGCTGTGGAAGAGAGCCAGAGATTAATAATAACTAATGATTAAATGCAGAGAGGTGTGTCAACACATATCAGATAAAATCCCAGATGTTGGCTGTGAAAACAAAAAGTCCGCCCACCTTCTGTTTGCAAGGCGCAGCCAATCAGAAGAAAGTTGCCTTAAAGAGGAGGAGTTAAAACAGCTTGTTTCAGACAGGAGATGAAGATAAAGAAGGCTTATGTTGAACATTTAGTTATGCAAAGCCACCCCAGTAGATTTTAGAATAAAAACATGAAAGTGAACAAGAATTTCTGCTTTAAGCTACAAACTGGTGTCATAAAAGGTTCCCCGCTGGCAGCAGCTGTTTGGCTGGTTATCATGCACACCCCTCAGATAATTAACATAATTATTCTGTTGATAATTAGGTATTTTTCTGAGTGTTTTAAACTGCTATCACATTTCTTCTCCTTCCTCCTCCTCTCGAGTTGCCACAGCAGATGATCTGCCGCCATCTCACCCCAGCAACCCTCCTCTGTCACACCAACCTCTTTTTCTTTTCCTGGCAGCTCCATCTTCAGCATCCTTCGCCCAGTGTCCCCTCACTATTCCTCCTCTGCACATGTCCAAACCATATATCAGCAGGTCTCTGCCTCTACCTGTCATTTCCCCTTTTATTTAAGTTTGCCACCAAATACAACCTTCCCTCTCTCCTCCTATACTGTCTTCATCCAGCAGGAGCTCAGTTTTTTCTGGCGCCCTGCTGTTCGACAGCAACGGTGCTGGTTTCTGATGATCTTGAATATCTGAATGCAGTAGCATCTCTTTTACTCTATACTCCAGAAAGCACAGCACCAGTGATCTAGGCGAAGCGCCTTCTCGGGGCTTTGGGGCGAGTGCCCGGTGGCAGCGCTGGATTCCGAGGTTTATTCCCGCAACCGAGGGCCGATTTGAGCCTTTATCAGCTTCGTTACAAACTCTATCAGATCAGGGCCCTCTGATCCCTCCGGTACCCCATGTATGCGGAGATTATTCCGGCGTGAGCGTGCTTCTAGTTCAGTTAGCTTTGCTCGCAGGGTCTCCTGGCTCTCCATCATGAGAGCGAGTGCCTCCTTAACCTCCGTGTCCCATTCTTCAATCCTCCTCTACCCTTGCCGTGGTAGCCACTAGCTCCTTTGTTGTTTCTTGAAGTTTCTCCTTTGAACTCGTTCAGTTCCTTTTTCATATCATTGCGGAAAGAAAGTCGAAACTCACTCATTTCACTTTTAAGGTCCGACCTCAGAGCCCGGACCTCATCGTAGATAGCTAACATGAAGGGACTAGCTTCGCCATTATTCTCCTCTCCGCTGCGAGTTTCCTCGACTAACTCTCCCCTTTCCCGTCCCGAGCTCGGTTTGCCTTTGGGCTTTTTTTGTTTATCCCCGTCCATGTCAAGTTTAGGTACTGTTCTTTGTGTCTGAATATTCTTCCAAGAGGATTATTTCCAACCGGCGGGGAGCCGAAACTTTCAAGCAGCCATTTGCTATAGCGCCAAACCGGAAGCCGAATATCTGAATGTTTGATTTGGGAAAGATTCCAGGCTTGGGATCTTGCATATAGTTTCTTTAAAAAAAGTTTTGATTGGCCACATTTGTCTATTGACAATAACAAATAATTTCATATACCAGATGTTCAGTAATCTTTTTTCTTCTTACCATTTCTGAGACAGACTCATGAATGTCTTCATGATTTTTCTTTTATTAGTATTTTTAAAGCTCTCATCAGAGTCTGTTTGGATTTATGCACTCTGGGATTTCTTTATCCTGTTGAGGTTTTATCTTAACTTTAAATTCTCACCATTATTAATTCTGACTAAGCACTTTTCCTTCATGTAATCAGGATATATGGACTGTTGACTGGTGAAATACCAAAGTGGATCAGTGTGTTTGACAGTTTTCCTCCACTTTCTGCCATGCATCCAAGAAGTTCTGGAAATGAACAAAACCAGCTGCTCTTCCTGGCAGCCTGACAAACACACAGGACTCATAAAAACCTCTCTGTCCCTTTCATCTTCTCCTAATTTCTTCTGTTTTCTTTCTCTTCTGCAATCAGTTGCATATTTTTGCTCCAAGTGTCACTCAGATGTGAAAACCTTTTCATGCAGTGCCTGTATGTGCTGTTGTAGTCTTGTGTTATGAAAAGACCTGATCTATTTCTCGAGAGTTAACACATGACAGTAAATCTGTTTCCTCGCTGCTTCTGATTTCCTCTGTCTTTCCTCATCTTTCGGTGCCCTAAACATTTTATTTTGTGTGTGAGCCTTGGTCAGTGTTAGACGGATTATTCTAACCTTGTGGTAGAAAACCCTGATTTAACTCTGAGACTGACCTTTAACTTCATCTAATGACTGAGCCACACAGGCCCAGACACTATTAAGCGACTTCTCCCTGGCAAACACGGGGTGTTAAGGGAAGACGTGTATTTCCCAACTGGTGATGAGTGGTTACTCCCTGTTGCTGGGTGAAACTGGTTGCAAAAATGGTGCAGCATTAAAAGCCAGCCTATGATTGCTTCCAGGCTAGCAGATTGCCCCAACCGTCCATAGTTTGCACGGAAGATTGTAACATTTACTCTGCAAACTGTGGCAAAGCTTGAAAAAGTGAAAACCTGAAATGAGAAACATTCACCTTCACAGTAAAAGATGTTCCTTTTTGAATATCTCTGCTATGGCTTTAGGTTTTACTTTTACTTTGAAGCCGATCCGTGCCGCAGCTTTCACAGTTTCACAACAGCTTGGAGAATATTAGGCAAGCGTTTGCAGACAACTGGACGTCTTCCATGCTTCCAGCTAATGGAAACCACAGGATCTTCTAGCGCAGTGTTTCCCAACCACTGTGCTGCGGCACATAGGTGTGCCGTGGAAGATTATCTGGTTCCACCTGAGTAGTACTGAGTAGTACTCTAATGCTGTGTCCCAATTCAGGGTCTGCACGCTTGAATTACGCGCACTACGCGTACTACGTACGGTGCGTACTATAAGTACGAGAAGTGCGGAAGTGAGAGGCTTGTCAAATGGGACGGTCTAGCCTTCGTCGCGCTGTTCAGGTTGCCTAGCAACCATGATACTAACCGCGAGAAACGTTACATACAGCTTTGTGTGACAGAAATGAAGGAAAAAATGTTTTGTTGGTCATTCATTTTTGTCATGACATCACTTTGATTAGTTGAGTATCTGAGGCTGAGACCACAGGACTGTAAAACATGATTGTTGGGCTTCATTTCTGTACCGAACAGTTATTTCAAGAGTAGTTAGTAAATAACAATTAGCTGATGTTGTTCATGAGACTAAAATCATCTCACTGTGGTAATGTAAATATAATATGGCCAATATTATAGTTATTGTCAGATTATATATATATATATATATATATATATATATATAGACTTTACAACTAAGTTAACACTGAAAGTACAAACATTACTAATGTCACACCGGCATGTGGCCAACAGCAATGTTTTAATGTTCTTCGTTATTAAACATTCGCACATAAATAAGTGACGTCATATTCAGTACTTACTTTTGACAGTTCACTCTTCGGCTGCTCCCTTCTGCCGTATTTTGCGGCAAAATTATCCACACCCACTGCCGCCCTATGAATTGTGGGATATATGGGACCACGAAGCGTGCACCGGACCACGCTTGATATTTGGGGAAATCGACGGCGCATTTGGAGTATGCATTTGAAGTACACTTCGAATTGGGACAGCCGTCGTCGCGTGGCGGTGACGTAATCGTGCAGACCCTGAATTGGGACACAGCTTGTGTGATCGGCATAACGGGCAGAACAGTTACATTCTCCTCCACTAGAGGGCAGTAAAACTACCTGCTCTAATTAAATGGCTTCTCAACTGCCAGTAAAACAGAAGAAGAAGAAGAAGAAATGACATAATAGCCGAGCTTTGAGACCACAGTGCTAATAGCAATAGCAAAATTTTCAAATAAATATTTGAAAAGAAAAGGTAGTCAGTCTGACCTGGGTCCTGGAGAAAGCTCCGATGCAGATGAAGCATGAGCAGTGGTCAGAAGAGATTGAAAATGTGACGTCATTCAGGGGTAAAACCGCAAAGATTTCTGGGAACTCGTGGCAAGAGGTACTAGCGCACGCAGGCTTTCAATGGAAATCAGTTACACAGCGATAAAAAGAAACACAAAAATGGCAAGAAGCTGTTGTATTATTAACTGCAATAGCCGGTCGCATGACAGCCACGGGAAGCCGACGGGTAAAGAGATCGGTTGTTATCGGATTACGTCGTTGAAGAGAAATTGTTGGAGCCATGTTTCCGAAGTAACAAGAGGCGAGGCGACGGATGGCCTGGATTACAGCCCTTCAAAGACAAAATATAACATCCCAGAACACTCCAGCTCACAGGTTAGTCTGCTCCAAGCATTTCCACAAAGGTCAGTCTTCTGTTGTAGTTAATACGTCATTTTTCTTAACATAATTAGTGATGTAGGTTACAAGCAAGTCTGGCGCTGAACAGAAATTGTGGCGCTATGCTCCTTTGTTTATTGTGCATAAATAGTGAATTGTCCTGACACAATATTGCTGATGGGTTAGGGTTATGCACGGAGAAAAATGATCAATATGCTTGTTGTGACATTTTAGTTTTGTGGTGTGCCGTGTGATTTGTCTAATGTGAAATATGTGCCGTGGTTCCAAAATGTTGGGCAATGCTGTTCTAGCATCACACATTTCCCTGGTGACCAGTGGTTGTCAATGAGCAGTCTGTAGGCCTGTGTGACTGGGACATGAGCAAGTGCCTACAGGTAGATGGATTCATTTGTAACTTGCTTCATGTACCAGGGTTGTGTTCTCAGACAACTGTTGTTTATAATGTTGGTCCAAATGTCACTGCAGCAAACTTTCATTTCTATGCTGATGATATAGTGATGTACTCCTCTGCAAAATCTTTTACATGCACGAGGTCATCTCTCCACTATGGTTTGATTCTGAAGCTGCCTTATATGTGCAAACTTTTTATTATTAGATTTTGTTTTTTTGTTTTTTTTCTTCACACATTTCACATTTCTCTGGCATTAAGGTGCTTATACTTTAATTCTGCACCCCTGAAAGCCTACTAGGAATAACACTTTTCTGTTCTGGGCAGTTTCTGCCAGAGGGCAGTGAGGATGGTCTCTGCATATGCAGCTACCCTTGGAAAACCTGGAAACTATTCTCATGGATGTCAAACCACAACTTTATTGAAACATACTGAAGTGTCATTTCTTGCCTATAGGGGACAAAGGAGGTCGTCAGATGTCGTCTTTATCAGGGGAAAGAGTTGAGATACAAACAACTTAAACTATATATACGTGTATAAATTACAGGACATACGTAAAAGAAAGCCTAAAAAGTTCTTCTTTTCTGGCTTTGTAAAATGTGGGCTTTTAAAAAAAGAAAACAAAGATTTGTTAGTGATGTAACAAATCCTTAGTATGTGTATTATGCCCACTAGCCCTGAGGTGATTGCATCAGCTCAGTTTATCTGTATGATATATCAGTGCCCTGCACGGAGGAATGAGTAAAACCCCTTTGAAAGTAAACGAGACGTCTTTAGACCAGAAACTCAGAAACAAAGTCACACTTTTAATTTCCTTTGCAGCTTTTTCCATCTTTAATAACCCTGTGAAAGCGCTCTGTACGCGTCTGTGTGTCAAAACCAAACACATAGTTTCCCGTTGACTCCATTCATGGCTTTAACAGCAGCTCATGCAGTGAATCAATTACCTCCACGCACGCACACACACACGCACACACACGTGCATTGCTGAAGGAGCTGTGTTTGAGCGCTCAAAATAACCTTCAGTCTGCCTCTGCTCTGCATACCTGTGCTGTTAAGAATAAACTATAAAGAATGAAAATAAACCCTGTTTATAAAGCTCTGTATAAATCAGTGAGGGCTTTTTTATGGATGATTTTTCTCTAAAGGTCATCAGTGTGAAATAAGGCCTGTGTGGGTATCATCGTTGGAGCTCTCTGCCCAGATCCAGTCACTCAGCAGCGCTCGTGCTCACTGACCTTCGTTTTATCGGTCAGGAATTTCCCATGTCTGCTCTTCTGGCTCACTTTCTACTTTCGCATTCATATAATTCAGTTCCTGTCTCAACAACATGTAATAACTAATGTTTCTCCTTCTTTCCGTCACTGGATAAACTCTGGATATGAGGCTCTGCAGAGAAAAAAGTTCATGTATGATTCTGTAACATGGAAGAATAGAAGGTTTTTGCTGACATTAGGATAAGAGACTGATGCCACGCTCACGTACGCTCTAAGACTGGTTGAAGTTGACTTGACTTTGGCTTTAACTAAAAAGACGAAGGGGAAACTTTTAACCTGTCCAACACCAGCCTGACAAATTCCAACTTTATTATGTGATTCCCACCAGCCTTAAAACATTTTGTGCATTATAACTGGAAACCGTTTCCAACAACAAACATATGGTGTATTTTACTTCCTCCCATGTTATCTTTTGGATAATACAAACTCCAAGTGCAGCTGATGATGATGTCAGGTAACACTACACACCTGAAACAACTTAACGCTCATCCGTGTGACCCTGGCGCTCTGGCAGAGGGAGCTGCCAGCTTTGTTTTTGTCTCAGAGTTGGTTTAGTGGCTTGAATTTCATCTGGATCTGTCATCAGGAACACTGTAAACAATGCGGTCTGAAGTGGTGTAATCTCTGTCAGCAGCATGGGGGAGCGCTCGTTAGTTCTTTAGAATGATGAAACATGAGAGCAAATGTTTTCCTTTCTGGGATTACCCGTGCTAATTAAACGGTCATGCTGTTCAAACTCGCTTTGCTATTTTCTAGCTTCTACTTCTACATTTCTTACATTTCTTGATTGAAAAATGATGCTTTGAAGCATAAAATCTTTGGCTGTTTCTCCAGCTTTGGTCAGCCTCTGTCTTCAACCAGGCTCCGGCTGAGAGCTCCTTCTCTGGGTTTGAGATGTTAGTTGTTTGGCGTTGCAGTATCACTGGGGATCGGCTCGTGTTGTGTAACAGAGTTTTGACCTGATGCAAAGCTGTGAGAGTCTGTGGCTTTTACAGAGCTGGCTCCACTTAGTCCTGTGAGGGGGGGTTGAAGGTCCTGTGGTGGCTGTGGTCTGGCCTGGAGCCCAGTTTAGGGAAGAATGTTTGGAGAAGGATGCCTCCTGCTGGTTATAATGTATAATGAGCGCACTAGTTCATAAAAATCTTTACAAATGTGCCGTTTCTGTGATGATACACATCCTTTTGGCATATTTTCCCTAAATGCTGCATTTTAATGTAGAATATCAGAAAGATGAGTACTGTAGGCTTTCAGAAGCAGCAGTGTTTACACTGTTTGACCCAGATAATCAGTGAAAAGCATCCAGATTTCAACATCTGCTCTGGTACGACGAGGAGGCTCTGAACCCCTGGGAGTTCTCTAAAATGTGCAGTGAGGGAATGTGGAAATTGCAGTGAAAAAAGACAACATGGAATCAGTTACATTTTTATGCAGCCAAACAGTTTTCAGCTCCAGTACATTTTGGAGTAAATTGCACACAGTTGTTCCGATACAGGAATTAATTTTGCCAGAATGTGTGTTTATGCGTTTTAACTGAACGCAGACGACTCAGAGATAATGTGCTGGGTGAAAGGGGCACACGTTTGCTTTAAAATAAAAGGAAGTTGCAACAGTTTTGTTTTGTTTTTTTGCTGGTTCCTCTGATTTTACCAGCTTACTGTGAAAGTGAGTCACAGCTTGGAGAGAAAAACGTACATGAACTATGGGTGAAATACACCGGAACAAGTTGAAATCTAAATGTACGCAAATGAAACATTATTGGTTCAGTTTGGGCTGTTTTCCTCTGGGAATCATTTTCTTCGATATCGATAGTCAACTAGTCACGATTACGTTGACTATTAAAATCATCGACGACTAATTTAATAGTCAACGCTTCGTTTGAAGCTTTGTAAGATCACAAAAGACGCAGGAATAAGTAGCAGAATTTAAGAGTGTAATAACGGACTGAAACAGAAGATGGCAGCACTGCATGTACAAGGATGCCAGCTGCCGTTAAACCCCGAAGAAGAAGAAGCTCTGTCCCAGAATTCACAGCCCAGCTCAGTTGTCAACAATGGCGACAGCTAGTTAGTTTTAATATTACTCTTATTATTCTTTCTGGGTCACAAAATAAACGTTTAACATATTTTCAGGCGAGAATGTAGATGTGTAAACCTCAAATATCTGCTCAGTTTATCAAGACACCACATATTTTCAAAAGCGCTCCGACGTTTTCGGAGACATCTGTTACCCACTAGCTCGATAGCTAGCCGGGGGCTAGGCTAACTAGAGCCGTGAGAACACCGGACTCCCGGCAAATCGTTTTCAAACCCACCGCCGTCTTTCCCTACTCAGGTTAAACATGATATATAAGTCACTTAGATAACTTAAAATTTTATTGTTTGGCTTTTTTTAAAAGTATTTTATTGGTTCCTGACTAAATCGGTTTGGCTGAGATTAAAGTTAGAGTTTTTACACAGCTGAATAAACGTCAAGCAGATTAAACTCGATTGAAACAATCTGCAAATTTCATTAAAATTTAATAAACTATCATCTTGTCTTTATTTTTAGTTAGCACATACCTTAAACACTTAAAGCTGTAAGCTAATGATAGTTATATAAGAGCAGATGCTGCTGGTGCAATAAGCTGTATGTTTTATGTCCAATGGATGATGATCTGATGAGTCGACTATCAAAATAATCGTTTGTGGCAGCCCTAGATATCGACTAAAAGATGGAAGTATTCACATTTTTGAAAATTCAGCCGACTTGTTGACACTGTTGCGTTTTTGGAGCCAGTAGAGATCATATTTGATCCAGATGATCCAAAGTTTTATTTTTGAAGCCTGGAGGTGAGGATTCTGTTACTGTTACCATCTTTGAAGCTGATCAGACACCGCTCACCTGTACAGTAAACACCAAATACTCACTGCGCCCACCTGAGGCGATGTCTGCGATTCCACTCACCTTTTTTAAAGGTGTCACAGAAGCAAGTTTCCAGTCTGCGCTGGGTTCTCATTTTTTTTGTTTTTGTTTGTTTGTTTGTTTGTTTGTTTTTTGAGGAAAGCAGGAAGTCCGACACAGAGACTCTGTCAAAAGCTCTCGCAGTTTCGTTTCAGGAGTTTAAGGAAAGGAACAGAAACACACTTAAGACACCACGTCACAGAAACCCACACACACCCAAAGAAGTGACTCTTGACCTTCGTAACATTAAGAGCAAAATACAACTGAAATATTTAAAACAAGAGGTTTGTTTAGTCACATTTTACATTTACAAAGCAACAAAATCCTGACTTTAAGTAATTTGATTACATGAAAATTACATGTTACAAAACATGGCAGCATAATCTGCAGGAGAATACCATCAAAGTGATGTAATTGTAATAACTGTAGTATAACTAAGAAGTATAACTAAAATGAAAGCGAGGAGAAGCCAAAAGTTGCAAACTTTTTTCTTGTTGTTAAAGTTATTCATTCATTTAGACTGGAGCTTCAAATTAGCTTTGCTGCTACATGTTACCATGGCTGCTTTAATGTTTTGGGGGTTTAAAGTTAAAATCTACATGTCTCCAATCATTTCATAAACCGAGCAGGTTTTTGTTTTCTTTGTTCTTTTTTCCCAGGATTGTAAAACAGACTCCGTATCATCCATGTCATCACTGCTTGAATCCTAAAATATTCCAAACTAAATGCAGCACGGACCTAGATTTGAATGACAGTTGTGATAAGCCTTATCTCTGCCGACCTGAAAACAACGCTGCCTGTCACAGATGAGTCTTTGAAGGCTTCCTGTCTGAATTAGAAACAGCATTTTCAGTTTGGGCAGCAGTTTGTTATCTGCAGGAGGTTTAGGGGAAATTTTCCCTCTTTTTTTTCACTCTGTGCTTTGTGTCTGTTTCCTTCCAACAGGAAATGAGGTCTACACCGGAAAATGAGTAACAGTTTCTCCAGTCCAGTCTAGCTTAGTCTCAGGCTCAGTTTTAAGTTTCATAATTTATGTTTCATTTACATCTCGTCCTTCCTCTTCTCCTTTTCACGCTCCCTCCAGAGTCACAGCCTCTCACTCTGTCTCTTTCCAGCTGATTGACACTTTTGCGTTGGAGATCGGAGAGCTGAAGAAGGAGATGGTTCAGGTCTCTCATGCTGTGGACAAGGATCCTGTGGAGCTACAAGGGTGAGACTGTTTTCTATACGCGATCAAGTATTTTATTCCAGACTTTATGACACAGATCTTTTTGTTCTCATGTGCTTATTGGAGTTTATTATAAATTTGTAATTAGACGGTGTGGTCTGGACTTATACAGTCTGAAAAATGTTTATTTTCTTTTTATATACTAGGAGACAATCTCAGCATTGACTTATTTTATTAATTCTAAGTTATTTTTTGGTTAGGAGGAAACTGACTTGCTAAAGTTAAAGTGAAAACATATAAAAACATACAAACAACCAGCAGGTGGCAAAAGTGTTTAACTCTTTCTCTCTGTGGCAGGCTGGAGAGCGGCGTGTACCTGCAGGCTCGCCACTGCGGCGGGCTGGGGGGTGAAAGGGATTCTGGGTACGACTCCTTGCGGAGGAGGATGAGCGTGTGGGACCGGCTGACTCAAACCCACCCGGCGTGGCTGCTGCTGGGGGTCAGCGAAGAGGAGGCCAGTCGCATACTGCTCAAACAGCCACCAGGGGTGAGGAGGTCGCGTCCCGGGATGCAGATGTTAACACGTCTCCTTTGAATGTCTTTCCAAACGTTTTATTTCGCGGTGCAGGTGTTTTTGGTGAGGAAGTCTGTCGCTCTGCAAAGAAAGGTCCTCTCCGTGCGTCTGCAGGAGGATCAGGAATCGGGAACTCCCATCAGCCACTTCCCTGTCAGAGAGAGTCAGTACAGTAAGTGACACGTTTGACTACCTTTAACTAAAAAGTACTTTCTGCTGGACGTCAGAGTCTTTATTTGCATTCTCTTAAAGCACTTCTCAAAAAGCTGTGATGGCAGAGATGAGTCAGACGGCTAAAACGAGGCTTTCAGTTTCCTTTGGTCCTTAGAATACATCTCGTTCGACCACAGCCGCCTCTGCAGTCACGCTGTCCTCTGGGTCAAAGACTTAAATAAGCCACTTCCTGTCCACCTCTGCAAAAGATGCCCAGAAATAACCCCACACCAAAACAAGAGTCAGATTATGACTGAGTCGGTTTGCCCCACATGTGTATGTCACATTGTGTACTATTGTAGTTTTGTTTTATTTTTAAATGTCACTGATCAAGAAAATTGCCGGCACGACATTATTACACCATCGTTTTTGCCTTTAGTGAAGCAGTGAAGACAGAAAGTGAGCAGCAAGATGCACAGAAATGGCCCGCGGGTCGGGCTCGAACCAGGCCGCTCGCTCACTAAAGTGGCGCCCAGCAGGGAGAGACGGCTCAAACAATCAGGAATGTAAATATTTTTGAGAATTCTTTAATGACAAAATTGGCAGTTGTCCCGTCCCTGCCCCAAAGAGGCTTTCAACAAAGCTAGACACTTGGAAGACTCAGGAGCCAATCATATCGTTGCATAAAGCTGGACGACTGTTTTAAACCTTATTTTGGGTGAAAGCAGGTTTTGATTACTTATGTTTTTTAATTGTCTGGTGAGCAGAGATGGGCAGTAACGCGTTACTGTAATCTGATTACTTTTTTCAAGTAACGAGTAAAGTAAGGGATTACTATTGCAAAAAAGGTAATCAGATTACCGTTACTTTCCTGTAGGAACGCTGCGTTACTGCGTTACTAAAACCGTGATTTTTTGCGAGAATGTCTCATGACAGTGACGTAAGCGAGTGCGACGTTCGTGACAACAGCTGTGTGCAGATCAACAATGGATCATATATCGAGTGCAGAGAGAGTATGAGCGTGCAGCGTTTAAAGCGTGGAAGTACTGACCTTACTTTGAGTTTGATTCCATAAAAAGTGACAACAACATTAGTGTCCGTTGTGCGTGGGAAGAAAACTTCTTTTTACAGCGACAAACCCCTAAACTTCCGAGCAAGCACCGAGTAGCTACGACGTAATGGGAAACTCACAGAGAAACTCGCGGATTCTTCCACTGACCGCTGCGGCACACCTGCACCAGGGTAACCCTCCGCCTACCCCACTCCTGCTTTACAGGTGAAAATAGAGCAACAGGACCGCTAGTCTTTGACTTTATTTATTTTCTGCTGTGTTTTACTTGCATCTATTTGAAAGAGTGAGTGTAAACACAACAAATATTTTATTTTATGTGCTGGAATGTGCAGAAAATAGGTTTAAATGTTAAACTAATTTCTTCCAGTCAGAGAATGTTGCAGATAATTAAATGTTTGCTTGATGCATAAAGTTAAAAGATTAAAACTAATAAAACAAGTTTTAAAAAGAGACTTTTCCATTTGATTACATTTTGTATGATGATTATGCAGAAAAAGTAGAATTGGGCTGAAAGATCTATCACTTTATCACCTATTCAGGTTGTAAATCGTGTTTTTAAAAAGTAACTAAGTAACTAAGTAATTAATTACTTTTGAATTAATCAGTAAAGTAACGGGATTACTTTTTGGGGGAAGTAATCAGTAATTAGTTACTGATTACTTTTTTCAAGTAACTTGACCAACACTGATGGTGAGTCAGGCCAGTTTTATGTCGCACTGACCAATGAAATGAAAGCTGTGACTCTCTCCAGTCATTTAGTTTGGGGCTTAAAAATAACCGCCTGCATTCATGCCAACTTCCCAAGTTACAAGACTTGCCTGAACGAGGATTTTAAAACCTATAGTTAGAATTTGGTCATCCGGATAAATCAAAGAATGAGCAGCAAGTAAACAAAGCCATTAAATGTTGCATGAGAACAGAAGACACTTGAAGTTAAAAGAAAACTTCCCTGCAGTGTCCAGTTTAAAGCAGGCAGCAGTTCAGTCAGAAGCAGCAGAGCTGTGCAGCTGATTCCAGGCAGGAGCTGTAAACCCAGACAGGATACACAGAATAAACCAAAAACTATAACTTCCTGTGATTTTTGGTGAATGCAGCTCAGGAAGTGAGATGGGAGCAGACTAGGAAATAAGCAGAGCATCCACTTAAGATAATGAAGCCAAAATGTTGTTACATTAAAAACAAATCCAACATTTTATTTTGTATTTTTACTATTTTAACACATTTCTTCTGACAGTGCTTCAACTGAGATCTCCAAACTCATCATGACCTCATCTTGATTTTGCTCTTAGACAGTGTCCAAACTACAACTGCTGAAAGAGCCAGCCCTGTAAGGCTTGACTGGTGATACTGGAAATGTGGGTTTTACAAACAAAATGACAGCTGAAATGAACCTTTCGTCTAGATTTAACTTTTGTCCTGAGGGTTTGCCATGTAAAAACACATAACATACGCAGGCTTCTGTTTAAGTAAGAGCAATTATAATACTTATCTTCAGCAAACACGCACAGCAGCCACGATTTTCGTCACCTTTGTGCTTGTGCAGCATACCTGCGCTGAGATCTTTCATCTAAAGCTCTTTGCAGTTGTGCCTGCTTGTTGTGGTTCTTCCTTATGCTTTGTGGAAGCTTTATTGAACTGTTAAACAGTCATTTTTAATTGTAACATTAACGTCTGAGATATTAAAGTAAATCAGTTGGTAAGCATTAGTCATTGAGCTGCAACACTGCCAAGAAGTGACGACATACCAGCTGTGGATTTTCCTGCTGAAATGACAGCACAGATGGGATTGTGCCTTAGGCCTGGATTTTTTTTCTTCTAGCTGCTCCATAGTTGGCGTGCCTCGTCAAGCTAGCCCTGTACACAGTGTTTGAAGTAGGGGTGGGCGATATAAACGATATACGATAGAAACGATATAAATTTGGCCAACGATAGAGATTTTGACTATACCGCTCTATCGTGATAGCGCGTGTTGATGATGTCATCAAGCTGCGCCTGTTTTGGTCAAAAGCATCACAGCGGCTACAACCATTATCATCTGCAAATTATGCCGGGCGACAGTCATAGCAAAGAGATGAAGCACTTTTTAAATAAAGGGAAAGCCAAAAACTGCGCTTCCTCCACTTCCGTAACATTGATTCATTAATGTTGAATTCTCTCGCAGCTGTTCTATTCCCATGTTGTTGCAGTATATTAATAACTAACCTCGTATTGTGGATGAATAATCTCAGTTGTTCTCCTGACTGAAGTTTGGCCCGTGTATAGCATCCTGCTATGCGATTGCATTTGTCCCAAACCACCAGAATCCCTCACGTTAACTTTTATCTAGTGGAAAAAAGTTGGCGTTCATCCTCCAGCTTCACTGTGCTAATGTTATGCTAACATAGCTGTGTCGCTAGCAATCACGTAGCACAACATGTTTAGGTGGAAGCTAGCGAGCTAACTTCCTGTTAACTTCTAACTCCGTTAAATTTAATAAATTCTGTTTTCATGGATGTTAAACTTAATTGTTACACCTGGTAAAGCAGCAACGCTGATGATTTAATTAAAGATTAAAGAATTTAGACCGTTTTTAACTCTCAGTATTCGTTTGACTTTGGGACCTGAAGCAGACGGAGTTTTGGACCCAGATGACTCCGCGAAGCTCCTCACTCCGGCAGCCGTAATGCTCTGACAATCCATCAAGCAGTGCGGCTTACCAAAGTTGTACTAAAACATTTTTAACAGATTTCTGCTCAAATCGGTTTGAGGTCAGTAAGCACAACCAGAATTCATACATAAGGCACACTCTTGATTTTTGAGAAAATTTAAGGATTTTAAGTGTGCCTTATAGTGTGGAAAATATGTTATACAGAAGAAAAGAATATATCGCGATATATATCGTTACCGCACATGCTTCAAATTATTTCGCGATATGGATTTTAGGCCATATCGCCCAGCCCTAGTTTGAAGTGAACTTAAAAGCTTTTAATTATGTATATATATAAATACAACTTTAGAAAAGTTTCCTTTGTGAAACTCTGCCTGTGCACATAATGAGAAGAGTAACTTCTGTCTTTGTATGTGACTGTATGGAAACTAAAAGCTCAAAGCCACTTCTCTAAATGTTTATCAGAGAGCCAAGAAGTGAGTAAAATCACCTAAGAGAGATTTGAACTCTTAGGTCTATGACATCCATTCAACAGTTGTTGAGGATATCTCAACTTGAAACCTGGAACGATCCACTGTCCCAGATTTTGTCAGTTTATGTAGATTTTGAGTTATTTCGTGGTCTAATTTCAGATACTAGAGATCTAAATACTAGAAATAAAAAATAATAAATGAGAAAATGATCAAACTCATCAAAACTCATGATCATAGTTATAGTCATCGTGACATCACCTGCTGTTTTATTGTCTCATTCTTTACGCCTCGAGCTTCTTGGCCATGGCCACCTTAACGTTGTGTAACCAGACGTGATGCAGATCTCACTGTGAGACAGAAGTGTGCTCGCAGCAGGTGTACCTTTGAACTCGGTCACCTTAATTTATAGCATGAATATCATATTGTACTCAATAAAACTTGAAACTCAGGAAAGACTGTTGATCTGTATCCTTTTATGAACAAATCTAGCCTGCTAACTTCAAATCAAATTCAAATTTTATTTGTCACATACACAGTACGATATGCAGTGAAATGCTTAGACAACTGCTCGTGACCTAAAGAAAAAAGAAAAGGCTATGAATAAGATAGGAAATAAATATGAAAATTAAAAAGGGTAAATTTAACTAGGAAGGAATAAAATAAAATATAAAAATTAAAGTTAAAAATGAGATAACTGTACAACACAAATTAGAATGAAGGGTAAATTTAACTGGGAAAGAATAAGATAAAATATATAAATTAAAGTTGAAAATAAAATAACTGTACAACAAAATACACAATACACAGTATAGAAATATATAAGAATGTATGAAGAAATATAAATATATATATACACAATAAATATAAATGTGTCCCATCTGCCCTGCACTCATGATGTCTGCAAGGTTTCACAACGAGACGTCACAAAGCAGTGGCTGATGTAATCTATTCTGTATGTACATCTATGATGAAAACGTTGAACGCACCAGCTTTCTAAGTATGCCAAGACCAGTCAGTGATCACCAAAGTAATTGGCACGTCCACTTTTATTATTTCTCACCACAGATTCATGCAAGAGTCTCTTTGTCTTCAGCAATCAGAACACAAGATGACATGTTTATATCCTCATATTTGTTATGCGGCGTGAGGACAGTCAGGGAACTCGACACCCTGACCTGGTGTTATAACTGCCCGTTCAAAAGAGGGGAAATAACCAGAGGAGATAAGAGAACTTGTAAAACTTGTTGCGCTTCTGGATTATTGACCTGTTCTTCCAGAAGCGACGGAGAAGTGAGCATGTGCAGTTTGTACCTGGAGTCAGTGAAGAGGAGAAACCCTGGGTAACTGACGAAGGGCGTCTGGAAATGTTGCAGTCACATCGTTTTAATTTATCCTTTGACAACTTTTTGTTTCTTTGAGTTGAATTGTTGGGCTCGTTTATTTAATTCTTCTGACACAAGCACCATCTCATCAGTATAAACTGAAAAACTGCTGATTAGGCGAGAAATCCCTCGGTGAACTCTTGCACTGCATGTCATTAACTTCCTGTGTGTGAAATCTGATGAGATCTTTGTAAACTTCATCTGCCTACAGCCTTTTCTCTCGATGGATCTGGGATCAGCTTTGCAGACCTGTTCCGGCTCGTGGCCTTTTACTGTATCAGCAGGTAAATACCCCGCCTAAGGCAGTTTCTTTGTTTGCTTTTCTTTGCTGTTGCTTTGTGATGATTCAAGCATGGATGAGGATAATGTCGAGTAAGCAGTCCACTCTCGGCCCTCACGGCTTTCGCTTCTTGTTTTATATCGTGCCAGCTGGGGCAACACAGACAGACACAGGAAATAGTTGAGCTGAAAGAATACCAGACACAACAAAGAGAATTAAATGGACACAAAATTGTCTTTAGATATTGTCGTCAGCTGCGTGTTCGCTTTATAAAGTCCGAGCACGGTGTGTGTGCGTATCTGTAGCGCTGTATTAAAGTGGCGTTAATGTAGTGCAGTGGAAAACCAAGGGTGTGTTATGAATGCACGTATCGTATGAGCATGTTTGGGTCGTGTTTTGCCAACCTGACTTGAGGCGTCATCACTTTTGTTCCACGAGGATAAACATAAATCTGTCACACATGCACGTTTCTTTCACGACTGACCTTTAATTCGACAGCTCCTTCAGCTCCTATGTTTATCTCATCTTCTGCTTTCTTAACACATTTTCATTTGTTTTTGTCTCTTTAGAGATATCCTGCCATTCACACTCAAACTCCCAGAGGCCATAGCTTCAGCCAAGACCCAGAAAGAGCTGGAGGAGGTGGCTCAGCTTGGAGCAGGTAGCCTTGCTGCTTTGTAAACTCACACCCTGAATGAACATGTTGGATTTCTCACAAGTATATCTCCAAGTTGTCTGCACTTAATTCATGGTAAATTCTACCTGGTATGTCTTGATAATGTGGTTATTGCACCTCCACCATAAATGGCATAAAAGAAGGATGCGGCCATCGTGACATCAGCTGCTGATTATTGAAGTTCTATTATGAAGCCTCGAAATGAGCCTTTAAGTTTATAATGTGGATGATAAGATAAGATAAACCTTTATTAGTCCCACATGTGGGAAATGTTTTGGTCACAGCAGAAAGTAAGTTAAGAACAGTAACAATGAAGAAAAAATGAAGAAAAAAACAATAGAATAGAATAAGATATGACAGAATAACATATTATACAAAATAAAATAAAAAAATGCCAAACTGGGAAATTGCAGTTGGTACTATTGCACATCAGGGAGATGGGGCGAAAGTTATTGTTGTGTATTGGATGTGTGTGTGTCTGCACATGTGTGGTCATCTGCAGAGACCATGTTGTGGAGTCTCACAGCAGAAGGGAGGAAAGACCTGTGAAATCTGTCCGTCTCACACCGCAGGTGCTGCAGCCCGACGCTGAAGGAGCAGCTCGGTGCTGTCATAATCTTCTTTTCTGAAACTTAAAATGATCAAAATTTACAAATGGGACCTAATGTTTTTTTTTAATATGACCTCAAATGAGTGACTGAGCCCATAAAGTCTTAGAGAAAGTGTTTAAAGAGCATCACAGCACCATGCGGGAGTTCACCGAGCTCCTGAGAGCGACCCTTTCTGTAGATGAGTGAAAACTTTTAGCAATGAAGTGTTTTTAAGGACTTTTTTCAAGTCAACCCCATTAGATGGGATTACCTTGTGTTTTGTGCATTGGCTTCACTTTTCACACCCAGTTTGATAGTGTCTTTAGGACCTAAGGCTCATGCTAATTTAGCGTTTTCTATCCCTTATATTAAAAGTCAAAGTCAATCAGGCAAACTGATAAATTGTTGTTTTAAAAAAATTCTAGTTGTTATGATTTCTTCTCTCTTGCTTGGCTAATCAGTTTCCTTCAGCTTTGTCCTGACAGGAAGAAACTATTGCTCGAGTGCTCAAACAGAGTAGAAATCACTGCATAGGTACTTTAATATAGGTACATAGTTTCTTTAGTGCTATTATTTTCACTTAATGTAAACTAGAGGAGTCAGTAAGTAAAGGCTGCTTTTAAATCTTAGTGTGTTGAACTCAGACTGTTCATTTGGCTTCCAAATCTTTTTAATTTGCTTTCCAGTTTGACTTTTTGCTCGATGTATCTACTGCAAATTGTAATATTACCTGGTTACTGATCTGTAAAGTGCAGGCGGGCAAACAAAGCAAAGATAAAAAGGTCAGTGTTCGTGCTGCAGGTGCTCTGTTTGTTCTCCCTCACACTGACTATCCTGGTCGGGTTTCATAGCAGATTTCCTGACTTCACTCAGAGTTACTCTAAGCTCAGCCCCTGTGAAACTGCGGGTGTATTTGGTTGTGTATATGGGGGTGGGAATGCACGTTTGTGTCCGCGTGCACCTGTTCGTCTGTGTCTATATGTCAGGTTGGGTCTTAGACTCAACCTCTCTGGGTACACCTCAGGCCCTCCAAAGTACGGAGGGCTATCTCCCCTCACCACACTCCCTGCCGGTGGCTGATTCCCTCAGACGTTGGTGTGTTGGTGGTCCTTGTCGACATGTATGTACCGGCTCACTCCTGGTGGCCGATTGGCGGGGCCTGGCGCCTGTGGCCCGGCTGGGCCCCTTCCAGGGCTGGGATGCCCTCAGGCCTCTGGGCCTGAAGCTTGGTCCTCTCTGGCACAGCTGGCTGCGGCGGAGCCCGCGGGCACGCCACTGCAATCCCCTCTGGCCTCTGCTCCGTAGCTGCTGGGTGACCTCTCGTTTGGGGCTCTACTCAGCTCTTCCCAGGAGGGTGGCACGGTTCCCCCCCTTTTGGTGGTCCTCCTCGGGTCCTTGTACGCTGGGGCCTCTGGATGTCTGGGGCCTGGATCTCCTCCATGCCTGCTTCATACCCTGGGGGGCAGGGCTATGGCTCCCCACACTCCCTAGCAGATCGTTACATGGAGAAACCTTTGGAATACAAGCGTGCTGATCCACACAGGTGTTCACACAGGTGTTCACACAGGTGTTCACAGACGTGGACTACACCTTTCTTGGCTGCTGCCTCAAAGCACATTGTGCGCTGTCTATCTTGCGTGCTGCACAATATCGTTTAATATTTAGTATCTACTGTTATCTACTGCTAGCTAGTTTATTGTGATGGTGCTGTTTTTATTATGTTGCTCTTTTTTTGTTTGCTTTCTCTTCTGGTTTTTTTCTCCATACAGGTGATCCAGGTGTTTGGTTTGTTTTTCCTTCTTTCCTCCCCCCTTTCTCACCGTCTCTTCTCCCCTCTGGTTTTCTTTCTCTCCCTCTCTTTCTTTCATTCTTTCTCCCTGTCCTATCCCCCAGTCATGTCTGTCCCGTTTGTAGCCACCGAAAATAAAATAAATACATAATTATAATAAAGGTCAATCAAATGGACCAATATGGCGAGGCCATGATGATCCACTTGGTAAAATAAATCCGCTTGGCATCTTTCTTGGCCTTAAGACAACAATTCTGATGCTAAAGATCCAAACGGGACACAAAAAAAAAAAGAAACTGCGGGTGAGTCAGCAGAAGCCTACGACATAACTCACCCCTGACGAGGGAGAGAAGGGAGTGGCGAGTGGAAAGCTACAGACGGCCAACTGCTGTCTGAGCACACACATGCCATTGCACTGCATTCAGACCTGTATAAAAACACAAAAGGCTTGCAAGCATGCGTGCTAACATAATACGTGCAGCATTACCAAGATGAAACGCTATCATTGTTTTTGTCTTCTATGAATGGATGTGGGTGGAAGCGTGCAGAGTTACTTTGTGATGAAGCACAGTGGCCGAAACATCCTTTAAGTATCAGCCAGTTTCTTTAATGCCAGATTTGCAAGATTATCCTGTCATTGAGGGAAACTCCCCTTCGTCATTGGACGGCTTCTATTTAAAGACAAACAGCAGACCGTTGTGGACTCTGGCCCACGCACATGTAAGGGAAAAAACAAAGAAACAAAACTTATCTTGCGCCTCATTTGTCTCCCGCGAATCAGTTAGTTTATCTCTCATGAGGCTAAACTCTTATCCTCCCTATCAGCATGGCTTTTGTTAGCAGTGCTGTGAGTTTGGTCGTCTCAGCTTAGACATTAACTTTCCATTTAGAAGGCAAAATACTACTACTGCTCATTGCAAAGTGAGATATTACTCTAACGAATGCATGTTAGCATTGCTGACATCATCATTAAAGCCGCAGACAGACACAAGGGTCACTTTTTCAAACCTACCTAAAAATTGTTGCAGACCAAGTGGGGACTTCTGGGGTTGGAAAATTATGCAAATGTGGCGACTTAAATTAACCTGTATCCACTTATTAAGGCACGCAAGCATTGTTTAAGCAAGCAAATCCCCATACACATGTTAAATCTCGCATGTCTGGCTTCACAGCAGAAATCACCATGTTTACAGCGTGCTGCAAAAACAGTTTTGGTCTTTATGGTTAGTTTTTCCCTTCGTAATAACTTAATCTGACAAATATTATGCTGTGAGGGAAGACCATCCAAAGTGTTTGTGCTACAGTTTGGTTAGTGAAATCAGTAGTTGTTAGAAATTCATGTTGTATTACTTTGTTGCATAGCACTCATTAGCACATTAGCATTGTGCATTGTAGGTAGACCGTTTATGTAGCTGATAATTTAACACCCTCTCACCTGAACATGGTGTTTACTATAGGGCCTGGGTATCGTCATTGATTTCTAGAATCGATTCAATTCCGATTCACAAGGTCCCAAATCGATTCGATTTAATTCGATTCGATTCGATTTGAATCTGGGAAATTTTGACAGTCAGAAATATTATAATTCAGATCAGTACATTTACATATTTTTGTATCTATAAAAAGGAAGCTGACACACGCAAGACTTTATCAAAGGTGTGAGCGTCACAGCAGAGGCCTTTGTGTAAAAGTAGCTGAAGATAAAACACAGAAAAACATGAAGGAGATTTTCCTGGCCTGGATTTTATAAAAATATTCTGCAGTAGATCAAAAACGAAAGAAAACCATTAATCAACACATGAACATTACCTCTGAAGTTACAGCGGTTTTATTAGAGACACAGCTGAGCGTTTTGCATTTTGTATCATTTTAAAAAGTTTAAATTTGTTCAGTGTTGAACGGCAGAAATTAGGTTTTCTTTTCAGAAGTATGTAAACGGGGAAAAAAACAGCGGCCGACAGCCTGTAAACAACGGTAGACTTGTGCGTAACAAGCAAGCAAATAATGAAGAAAACAGTACAGAGAGAGAGAGAGAGAGAGCTGTGCATCGTGGTCGAAGCAAAACAGTAAAAGTAAGAGTGAATTCATGACGATGTTTATGTGAAGCGTAGTTTGGATCTTCTTTTGCTGCTGGTTCGGTCAATATTGTTTGGAGAGACATCAAACCAACAGCTTTAGAATCAGCGCATAAAGGGCGTGAACACAAAGCGCGGACCAATCAGAATCAGCGAGCTGTGAGAAAGGCGACATTTAACTGATTCTGATCCGTGGGTCCCGCTGTGTGTTTACGTCTTTGTGCAGAATCCGTGTTCCTGCTCTCATTTACTGTCTTAGCTGTTTGGTGGTTGTTGAGATTTCACCAGAGATTCTGGCATTTCGGGCAAAATAAATTTATATTAAAAAATCGATTCAGGATTTTAATGAATCGATTTTACGTTATCCAAGCCAGAATCGATTTTAATCGATAAATTGATTATAAAAACCCACCCCTAATTTACTAGCTCTAAAAAAAAACATGGCAGCAGCATGGGTTACATCACTGTCACTTCATCCATCATTTATATACAGTCTATGGGCAGACGAACGACTCTAAAGACTTCCTGCATGGATATTTCACAATAAAAGCCTTAAGGAATCTCTGGTGGAACATTCCTCACTTTCCTGATATTGTTTTAGTTTGCAGCACATGCAGGAAGTGATGAGGTTATTATTGTCAGTAACGTCTGCATTGAATTAATGAATTTATTTATATCTAAAAAAACAACCTGTGGTTTTAATGTGGTGAGCTTCACTCAGTATAAACAAATGTCTTGTTTGTAGCATTTAAGCTAAGTCAAAGTGTGTTTGAGGCACTTTAAAGTGCACGTCTTTACTTGGATAAAGGGGAACTGCGATCAGCCCACTCTGCAGTCAGTTAGTTTTACATGTGGTGTTTATTCAGGTTGGCTTGGTTGCTGTTGGGTTGCTCTGCAGACACACACCACAGTGTCAGGTGCTCATTGCTCACATGGACCAGCAAGAATCCCACAGGCAGATTTCAGTCCCCAGACACCAAAGGATTACAGGACATATGAAACTGACCTAGCAGCTGGAGCTGCTTCTTCATTTCCCCCGAGTTTGTTTCCATTTTTAAGTGACAACAACTGTGTAGATGTATGCAGAGTGTGGATTACTTTTTGTCTGTTCTCTTAAAGGGTGGTTAAATCTTTATGCTGTAGCCGTGCGTTTACGATGGGATTCCACAGATGCTTTATTTTGTAGTGAATGAGGTCTGTCTTGCCAAGCAGCTGAAAACAATGGGATGATTCAGTGGAGTGAGAGAGCATTTCCTCCACTCCCCTGTTTCTGCACCGTCAGTGTAACGACAGAAACAGAAGAAGAAAGTTGTTCAAATGAGATTCACAGACTTTAAATTTAACACTAGATATTAGAAAGAAAGAAGACTGAGAGTGAATCTACTCAGAGCTACAAGGAAATGCAGAGCAGGAAGAAAGGGGTGGAGGGACTGTGCGCTATGTGGAGTTTTCAGTGCCCTCCCACTGTGTGATTAGCGTGTGTGGCTCCCTCTCTCTGGGTGTGTGTCGGCATCCAGTGAGTCAGAGCAGAGAGGCACGGGCTGAGTATGGAACACTTCTAGACGACAAACAAGCAGGAAAGACGGACGAAACTTTGAAAACTTAAAGGGAGCCAACAAAGTTAGTGCTGAGAATCTGCTGAAAACTTTGGGGATTTATTCTGTGGGAGTTTCGACTCGTCTCAGGAGACGCTGGCTAATGTTTGCCTCTTTCTTTACGTCTGTGTGTTACAGGTTTCTGGGACTCTGCCCTGTGCAGCCAGCGGCACACCTCCCCCCGTCCCTGTCGCCCTCTGAGCCGGACCCTCAGCCCCCAGCGGACCAACAGGAACAGCGAGGTCGAGGGGTCACCGCAGAGACGCAGCAGGGCTCACTGTGACAGCGCACCGGCAACCTTACAATCCCATGCGCCTCCACCTAACTTTCACCTAGAGAGACGACACTCCAGCGGTCCTCTGTGCTTTGTTAACCCGCTCTTTCTCCAAACCCGTCCGCACCGCCGCAGCAGCTCTGAGGAGGAGCCGCCTTCGAAGGCTGTCGAGTCCACCCTGGAGAATGCAGAGGAATCAAAGCCTTTAACCGGCAGCCGAAGCAGTGATCCACACGTGGACAAGATCAAACCCAACAGCAAATCGCGGCCACCTCGCCCCCCGCCGCCGCGCTCGATGCCACGCCGGCGTCCCGCCCCGCCTCCACCTGGACCTCCAGCAGCTACTGCCAGACCAAAGAGCATGCCAGAGGTTGTCATTACAAGGCAGCACCAATCCTCGAATAAGCGCCCAGCACCGGCTCGACCTTCGATGGGCATCAAGCACAGCGGATCATCCAAAAGTGGCAGCTCACCAATCCCCGTGCCTTCAAACCCACCGCCTCCGAGGCCAAAGAAGCCGGATTTGGAGTCTCACCGCTGCCACATTGCCCTGGATGATGAGACCATCGCCAAGGCCCTGTCTCGTGCCAAACTGCCATCCTGCCAGCCTCAACCGGCCCCCCCTGCAGATCTGGAGACTAACACCGAGAGTCCGTCCGGTCCTAATGAGAGGGGACACCAGCGACTCAGCGACATGAGCATGTCTACTTCTTCCTCCGACTCACTGGAATACTCCCAGTCTCCCGGATTCTCCCTGGGCCTGGCCCCTACCCCATCATTACACCTAAATCACCAAGACCCGGTGGAGGACAGCAGTGAGGACGATGACGACGGGGAAGAAGAGGAGGAGGACTACGGAGTTGGCATGGAGACAGACTTAGAAATGCGCCTCCGTCCATCCTTCAGAGCCCGGAGCCGAAAGGTCGGCGTGATTATAAGCGGTAGCTCCTTCATCCTTCCCAGGGCCTTGAAGGGGCGCTTCAGTAAGGTCAGCGGCATGCTCAGCTCCCTCATGACCCCGGAGAGGCGGACGGTGAAAAGGATCGCTGAGCTGTCCCGGGACAAAAGCTCGTACTTTGGTTCGCTGGTTCAGGACTACATCGGCTTCGTTCAGGAGAATCGAAGCTGTCACACGTCAGGGATGGATTTCCTGCAGACTCTCAGGCAGTTTATGACACAGATGAAGGCGTACCTGCGCCAGAGCTCTGAGCTCGACCCTCCTATCGAGTCCCTCATACCCGAGGACCAGATTGGTAAGTGTTTAAAGTGAAATGCGACTTTGAGATTTACAGTATGGGCTGCTCGTCTTAACTTTGTAAAACATCTTTGTGCGGGTGCAGGTGTGGGCGTGTGTCATGTTTTCGTCATATATCTGACAGCTTTCAGATCTCTACATGTTCACATTCCAGATATGTTGGGCCGTTAGTGATTCAGAGGGTTTCAAAATCACTAAATCCATCGACAGCGCTGAAGCTTTGAATCGTGTCGTCGAACTTTCCATATTAGCGTGCCGCGTTAGCCGTGTTGAATTACAGACATGCCAGCGTGCTGCGCCCTAGTGAGTTATTCCTGGCCTGTGTTTGTCGGCATAATCTCACACTGTAGTTGAGTTTGACTTTAAAGGGCAGGTGTTGCTTTTAAGTGTATATTTAACTTGGTGGGGCTGTTATTAAATGTCAGGACTCGAGGCTACAGAACTGTGTCAAAAAGTACCTTCGTATGCCTTCATTTCATTCATTATACTGCTGCTCGTGTCCATCAGGTCCTGCTGGAGATGTTTTTATATGAACATTTGGAAAAAATAGTTTGCACATATGGAAAACTCTCTGAAAGAGATGCTTCATTCTGATCAGATTATCGTGCACTAGCTTTGCAGAACATGTGAGCGTGTCTTTGCACACATCTCACATCCCCTTGTTCATTGTAAACAATAACAGCAAAGCCTTGTTCAGGGACAGAGAAATGATCCTTTCTGACTGTCCTAACAGACCGCACATAAACAATCTCGCGCTCACAAAGGTTCCCTTTGGAGAGGAGAAGTAATGTAAACATGTTTAACAAGCAGGCAGACTTTGATTCAATCGTTTGCGAAATGGAAATCTACTTCACTAGTCATTGGCCCAAATGTGGCCCACATCTTCAGTTTCCTGTGAGCCACGTTTGGCCTGATGTATCAGGATGAGTCCGGCTGCCTAAACTTAGCCCCACATCCACCTTACATGAGGTGTGTAGTGAGCAGTGTTGGTCAAGTTACTTGAAAAAAGTAATCAGTAACTAATTACTGATTACTTCCCCAAAAAAGTAATCCCGTTACTTTACTGATTACTTATTTTCAAAAGTAATTAATTACTTGGTTACTTTTTAAAAACACGATTTACAACCTGAATAGGTGATAAAGTGATAGATCTTTCAGCCCAATTCTACTTTTTCTACATAATCATCATACAAAATGTAATCAAATGGAAAAGTCTCTTTTTAAAACTTGTTTTATTAGTTTTAATCTTTTAACTTTATGCATTAAGCAAAAATTTAATTATCTGCAACATTCTCTGACTGGAAGAAATTAGTTTAATATTTAAACCTATTTTCTGCACATTCCAGCACATAAAATAAAATATTTTTTGTGTTTACACTCAGTCTTTCAAATAGATGCAAGTAAAACACAGCAGAAAATAAATAAAGTCAAAGACTAGCGGTCCTGTTGCTCTATTTTCACCTGTAAAGCAGGAGTGGGGTAGGCGGAGGGTTACCCTGGTGCAGGTGTGCAGCGGTCAGTGGAAGAATCCGCGAGTTTCTCTGTGAGTTTCCCATTACGTCGTAGCTACTCGGTGCTTGTTTGGAAGTTTAGGGGTTTTTTTCGCTGTAAAAAGAAGTTTTCTTCCCACGCACAACGGACACTAATGTTTTTGTCACTTTTTATGGAATCAAACTCAAAGTAAGGTCAGTACTTCCACGCTTTAAACGCTGCACGCTCATACTCTCTCTGCACTCGATATATGATCCATTGTTGATCTGCACACAGCTGTTGTCACGAACGTCGCACTCGCTTACGTCACTGTCATGAGACATTCTCGCAAAAAATCACGGTTTTAGTAACGCAGTAACGCAGCGTTCCTACGGGAAAGTAACGGTAATCTAATTACCGTTTTTGCAATAGTAATCCCTTACTTTACTCGTTACTTGAAAAAAGTAATCGGATTACAGTAACGCGTTACTGCCCATCTCTGGTTGTGAGTTTTGGCCAAGTCTAACACCCATAATACTTGCTGTAACGCAGCTCAGGACGTCTGAGCCACATCCAGCCTGCTGGAACATTTGTGAGCACCAGAACTGAAACATAAATGAGCATAAAGTGGCTCAGATCAGTCCCTCGTTTGTCAGCTGTCAGAATAAAAAGTCCGAGCTGAGAGCCGACAGTCCGCCTGATGTCATGTTACGCTCACACATAACTGTGGAAAAGGAGAAGTGGAGCTAAGGTGACCCTTCGAGCCTCTCGGGCGTGTTTACAGAAATACTGGGGAGTGCGGTTATGTTGCAGCAGAACAAAATGTTCACTCTTTTGTGTTTATAATGAAAAGGAAAGCTTGAAGTGCAAAATTTGGAGTGATTTTAGAGAGTGCAACACTTGAAGTATTGTGAGTGGGAGAAGCAGAATTGTTAGCTTATAGGGAGGCTTTTGACTGGCAGCACACACCCCAATTCATAAGTAAACAGAGAATGTGGATGACGCAGAAAGGCGGGGTTTAAATCAGTAAATGAGATATTTATTATGCGCTTCCGGCGTTCCTTCAGATGTAGGAGTACGTGTTTGCCTCTCGATTTAATTGCTTTTGAGATAAAACCTAACAACAAGTCAGAAAATGTAACGGTCGATCCCGAGGAGGCTCCGATCACGTCCTTGTGTGCACGTGAGGATCTAACAGAGTCGTCCAAGGCTTCCTTTTTATGGCTCTAGATTTATATCTGTAAGCATTTTGCAATAAAGGACTCGCCCTCGTTTCAGGTGAGCCACAGCACTTGGCTCTCGTACAGGCATCCTGTACTAATGTGGCTCACAATGAAAACAAAACCAATTCTTCATAAGAACAGGATTCCTGTGCGTGCATGAACTGTACTGTTCTGCGTAAATCATTGCATAAGTCTGGCATAAACAGCGCCCGGAGGCTGGGGTTGTCTGTGCTGCATGAATACTCGCCGTCAGTGAACAATAACACGCGATTGTGTGAAATGCAGCGTGCTGGGCATAGTTGAGGAAATGGTTTGAAGCCCGGGTACGTGGGTCAGAGGTACAGACGGGGCCGTTGTATTTACACTCATGTAGAATCTGCTTCCAGGTTGGTATATGACCGGGATGCTTAAAGCTCGCACTCGAGGTCAGTCACTCTTTAACGTTATCAGAGCCATAAACGTGTAATCTATCTGACACGACCAGTGTTTGAATGTCAAACTCTAAAGTTGAGTTTATTTACTCATTTTGTGGCTTCAGCTTCGAAAGGCAAGCGTTGATCCTTCGTCCAATTATTTACCTTTTTCTGCTTTTTAGTGTTAAGATAGCAAATGTGTATAAGTGTATAAGAGCACAAGCACAGAATACCAACAGTTCATTCAGCTCTCACAAACACATTATCTCAGCACACATATACAGTGTTGTGGAAAAGGGTTTGCCCTCTTCCTGATTTCCTAGTTTTGTATGTTTGGGTCCTTTACAGCTCTGTGGAAGAATTTTGGCCCACTCATCTTTGCAGTATTGTAATTCAGCCATATCAGAGGGTTGCTGTGTTAGTTTTATGCCAGATATAATGGGACACACAGCTTCCAAAAAGTCAACTTTTGCCTCTCCAGTCCACAGAGTATTTTCCCGAAAGTCTTGGGGATCAAAAAGATGTTTTCTGGCAAAAATCTATATTTCGCACATAGCCATATAGGTTTAGATTTTTTCTCACTCAGTAAATACAATCATTTAGAATATGCATTTTGTTTTTACCTGTGTTATCTTTGTCTAATATTTAAATTTGTTTGATGATCTGAAAGTGGCAGCACGGTGGTTAGCACTGTTGCCGCACAGCAAGAAGGTCCTGAGTTCAATTCCACCATCAGGCCGGGGTCTTTCTGTGTGGAGTTTGCATGTTCTCCCCGTGTTTGCGTGGGTTCTCTCCGGGTACTCCGGCTTCCTCTCACCGTCCAAAGACATGCAGCTTGTGGGGATAGGTTAATTGGAAAATCCAAATTGCCACTAGGTGTGAATGTGCGAATGAATGGTTGTCTGTCCCTGTGTGTTGGCCCTGCGACAGACTGGCGACCTGTCCAGGGTGTACCCCGCCTCTCGCCCTATGACAGCTGGGATAGGCTCCAGCGCCCCCCGCAACCCTGAAAAGGAGAAGTGGAAGCGAATGGATGGATAGCAAATGTTTCCCATTAGCCCACATGTTCATATAATCTGTTACACATTAAAAAAGAGCCAAAAAACACTATATTGTAGCAAATAAAGAGATTATTGTTATGTCCACTAATCAAAGTGAATCACGCTGCTGTGATTAGTGGAGACAATCACGCTTAAATCTGATTTGTTCTCCTGCTGGAGGCAACTTTGTGGGAGGAGCCTTGACATTAGGGAGACATGTCAGCGATAGCTTGACGTCCTCGTAAATGATTTCATCACAGGATGGATGGTAAAGGGCGTCATGTGCCCGAGGGCCTTCTCTGCTGTCAGACATTGTGCATCCTTATACTCAAATTACTTCCTGTTCATTTTGTCTTAAACGTCCTTCTGGCAGCATGATGGCGCGGTGGTTTGCACTGTGGCTAAGCAAACCCTGTGTTTCCCCCGTGTCTCCGTGGCTTCTCCTCTCACAGTCCCAAAGACATGCATGAAGTGGGGGGAGGTCAGTCTGCTTGGTCTCTGATTTCGATTTGTTTTGCTGATGAGAGCAAACAGACTGGAATTCAAAAGTGTCTCCTAACCATAAAGTGGTTATGTGAGCCCCACAGAGATGCAGCTAAGAGTATGTGCTGTTTATAAGACTGGGGAAACCTGCAGTCAGCTGAGACTGAAGAAGTCAGTTGGATGAGTGACAAAACGCTGCGTCCAGATGAACAGAATCAACTTTTGGTGAAGTAGGAGGGTGTTGTTGTTATTTTCTAATAAAGCAAACGACTGAAGAATAGAAACATCTGAAGTGTTGAGCTGACTGAGGTGAATTTCTTGGTATGGTCTCCGTTTTGACGTGCAAATAACATGTAGTAGAAATGATTTTAAAAATGCAGATATTTTATTTTCCATGTGATTTCTTGAAATGCATTTATAGTGCACTGGGTCAAAGTGCCATATTTCCAAAAAATAAATTAAAAAAGAAATAATAAAAAGAAAAAGAGAGAAATACATTCAGGTATGATCAATTTTGGCAAATAAAGAAAACAAAAAGTCGGTTTGCCGACTGAATGCTCATTTTGAGCTTATTGTCAGGGATCTCTCACATGTCCACCTCTGTTCAACTGTTTGCATGAAGTTAAAATTTGGTTATCACATAATTTTCTTACATTGAACGAGAATAAGACTGAAATCATAGTTTTTGCTAGACCAGTTAGCTGATGCCCTCTCGCTAGCCATCTCTCGCCCACTGTAAGAAACCTCGGAGTGTTCCTGGATGGCTCTTTTAAGCTTGAGAAACAGGTGTCCACTGTGGTAAAAAAACAGCTTTTACCAGTTGCGTCAGATTTCCAAAGCAAAGCCGTTCCTTCCTTTAAAGGACCTTGAAAAGCTTATCCACACATTTATTACATCCAGATTGGACGACTGTAACTCCCTCTACTCGGGCCTCCAACACTCCTCTCTTTGCCGGCTTCAGTTAATTCAAAATGCAGCTGCGCGTCTTTTAACAGGTGAACGCATAACTCCAATTTTAGCCAAACTACATTGGTTCCCTGTTAAATATCGCATAGATTTTAAAATTCTTTTGTTCACTTTTAATATTCTGAATAATTTAGCGCCCAGCTATCTTTCTGAACTACTCCACTTATACAATCCCAACAGAGCACTTAGATCGTCCAATCACAGGCTCCTAGCACAACCTAGGACTCGAATGAAGTCGAGAGGTGACCGGGCCTTTGCATCCGTGGCACCCAGACTCTGGAATAACCTCCCTGCTCATATTCGTACTGCCGAGTCTTTTAAATCACGTCTTAAAACTTATTTTTTTACTTTTGATTCTGTCTAGTTGGCTGGTCTAGCTTGTTGTGTTGTTACCTATTGTTTGTTGTCCTCTTTTATTGTTTGTTTTAACTGTCTCATGCTTTTACTGACTGTGAAGCACTATGGTCAACACTGTTGTTTTAATATGTGCTGTATAAATACATTTTGATTTGATTTGATTTGATTTGATGTCATCTGGGTTTAATTACTGATGCTTCAGATTAAAAGCATTAAGTCTTTAAAGATGATGCACTCTGATATTAGGGTGGATAATTTAAGCCTGATAACTTAACTTAGCCTGACTTTAAGCCATATGTGAGGACGGAGCAGCGTTAAATGTGAGAAAAGTCTTCAAGTTTCAGGGTTGATGAACATGACCTCAGCGTGCTGACTGCCATTAGCATGTGACGATGGTTTCGGGTTAACCAGTAAATCTCCTCATTCGTTCCCAGGAACTGTGTACATAAGAGTTACAGCAAATGTACAGTTTCAGTTTTATTTAACTCGTCATTGCACAACACGCAGTGACACACTTTATTATTTGATTACTCAAAGAAATGATCATTACATTACGTTTGGTGCTTAACCGGTTGTCTGTGTGTGGGTGTGTCCTCGTCCACAGACCAGGTGCTGGAGAAGGCCATGCACAAATGCGTCTTAAAACCTCTGAACAGCGTCATCGAGACGGCTTTGCACGACTTCCAGGTGAAGATCTTAGAAAAGCGTCTTCATAAATGAGGAGATAAGCGATGCTAAAGACGAAGCCCTGATATCAGTGATGCGTTGTCTCTGTTCGCTGCAGGTGAGCAGCGGAGCTTTGCAGCAGCTGAGGGAGAACTTGGCGCTGGCTAAGACCAAAAAGCCCCAGGAGCTCGGGGTGGACGGTGCCGTGCCCCCTGACGCCGTGGCTATTGAGAAAATCCGGCAGAAGTTCCTGAACATGAGGAAGATGTATTCCCCCGAGAAGAAGGTGTCACTGCTGCTGCGAGTGTGTAAGCTCATTTACACCATCATGCAGGATAACTCAGGTATGGAAAAGTCCGTTTGTTCCCAGTTTGTCAGTTTCCTCTGATTGTTTACAGCTGCGATGTTTTTCCTTTTCCTTCCTCTGCCTGACCTGTGCGACTGCCATCAAGGTTATTGGAGTTAACTGAAATGAAACCAAAAACTAAAATTAGATATAAAAAACATTGTTTTATTCTAAAATAAAAATTCAAACTAACAGAAATGATTTTGTAGTTTTAGAATTTATTCATTTGTGATAGTAGTTATCACAACTGGGCTGATAAGGCTTTGATGGGTGTGTTTGTTGAGAGTCTGGATGTCTAGACTGTGAGTCAACTGCTTCCAAAAGGAGTTTTCAAAAAGTAACACCTGTTCTGATTTTCCTAAATCACGCCTCTTGAAGCCCTCCGTACAATTCCCATTAAAAATGACTAAACCTGACGTCAAAATGAATAAAAACAAAACTAAAATGAAACATTTTAACATTTTCAAACAAAAGCAGAACTGAGAACGATCTGACGAACTCTGGAAACGATATAAAAGTGAAAAATAATTTGAAAATACAAACCTGCCACACCTACATCCCCCTCTGCTCTCCATCTGTTTCCTTCCAGGGAGGATGTACGGTGCCGACGACTTCCTGCCCATGCTCACTTATGTGTTGGCTCAGTGCGACATGCCGCAGCTGGACACGGAGATCCAGTACATGATGGAGCTGCTGGATCCATCCCTGCTTCAAGGAGAGGGTAGGTCCTGTCCAGAGATGGCTGTAATCCGATTACTTTTTTCAAGTAACGAGTAAAGTAAGGGATTACTATTGCAAAAACGGTAATTAGATTACCGTTACTTTCCCGTAGGAACGCTGCGTTACTGCGTTACTAAAACCGTGATTTTTTTGCGAGAATGTCTCATGACAGTGACGTAAGCGAGTGCGACGTTCGTGACAACAGCTGTGTGCAGATCAACAATGGATCATATATCGAGTGCAGAGAGAGTATGAGCGTGCAGCGTTTAAAGCGTGGAAGTACTGACCTTACTTTGAGTTTGATTCCATAAAAAGTGACAAAAACATTAGTGTCCGTTGTGCGTGGGAAGAAAACTTCTTTTTACAGCGAAAAAAACCCTAAACTTCCAAACAAGCACCGAGTAGCTACGACGTAATGGGAAACTCACAGAGAAACTCACGGATTCTTCCACTGACCGCTGCACACCTGCACCAGGGTAACCCTCCGCCTACCCCACTCCTGCTTTACAGGTGAAAATAGAGCAACAGGACCGCTAGTCTTTGACTTTATTTATTTTCTGCTGTGTTTTACTTGCATCTATTTAAAGACTGAGTGTAAACACACAAAATATTTTATTTTATGTGCTGGAATGTGCAGAAAATAGGTTTAAATGTTAAACTAATTTCTTCCAGTCAGAGAATGTTGCATATAATTAATTTTTGCTTGATGCATAAAGTTAAAAGATTAAAACGAACAAAACAAGTTTTAAAAAGATACTTTTCCATTTGATTACATTTTGTATGATGGATTATGTAGAAAAAGTAGAATTGGGCTGAAAGATCTATCACTTTATCACCTATTCAGGTTGTAAATCGTGTTTTTAAAAAGTAACTAAGTAATTAATTACTTTTGAAAATAAGTAATCAGTAAAGTAACAGGATTACTTTTTTGGAGAAGTAATCAGTAATTAGTTACTGATTACTTTTTTCAAGTAACTTGACCAACACTGGTCCTGTCGGTTACACAGGACATACACGTTACAGCAGCACTTTACAGACACAGTTACCATCTGAGAAATGTTCGCTCAATATTCGCAGAATTCTTTTCATGGTTTAGAAAAATAACTTCACGATATCTAATCACGATTCAGTTTAGCTGCATATGAAAATAGTTAGAACAACAGTATGCCTTATACTTTAAAAGATCGATGTCTACAATACATTAGTTTGCTAGGAAAAGATTATTGGGTCATAACAGAGCCGTGTAACATTGTTACAGCAGAGAGAGACTCTGAGGTCTGCTCACTGAAACCATCACCTCGTCTTAAAGTTTAGATGCTTCATTCTTCAGGTTTGGGCGCACCAGTGTGCTGTGAGGCTAAAGAGGTCCACCCTGTTTTGTGACCTGGTCAGAGGAAGGTCTTGCCATTTTTGACTGTGTGAGAACAGGAAGCTTCCAGTTTAATGGATGTATATACCCAAGATTATAGGTGGAAGTCACGTAGTGGAAGTTCAGACTGTGAGAGGAGGGGTTTCCTGCCACAGTCCGGGTGACAGTATTAGGATGTTGTATCAGGACTGATTGTGGAAAGGAATATTTTGCATAATTTGCCGCTGCTGCGTGTAGCGACGAGCCTGACGAGTTTTATCTCCAAACTCTTTCCTTTAATGACTGTGCAGCTTTTACAGCATCTCATTACAGCTTTGATGTTTTGATTCAGTATCGCTGCTCTTATCAGTTTTATTACCGGCAGCAACAAACTTGGAGCTGTTTTCTTTTGAAAAAACATCCTGCAGAAATACTGCTCATGAATAATTTAGTAGGTAATAAGTCAGAGAAACGGCAACGAGAAAGGGTCAGACTCCGATTAGCTGTCAGATCACTCAGGTTTTTTGTGGTGGGTGAAACGTTTTATCAGCGATGTTAATGACAGTAGATGACGAGCTCTCAGCTGTAAGATGTTACTCATTGTTTGTCTAAATACTGAATAATTGCCTGTTTATGTGAGTGTGTGGCTGCCAGGGCCATGTGTACTTTTAGCTTGGTGACATTTAAAATAAAACATATCTGAAAATGAGATGAATCACCCTAAAAATCTTTTCGAGCATCATGTCTGAGTAAACGAAACCACAGAGAATAAACCAGCCGTGCATCACTACACCGTCACACGTCTTTCATTCACGCCGGGCGCGTTCAGGAGTGGAGTTCAGTCTGCTCAGGGTCTCCGAGCCTTTGCCGGGTCGCCTGTTCTGTGCAGCTTCACGTGCCTCCTGTTTAATTTAAACAAAAATCCGCCTGGCGGCACTTTTAGTGACGCTTTCTTGATGAATGTTTAGGAAGCTTCTGAAAGATGCTGCAGTGCGTCTGGTAGAATCTCGAGAACTGATTCAAGTGCAAGGAAAAAGCCCAGAGCTTTAACATGCACAGCCTCGCCTGGTGTGTTCCTGTAGTTACTCATCATTAGTGTCTTTGTGTTAGAGGTTTGAGTGAGGGGATTTTATCAGGATTTTCCTTTGGCTCTGGCTAAAATATCTTTGGAAGGTGCCGATCTGGCACTTATCTGGGGAAAAGCTCTTTCCTTTTTAAATAAAAAAATAAAATAAACATAAAAACACTCCCACATTCAGCTGATAACAGCTGTACTTTACAACCATGACGCTAAGCTGAGAAACTAAAGAATTTAAAGATTCACTGAAATATTTTCATCTCCATCTCTGGCCCAGAGCGATGTTTTAAAAGCTGGTGAATTATAGAGCAGCACACCTTCTGCTAACAATGAGTCATTAACCCTTCGGACCTGTGAAAGAGAAACAAATGAGTTATGTTTTATAACTAAAACCATGTCACGGTCTGTTGTGTAACACTACTGTTAGTTACTGTTCGCGGGAGTGAAAGAGCCGTGAATATCTACACGTTGCTGCTGGTTGGAAATGATGACGTGTGTCTATGAGGGCAGAGGTTTAATCATTACCAAAATCATCACTACTTGATGAGTTGGTTACAGATGTTTTGTTTTTAATTACTTTAATTTATTTTAATTGGTTCTTTTAGCTGTACAGCACTCTGCTCACCTGTTGTTGACTCGGCCTGCTGTGCTGCCCCCTGGTGGCCAAAAATCTACAGAAGTAGTTCCTTTTAAAGTTTGATTTAAAAAAAAACAAATGTGAGGTTTTCCTTATTTTAGCATTAATGTCTTTATTATGAGGCTTGGTATTTAGTGGAAACTAAAGACACAAAGTTCACTCGCAGGATGATGATAAATACTAAAATAAATAAAGAGTGAACTGCAAAGTGTCCCAACAGTTTCTGTCTAAAGTCATTTAACGTATTTATTTCTTCTTTTGAAAGCTTTGTTTTGCCTTCAGCAGAAGGTGTACGGTCCAGTATCGAGCATATCGCTGAGGTCTTTTACAGTGACTCTCAGCTCCAGTTTTTATTGAAGGTTCTTTGAGAAAACGTGATAAATGCTTGCATAGGAAGGAAAAGTCCTCACAGCAAGGAAATTCCAGTCAGTGTTTTGATTTTTAATGGGCTGGAACCACTTCAAGAGGAAAAAATAAGAAGGTTTAACGTACCAAGGGTGAAATATTTTCCCATCAGCGCCAAGCTGTCTGGCACGGAAACTGAAAATGTTTAATAATCGGCTGTGTAGGTAAATATCTTTGACCCTTAAGCATCAAATCTGATTTATTTCTGCCAGAAAGGCGCAACTGTCTTTATTTTTCTTAATTATTTTTTAACTTCGGTTGGTTTCATTTCTTTTTGTGTTTAATTTTTACCCCAGGCGGTTACTACCTGACCAGCGCCTACGGAGCCATGTCCCTCATCAAAAACTTCCAGGAGGAGCAGGCGGCCCGAGTGCTGAGCTCCGAGGCCAGGAACACGCTGCACCAGTGGCACCGCCGGCGGACCGCCCAGCGTTCAGTACCGTGTGTGGACGACTTTCAGGTATCACCTGACCTGAGCCGACCTTGACCATCCAGGCAGTGAGTCAAACTTGTACCAGTAAGAGTAAATCCAGCTTTGGACAGAGGCATGGAAGGTGCTGCGTGTCGTCTGTACTAATCACAGCATGTTGCTCCTGATAACATCACTGCATGTAAACTCTTTGTCACTGCATGAGGGTTTCCTGCCTGCTCACCTCCTCAGAAATGCCCCTTTCGTTCCTTTTACAGTTTTCTAAAATTGAACTCTTTTCTCTCTAGAACTATCTCCGAGTCGCGCTGCAAGAGCCGGGGGTGGGCTGCACGGCCAAAACGCTGGTCGTCCACCCGTACACCACCACAGAAGAGGTCTGCTCGCTGTGCGCCCAGAAGTTCAGGATCTCCGACCCTGAGAACTGCGCTCTGTTTCTGGTCAACGAGGAAACCAGCCAGCAGCTCACCCCAGACACGCACCCTCAGCGAATCAAAGCCGAGCTCCACAGCCGGCCGCGCGCTCAGGTCTTCCACTTCGTCTACAGGAGGGTGCACAACCTGAACCTCTGCGTCCCCGGCGTCGTGCAAAATGGAAACTGTCCTCAGGTTGAATAGCAGAGGGAGACAAGCTGGTGCTTGTTGATGTTTTGTGGAGAGGTTTGAAGTCAGGAGAAAGGAGACGGTTGAAGGTGCACGTTGGCAAGTTGATGCAGATATGAAATAAGGATGTCTTTGATTAGCAAATGATTTTTTTTTAATTAGGTTGCACTTTGGAAAAAGACAAAGAAGGGGAAATTCAGCAGCCTGTATCTGCTTTGGTTATAAAGGAGTTCAGCATGTGTTACATGGGTGGAAATGAAATGTTTGGCCATGATGGACACATATACCATCCTCAGATAAATGACTAACTTTTGCCTTAACTACTGCTCCCTCGGTGCCTTTAAAAGGAATTGATTATACTGTTTGCCACTGACAGCATTCATCCCAGATTAAAACTCCACTCTAAGCATTAATTTAAAAAGAGAAATGAGCTTTTGTAAAGTGTATGATTGTTCTTCTTTATTGTTCTGCAGTTGCTGGACAACTACAGTTGGTATTTGTGTGTAGAAATATTTTTATATCCAAATATTTTTTATCCCTTAAGTGACAAAGATTTGTATTCTGAATTACTGTTTCTGTACTGGACTCAATACTGGACTTTATTTATGCCAGATATTTCTCCAAAGTCGACTTCAATCAGCACTGTTTCTATTGTATGTTATTAAAAAAAAAAAAGCTGAATATGTAAATTTATAAAATACACTTTAAACGAGGCCACTTGATGACTCCTGTGTTTATGCATGTTTTTCTGAAAAGTCACAATTCAGTAGCACGGCAACTTGAAGAGAACAATGGATGATTTTGCTGCATTTATGAGACAAAATCACACACCTGCAAAATGCACCATTAGTCACCTCCTGAGGGTTTAAACATGAGTATCAGCCTGTTAATGCAGCGGTGAGCAGCTTTATTTTCTACACTCAACGTGTCTGAGATGAATTAACAAAGCCTCATGTATTGGACAGCTGAAGTAAAACATGGTGCATTATGGCAAACTATTTCAAAAACCATTAATCTGGTAAATTTCTCAAACTCAGAAAACATGAGTCTGTATTTAAAAAAAAAAAATATATATATATATATATATATATATATATATATATATTTTTTTTTTTAATAAAAAAAAAAAAATATTTATTTATATATTTTTTAAATAAAAAAAATATATATATTTATTTATATATTTTTTAAATAAAAAAAATATATATTTATTTATATATTTTTAAATAAAAAAAATATATATATTTATTTATTTTTAAAATAAAATAAAAAAATATATATATATATTTATTTTTAAAATAAAATATATATATATATTTATTTATTTTTATTTTATTTTTTTTTTTAATTTAAAATTTTTTTAATTTTTTTTTTTTTTTTACATTTTTTTTACATTTTTTTTTACAACTTATACAGTGATACATTGGTGGACTCCGACCACACAGTGAAGCTTATGCAAAACAACCACCTTTTGAATGAGTCTACATCATTCACAAATTCAGCCAAATCTGTTAATTTATGCAGCGCATTTAAACACAGCAGCCAATCAAAGGACTGCACAGCAAGTAATCCACCAAGTTTAATTTCCACACCAAGTTTACACTCAAATAAAACAGAATAAACAGGTTCCTAAAACAAAAACAAGGTGAAGGTTTGCAGCACTCAGCCATGCCTCTGTGTGCTGGGACAGTCAGCGTGGTTACACCCCTAAATTTAAGCTTCATCATGGCATCAGTTAAAAATAAACTACCAACTTTCGCCATGTGGGACAATGAAAGGATTACTCTATTCTAAATCCACCCCATTACAGTTGTTATGAAGCAAGAAAATAAAGAGTTCAAAAGTATTTCTTTTATTTGGAAAAATATCAGGATTCTCTCACCTTTCAAGTCTGGAGTGGACTGTTATGAATCTTCCTTTCATTCGATTTTCTGTTGGGTTGTTTTGTTAGCAGCGTCAGGCTCCACGCTGACCCTCTGACCTCTGTGTTTGCCATTTGAACCACGCCTGAACAACAAAGTTAATGTACTCACAATAGTGTATGCCAAAGTGTGGTACATAATGTACTGTAACAAAGTGAAAAGCTTCCTGGAGCTTCAAGCTAATGGAGTTGTTCTCCGGTCTTTGTCCCCGGTTCATTGTCACTCCTGCCTGTCTCTTTGGAACATGGGTTCAACTAAAGACCTTCAAAGCCACAAGTGTGGCCTTGCAATAAATACAGGAAAGCAAAGGTGGATTTAGAGGGTGAGGCAAAAAAACGGGACTAGAAACAAAGACAGATTGTGGGTTTTGTCTATTTGATCAGAAGGGATCAAATAAAGGTTAGGTGAGTTGACTGCTATGTGTAGTTCAAAGCTATTTAGCAAAGATTAAAGACGGTATGTGTTTAGACCAATACTGACTCCAAACAAGCAGTTTAGGTACAAGTGAAGGTGTCAGGTTTATGTTGAGGCCAGAAGATTAAAGTGTATGAGTTTGTCCCATACCAGAAAACAAAGTCTTACAAGGCTGTAATTAATATAATGAGCTTATTGCTCTTAAAGGACACTGTAAGAAGCCTGCCTCATGCACTACCTACCTTTCAGAGAGAGCACACACACATCAGGAAATCCCAACTTAGCTCTATGTTTGTGTCAGCAGAGACTGCCCCTCTGTGGCACTTACAGGGCAATACAGGCGCCTCCAGGTAGCCTTCAAAATTTGGTTTAGATTATCCCTAAATAAAACCTTCCCCCTTACGATTTTTATACCCAAAGAAGATGGAATTCAGTTTTCATTATATAGCCTTAAGTCACAACAACAGATGCTCCAAGACACTTTATATTGTAAAGATCCTACAATAATACAAAGAAAACAGAGAAAACCCCGACAATTAGATGACGCCCTGTGAGCAAGCACTTTGGTAGGGAGCCCGACGAGGGACATTGGAGGAAAGAGCTAGGGACTGTACGTCTAGTTTTCCCCCAATATCCATTGCCTTGCTCCATACTTTGGCAACAGTGGGAAGGAAAAACTTCCTTTTAACAGGAGGAAACCTCCAACAGAACCAGACTGAGGGAGGGGCGGACACAGGGCATCTGCCACAACGGTTGTGGCATAACCAGTTGAGGTGAGGTAAGTAAGTCAGGACAGGTGTTAAGGTTTAAACCAGAACTGGAACCAACAAAGGTGACTAAAATCGCAGCCCTTACTTTCTTCCAGAGAGATGAAGGCCTAGAGAGGAGGAGTCAACCCGTGTTTATATACTGCAGGTGTGTGGATAGGTGATGGAGCCACAGGTCTGTAGTCATTTAGTCCAGTGATCCTAGGTTTCTTGGGGACAGGGATTATGGTAGAGGACTTGAAGCAGGCAGGCACATGACATGCCTGAAGTGAGGAGTTGAAAATGCCAGAAAACACTGGGGCCAGCTCGTTTGCACAGTGTCTGAGGGTGGCAGGAGACACACCGTCTGGGCCAGGAGCTTTTTGAGCATTCAGACTCTTAAACTGCTTCCTCACATCTGCTTCATGAATATGAAGAGTTGTGGTGGGAGGAGGTGGTGTGAAATCCTCCTTTGTGTGGGGTGAGGAGGGGGGTGTTGTAGGTGAAGTGTTTGATGGTGGTGATGGCTCTATGGAGGGGGGAGAGGTTGGGGAGTGAGTGTCCAAAGTGTCTCTTTTGTTGGGGCCGTTGGAGGTGTGAAGGCTGTCTGATGGCTCGTCAAAACGGCAGTAAAAGTCGTTAAAGTCCCCATAGCTGCTGGCGTCATGCCAGGAGTCAAAATGGCGGATACTGGGACACTCACAGAAGGGTATTTTGAGGTAGTTAAAATCGATAAAGATCTAAAAGTGAAGTTATGTATAATGTTATGGCCCCTTCTGTGTGAAATGATGTGAAACCCAGAATAAAGATCTTTAACTCGGGAGATGTATGTTGTTTTGAGCAAAAGCGTTGGAGTAGCTAGCTAGCGCCCCCTAGAAATCCAGGAGTCCCGAAAGCGGTCGTTCCCCGGTTATATCAGCTTTGTGGTTCACGCCCATTCGCGCTCCTCAGCTGTGGCGGGTCAAGAAAGTGAAAGTATTTTTTTCTTGTCGTTTTCTTCTCTGCACAATGCTGCCGTGAAGGCCGCAATCTCCTCTTCGTGGAAAAGAAAGGTGCTGTACCTTCTTCGGTGAGTTTGGCTCGCTTGTTAATACGTAAATTAATACATAAACGAACGAGTCAGTATAATGCACAATGAAGCTGAGTCAACAGTCCCGCCTTGCAGTTCAGCTGGATGATGTTTTTGCTAAACACCGGTGTTTTTACTTTCGATTTCAAATTCTGAGTAAAAGCAGTTGATGGTGTTTTTTTCTAGGGGGTCGATTTTAGTTAAAATTCATTTCTATGTGTTTAAACGATGGTTAGGTTTCCTTATTGTTTTTGTTTTGTTTTGTTTTTTACTTTTCAGCAATTCGCGCTACATTGAGGGCACTTCCGAAATAAGAACTTTATATCACTGAGCATGCGCAATCCTACACGGGTATTTACAGTGACTGTTGATATGAAGATCAATAATACAGTAAATAATTATCAGGCAACAGGTAAAATAAGCGTTTGATTTGCTGCTGAGTGAGAGTAACTTCTAAAAAATAAATTTATTTTTAGCAAGCAGAACAAAATGCAACAAAACACACGAGAAAGTATGAGCCATACAACATATCTTCATCTGAAACAAAGATTATTTAATGTATTGGCCCCGTTACTGTTTTTAGTTTGAAATGTTTATATGATTTCACTTCAGCTTTACGTCCACACGTACCTGGGTATTTTTGAAAACGCAGATCTTTCTATGCATTTGCGCCTTTCGTCCACACGTAAACGGCGTGTTTGGTCACTGAAAATTGAGATTTTTAAAAACTCTGGCCAGGGTGGATATTTTTGAAAACTCCATTTTTGCATTTACGTGTGGACCAGAAAAACGGAGAAAACGCAGCGTCAAAGGTGTGCGCCTTTTTTTGACGTCACACTGTGCGCCACGTTATTGTTTCGGTGAAATGAATTTCTACAATACTGTTACTGTTAATTGTACTCTCTGCAGTGTTTAAATGCTTACATATGCTTACATACTACTCGGTTCTGCTTCTATGCCCCATCTTTGTTTACCATTTCCCGCCGATGCTTCTAGACTTCTGATTGGCCAACATTTCTACACGGTTAGGAATATAGCGCCACCTGCTGCTTTGGCATGTTCCTAGCAGCATTTTCCTTCATTTCTGCGTTTACGTGTGGACGGGATTATTTTTTAAAACGAGAACGGAAAATCTCCGTTTTCAAAAATACCCGTGTACGTGTGGACTTAGTGTTTTTCACATGAGTGTTGATATGCAGTTAAGCCTGCAGTTATCACAATAAGCTCCAAATAGTGCTCTGTGAAACAGCATCTCCGATGCTTAAATTATGATATTTTTCTTTCTTCTTCTTTTACTGCTCCCTTTAGAGGTCGCCACAGGGGGTCATCTGCTCCCATCACCTTGTGCCTAGCTTCTTTCTTTTTCTCACCAACCTCCTGTATGTCCTTGCTCACAAGAATCCTCTCTGAGCTGTCCCTCTGGTGTATTAAGTGTAAATCTTAGCATCTTATTAAACCATTTGGTTCCACATAAAGGGGAAAAATGTTTTAGTTGAACATTTTGCATTCTACCTATCAATATTCTACAAGCTCTAAAGTTCATAGGAGTTGAAACCGGTCACTTAGCTGTGACCCGTGACTTCATAAGTACAGGGAAATGCACATATCAAGGCCTGAAAAATACATTTAACCTTTGTCAACAATAAAAACTCTAAATGTAACAGTTTTTGCTCTCTACAATTATTTATAAAACAAACACTAAGTCTAAGGGGATATATTAAACTGTTGTAGAGAACATCTGAACACCTAATTGGTTCTCGATTTTAAAACTACATAATGTAAAAATATAGTCATAGTAGAAAGATTTCATTGGCACTGAAGAAGGCTAGAGGCTAGAAGATAAGTCTGGTATGAAAATCCAGGTAGAGGGGAGACGTTTAGTATGATCTACTTTGTTTGGAGCCACCTGTCCCACATGGTGATATGACTCCTGAAAGTTTACCCAAAATGTTCTGTTTAAAAATGTATCAGGTGAATTATCAGAGCACACATCAAACATTCAGGGTACCAAAGGTTTTGACTACTCTTTAGTGCTTGAGGTGAATGTCAATCAGCTGATTGCCATCCAAAGAGATCCCTCAATACTAAAAGCTGAATGGCAGTCCAAGAGTTTTAGTCTCATGTGGTGTTAAATTAAAAAATAAAGTTTAGCTTCCTTCATCTCAACCTGGAGAGATGAATCTGACTGTCCAAATGAAGTAAACTTTGTTATTAGACAGCGTGCACAAGGTTCTTCACAGACATCCACATGCCTGCAAATGTTGTGTGACTGTGCAGCCTTGTGTGTAGAAGCTGTAGATTACAACAGAGCACCTGTGCACGTGCTCCAGGCAGCGACTTCAGAGTAAAACAGGAATGACTGCTCTGCGCCATGTCTCCAGCTGTCTGTGTCCTCAACATTGGATCATTCAATTTCTAAAGACCAGGGTCACAATGATTGTTCCTCTTGGTTAGTCTTTGTTACAAACATTAAACTGGGCCTGTTTTGTTATTGAAAGCATGACGTATCCCACTTGTTGATGCTCAGGCTGGTAATAAGAAAGCATTCTGATCAAAAATGTGATTGTGGCACTTGCATTGAGTGTAAAATTGATTTGGTGGGAGACACTGACTGAGTTTTTGTGGCCTGACTTTGCAGTAAAATGTTTCTCACTGACTTTTCATCTTTTCAGGAGCATCTGCCATTGTTATGGCTCTCCAAACCTGTCTCAAAGCTGCGCTGAGGAGCAAATATGAGAGCCTGGATGAGGCCTATTCCAAAAGCTCAATACTTCCTTCGAGGCTCTGCTATCAGGACATCAGGTACAACTACACAGAGCCTGAATTCTTCCAGCATGAGTACAGACGCCTGGATAGGAGCTTCTTTTTTCCAGACGCTCCACTTGCAGACGTTTTATCGTGCAAATGTCAACATAAGAACAGAAATAGAACAGTCATCACTTTAGGAGTGAGCGGAGTCGGAAAAACCACAATGGTGCAGAGCTGTGCTCTTGACTGGGCCAAGGACAAGGGGTACCACAACATCAGCTTCCTGTTTCCTCTCACTTTCTGGGAATTGAATCTGCTGAAAGATAGACTGAGCCTGATTGAGCTTCTCCAGACATTTTACCCTGAACTGAAGGAGCTTGATGCATCTGCCCTAAATGAAGACGGGGTGTGGTTCGTTCTCGATGGACTAGACGAGTTTCAAATCCAGCTCAACTTCGGCTGTCCAGCTGTGAGTGATGTTTCTGAAGCATCAACTGTAGACAGTCTCGTCACTAACCTGATCAGGGGAAATTTACTCCCAAGAGCTCATATATGGGTAACGTCTCGAATTTCAGACGAATATCAAATACCTCCCTTTTATTTGCTGAAAAAAACGGAGCTGCGGGGATTCAGCGATGCAGAGAAGGAGCAGCACTTCCGGATGGTCATCGGTGGTGATGATCTTGCCAACAAAGCCATCAATCACGTGAAAATATCGAAGAGCCTGGACTCCCTGTGTCAGATACCTCCGATCTGCACCATTATGGCAAGTGCTTTAAAGGATCACGTAAAAGGGCAAAAGGGTTTTAAATTGCATCCCTTAAGTCTAACTGAGATTTACAATCTGGGTTTCGGTGCGCTGGAAGCGCTGGAAGCTAAACACTTGCCTATCTTTACCAAGCTGAAGAAGGTGGCGCTGCTTCGGATGGGAGGGCAGAACGTCATGTATGAGGATGACCTTTCAGGAAACGGGATAAGTGTCGAGGAAGCTTTAGCTTTCGCAGAAACGTTCCCGCTTGTTTTGAGAACGGAGACGGGACTGAACGGTACCACTGTGTTTCGCTTTGGCCACTCGAGTGTTCAAGAGTTCCTAGCTGCGTCTTACAAACTGGAGGACATCGAAGCTCAAAAAAAGAATTTAAGCTCCTGTATTCAGCATCAAGTGGATGAAGTGCTGGAGAATAATGAGGGAGTCTCTGATCTCCTACTTCGTTTCACGTTTGGCCTCATTAAGGAGCGCATGCTGTTGCCGCCCAAAGATTTGCTCTTTGGCTATGTCAAGAAGAAGATCCTGAGCAAGATATCGTCCTACAGCACCGTCATCCTGTTTCACTGCCTGCGGGAGTACGACAGTCAGGCGTTGCAGGAGGAGGTTAGGTTCTTTCACAGGTATGGCGTTTCTCCGATCCAAGGGTTCTCACTGGTGCACTGGAGAGACTTGATGCAGAGGATCAGAGCTTTTGAAGGGATTCAAGAGACTTTTGAGATGTCAGTGAGATGTGAGGACAAACTCATCAAGAATATTCCAGCTATTTTCAAATCCAGGAAAGCCATGTAAGTTTCTACTTATTGCATTCACTAAATTTTATCCATACGCCTATTTTCTTAACCACTTATCCATATTGGATCCTAGCTGTTATAGGGAGAGAGGCAGTGTTCACAATCACAGGGCAGTGTGTACACACGCACATATTCGTACATTTAAATGAACTGAAATGTTTTATCTCACATCATGACAAAACTGTGTTCCTTCAGGTAATGCAGGACTTTTGTTAAACCCCTTGAATTAAAGTTGTAAGCCAGTGTGTCAGGGGTTCGATTTAAAACCCACTGTGATTGTGCACAGAGCTGTAACTGCAAAATTATTTCATTGTCTACATACTTAAACATACAATATTTCCCTCTTTGCCAGATGTCATTAACTTCTACCTGTTTGCAGGCTGAAATTCTCCAACCTGACTGACAAGAGCTGCCCAGTGTTGGCAGCAGTCCTGAGCTCAAAGGAGTCATTCCTGAGGGAGCTGGATCTGGGGTACAACAGCTTCAGCACCAGTGGAGTCCAGGAACTTGCAGAGGGCCTGAACAGTATGACTTGCAGGCTGAAAATACTTCGGCTGCAAGGCTGTGGACTGACCGCAGAGATCTGTCGGTATTTGAGCCAATGCCTGATGCAACACCAAATACTGCAAGAGCTGGATCTTAGCAGCAATGGAATAGGAGATCGGGGGCTGAAGCTGCTGTCGCATGGTTTGGGAAGTTCTAGTTGCCGGCTGCAGACATTAAAGTAAGTGTTCAGATGGTAAAGCGTTGTTTCTCTAACAAGACCCCCTAACGCTTTTCTGACTTAATTTTGTTGATTAATTTTAAACCCCAATGACATTCTCAAAAACACGTTGTTTTTTTTCTTTAGCATAAAGTAAATCCTCAAATACTTCATCGTTCATAAAGCCGATAGTTACTCTGTCACCACAGACCAGTTATAAGTCAGGAAAACTTGCAAATACTCCACAGTGAAAAAGGAATTGAAGGTCAGACCAGTCAACCTGTAGTGCCAAAGTGCTATAATGGGTTATGTTCCACATAAGAGATCACCACCTACTGAGCAATCAACTCAAAGATTAATAGGATCTAAAGTGTTTGTCTCTCCCTGATGAGCATTGGTACAGTTTGCATGGAGGCGAAGAAGACTTACTGTTTTATTTCTGGGTTTTTTCTATTTATTCTTTACCGCGGCTCAGGCTGTTAAATGCCACCAGGACTGCAGCTGAAAGAACGACACTACCTGTCTTACTGTTTCTGCCTGGCAGCTAATTTACCTGTCCATTAACACCATTGATGCTACCAGATCTTTGGCTCTTTCATGTGAACATGACCTTACCTACACTAATAACCCTGAGTTGCCTAAGTGAGCTGATAAACACCTTCATGTATTTGCTTCTCCTGATTTATGATGTTAGGATAAGTGAAGCCAGATAATGGCAGCTATCCAGGATACACTGAATTTGCTTCATAGTGCAGGTCATAGGCCTCACTGACAAACACGCACGCCCAGTGAGACAAAAAATTGACGACATAAATGAGCATCACAATTAGAGCTGGGCGATAGAACGATAAGGATATGTATTGCGAAATAACTTTTTCTCGATAGAAAAATTAAACTATTGCGATAGGCCTCGCCGCTCTTAAAAAAAAAGAAGAACAGCCAATCCAAATTAAGTAGCGCAGAGCCGAACCAATCACAGCCGCAGCGTCACGTCACGTGACTTGTTACGTACAGCACAAGTATTTGTTTGGGAAGCAGCCAACCGCCGTGCCGCCCGGGTAATGGAGGAAATGAGTGTGCCGACTAGAGAAAAATCAACCGAGAGCGTGAGCGAAGAGAAAACAGATGATGGTTCCAATGCTCGGAGAGATTGTCGAACGGAAGAGCCACAGAAGTTCCGTAGTGTGAAGTTATTTCGGCTATTTCAAGTCTGACAAAAACAGAGTAGCGCGCACTGTAAATTGTGCCGAAAGCAAGTCTGGAAATACAATAAAGCGGTTCATGCTCAATCTCTGACTGGAAGCGCTAATTCGTCATTCGGCTTTTGTCAGACTAAAGTAACTGTTAAAACTGTTTGAAAAGCTCAGCTATACAACAAGGAGAGATCGAGAATTTCCTTTTAGTTCTCAGTTTATTTGATATTGACAAAAGTTAGTAAATTTTGTCTGTTCTTCTGTAAAACAAACTAAGATTTATTTTTAGAATTAATATTTTGTTTCTAAGTGGAATTGACAATTTAGTCTGTTTTGTTTGTTCTTCTTTGAAACTTAAACACTTTAGCGGCTGCCTTTTGTGTAGTTTGCAATATTTGCCTTTATTTATCTGAAAAAGTCTCATGTTCCTTAAGTACATCTACCCTGTTGAACTTATTATGGGAAATAAATATTTAAATCAAAACAAGCTGCTGATTATTTCACATTTTACTTGTGAGCAACGGCACATTTAAATCTTACAAATATAGTTATTTGGCTTATATTGTGATATATATCGCTATCGCCTGAAATGAAAAAAACATATCGTGATATGAAAAAATCTTGTATCGCCCAGCTCTAATCACAGTACGCTCTAATTCAAATCACACCAACAGACAGAAACAATCTAATCATCAGACTATTGATTTCATGAATTAATGAGGAAATGAGGTAAAAACTGTTTGGTGAGCTCTTCGATCTGTCCGTCGTCAGTCCCCGAGATCATCGGCACATCAGTCAGACCAGGTTTTAAATTTCAACAAATTTTGCAAAAAATTCCAAATCAGTGTTTTTACTTTTAGTAAAAGACTGATTTGTATTATTTTAAAGCTAAATTTGTGGCATCTTTAAATAAAATAAAAATGTAAATAAATTAAAAGGGTTGTATGGATCTGGATACACCAACCCTGTGTATTTATGTTGTATGTTTATCTTGATATTAACATTTTTAAAACATTAATAATATATTACTGAGGAAAAAAACAAAAGAAATCGAGCAGTTTGAATACTTTAAGGAGTGATGGTGTAAATGCTGCACCTTTTACTCACAGCTGTGCACATACAATATTAAAATGGCACTGATAAAACCATTCTTCACAGATGAAATTATGTTTAATTTAGAGCTTTGCTTTTTGACCGTGTCGTGTGTATTTATTGTCTGTATTTCTTACTCATAGGTTGTCACAGTGTGACATTGAAGAGGCTGGCTGCTGTGATCTGGGCTCAGCTCTGCTGATAAACCCTTCTTTTCTCAGTGCGTTGGATCTAAGCATCAATTGGATTGGAGACGAGGGGGCCAATGAGATATTTAACAATTTTGACATATCGTATCTAAAAAAGTTGGAGTAAGTATGGCTTAATCTACAGAAAGTCCTTTTTCCAGTAACATACCAAAGCATATAAAAGTTGGGTTCATAGATAGACACGTTTGATTTATGGGATAAATATACGCTTTAAGTGTGGTTAGTCTTGATTTAGTGAGTTGATCACAAATATCACATTAACTCGAGGGGAATTTAAGCCATTTTTATACACAGTCCCCTCTTTTTTTGTGTCTTTTTTTGTGCGCCAAAGCTGATCGTTTACGCCTAGTCAGCCCCCATAGACTACCATGTTAAAAAGAACCACTTTAAAGCAGAAACAACCATGTTTACAACCTTCTAACAAAAATATCTTTTGGCTTCTGTGGACAGTTTGGAGGAATTTATGCCGCTAAGGTTTAGCGGCTACTTTGACAGATGTAACTGTAGCTACTAACTGCAGTCACTGAACTGGATTTCTCCAGTGTTTTGGTGCCTTTTATGAGCTTTTAATACAATTATCTGACAAATAATATGGCAGGAACTAGTGTATATATTGTGCTCATACGGTTTATTATTTCACTTTGTTAGCTTTAGCCGCTAACTTAGCATGTCACCCTCTCCAAATATGGTCACTTCTGGCTCCAAAAATATCATGGTACCATAATGTAGCTAACGAGGCTGCCATTTCTGCTTCCATCTTTTATTTACAGCCAATAATTAAAGCAAAAACTCTGCATGTTTAACCCATATTTAGAGACTTTGGAGCTTTTTATTGTCATTGTGCAGTTTCTTGCACAGCGAAATTGGGTAGCTGAACCACAAAGGTGCTAAAGTAAGAAGAAGAGAAACCAATATACAATGAAGGCGGAAAATAAATAAATAAATAAATAAATAGAATAAAATAAAAAACAGTGTATATGTATACATATGTGAGTGGAACTATATACATGGTGTATGTGTAGGAAACATTGAAACAGACTGGGACCAAAATAATTGCAAATGAGCCAAAAATATTGCACATAGATGATCAACAGCAGTGTCAGGGTGGATGTGTTGGGGAAGTCTTTACACACTCTTAGTTTATCACTGTAACTTCATTATACTTTGCAAGAAAGCCAATTAAAAAAAAGATGTCTGTCACCACAGATATATGGATAACTGCTGCTTATCAACATAACTGAATAGATTTCACTCATATGGTCTTTCATAGCTTCTTTCGTGTCTTTGGCAGGTTGTACTGCTGCGGCCTCACCGTGCTGAGCTGTGAAAGTATTGGGGAAGCTCTGAAGTGTGAAGCGAGCGCTCTGTTAGAGCTCAATTTGAGCAACAACAGCTTAAAAGATGCTGGGTTTAAAATCATCTGCGAAGGCATGTATGCGTGGTGTAGTCTCCAAAAACTCAAGTAAGCACGATCTGATTACACACTGACTGAAACAAAGAGACGTTAAAAATAGATTTATTTTCAATCCATTCATTATCGATGAATATGTGGCCTAACACATTATTTCTCCTCAGTGTTTCACGATGTGGAATCACTGGTGCAGGTTGTCGCTACCTGGCAAAGGTCCTCTGTTCAATCTCGCAGCTCACCGATGGCGGGATGGGAGTTGGCGAGTGGCAGGCAGTGGAGCTGATAGACCTGGACCTCAGCATGAACCACATCGGAGACAAAGGAGTGAAAGAAATTTCACCCGGCCTAATGAATCCTTTGAGCCACCTGAAAACTCTGAAGTGAATCTTTTTGGTTTTTTTTGACTTCATAATGACAGCGTGGGCTCAGTTTGACTGAAAGAAAAGCTTGCTGTAACATAGCTCTTTGCTTCCTTTCAGCCTGAGTTACTGCGGTCTGACTGACAGCTGCTGTGCAGAGCTCGCCTCTGGACTGATGTCAAAGGCGAACATTCTCAGCAAGCTCGACCTGTCTCACAACAACCTTCAAGATAAGGGAGTGAAGAAACTCTGCATCGGACTCCAAAGCCCGCATTGCAAACTTGAGGAAGTGTCGTAAGTTATTAAACTTTTATACTATGTTTAAAAAAACAACAACAAAAAACCCCTCTTCCTCATAAAGTTAAATGAGTCAACACATGTATCTGCAGTGGCACATTAGATCAGTGGTTCTCAAACTTTTCACAATGAGTACCACTTCATAAAATATATGGCTGTTGAAGTCCAGTAGTACAGGCCTATTTAACACCACATACAGTTTACATGAGACAGTTTTATTTCTTATATGAATTTAATTTATTTAACTGTCATAAACAGGATGTGACAAGTGATAATAATAACAACTGTACTGCAATGAAACATTCACAGCAGGTGGGATATCCGGTCTTTAAGTGATGACCTGATGAATCCTGCTTCCAGGTCCAAACTACTCTGCATTTATTAAGGCTGTTGTGTATTTAACATGTTTTAATGCTTTGTATCTTGTTATATTTAATCTCAACAAGCCCCTAAAAGCAGTCAGTGATCACTGTCGGCCTCTCTCAGTTTTTATTACCACTCTTCATTTTAAAGCTCAGTTTTTAAACCCTTACGATGTAACTACAACCCTTACGATTATCTCAGTTGTTCTCCTGAGTGAAGTTTGGTCCGTTTACAGCATCCTGCCATGTGATTGCATTTGTCTCTAACCATCAGGAAACCTCATGTTAACTTTTATCGAGTGGAAAAAAGTTAGCGTTCATCCTCCAGCTTCACCAGTTTATGTTATGCTAACATAGCTGTGTAGCTAACTAGCTAATAGGGCTGCTCAATTAATCGAATTTTAATCACGATTACGATCTGGGCTTTCAACGATCATTAAAAATGACTGAGCCGATTATTAGCCCCTCCCTCGTGCTTTACTCTCGCTCTGCTCGGTGTGGCGAATCGAGCGCACCTCTCTGCATTCCGAACACGTGTCACAACAATTGAGAGGACCCGAGGGAAGCTCGGAAAGCTAAGCAGAAGTTATTTGGAGAGGAGAGTGACTGCCGTTGGTTGAAAAGAGAGGTAAAAAAAAAACTTGAGTGGTGTGGAAACATTATGGGTTTGCGGAGTCAGACGTGGATCAAGTAGACACAGTGTGTAAACTTTGCTACAGTGTCGTAGCTGCACCACAGAGCAACACTGCAAAGTTCACTAAACATAGATGTTTACATTTTTCATTTATTTTTTATATTGCAAACATTTGCACTGTTATCAGTATTTGCACTATTTTATATTATTTTTTGACAATCTTTAAAGTCATTATTCAACACATTGTTAAATAATGTAATTTAACAATAAATGTTAAATAAATATCGTCAAATAATCGAGATCTCAATTTCAGTGAAAATAATCGTGATTATCATTTTTGCCATAATCGAGCAGCCCTTGCTGCTAAGTTAGTGTTTTTGTAGCACAGTCGACTGTGAGCCCAGTGATGCACCCAGATGTTCAGATCTGTATTTATAACAAAACATGTTGACAAGTTGAAATATAAGTCAAATAGAATTTGCAGCTCCTCTTAATTCAAAAGACGTGCACTGGAGAGACTGTGTCACCGTCTCCATGAGATAAAGAGTAACAAATTCTTTGATTTACCCTTGAATTTATGCAGTTATTGCTTAAAAGAAGTGATAACAAACATGTCCTGTTAATGTTTGAACATTTGTTTGCAGACCCACACTGTCGGGGTAGACTGAGCTGTTCTGTATTTCTGTTTCTGTTCAGACTGAGGACCTGTGGCCTGACCTCGAGGAGTGTTCAGTTCCTGACCTCAGCCCTGAAGTTAAACCCTTTCTATCTGACAGAGCTGCACCTGGTGGGCAACAGGCTCGAGGACGCTGTAATCAGAGCACTCGTGGAGCTAACAAAGAACCACAAATACGCACTCAGGACAATAGAGTGAGTACCAAAGATGTGGGTTTCTGCTTTTGCCTTGTTGGATGCTCATTCACAACCAAGAAAAACGGATAATATATAAGTATCGTAACACTGATAGTTTCTACTTTTATTTGGTCGTAAAACGTGAGACCTCAGATGGTACTGTGCAAAAGAAAAGCTGTGAGATTTTTAAAACCTGGGCATTATCGCTCCATCTCTTTGGGTCTGTTATTAAAAAACACAGAAATGTTTGTTTTCATTCAACGTTGAGCAAGAATGCTGTAATTTAACCAACAGCCCTGAAACAGTGGGAGTGTAATGGCTTAAAGCAACGCTCCACATTAAAGTTGTTGTTATTTTCCCCACTGATGGGCTCCAATTATAAGTCTCTCTCCGAGGTATCACATGATTGCATTAAAGCAGTGTAAACATTAGGTAGTACTTCAACACTGATTTTCTTGAATATGGTGGATTACACTGAGCACGTGCGACAGATCCCAGAGTCTTTCACATCTGTCAGGTGTTCAGGGTGAATCTGAATCTGCAAAGAGAACAGGGCACCAGCGGTTTCTGCTTCCCGGCTGGACTGACTGATGTCCCTGAAGTTTAACTCACTTTGAGTTACATTGTGATGACTAAATGTTTCCTGTTAATCGTCAACCCCAAAATAGGAAAATAAGACCCAGAACTGTCCTTCAGTATATTTCTATCCTTATCTTTTCACTATTCATAACAAATTTTACTCGCTTTATTTCAAGCATTCATGTGCTTTTTTTGTTATCTTATCTTCCAGCGTCTCAGTGGACTGAAGAAGAAGTGACACAAATGGCTCTGTCTCCTTATTTGCACAGAAACTGGATGGCTACCACATAATTCTATTCAGTTTGAGTTTCTGACTTAGAAGTAGTGTAAAAATACCAAATGTGCTTTAAAAGACTCTAAATGTTTTAATTTTCATTATATTTTGTATATAATGTTTTTTTAACCAAGTACTTTATTTCCGGGCCATAGAAGAATTTCCTCACGTCTTGGTTACGGTGACCATATTCCAACAAATGAAGGTTGCTAATGCCGAGAGGCATGTGGTATATGAAGGACAAAGTTATTTCACGTGAATGTGACATTTGTAGCCAAGTAAAAACAAGCTAACATTTTTATATACAATATTGTTCATAATTTACTACATTCTCGTTTTTCCGGGCCATAGAAGGATTTCCTCACGTCTTGGTTACAGTGACCATATTCCAACAAATGAAGGTTGCTAATGCTGAGAGGCATGTGGTATATGAAGGACAAAGTTATTTCACGTGAATGTGACATTTGTAGCAAAGTAAAAACAATAAGTGTAAAAACAAGCTAACATTTTTATATACGATATTGTTCATAATTTACTACGTTCTCATTTTTTTTCCACTGTAATATTGAAATTGTTGAACTGTTCGTTCTGTTTACTGTGGTGCAACCAGCGTTACAAGGTACTTCACATAAGTTATAAACACTGAAACATTACAAAATGTGGTAAAATGGGAGAAATTGATTAAATTGAAGCTAAACAGAGTGATAATAAAACACTCGGATGACATTAAAAGTTGTCACAAAACACTGAGAATCATCTTAAATCGCTTTAATCAGTTATTTATGAGAGTTTCTATCATATTCTGCCCAAACTGTAGCTGGTCACTTTTAATTTTCCACCTTGGGTGTAATATGTTTACCTGCAAGAGAGCCATGGGACAGCTTTCACTGCCTTTTTTTCACAGCTGTTCAAAAACAGATTTTGGATGCTTATTAATGTGGAGCATTTTCTCAATATTTGGCAGTGTCCTGGTCACCCCAGTCACACTCACTGTTTACATATCCATGCAGTTTTATTTGTTTCATTCCTCTTGAATGTGATGCATCAGCAGAACTCATCTCTGTAAACCGCACACAATAAATGCCTCTATTTTTGCACCAAGCAGTGCGGTGTGCCGGTTCATTTGTTCTGTTGCAGCAGAGCGCCATCTAGCGGCTCGTTGTTTCACAGAGTGACGCGTGTGACGCCACTTGACACAGCAGCTCTGTTGGTGTCGGTGCATCACACCGGGCAGCATCTCCAGTTTCACCGCAGACCAGTGAGCGCGCCCCGCGGCTGAAGGTAGGGTAGGCTTTGGGATGTTTTTCAGGGTGTTTTCCAGCGCTAAAAGCTGCGCTCTTTTCCTGCATCCTTCACTAATCCTCCGCTAATCCATCACACAGTGATGTGTTCTGTGTGTGATGGTTGTTATGTAATTGCAACACACTGACAGTGAGGCTTGAATGCTGTTTGTCTTCCATGTCACGGTAATTTGATAAAGGAGAGAGGTACCAAAAAGTACAGAGGGGCGTGGGGGGGCTGGGTAGGCCCGGATGGCGCAGTTTCAGCGCACAGACATTGCTCCCCAACGGCCACACCATCATCTTAATCAGCAACATCGCGCTGCCACAGCTAAATAGTGCTGTGTAATAACTGTGTGACTCCTGGGACATGCGGGCGTCTCTCGTGCAGGTCTGCAGCGTCATGACCACCGCCTGGTCGTTGCGGCAGTGTCGCACAGAAATATCCTGCAATGACACGTTTTTACGTCAGATCTGATGAGCTGGATGAGATTTGTAAGATTAGGGGGCTTCATTTTGAAGTGCACGAGTCTTGAGTGTATGGGCTGCTGTGCTCTGATGTTAGCTCTGTTTACTGTGTATTTTGGCAAATGCCAACATTTTCCTTTCATAGCCTGTTAAACGAACAGAACAGTAAATGCTGTATTTACCCCCTTACTCCTCCCAGACTCATATATATTTAAATAACCACCGGTTTATGCAGTAAAATAAAAGTTTAGGTTCAGTCCAACTGTTTGTTTTTTTTGTTTTTTTTTTTGGTAGTTCATTTGTTGTCTACTTGACTATAATAACCTTGGTTTAGTCTGCAATCTTCTAATCTGCTGAATTGCCCATGCGCAAGACACTTCCTCAGCTCGTGAGGGAGTAGTGCAGGTGTTGCTAATCAGACTAACTGTAACTGTTAGCTAACTAAATTTTGTTTAGCCTCAGAAAACAAAAGGTAAGGTGATGGTTGGAGCTAGTGTATTATTTTGTTTTATGTATATATTTCTAATTGTTAATTTGGATATGTCTTTGTTCAAATTTCAGTGTAAACTTTCAAAATACCATCGGAAATCCCGTTAGCTTATTGTTAGCTCGTAGGGCGGGTAATTTTGTCATAATACAAGCAAACTAATATGAGCTTTACTTTTAGCAGGCTTGTTATTATTAAATTAACTTATTTTATTATGTAATAAACTCGTGCATTCTATATTTATATGCCAGTCTGAGCCTTGGTGTGAAATAGTACAAATGTGTTTTGTTTTTTTAATATAAAACCTAATGTGCTATGCTGTAAATAAACTAGGCTTTTAATACATAAATAAAGGCTTGGAAATGTTTTCAAGTTTAACGGGTACACTAAATTAATTATTAAGACCCCCATATTTATTAAGTACAGTGTAAAAAAGTATATAAAATCCCTCTTAGCCATTTAGTGGGGCGCACCAGTATGTAATAGGCCACCATTAAATGTGATATTAATGTTATATCCGTTATTATATATTAATATCACACTAATATTAATATTTAATATTCAAGTACTGTAACAGCCCTAATAGTAGTTTAAACCACTTGGTACGAAAAAGGGACCCAATTGATAAGGTCACGTGACAGGAGAAAATGTAAATGAATTGAGAATATTGCCAAAAAAGTGTAATTGTTGAAAAGAAATCTGAACTGAAAAAAAAAATACCCGACAATTTGTACTTTAACAGTTCACTTAAACTGCAATTTGGTTTTTACCAGAATTAATTCATTAAATAGTTAATGAATGAGTCAATTACTGTGCCTTGTTTTAGTGGATGTTTTGTTAAAAATAGTGCCAGGTTATATTTTCTTCTTGCTACACAGAAGAAATGGGGAGGAAAAGAATGACAAACGGATAAATAGCTATTTATGCGTTTGTCATTCTTTTTATGACCTAACCTAGGTTAGAGAGTCTAGTCTATTTTAAAATGAAGGACTGTGCACATTTCCACTGTTGGTGATTTTTGGGGTTTTCTCTGTATTACTGTAGGGCCTTTTCCTCACAATATGAAGCGCCTTGAGGCTACTTTTGTTGTTTTGGTGCTATATAAATAAAACTGAATTGAAATTGAATTGACCCAAATGCTTCACTTTTGAAATACTCCTACTGTGCAAAGAATGGTGTATATTTGAAGTTAGACTACAGTACAGTATTTGTGGCCATAGGAGAGCAGGTGAGGTGCATCTTCTTAGTTAAATTAATAAGGAATAATTATGAGAGCATTTCCTGGACATGCCTTCTTAGCACCAGGGTAAGGACAGATTAAAGCAGAAGGGCTTGTCGGAGGGGGTAAATCGACATTTTATATGCAGTTGTTGTTTAGAAAAATAAAATCCATAAGTATTTGAACAGTGGCACAGTTTTATAATTTGCCCTCCATACATCAACGCAGTGCACTGATCTGGCTTTTTCCAGTTCCGATACAGATGCCCAGAGCCAAGGTATCTGCTTAATCCAATACCTGTTTTGCATTAATAATCTGTAATCCTCCCTGTGAGGACTCATTTGTTTATATGTGAGATCAAATCAGGCTTGATATAAACAGCTTCCATAACTCTGTAAATTAAAAGTAAAAAGTTAATGGATCCAAGAATATAAATTTGTTAAATTTATTAGCGAAGTAATAAATGATAACAAGCTCGGTATGAACACCATAAAATATAAATAATGTGTTGGAGTTATTCATCCAACTTATTTGCATTAGACTTATTTTGGTTACAGTGAGTCATTAGGCTGCTGCAGGGTGATGTCAGGTACAGTCACGTTGGTATCTCCTTTTTTCTCCTCACACACTCATTATGTGTGAAGTAGGGCTGTTTGATATAGCGATATATATCAGATGATGATATGAAAACGTCAATTGTTGCATATTACGCTTTCGTTTGTTTCTTGGTGTTGCAAAATAAACTGTTTATGGCAATATTTTTTCATTGTTTTGATGGTCACTGTAGAATTTCTTAAAGTTCTCTCTTTTTCCTATATTTAATATAACCACACTACGGACGGAGAAGCGACTGTTTTTATGCGTTGACGTTAGCAACAACGACGGTAAAACCATTGCGTGGCTCCGTCGTCCGCTTGTTTATTTTCTACATAAACCTTTCACAATAAAGCTGAAGATCCTGTTGAGATTTTTTCAAAATAAACTGAATCACATGAAGGAGTACGCAGAGTGTTTACGGATGAGAAGCAAAAAAGAGCCGTCAGGTGCTAAAAAATAAACCTTAGTTTCAAATATCTTTTATTATTAGAAGCAAGTATCATGGTTGTTACATATTGATAGAACTTATGCCCCTTTTTTTCTCTAAGCTTACAAAACAGACAAATAAACAACATCAAAAGAAAGAAAGAGAAAAAAAAACAAAAAAAAAACCCCACCCACTATGGGCCCCAATCCCCCGACTGCCAGAAAAAAAGAAAGTTTATATTTTCCCAAGGTATGTAAGTAAAGGATGCCAGATTAATTCAAAGTCTTTTACATTATCATTCATAGTATATCTTATTTTTTCAAGATGAAGAGTATTTGTAAGTTCTGTAAGCCACGTCTTTAATACAGGAGTCTCTTTGCCTTTCCAAAGCTGCAGGATCAGTTTCTTTGCAATAATCAATGCATATGACATAAACCTTTTTTGAGAGTGTTGTAAATTTTGTGTTTCTTTGGAGATCCCAAAGATAAAAAAAATATAAACCTTAGAATCAAACGTTAGAACAGGCGTTTCCCTGCAGCACGCTGTGTAATAAATAGTCACAAAGAAAATGTCTAAAAATGTATAGTTTCATGCATCGGTCTAAACACTTGACTCCAGGTACACGACCAGCTAAAAAAAAAAAAACTTCACGCAATTCTGCCGGAGATTCACAGAATTTACAGAAAATGTAAAATTTTTGTGATATATACCGTTGTCAGGACGATAAATGTCTTATATTGGGGTATGAGAATTTGGTCATATCGCACAGCCGTTGTGTGAAGCTGTCCAAAGAGCTGAAGTAAAAGATTATTTAATCAAGCTGAGGACAGCACATTATATTACAAAGTCATTTGGATCCAAATATCAGTTCAGGGTATATCAAGCAATCAAGATGTGACTGAAGTGGAGATTTTGAACTTTGATTCAAGCGGTTTAATGCAAACTTTGGAATTGCAGCCATGTTTAGGTTGTGTGGCCAACTCAGTATTGGTCTGACTCAAAAAATAAACCTATCAGAGAGAAGGGATTTTAGGAGTGGCCATATCAATTGTCAACCATGTTGATTGGCCAATTTCATTTTAATGTGATCTGTCGCCTCCTTTATGAGACTCAAATATGTTTTAAAGCTCTGCTGATAAATTCATTTTTCTGACACCTGGCTTAAATAAGAGACAATTTTCAGGCTGTTTAATTTCAGTTAAGTGTTTGGCTTCCAGAGTTAAAACAAAGACATCAAGATAAAAATTATAATTGTGTCTTTGCATTACTTTTGTCTGTATCCGTTTCTTGTCTTGTTGTCAGAGTGAGCAGCGATGGGGAAGGAGAAGCTCCACATCAACATTGTGGTAATTGGACATGTTGACTCAGGCAAGTCCACCACCACCGGCCACCTGATCTATAAGTGTGGTGGCATCGACAAGAGGACAATTGAAAAGTTTGAGAAGGAAGCTGCAGAGGTATGGCTCATGTTGTTTTTACTTCAAAAAAAGATCATTTTGAAAATTTTCTGCTATTTAACTCCTGTTTCCGGTCCATTTGTCTCCTACTCTGGATAATATTCTCATCTTTTTATTACAAGTCCACAAAAAATATTCAGTCATCAGTTTTATTTATTTACCTTTTACACCTTGCAGATGGGAAAGGGTTCCTTCAAATATGCCTGGGTGCTGGACAAGCTGAAAGCTGAGCGTGAACGTGGCATCACCATCGACATTTCTCTTTGGAAGTTCGAGACCAGCAAGTACTACGTCACCATCATTGATGCTCCAGGGCACAGGGACTTTATCAAGAACATGATCACTGGGACCTCACAGGTACAGTTCAGTGGACTTCTTAAGTGCTCGTGTTAAATGCCATTTATAAGTTTTTCCTCTGCAGATCTTTCAGTGAGAAAAACTCCAACATCTTTGATCTCAGCTGGTGATGACATTCCTTGTTCTTGGGCTCACAGAGAGATCATAGTTTAGTTTAGTTTAACTTTATTTAAGAGACACACGGGTCCATAGCAAATAAAATAGATGCAAAAAAAAAAAAACAGTAGAAAATTGAAAGCAAATTCCACAGTGTCACACAATTATATAGAAACTAAAACAACAACTGTTCCATAACTTTGAATAACACCTAACTGAGTTTAGTGCAGGGTCAGTCAACAAACTTTATTTATACATTTAAAAACCAGCGGTGTACCAAAGTGCTTAACATCCAAGAGGGTGAGATGAAGTAACAGGGAAGGATGAGGGCTATGGCAAGGTACCAAAACGTGCTAGCAGGTTGAATGGCATTAAAACACACGAAGGCAAAAGAATTGCATATAAAAGCATAAAAGAAGGCTAAGTGTAGAGGATAAAACAGTCAAAAAAAATAAATAAAAATGAATTAAAAGCTGAAGATAAGAATAAGCGTTAAGCTAACTATCAAGCAAGCGTTAACTGGTAGAAAAGGCTAAATAAGTGGGTTTTTAACTGCGATTTGAAGGAATGGATGGAATCAGACTATACCATAAATCGGGTGCAGCCAAGGCAAACGCGCGGTCACCTCTAGTCTTCAGCGGAGATCTTGGCAGTACCAGGAGTGACTGGGAAGATGATCTTAATGCTCTAGTATTGGTGTATGATCTAAGTAGCTCAATGAGGTAGCTTGTAGGGGTGGGGGAACAAATCAATACTGTGTAGTATGGTGATATTTTGTTTGCTAATAATGTATGGATACAGGGACAGCAGAAATCGATATTTTGTTACAAAAAGGTTTTTGTGCTCTGACTTCAGAGCATGTTGATCCTTTTTCTGAGCAAGAATCCTGACATTCCTTCACTGTCCAAATGTGTTTAACTTGTTTTGGCAGCAATAAACATGACAGTTTACTTATTTTCATTTAAGACTTGTTTTATTTTAATTAAGTTTAAAACTTTTTTATTTAATGTAAAATTATATTTTGTTTTAATTTACTTTCAAATCCTTCAGTTGCTGAAGGGGCTGCATAGTTTTCATAAACTGCATAGTTCAGAATAGCTATAATTGTACCAGATGGTTGATTCAGTTAAGTTGGACTAGACTGTAATACAAACCGTTCAGTTTGTCAACAATAAAACTGAAATGAGAGAAAGACTGAGTGTGAGACTTTGATATTAGAGAAAATGAATATTGATAAAGTTTACCTTTATGTACAGAATCTGAATATCGCAAAATATTTTAAAAAAATTGCAATAATATCGTATCGTGAGTTAAATATTGTGATAATATCGTATCGTGGGATGTATGGTGATTCCCACCTCTAGTAGCTTGGCGCTATATTGTTAATAATTTGGAAGGTGAGCAGCAGGATTTCGAATTGAATGCGATACTTAACGGGAAGCCAATGCAGGTCAGCAAGGACGGGTGATAGAGACACGCCGCCCACTACCAGTAAGGAGACGAGCAGCTGCATTCTGAACAATTTGGAGTCTATGGAGGAGAGTAGAGTTAAGACCGAAGTGAAGTGAGTTGCAATAATCCAACCTAGATGTCACAAAGGCGTGGATAAGCTTTCCAAGGTCCCTACGTGGAACATAATGTCTGGCCTTGCTAATAAGACGCAATTGATGGAAACAAGATTTAACAACAGAGGACACTTGTTTATCGAGAGATACGATTATACTGTTTGTGTAGTCCTTTACCCTACACATACAACTGTGCAGATTGAGACGATGACCACCATCACCAGCTTCTATCCTAAATGCTTGGAATGGACTACTCCCAAGCATGGGACCAGATCCTCTCTAGAATCGCAGGTACAAGAAGGGTAATTGAACTGAGTGAGGTGTTTCTCCATTAAGCCAAAGGCGAATGGAATCTCAGAAGGATTCAAAACGTGGGAAAGACTGTAGTTAGTAGCATTAGAATAAGTAGAAGAGTATAACATGAGAGAAATGGTTGATGGAGAAACTTAAGGTGGAAAGACGTTTTCACATCTGTCTCCCTCCCCTCAGGCTGACTGTGCTGTGTTGATTGTGGCGGCGGGCGTGGGCGAATTTGAAGCTGGCATCTCAAAGAACGGGCAGACACGTGAGCACGCCCTCCTCGCCTACACCCTGGGAGTAAAACAGCTCATCGTGGGCATCAACAAGATGGATTCCACTGAGCCCAACTACAGCCAGAAGCGCTATGAGGAGATCGTGAAGGAAGTCAGCACTTACATCAAGAAGATTGGCTACAACCCCGACACCGTGGCTTTCGTGCCCATTTCTGGCTGGAATGGGGACAACATGCTGGAGCCCAGCCCTAACGTGAGTCTGCCATGAGACCAGCTGTGACTCTTTGAAGATTTGTCTGAGACTAGCAGGGAGTTACACATCTATAATAATGTAAGGTTTTATAACTATTAACCCTTTAAGACCCACCATAGAACCAAGTCCACCAGAGCTTATATTATATGTTTACATGCTGTGGAGCCATTTTTGGGAGCATTTCAAGTTGCTATACATCAATACAACCATTATAGCCCAGATTTTAATAATATGTCTGCATTAAGTGCATAGTAATTACATAAATTGCAAAAAAGTGCAATAAACTACAAAAAAAATTAAAATCGTTTTTGCTTTTTTAACATATATTTCTAGTTAGAGAAATTTAAGAGGCTTATCCCTCAAAACTGTAAATACAAAAAAGTTGCACAAAATAGTTTCCCACCACAGGAAATTTATTTTGAGTGTCTTCATAGTTTTATTTTTGAAATACACCAATTTTTATATACTGCAGGAAAAACGAAAATAAATATTATACTGCAAATTTGCAAAAAAGCAGCATATGCATCAAAATAAACTATTTCCAGCAGTGCAATATGAGTCCTAAGCATCCCAGAAACGACACAGAAAGTCATAAAGTCAAAGATAACTTTTAAAAACACCAGTATAGGCTCATGAGGCCCTGATGGTAAAAAAACGACATTTCCGCGAAAATGACGTCACTTCCGGTTTCGGGCAGGTCATGGTGGACATGTGATAGTTCACGCTGATGGACGTAGGAAGTGTTACAAACAGCTGATCGGATCGGCAAAGCGTGTTTCTGGAATATTATGTTTTTGTTGCTGCAAGTGCTTTTTATGCAGTTTTTGCAAAGTTATATGTGGAAGGAAACTGTGACCGAGGACAAGCTGATGGCATAAGATGTAAGTACAACTCCTCCGGTTTCATATGCAAAAAAAATTATTGCGCTAGCTCACGTGGTTGCAGAGCTACCGGGATTTAAAAATAGTTACACAAAACAGAGCGTGCCGCTCCGATCGGTTTTAAAGGGTTAAAGAATGAGCTTTTGGGTAAAAATACTCCAACATGCCTGCTAGTTAGCGCCTCATTCCTTCTTCAGCTTTGGCAAATGGCTTCTGGGTGTAAAATTCTAGCTCAGAATTTATCTGGTGTTAACATTCACATCTTATCACTCCTTCTTGCTAAGCTGCAGACATGTGGGCTTCTCTCCCTTCACAGATGACCTGGTTCAAGGGCTGGAAGATCAACCGTAAAGATGGAAGCGCCTCAGGCACCACACTGCTCGAGGCTCTGGACGCCATCCAACCTCCAACGCGTCCGACCGATAAGCCCCTCCGCCTGCCTCTGCAGGACGTGTACAAGATTGGAGGTGAGGCTGTAAGGATGAAGTGTTGATTGTTCCAGAATATGTATGAAAATAGGAATGAGATCACCTTGTGATAAAAACAGAAGCTGAATGAGGTCTGAAGAAATTCCCTTTGGTTCATTCTGACCTAAATGCTGAGGCTCAGAAGTATGCGACTTTAATCCATGCAGGTCTTCCACACAGCTGTAAAGTTGCTAACCTGCCTCTCCTCCAGGCATCGGTACTGTACCCGTGGGTCGAGTGGAGACCGGCATCCTAAAACCTGGCATGGTGGTGACCTTTGCCCCCGTCAATGTGACCACTGAGGTGAAATCTGTGGAGATGCACCACGAGGCCCTAACTGAGGCCCTGCCCGGTGACAACGTGGGCTTCAACGTCAAGAACGTGTCCGTGAAGGATATTCGCCGTGGCAACGTGGCCGGAGACAGCAGGAACGACCCGCCACAGGAAGCAGCTGGCTTCACTTCTCAGGTGTGCTGTCAGTAGTGCGAAATGCACATCCTTCCTTCTGTTCCTCTCCAGGTTTACAAATAATATCTGTGTCTGCTGCCCTGCAGGTGATTATCCTGAACCACCCTGGTCAGATCAGTGCTGGATATGCCCCCGTGCTGGACTGCCACACTGCACACATTGCGTGCAAGTTTGCTGAGCTGAAGGAAAAGATTGACCGTCGCTCTGGTAAGAAGCTCGAGGACAACCCCAAGTCCCTGAAGTCTGGAGATGCCGCCATCGTTGATATGATCCCCGGGAAGCCCATGTGTGTGGAGAGCTTCTCTGAGTACCCGCCGCTCGGTAGGTTTTTTTTATCCTGAAACTGGATTTTGTGGATCAAAATTGTAGCTTTGACTGTGAATTCTCCAAACTTTAGTCTCCCTGACAGTAAGAAATTAGTTTTCAATTCAAACTAAAACCAGATTATTGGCGATGCCTGTCGAACATGTACTGAAGGCTTTGTCCCCACTGCAGATGTCTGGGTTCGATTCCAGCTCAAATAATCTCTATTCACCCCACAGTTATCTGTCACTGTCTAATAAAGGTGAAAAGGACAGAAATATATCTTAAAATACCAAATTTATTATTTGCATAAATTCAATGGATATTCTAAACTTGATTATATAGGTGAATATTAAAAAAATATATAAAAAAATAATTATTTTTAATTATTTTTTGGAGAAAAGCAGCACTCTCGATAGCTTCCTGTCTATCCAGCAGCACAGGAAGAAAGAGTGGGGGCACAGGTGACTAGGGATGGGTATCGTTTAGGTTTTATCCGGTACCGGTGCCAAACCGGTACTTTTGAAAGGTGCCGGTGCTTAAAGAATGGAGAACACAAACTTTGTCCAAAAACCTCTCATGTTTAACTGTTTTCCACTTTTTCTTTGGTCATTTTAACCTTTTTGGCCAGGGTGAAGGGAGTATCTGCCATCAAACAAGAAGACAGCCGCATGTAGCTATGATGATGTTTGCTAGTTCACCTTACATGCATTAATGTAATAACGTGGTTGTAAATTACACACGAACAACATTAAGCTACTCACGCAGAGAAGAACGGCTGCTGCTGCATCATCATCCTCATCATTTCTGCTACACTGGCAGGGCTAGGGGCCAGGACTCTCCTCTTCGGGTTTTTGGGGGATGTTGCTAACTCCGGGTTGCTAACAGGCACCACTCCCGCAGTAGATGTGCTCGGTGTGAGGTCTCGCAGCAAGCTATCAAATACGGCGCATTTTTCGGCTTTTAAAAAAAACGCTATGCGTCGCCAGGTGTTTCATCAGATTTGAGGTGTTACCTCCTTTGACAGCATCACAGTATCAGCTTAAAGCACTTGTTGCAGCTGCTGAGTTTGCATCTTTTGCTGTGAAGTACAGCCAGACTTTTGACCGCTTCGCCTTGGGCATTTTTAATCTGTAGCTCTGCTCTAAAAGAACGTACGCACCTGGGCCCGCCTACTATCCTCAAAACGTAAAATGATTGGCTAGAATCTAAAGTGTATCACAGCTCAGGAAAAAAAAAAAGCACCGAAATGTGCGCTGCTTTTCGGTCTGGTTACTACCGTTTATGTCAGAACTGGTGCCATCATGGCACCGGATACCGGTACCCATCCCTACAGGTGACCATATGCCACATGGTCAAAGTGCTGCATCTTCTCTCTCTCCACTTTCTAGTCTGTCTTCACTGCTTTATTTAATCAGTGAACATAAATGGACAGTTACGGACAGCTGAAGTTAAACAATTTTAAAATCATAAAATTTGCCCGTTAGGGAGAACACACCTTCTGAATCAGAGGCTCGTCTGTCCCTGGATTCCTGTTAATATACTTAGGTCACCTCCTCTCTGTATGTTAATGCACATTTTTTACCAATAATTCCTCCTCAGGGCGCTTTGCTGTTCGTGACATGCGTCAGACGGTGGCGGTGGGCGTCATCAAAGGCGTGGAAAAGAAAGCCGCCACGAGTGGTAAGATCACCAAATCGGCACAGAAGGCGCAGAAGGCCAAATGAACGTTGTGCTGGGCTGCTGCCCCGAACGCTCACCATGGCCGAAGACACACCCCGCCCCTTCTGCACTCCATAGTCAGCGTCTGGTCTATTATCACAATGCATCGCAAAAGCAGACGAAGGAAAAAAAACGAACCAAAACGCCGTTAGTGCTCGTCTTCTGTCGGTTTTATTGCAGCAGAACACAACAGGTTTGCGTTACAGTTCTCTGCCTGTTGAAGTTAATGATTCAGCTTCTCGTGGATCTAGACGACAATCGTAGTGACGAGGCAGACGCGTTCTTTCGTCAGCTCTGTGTTGTAGCTTTAACAAAAAGATAAACTCGTTAGCCTGAGGTAGATTAGCTTCTTGCATGTTTGCACCTTAGAGAAACTCTCCGTGCCTCGCACTTTGCTCAACTTAAACTCCCTCCAAGTAGCTCTGATAAATGTTACTGTTAAGTTCACCTTAACCGCTGTTATTTGTGATTCTACGTTCATACAAGTAAAGGTGTTTAAACATTATCTCTCTGCTCCTCATTTCATTCAAATCAAAACCACCAAAAAAACATCTGTAGAATTTCCTTTATTGATGAATGAGAATAAAAGTTTGCTTGCATTTACATTACAGGCTTCATAAATCTGAGATTATTACTAGTGTGTAAATATGTGAACATAATTTAAATAAATTAAAATGACACACGGACAGAATGGTAACATGTCAAAGGTCCATTTTTAGCTCCATAGCAAAATCTCTGAATATAAAAACTAAAAATGCCTCAAGTAAGGACCTAATGAGAGGAAATAAAGACAGTGCAATCATCTGTGTGGAGGAACCTAATGCACCTTTCAGAAACTAAATAAACTCAGATCAATATGTACCATACAAGCAAGGCACCGGTATACTGGATGTACTGCACATTTTGTAGACTTCATATCAGAGCTGGGCTCCTTGATTTTAAACTCAAGTGATGGCGTAGCATTCATTATCACTTCTAGATAGGTTTGGATATGGCAGCCTCTTCATGCAAAGGAGATTAAAATCCATTCTTCAAAGCAAACTAAACTTCCTCAAACTTTTCTGTTTTTTGGTATCTGCAGAATTTATTCAGGTGCTTTATGTCATGCATCTATAGATCAGTCCATGTTCTACCCTACTATTTAGCCTGTCTGTGTCACACAGGCAGGGACACTCAGATCCACAATCGTGGGTGAGGGTGAGCCAGAGGTGGACCAATCACCAAAACTGATCTGCATCTAGCTGTGCTGTAATAGTTTCCCCAAGTACCAGAAAAACCTACTTAACTGTATCAAATGCATCTAATTCTCTAACATGCAACAAGGAGGTTTGACATTGCTTTTCTTGTTTTAATGTCAATACTCAGCGACTATACATTCTGTAGCCAGGAAGCAAAAATAATCCCCACATCACAGAGTATAGAAAAAAAAGCAAACATTGACCATGATTTTAAATAAGAGTTTAAAAATCTTCCCTCGTGTAAGAACAGGCCGGGAGAAAAGCCAGATACAAGAAAAACTCGTACATTTAAACATTTCCTTCAGTGTTTCTGAACCAAAACAAAGTGCTTTGCCAGGTCACACACCTGTTCTGACATTAAGCAATTCTCTTAAACCAGGTAATGACATTTGAGATGTGCTGCGATCGGCAGGGAAACCAACCGCTCGGTGCATAATTGATGTGAAGTTAACAGCCGCTGCTTGTAACCTCTGACGTCCTCACTGGCTGCTGGTGGGAATGGGCATTCTTCTCTGTACACGTGTGCATACAGCAAACTTGCATGCATGCCTTTGAAACATGATTTTAAGAGTTCAGGGGTTTTCCGGCCACCCATCAAAGACCAACATTTTTTAACATGGGGTTTAATTTATCCAAGGAAATGGGCAGAAATAACAATTTGTGTTGGCTCCATGCTTGGTCAACCCCAAAGACTCATTCTGACCAGAAAAATAACTCCCTGAGCCAATAGCAGGGAACTCAACCTCAAACACAACTGGGTATTTGAAAGAAGGTAACAAATAGATGGTGACTGTTACGAAATCAGTTTTACCCCTGTTCTTTTATTCGTCGAAACTTCCAGAGACGGCACCGGAACTCAGTAGTTATTTTCACAAAACTTTTATTTATCTTTATTCATCTTCATTTAAGCATGCACTTCTAGAAGGGAAGACGAGGCCGGTGTGTCCCTCTGCAAAATCTTCACCCCTTTGTTAGTTACAGCCAGCTTTATAGAGGCGTCCCCATCATAAAAACCCCCTACGGTGTGCTGCAAACTCTGTGTCTGTGTGAGTGCTCGTGTGTGACTGTGTAGCATACCTGTGTGTATGTGTGTGCACGTAAGTGAGTGTGCGTGACAGTTAAAACACTGTGGGTGTAGGTGACTCCCTAGAGGTCATAAAAAACCCATTTCCCTTCCAGACCACAATTATCCAGGTCAAATGTTGAGACCCCCACCCAAACATTCTCTGGGGAATTTCCTCTCAGGATTAACTCCTCTCTGTTTTACTTTCACAGTTCAACTGGGGAGGGTCTCCTATACTCTGCTCCTAAATTCAGGACACCATCAGGCCTTTATTACATTGAGGGCAGTGTCAATGTCTCTACAATGATTCTAGATTCTATGTTAACACATTTCTAAACTCTAAATCAGCTAAACATTTCTACATGACCTATGACCTCGGGCTGAGGATTGGTGGTGGTGTTGACAAAAAGTGATCGTCTGCCAAAAATGATTGCCTGTATTTAAACTACTGTAAATCACTTGTTAGCCTATATTATATAAAACATGTATCAAATGTGTCCCTCATGAATGATATCAAGTCTTGAGCTACAACAGCATTCCTGCCACAAGGTAGAAGCTGCAGAGTTTTTGGCGTTTATATATGTAGGGCCGCACGGTGCCGTGCTGGTTAGCACCTCAGACAGCTCAACTCCACAATCTGGCCAGGACCTTTCTGTGTGGCGTTTGCATTTTCTCCGTGTTTGTGTGGGTTCTCAGGCTTCCTCCCACAGTCCACAGACATGCAGTTTGTGGGGTTAGGTTAATTGGTCGTTCTAAATTGCCCATAGGTGGGAATGGTTGTCTGTCCCTATACGTTTGCCCTTCGACAGACTGGCGACCTGTCCAGGGCTAGTGTCCCACCCCGTAACCCTGGTAAGAATAAGTGGAAGAGAATAGATGCATATATATCCTTTATTTATCCAGTTAACCTTTTAAAACCGGTCGGAGCGGCACGCTCCGTTTTGTGTAACTATTTTTAAATCCCGGTAGCTCTGCAACCACGTGAGCTAGCGCAATAATTTTTTTTGCATATGAAACCGGAGGAGTTGTACTTACATCTTATGCCATCAGCTTGTCCTCGGTCACAGTTTCCTTCCACATATAACTTTGCAAAAACTGCATAAAAAGCACTTGCAGCAACAAAAACATAATATTCCAGAAACACGCTTTGCCGATCCGATCAGCTGTTCATAACACTTCCTACGTTAGAATAGACGTCAGCGTGAACTATCGCAAGTCCGCCATGACCTGCCCGAAACCGGAAGTGATGTAATTTGCGGAAATGTAGTTTTTTACCATCAGGGCCTCATGAGCCTATACTGGTGTTTTTAAAAGTTATGTTTGACTTTATGACTTTCTGTGTTGTTTCTGGGATGCTTAGGACTCATATTGCACTGCTGGAAATAGTTTATTTTGATGCATATGCTGCTTTTTTGCAAATTTGCATTATAATATTTATTTTCGTTTTTCCTGCAGTGTATAGCAATTGGTGTATTTCAAAAATAAAACTATGAAGACACTCAAAATAAATTTCCTGTGGTGGGAAACTATTTTGTGCAACTTTTTTGTATTTACAGTTTTGAGGGATAAGCCTCTTAAATTTCTCTAACTAGAAATATATGTTAAAAAAACAAAAACGATTTTCAATTTTTTTGTAGTTTATTGCACTTTTTTGCAATTTATGTAATTACTATGCACTTAATGCAGACATATTATTACAATTTAGGCTGTAATGGTTGTATTGATGTATAGCAACTTGAAATGCTCCCAAAAATGGCTCCACAGCATGTAAACATATAATATAAGCTCTGGCGGACTTGGTTCTATGGTAGGTCTTAAAGGGTTAACAAATCTCAGTGATATCAAAAATGTCTTTAAGAGTGATCTGGTCAAGAGCGCAGCAGTAGTTGAAACAAATACGACTTATGCGACGTTTTAAGTGACCAACATGGTCACAAAGACACTTGCAAAACTGGTCATTTTGTTATTTTATGTAAAACTCCTTTTTAAAATCCTGTTCAAGTCTATTAATCAATATAAATAAAGACATTACAAATAAAACACACACTGAAACATCAGGGATCACTTTTTGGCAGACTATCACTTTGTTGTTGTAACGCCAGCTCCTGGGCTGATCCCACAAATAGCAAGGAGAGAGGGCGGGGCATGGAAACAAGAATATACAAATATGTTGGGCAGGAAACATTTGTAGACCAACGGCTTGAAGAGGGTGTTGTGAGGAGTGGTTCCACTCCCCAACTTAAGATAAAATCCACACTTAAATGTACCTGTTGTGTTTGGAAAAAGCCCAAAGTACACAAAAGTTGGGCTTTGGGATAAAGCATATCTTTTCTTCCCGCTGAGCCTCTGAGTAGCAGCTTCTGGTTGTATAAGTTTCAAAATAAGACACCAAAAGAATCTGAGTTTAAGTGAACAAAGACTATATAAGATGGAGGTAGCCACTCTGCTTTCACCTATCAGTTACTCATTTCCTGCTATGAAGCATTTTTGGGGTTCCCATCTTGGTGTTTTGAAAGCAGAGGTGGAGCTGATGGTGAAACTGAGGGACAACCTGCTTTATGTCCTGCACAGTAATAGGGATCACGATTCACAAAATGAACAATATTTTACTTAAAACTAGTGAATTTAACTATGAACTCATGGAGGAAGTGAGCAGCAGGGACATTTCTTTCTCAGTTTATACAACAGGGCTTTCTTTTGGAACCAAGGGAGTGTCCCCCTGCTGGCCATCAGAAAGAATGCAGGTTTAAGGCACTTCTGCATTGACTTTACTTTTCAGATCTAGAAGCTACGTCCATCTCTTATATACAGTCAGTGATTGTGGTTGAACAGTCCAAAAATATCATTTTACCTTGATGGAAAACATAAGAGATAAAGAACCATGGTGCTCAGAGAATCTAACTGTACTTATACTAACATAACAATACTTAATAACATCATTATGCTCCAATACATCAGTGTATATATTTTTTCTTTTTTCGGGGGCTCTACAAGCACTAACAGGAGCCCATTTGTTCATTTTAATTACTGACACTTGGTTGCCCAATCAAATCTCTGAATGCAACTGGCCCCTCCCCTACCTTCCCTGTGTGTTCTTGCACCTTATAAAACAGAGTTTTACCTAAGACCACAAGAAATTTGTTGTTCTTGCTGTAAAGACGGAAAAAAAACATGCATGAAAACGTAAATCGTATTGCCTGTATTCACATTACACTGGTATATTCCTTTTTAATAGAGTTCTTTTTAAAGGTTTGATTGAAACTAAAATAATTTAAATTCTGTCCTTTGAATGTATTGCTTTAGTTTCATAAAATTTACCCTCTCAACTTCAGATCCCGATTATGGTTAAAGTTGGGTCTTATTTTAGCCACAAGGCCAAATTTCCAGAAACAAAGACGGTGTTACATCTCAGAATTAAGTCTTGTTCATTTCAGCATTACAGTTTTTCTATAAAAAGATTTTCCATTTTCCAAACAGGTGAAAATGTTCAAAAATGGGTTGGATGCTAAGAAACCGAAACCTAAGATATGTCATCAATGACCTTGTGAATCTTAAGAGGTTAAAGATGGGAAAGAAAGAATGCATCTGGCAGTAGTGACGTAACATCATTTCAGTGTGGAAACGTCTTGTTTGATGGGAGACACACAAAATGTGGCTTTTATACACTGAACATGGCCATTCTCAGAGAGGGTTTCAATAAGTGTTAGGAGCCCATGGCCTCGACTGCAAACTGTACCTTTCAAATCTCTGTACCTCTTTACAATAAGCATGCACTTCATGCTGTATGTCAAGGTCTCATATCAACCCAAGTTTAACAGCGGAGGTTTTTGGGTGTCTCTGTTGTCGTTTCTCAGGCTCTTCTCTCAGATTTGTCAATCACACTTTAAAACAAAACTCATGCAATGATATGTCATATGGTCAGCCTGTATGAAAATACTGTGATTCTTATCAAATGGATCAACATGAATATAAACAGAGGAAGACCCCATGTAATATTCCCACCCACCCACTTCCCTCCAAAAAGGATAAAAACCGTCTTTTTGAGGTGAGATTGGTGTGCCTTCCCGACATGTAGCTGGGTCTATTTTAGCCGTACGTGTGGCATGTTCAGCAACTCGTTGCTGCCAGTAGAGGGCAAGGATGCGTGACCGCCGGCCAGACTGCGGTTCGAGCCCTGGGTCCCTGCTCCGGCTCTGCCGCCTGTCCTCAGGAGTTCTGAGGAGTAAGTCGGAGTCTCGGCAGACCCCTGTGACAAGAAGTCAAGTCCCTGCGTCTCAATGTCTCTATCACTGATAAAGAGGTCCTCCTCACCCCACCCACCTCCACTCCTCCTGCCTGTACCGCCCCCTCCTCCCCCAGGATCTTGGCTACAGCTATGGAAGCCAATGGGGGAGTCACTGCTTGTACTGGGGCTTGGAGATGACAGGCTGTGGCCGTGATGGGTGGGGGCTACTTGCTTCAGATCCTGCACCGACATGGACTTGCCCAATCCTCGGTCCATCTCGTTGGACCCAGAGCAGCAGCCCAGCGCTGGTGGCACCAGGGGCTCCAGCTCCAAGCTCATTTGTCTCCTCCAGGATCCCTCCTCCTTTGTGCTAAGCCTGCTGTTGCTGTTCCCTTGGAGCTGCTGCCCCAATCTGTTGAGCCCCAACCCAAGGCCAAGGTCCTTCCTGACAACGCTATCCTCCATCTGTGTCCCAAGACCTCCACAAAAGTCCTCTATGTCAGGGGATACCTCTATGGAGGCTGTTCGCACTAAAGTGCCTGGGCCGTGACTTCGGCTAGGAGGGGGTGGAGGTGGAAGCCTCGCCAGAAGAGGAAACCCACCATCTCTCACTCCTCTGTCCCCTGAACTGCTAACACTGTTCGGGGTGAGGATGGGTGGAGAACTACCCATAGCCTCATCAGTGCCACTTTCAGGTGTGGTGGCCTGAGCCTGGGGATGGTGGCGATGGTGATGATGGTGTGGCAGGGGCGATGGGCTGAAAGAGGATGATGCGAGGCCAGAGGGAGACGTGGAAGAGGGGGCATTGAGATTGAGGTTGAGCTCGTTGGGGGGCCCGAGGATGAGATGGAGTCCTCCCTGCGAGAGATGGGAACTGGTGGAGGAGCGAGTGACGAAGCCGCTGGTGGGCGGCGCTCCACTGCTGCTGACCTGGGTGGAGCAGGACATGTCCTTGCTGAAGACAGAGGAGTGGTAGTCTGACGTCTGTTCCAGCTCGAAGAGGGGAAGAGAGGAAAGCGTGAGGGCCGACGACGAGCCTTTACGCAGAACCTGACGATAAATGTCGAGCAGGGAGTCCAGCTTCGACTCAATCGACTGGACCTGTGAGCAGAGGAGAGGAATAAAGGAGTGGTCTACCGCCACATCTGGCAGAATGTACAGATGCTCTACGTGTTGATTTGAATGCTTAAGAATCAGGTCTTGGGGCTCACAGCTACCTCAACAGCATCTTGCTTTCTACCAGATGTTTGTTTTAAGTTTTAGGATTCATATGCTTTTGCCACTTTCAACTTGTGCACCTGAAAAAAATCAATTTGCTGTAAAGAGTAAAATGTGATTCAGGGCCGTCTTAATAAGGTTTTGAATTCTACGCATTTTGACAAATACCAAAATAAAATGATCAGTAAGATGTTTTAGTCTTATAAGCAGTTTGGAGATGAATGTGATTAGCTGAGTTAGTCTAATGTTGCGTAAAAACTGGAAGCGGGACAGAGCCGGCTAATCGTTTCCCTCAGCTTTTCAGTTTTATGCTGATCTTGTTTTGATACCTGCCTTTTCTCACTCTGAATACCAACAAGTTTATTTCCTGTAACTTTAGGAAACTTAAACGCAGTCGAGATGGATCACATTTTACTGTATTTAGCTGGTTTGCTGTCGATGGCACTTACGTAGCGCTGTTCTAGTCTTATTGACCAGAAACACTGGGGGCATTTTGGGGTACGTAATGAGGACCGGAGGCAGCAAACACTGAAGCTCCAATTAGCAAAAACCCTGATCCTCTCAACCTCCCGAAATTTTAAGAACAAAACCCAGAGGACGGACCTGTCGCTCCACCTTACAGACGCGACCCAGCATGCTCATGTCCTCCAGTATATCGCCATCAGAGAGAAGCTTGTCTCGAATCTTCTTATCCAGAGGAATTTGGCCCTTCCCAAGGATTTGGTCCACCCTGAAATGCACAGAAATACAAGCAAACACAATAAGATATTAATTTTAAAACGTACAAAGGAGGACTACAAAAGGAAGGAAAATTAGAACCGTTTATCTAAAGTAAACTTTTCCCCCAATAAAGCAAAACCAAACACGAGAGATTATTCTTCCTCACTGGACTTCACACTTCCAAACATTACCAACCAGATTACATTTTACCAATTAACAACACAACTTTTTATTTCAGACTCTAAACATTAGAGTCTTATATTTTGGTTTACACATGATTATATTAATGTCTAAATGCTAAATCCAGTCAGGCTCTGTGGGATCTGGTTAATAAAGTCTGTTTGTGTCAAAGCTGACAGAGAGCACAGAAAAACGGAGCCAAGATCATGCAATCACGAGTTCACCAAAAGGAAGAAGAAAAAGTCAGGTGTGGACACCCTGTATGTCACCACTAAATCATGCTAGAAGAAAAGGGGATCGAGAACTACACAGGGAAGTTAGATCTGGATTCTAAAACTGTATTTTTACAGGAGGAAGCGAGAAGAGTTGCGACACTCGTTCATTGTAAATCAGTCCAATTTCAAATAAGAAATGTAATTCAGGATAAGATGGTAATGATTCACGCTCCTCTTGTATATGAAACATGCAGATCAGATGTAGATGATCTGGGGATTGTAATTGTGGACTGGATCCAAATATAGACAAGACCAGCCTCCATGTAACATTTTAAACATTTTGCTAAGAAAAACAAAAACATTTTGCATAATTTAAGGACTGTTACAGGTTTCTCTATTCTAATCTTACAGATGTTTTTCATATATTACAGTGAGGTCATGGCAGGTTGAAGTTATTTGTGGCTGGAGCTTGCTGACCTGTGTTAGACTCTACTCGTGACTACGAGATGTGGTTTAAAAAAAAAGAAGCATGTTGACAGGCCCTCCACCCTTTGCAAGTCGGATTGGCTCATCTGCAGCAACAGAGTGCACACAGCGTCAGCAGGGGGCAGTGTTGCAACAGCAATGACAGGTGAAACCTTCTGGTGTGTGATTGGAGTGTGTCTAAAACATGTTAGCATCACATTGCAAACTCCTTTCCCAGAACAGAAGTCAATTTACTTAAGAGATCTGTTAGTGGCTGGTTAGTAGCAGATATCATACCCAGGACGTGTTTGTGTGTGGGAGCAGAGTGTGGCTCGAAGCTCAGTTAATTCAGGCTTTAGCTCGTCAACCAGGGGCCTCATTTATCAAATCATCAGAGGAAAAAAGCTCCAAACTTACACGTTTTTTTAAAACCTGCAGACAACTTGGATTTATCATGCATATAAAGGCACAGCTGTGCACAGCTGTGGTGACAAATCCCGAACTGTCAACCGCTTCTCCTTAAAAGCCTCGGGTGGCACGTGTGGAACAAGAAGTGAAGGTAAAGGCAACAAAACAACACTGGCAGCAATGTAGAGGTCCTGATTAACGAAGACAAGCAAATCTATCAGTTTTATGGAGGACTGGAAGGAGTAGTACTGCACGATGTGTCAACTCAAGCTGATTTAGGCTTCATCTCTCCCCTTCCTGACAAACCTGCCAGTCTCTTAGGACACACACAGCATGCTTCAGGGGCTTACATCATTGTTAAATGGTAAGCTGAAATCCTTTGAGTTTGGGATTTATAGAGCTGTGTTTGTAATTGTTCTTCAATGTGAAAACTGTACACATAAAAATAGTTTAATGTCCTGGTGAGCAGTGAAAACAAGGTTCATTCAGAAAAGTTTCCAAGCAGTGCTACTAAGTGAATTTTGGATCAAGAGGGACTTTGCCTGTCCGAAATCAGAAGTGAGATGTTGGCAAAGCTGAAGTATAGTATTATGTCAAAGGAGCTTGCAAAGAAAAGCGTCTGGACTTCTTTAAGTTGCTTGAAGACGTTTCACCTCTCATCCGAGAAGCTTCTTCAGTTCTAAGGTCAAATGGTGGAGAGTCCCAGATATAAACCTAGTGGGAGTTTCCCCCCACAGAGGGACAAAAGGACCCCCTGATGATCCTCTAATCGCCTGAGCCAAGGTGTGAAACTGGGTGTCCCAATCAGCCAGAGTTTCGGGTGAGTTCATTGTGAAACCTGGCCCCACCTTATCATGTGATTTCCTGAGGTCAGATGGCCCAGGATGTGAGTGGGCGTTAAGGCGTCTGGGGGAACTCAAAACTGGATTATAGATGGTAGACAGTTGGTGTCGTAAACCACCGCCTCTGTTCAAAGATGGTCGCTCACAGTGGACATAGATGCTTCTTTCACTCCTCTTTCAAACCATCTGTCCTCTCTGGTGGTGGTGATGGTTTTAAAGAGGAGTGAAAGAAGCCATCTCTGGCTGATTGGGACCCACACCCAGTTTCACACCTTGGCTCAGGCGATTAGAGGATCATCAGGGGGTCCTTTTGTCCCTCTGTCGGGGGAAACTCCCACTAGGTTTAAATCTGGGACTCTCCACCATTTGACCTTAGAACTGAAGAAGCTTCTTGGATGAAGGTGAAATGTCTTCAAGCAACTTAAAGAAGTCCAGACGCTTTTCTTTGCAAGCTCCTTTGACTACGATGACCTGGATGACTGAGAACCTTCACAGACATATAGTATTATGTACTCGTCAGCCACTCAACACCATCTACAAAGGAGGTCACCGCAGTCCTTAGACATGCACGCTGCACACCATCCATTTCTCTATTTCATCTCTGGTGAGCCAGGCTCAGCAACTGGTTTCTATGGATCAGTTGATCCAGACCTAACTATATGCTTTGTCAAAGGGAAAGTTTTAAGCCTAATCTTAAAAGTAGAATCCAAACTGGGAGTTTCCACAGAAGAGGGGCCTGAAAGCTGAAGGGTCTCCCTCCCATTCTACTTTTAAATACTCTAGGAACCACAAGTCAGCCTGCAGTCTGAAAGGGAAGTGCTCTACTGGGTTTATATGGTACTATAAGGTCATTAAAATAAGATGGGGCCTTTTAAATTTGATTCTGGATTTAACAGGAAGCCAATGAAGGGAAGCCAATATGGGGGCAAATATGCTCTCTCTTTCTAGCAAAAAATGAACTCAACAGTTACACTAATTGTCCCGAGTGCATGTTTTGTAAACCTCATTGCCATCACTTCTCCATGAAGGGGCGGTCAGGTATGCTGGACAAACGAATGGTTGATAAATGAGGCCGCACTTTGTTTTCCTTCACGTTTCCGACAACAAACCAGCTCCTGAATTGTGCGACTGAGGAGTGAACTGAACCCATGTGACATGCGAATGACAGATTAGGTGGGTAGATTGAGTAAGTCGGGGGAATTCTGACCCCTGGGTGGAGTTCTTCCTCCCCTGGCTGTAATAGACAGACAGGGAGGGGGAGGAAAAGGCCTTGGCTCGGCTGCTCAGGGGCTGTGGGCCTACTATCATGTCCAGCCTGGAGAGAAGCAAACACAGGTACAAACATGCAAAAACACAAACTGCAAAAAGAAAAAAACAACGTGAGATAAACCCATGCACGTATAAGGAATGCATACACACATGCAGATCTTTTGCAGTACAATGTCCGTCCTACCTGGTCTGCAGGCTCTTGATGCGGCACAGCATGTCCAGGTGACCGGCAGAGTACTGTTCGATCACGTCCTTCACATCATACGGACGCAGCGTCTCCTTAAACTTCTTCTTGGCTACATGAAACTTCATGATCCTGCATGAACAGCACAGAAGTTCATAAATTCACCAGAAGGGGGAGCTGTGGTCTAGCCGTGACACTACCAGCCTGAGCTAATGTAAACAAATTAAAGCCTGCATTTATTTTAATAGTGCTTAATGGTGCTTTTAATGTGTCGACCTGTTTGTTCACAGCATTTCAAACGCTCAGAACAACCACACCACAGAAAAAAGGCAGATTTTAGCTGCATGTGTGTGTGGATGGAAACACCTGTGGAGCACTGAGGCTGAATTCAAGGGAACGTGGCTGAAAGTGGAGAGTCAAAGGGGTCGGAAACAATGAAAACAGCCTGGATTATATTGTCACAGCCTTCCTATATACAGTTTTGGTCCATGCGATGCTTCAAAATATCAAAAATATTTAATAAGATGCTCAGCCAGCATCATTTCATAGAGCAAAACAGGAAGTCCTGATGATGTAGTTTACATGTACATACCACTGAGCCTTCTGACATGAAATGTGATGCATATAAAAATGTACAAGTGACAAGTTATGAGGTGAACGGCATACCTGGCTTCTGCTATTGTCAGATTTGACTCAAAGAACATTTTTGCTGCAGCTGCAAATCTCATTTAGTGACTTCCTGAGTTTGCCGCGCCCCCGACTTACCTTCGCATCTCTGTGCTGTCATGTGGTTTCAGAATGTACCTCAGAATGTGAGACTGTTGTGAGTGAGTGCACACACGAAACTCTACTATGGGCTTGAATATTAGTTTTCCTTTGAGTGCGTTCTGCGTAAGGAAGCTCGTTAGCTTGCAGGTGCCATGGAAGTGAGCACGTCTGTTTAGCTTCTTGGCCCCTCAGTGGCCTCGAGTTTGGCGCGTAGGACATTTGATTAGTGAATTTCCACTTTTCTTTGCACAATAACTGAAGCATATTTAATGAAGCAATGCAAAAAAAATCCTATTTTTAAGCCTTTGAAGTGCACTCATGTGTATTTGCTGTATTTCCAGCATTTTTGATCCTACATAATTTTGTAAATACAGCAGGTACCTACGTTAAAGTTGTAGCCTTTAGTGAAGGCTATAGTGACTGATGTGGCTGCGTCACTATTTTCACACCTGTCTGTGTCCACAAAGTGATGCGTGACAGCCAGTTCACTTTATATGTGGAAGCTGGATAAAGGGATGAGGTGAACCACTGATGTTTATTATTGTTTTTTGATAAAACTGAAAGTCTGTCGATGCTCATAAAGTAAAAACTAAAAGAAAAATCAACATGAGGTGGTCTTGTTAAGGAGCCACAGAAGCTTCAGCATTATAGTCTTAGTTATTATATATTTAATAATTCAAACACTGAGCTGCTTTTAACTTTTATTCAACTCCTGCTGGTCGGGAAGGTATGATGACCTTGCATCTAACAGGCTCTTTAGTTCTTTCAGGACACGAAGGACATGAAGACGTGTCTACTCTTGTTTCCTTGTGACATGATCACCTTACACAGCTTTTAATCCTCCCACTAACCATATTTCCTGATGATCCAAAAATAAACTAACAGAAATAAAAACCATCCGGTCACTTTAATCCCCTGAGCTCAATCAGAAGACAGCGGGGGGTTGGCCGCAATCAGGGTTAGTTTGCCTGCAGCCTGGGTGACGGAAAACTGCAGCAGAAGTTAGACTGAAAGAGGAAGTCTCATTTCCTCACCTGACAGCTCGGATGACAGACTTGACCGAGGGCTGCAAGTCCTCCACCGAGATGTCGCAGTGACAGCCCTTCTCATCAAAACCGTCCTCCGCTGTAATGTTGGAGTCTGCTGTTTGGAAGAGAGGCGCAGAAAAGGAGGATTATTTATTTCTGTGATAGCGATGAAGTCACTTTATGCCAATGAGCACATTTTGCATCCACACAAACAACAGATTGCAGTGAGCCGTGTTAGTCTTACTGCTCAAACACACTAACATGCAGTCGCAGAAACTTCAAGTCATGGTTTGCTTTACAAATCTCAGTCAAGATGGGTCTGAAGAGAGATGTCCCACCAACTGCAGTTCCTCTAATGGCCACTTGAGGTTGGCTCAAAAAGCGAGTCAGTCCCTCTAGACTCCCGTGAATACATGAACAGTGTTGGTCAAGTTACTTGAAAAAAGTAATCAGTAACTAATTACTGATTACTTCTCCAAAAAAGTAATCCCATTACTTTACTGATTACTTATTTTCAAAAGTAATTAATTACTTAGTTACTTTTTAAAAACACGATTTACAACCTGAATAGGTGATAAAGCGATAGATCTTTCAGCCCAATTCTACTTTTTCTGCATAATCATCATACAAAATGTAATCAAATGGAAAAGTCTCTTTTTAAAACTTGTTTTATTAGTTTTAACCTTTTAACTTTATGCATCAAGCTAAAATTTAATTATCTGCAACATTCTCTGACTGGAAGAAATTTGTTTAACATTTAAACCTATTTTCTGCACATTCCAGCACATAAAATAAAATATTTTTGTGTTTACACTCAGTCTTTCAAATAGATGCAAGTAAAACACAGCAGAAAATAAATAAAGTCAAAGACTAGCGGTCCTGTTGCTCTATTTTCACCTGTAAAGCAGGAGTGGGGTAGGCGGAGGGTTACCCTGGTGCAGGTGTGCAGCGGTCAGTGGAAGAATCCGCAAGTTTCTCTGTGAGTTTCCCATTACGTCGTAGCTACTCGGTGCTTGTTTAGGGTTTTTTTCGCTGTAAAAAGAAGTTTTCTTCCCACGCACAACGGACACTAATGTTTTTGTCACTTTTTATGGAATCAAACTCAAAGTAAGGTCAGTACTTCCACGCTTTAAACGCTGCACGCTCATACTCTCTCTGCACTCGATATATGATCCATTGTTGATCTGCACACAGCTGTTGTCACGAACGTCGCACTCGCTTACGTCACTGTCATGAGACATTCTCGCAAAAAAAATCACAGTTTTAGTAACGCAGTGTTCCTACGGGAAAGTAACGGTAATCTAATTACCGTTTTTGCGATAGTAATCCCTTACTTTACTCGTTACCTAAAAAAGTAATCAGATTACAGTAATGCGTTACTGCCCATCTCTGTACATGAATAATAACTATACAATGGGCACACTTTTTTATGATGCATCCATTTGCACATTGGTGGAGCCTAAAACTGGGGCGGTTCAGTCTTGATTGACAGGTACAAATACATATTTGAAATGCGAACATCATGCGGTCTGTCTTATCGTGGCTAGCTCATGATTTTAGGTTGTGGTTATGTAGATTGATGGTGCTGTTAGGTTAACAAACTCATGCAGTTGTAAAATGAATTAACCTCCAAAAATCAAACTGACTGTGAGGTTGCAGACCAAGAAAAACTCCACTTCTTCGTAACAGACACTTTTAAGCCAGACTGAAGAATGAAGAATGCCAAAGACAATCTGGAGAAAGGTTATGCATTCTGAAAGTGCGTCCTTTGTTCATATGAGACAAAACTAGAGCTCTTTGGCCACAGAAACGCTGCTTATGTTGAGAGAAAGAAGGGAGAAGCAGACAACCCAAAGAACACCATCTGCACAGGGACACACGATGATGGGAGCATGCTTTAGTGCATCCGGAACTCGGAATCTCATCGAGATTGAAGGAATTGTGACGAAAGAAGGATATGTGAAGAAGAAAGCCTCGAGCAGTCAGCAGACAAAACCAGATCTGGGTAATGGCTTTGTCTTCCAATATGACAACAACTTCAAATTTGCATCACTCCTGCTGAAGAACATCTGACGAATACTTTTGACCCTGGTAGTTTTGGAAACTTCCAGCTGTTTTTAGATGGAAACTAAACAAAACCTGCTCATCACCAGGTCGCTGTTTAGTTTCAGAATAAGTTACCACCTCGATGTAACAGGTAAAAAGTGACTCAAGACTCATAAGAGACTAAACCCGGACTTTAAGCTCAACACAGCTTACTAATCCATTGACCTTCACTTTGTAGTTACACGCCTCTGTTGGGCCGTGGGGATTCCTGTGAGCTGGTGGAAAATCTGGAGTCTAAATAGTTTAAAGCACAGATCAAAGCTGTCCAAAATCCAGAGATCTACCTTAGTGTCATGTGGGAATAAAGCATTAAAGGTTTAGAAAGACTTCATTTTGATTTTCCAAATGGAGCAGGAACCCTGAGCACCCTGAGGAGGTAAGCATGGGGTTAATGCCGTTGATGTGTTCTGTTGAACTAAACACTGTAGATGACCTCAGGAAAGGATCGATTACTCCACAGTATGTGGGTTTTGTCAGACCTGCTGCTGATGAAAAACAGTGCTGATTAATGATTTGCTCCATTAAAAACTTTCCACTAAAATAATTCCTGGTTTCATTTCTAATTAAGGGAGATGTTTCCCATCCTCTAATGTCTCACTTAGCCAACATGTCAGCGATCAGACGCAGCGTGGCTAACCAGCCAACCAGTTTGGTTTTGGCTAGCTTGGCTAATGATTCCTCTCCACCAGCAGGCCTCAGCCAGCTGGACGGCTCTGACACCCATTATGGCTCCTGGAGCTCACCACCCCCACCTTCCATCTATCCATCAGTCCGCCCACAACCACCAACTGGCCGTTACCCAGGAGGACTCGCCAGGCCGGCACTGCTAGGCCAAAGAAAGGGAGCACAGCAGCCATCAGCATTCCTCCACTCCGCTGCGTCATTAGTGAGCCAAACCAGTTCTGATGAGCTGGATCGAGAGTCAGTTAAATACGAGCAGTGAGGTTGGGGCAGTTGTGCTTATTTTTATATCTCAGGAACACCTTTCTTTAAATGTGGCACTCGAGGAAGAGCAAGAGCAGCTGTTTGGAGAGGTTACTCACTTCCTGTTAATCCCACACGACTGAAACTGGCTGATTTCACACAATGAGCAGCAGTGAATGCAGCCTAATGACTAAAATAAGTTATTAGACCTGCTCTGAACAAAAAAGACATTGAGACATTTCAAAATTTAAATGGAAAAAATTCTAACATCTTTTTTTTTTCCCCTCACAGGAAAGGCAGTTTTGTCCAGTACTATTTATATAACGCCAAAACACAACAACGGGCACCTCAAGTTAAAGACTCCATGATAATTAGGGATGGGTACCGGTTCTGACATAAACGGTAGTAACCAGACCGAAAAGCAGCGCACATTTCGGTGCTTTATTTTGGTGCTTTTTTTTTCCTGAGCTGTGACACACTTTAGATTCTAGCCAATCATTTTACGTTTCTGAGGATAGTAGGCGGGTCCAGGTACGTACGTTCTTTTAGAGCAGAGCTACAGATTAAAAATGCCCAAGGCGAAGCGGTCAAAGTCTGGCTGTACTTCACAGCAAAAGATGCAAACTCAGCAGCTGCAACAAGTGCTTTAAGCTGATACTGTGATACTGTCAAAGGAGGTAACACCTCAAATCTGATGAAACACCTGGCGACGCATAGCGTTTTTTTTTAAAGCCGAGAACTGCGCCGTATTTGATAGCTTGCTGCGAGACCTCACACCGAGCACATCTACTGCGGGTGTGGTGCCTGTTATCGGACCCGGAGTTAGCAACATCCCCCAAAAACCCGAAGAGGAGAGTCCTGGCCCCTAGCCCTGCCAGTGTAGCAGAAATGATGAGGATGATGATGCAGCAGCAGCCGTTCTTCTCTGCGTGAGTAGCTTAATGTTGTTCGTGTGTAATTTATGTTGAGTAGGCTAACCACGTTATTACATTAATGCATGTAAGGTGAACTAGCAAACATCATCATAGCTACATGCGGCTGTCTTCTTGTTTGATGGCAGATACTCCCTTCACCCTGGACAAAAAGGCTAAAATGACCAAAGAAAAAGTGGAAAACAGCTAAACATGAGAGGTTTTTGGACAAAGTTTGTGTTTTTTCCGTTGTTTAAGCACTGCTTCCAGCCAAGAGTGATACCATATATGCCCCATAGCTGCAGAAAAGGCTAACATTGTTATCTTTTTACAAAAAAACAGCTGAACATGAGAGGTTTTTGGACCAATTTTGTGTTCTCCATTCTTTAAGCACTGGTTTGAGCACCGTTTAAGCACCGGCACCGTTTCAAAAGTACCGGTTTGGCACCGGTATCGGATAAAACCTAAACGATACCCATCCCTAATGATAATAGAGAGAAGATGATGAAACCATGAAGGCCGTCTTCAGTTTTGGTACGGTAATATGTTACTTAGCAGATATTTATAACATTTATGAACATTTATAAGCCAGAAGCCAGACTCTAAAACAGGTGATTTTGCTTTGTTAATAATCCACACTGATATAAAATACCGGCAGTGAAAGCAGAACGGCACACGCACCATCAGTGGTGGAGCGGGACTGACTCTTGAGGCGGAGCGACGGTCTGAACCGCGTGCGGTCGTTGAAGCTCCAGCTCTTCTGAACCTTGGCGGGACTGGTGCCCTCTGTGCCAGCGTCAGCCACCGGAGAGCGCCTGTCGTTCACTGATGACGTCTGCCTATTCTTGATGCTCTGACCTCGGGGGCTCGCCATCCTCACCCGCTCCTTAAAACTCAACTTCTGGCTGAAATTAGTGATGAAGAGTAGTACAGAGGGAGATTGGAGCGAGAAGGGGAAAGAAGAAGGAAGTGAGGTGGGGTGGAAATGACAAAGAGGTAAACATGTTTGAGTGATAAATGATTTTCATGATAGCAAAAAGTTATCCTGGAAAAGTGTTCCTTCATAAACTGCTGAACATGGCAGCCATCCATTTAGTATAAGGGCTGCAGGACAGGATGGAGACAGACCAGCATGCATTGCAGCAGATGCTTTAGACAAAATGCAAGCTTTGGTTAGATATGAAGCTTCAGCTGTGTCATGATGCTTGTGGTTTGTTCCTGCAAGTGTGCACAGTATGCCGTCTTGTGTGACCAATTAGTTTACACGTCATTGAAAGAGCCAGCGGGTGTCGCACAGTTATATTAAATGTATCGCATGTTTTTATATAAAAGTGTGAGTTTATGGATGAAAATTCATAAGAATTACCTGCAGAGTGTGAACAGGCAGGACCATGAGGTGTGGAGATAATTAGCGAGCGACAGATTCTGTGCTTATGCAGAATGACAGCATGCAAAGCCGTTCGCAGGCGCCAGCCGTGCATCATTTACACGCTGCAGAGGATTAAGCAGAAGTCTGTGTTCTTCTTATTGTCACCAAATCAGTGGGTTTTGGTCATGAATGTGTTGATTGGTCTCAGTAAATTCTTACTCTTAAACTCAATAGTCTGAAAAAGTCAACAGGATGGCTAATGATTTCATTAAGACGTTATCAGCCAACGAGTGCATCTGCATAATCCTCCTTTCTAATGAACGTCATGATCTCACTTGTTAGTCTCAACTAGGGCTGCCACGATTAGTTGACTAGTCACGATTACGTCGACTATCAAAATCGTCGACGACTGATTTAATAGTCGACGCTTCGTTTGAAGCTTTGTAAGATCCCAAAAGACGCAGGAATTAGTAGTAGGATTTAAGAGTGTAATAACGGACTGAAACAGAAGATGGCAGCACTGCATGTACAAGGATGCCAGCTGCCGTTAAACCCCGAAGAAGAAGAAGCTGTGTCCCAGAATTCATAGCGCAGCCCAGCTCAGTTTCCAACAATGGTGGCAGCTAGTTAGTTTTAATATTACTCTTATTATTCTTTCTGGGTCACAAAATAAACGATTAACATATTTTCAGGCGAGAATGTAGCTGTGTAAACCTCAAATATCTGCTCAGTTTATCAAGACACCACATATTTTCAAAAGCGCTCCGACGTTTTCGGAGACGTCTGTTACCCACTAGCTCGATAGCTAGCCGGGGGCTAGGCTAACTAGAGCCGTGAGAACACCGGACTCCCGGCAAATCGTTTTCAACCCCACCGCCGTCTTTTGCTACTCAGGTTAAACATGATATATAAGTCAGTTAGATAACTTAAAAATGTTATTGTTTGGCTTATTTCAGTATTTTATTTGTTCCTGAGTAAATCGGTTTGGCTGAGATTAAAGTTATAGTTTTAAACAGCTGAATAAACGTCAAGCAGACAGCTGATTATCAGAAGTTGAGATGCTCGAGAATATACTCCGGTGTCCTGTTATATTTTAGATAGCAAGGAGTTTATTAAACTTCACCGAAACAATCTGCAAACTTCATTAAAATTTAATACACTATCATCTTGTCTTTATTTTTAGTTAGCACATACCTTAAACACTTAAAGCTGTAAGCTAATGATAGTTATATAAGAGCAGATGCTGCTGGTGCAATAAGCTGTATGTTTTATGTTCAATGGATGATGATCTGATTAGTCCACTAATCGCAAAAATAATCGGTGACTAGTCAACTATCAAAATAATCGTTTGTGGCAGCCCTAGTCTCAACGTGACTTGACACTAATGACTGAGCCCATGAAGTCATCAGGAAAATGTTGCATGCTAGGTTCTGATTCTAAGCTAACGTTAGCTAGTGTTGCTCACTGCTGACTGTGCCGAGTGGCAGTGAGGCGCTGAGGCCCTCGAGACTTTGTACCGACTCTGACCCATATCCCTCGTTAGAAATCAGAGCGCATCATGTAAGAAGTAACTGAGAGAGTCTCGTAGCTGTTAGGTGGCTAGCAATAAGAAGCAATGCTTCTCACCGGTGGAGGGGATGGTACCTGAGATGTCTGTGTGGGTTCTGGTGAGTGAAGTGCAGTTTATCGTTTAGGTGGAATACAAGGAGGTGAGTGAAGAAGAAAATGTTGACGGTGCATCACACACACACACACTCTCTCTCTCTCTCACTACATCCAGAGAAAAAGCTAATTAGTTATTTCAGAGGAGCTGCTGCTGAGAACGAAACCTGGCACAGACTAATGATCTGACGGTTAAAAACCAAAATCACAACAGGCACAAATAGCGCATTGCTCAGGCAAATATCAAACAAAAGGCAGATAGTGTGTTACTATGAAGGCGACTGATGTCTCCCTGCAGGGTTTTCTGGCTCTGCTCTCTCTGAGGCTGCACAGCCTCCTACAGATACCCATGCACCAAGAATTAGTCAGCATTCCCAAAGAAAAACTTCATGTCACAGGGAGCAGAGATGCTGTGTACCTATGTTTCCGAGCAGTACACCTCCTCAGTAGCTTCTGTTTATTACTATGATTTTTACTAAAAACCAAGGGGAGATAGACACACGGTGATGTGTTACATGAGGCAGAAACAGATGAGAGAAAATCTTTCCGTCTTAAACCCTCGTGCACCTAAACACCACTTTCTTAGCGTAAGCTCTGCAGAATAACTGAGCGATGAACCTTTGCAGGACTGTATGCATGAAGTCTAGGAAGTACAAAGTAATACGTTTACCGCTGGAGTTTCAATTTGTCGACCGCTGACATTTAGAAGCAGCAGAACGGAGGCAAATTGAGCTTAGTAGAGAAAATGAACATCTACAGGACCGTTTGAAAAAGGCTGCAATTTGGTGAGTCACACATTCATGCCGATATCCCTCATTTAACTACATGAATTCAGCTGGGCCATGGCAACAAGTGCCTGAATCACCAGTGAGCAGACAGGGAGCTTTACACAGAGTCGTGTGGGTTTACTGAAGGTATAAACATGCAAATCCATTTTTGTTTCCCATGTAATGTTTTGGTTTCCTCGCTGCCTTTTCTCATATATACTGATTCTGTTAATAAAGCAAGGCAGCTCTGCACTGACTGCACAGTGTGGCGTTTAATCCCTCCTCTCTAGCTCTGCAGTAGAGACATAAATAGAGTTGGGGGTTTTGCAGAACCTCCATCACCTTTTCTACATTGTGGAGTATTTCATAAACCAGGTTCAAAGGGAAAGAGTTATATGAAAAAAAAAGAAAAGAAAGCACGCCTGCTTTCAGCTCGCAGCGGTGGTTTGCAGACAAACATTTACTCAGTGTTTCATAACTGCAAACACAACATATTACATCACACAGCCTCCACTGCCCTGCACACTGCCCTCCCCAAATGAGTCTGTAAATGCATTAGCTAAAAGAGAAACATCAGGAGCACTGATTTCATTACAAAATTAAGCAATATTAGGACATTATCACACAGAATAACATTTGTAATAAGTGTGTAATAGATACCTCAGGCAAGAGGATGGTTTAAAGCATGAGAAAAATGGTGTGTGTGTGTTTTTGCCTGTGTGTGTAGTGAACGTGGTGTGTAAATGATTTTATTTTTTTCTCTTTTGGAGAGAAAAAGCAATAAAAAGAAAAAACAGCACCACATCATCACCCTTATGGCCTTCAGCGCCTGTTAGGGCACCTGTTCTGTCTGGGTGACCATACAGGTGTGGCGGAAAGAGCCCTCAAAGACGGCCGGCTATTGTTTGAACATAATGATGCAGATCACGAATGTATTAACAGAACTTCTTCAGCTTTGCTGCTGATTTTCCCAGCGCTCATTCGTTTGCATTAGAGCATTGCAGGAAATCCTTTATACCTTCTACTGAATTTAAGTGAGTGATAAAAATAAAAGCTGCACCACATTTTTGATGTCATGCAACATCAGATACATCCTTTGTAGCTAAGTTGTCCTAAAGGCGATGACACCTTTGATTTCGCGGCGTCATTAGAATAGAAAGTAAATATGGGCGTGGCCATTGGGAATCACTAATGAGTGAGCTGCAAAGTGCAGATGAAGGTTGAAAAAGAAGTGCCACAATAACATCGGTTCCTCTAACAACCGGCTGTACAGCAGAAATAAACACATTTATAGCCTGATACCTAAAACCATTTCGGCCTCTGTAGATTGATTCCCCCTTCATAACATTTTTGAGGTGTATCTTATAGCCGTCATTCATCTTTGATCTACAGACAGGAGTTAGAAACTCTAAAATCTAAAGCTGACTTTTCAAGGTAATCTAAAAACTCAAGTAATTACAAACATTTGACTAAAAACAAGAAGAAAAAGCAAAGAAAATAAAATTCAGGCACTCAGTTATTTTCAGGTAAATTTCCCAAGTGGTCACACGTGGTACTGCGCCGTATCAGCTTTGTTGATACATTCTCTGATTTGACGCCCAGCCCTATTTTCAAGTCATGGACTTACAACACTACGTAACACAGCGAAGGTCAAACGGTCACAAACCTTGTGGTCGACTCTCCCTGCTCCTTCCTGCAGCAGACAGATCAGAAAAGGAAAGATATTTGAGAACACATCTTTTCATAAAACGTCAGTAATAGTACAGTGCTTATATCATAATACTGGTGCTTTTGCAAGTTTTAGCCCATTTATTAGAAATCTCATATGTTGTATTAAAGAGAGTTTAACTAATATTTTCCACTTTGTCTTGCATCAATTTTTGCATGGTAAGTTATGTAATCTACCACAGTGAACAGGCTTTTTTGGTCAAAGTTACAATGTTATTGCAAGGTAATACAGTGCATCGTTTTTTATTTTGCAGCTTGGTCTATTCCAAGACCAAGGAATATTGGGTATCTAACCCATTATTACAGGACGTTCATTTTCTGCACAACCGCAGTGAGAGCCTGGTTCACACTGCCGGAAATAACTTGGACCCGGGCACAGTGGAAGCTGCCCTCTGCCAGGTTGCCCTTGGTCATTAATACTGGTCATAACTGTCACTACCCGATTCGTACCGGAAACCCGATCGGTACCCCGCATGCGCAAATCTTACGTCACTTCCTCTCTTTGCCAGCATTGCGACATTCAATATATTTGAATGACACGGTTAGCGCCCAGTTAGCTCCTAGGATTTCTCAACAGCTCTGCCTCCTTTTCGACTGCCCGGGACATTTAAACAATGGATAATCCGTTTACAAACAAATTCATGCTTTTCTCCTCAACAGAGAGCGTCCCCCGATTGAACAACAGCGCCGTAAAATAAGAATGGCGCCTAATTACAGACTAATTATTGACTTAGCAATGTGTCACGTGAAGATTCATCAGCCAGATTAAGTGTTTACTGACATTTGACAGTGATAGCAGACATCATCATCACTATACTAATCAATCCTCTCCACACAGACAAGCATAAACACACTCGATTATCACTAAATCAAATTTAATACACGTTTGTAATGACGCTAATTCAGTTTACAATAGGGTTCATACGCTCGGTCAGCAGGTGGCAGTATCCTCTTATACTGGGGAGTAAACTGCTATTAAACGAACAGAAGAAGAAGAAAACATCTGCACATGCGCGGTACGGATCGGGTAGACCGATTTGTACGGTCCGACTTTGCACATGCGCAGTAAGGATCGGGGAGTCCCGATCCGTGACTATCTTTTTATTTTTCGTTTTTGTCTACATTGTACTGAAATGCTTCATTATTGCAAACACAGATATACTTATTATTCTTAACATCTTAACAGATACTCTGACCCATAACTATCGTAAAACGCTACGACCGGAAGTAGACACCTTTCGCGCATGCGGGGTACCGATCGGGTTTCCGGTACGGATCGGGTAGTGACAATAACCTTCTAGAATTTCTAGGCAAAGCCAAGGGGGCAGGGTTTAGAGTTCAGAGTTCAGGGTTTAGAGTTCAGATGAGGTTCTTTCGAAGGGTGGCAAGACTCTGGATGGAGCATGAGGAGCTCAGTAAGTCAGGAAGGACTCTGCTTAGAGCTGCTTCTCCATCACATGAGCAGGAGCCAGCTAGAGTGGTTCAGGTATCTAACCGGGACATATCCTGGCACCTCCTAGGTGAGGATGAGGTTAGTCCAACTAGCAGGAGATCCTGGAGCAGATAAGTGTCAAAGTTTTTGTGAAGTGGATGCATTATTCCACATAATAACATGAACTCGTTTGGCTTAATGAAAACCAAGACACCAGTTTATAAAGCACACCCTGACGTGTACTGGACAGTGAACCTGCTGGATGCTCGTCATTTTGGGTAATGTAGGTTGTGCCTCATAAACTTAGCATCGAGGCTTTTCCAGGCAGCTGATTTCTATGTTTACTTTTGCTTTGCTTTGCAAACCTTTTCAGCGAATTCATGCGAATTCTTCTTTAATGGCAACATCATAAATGCAAAGTTTATGTCCACAGTGATGAATGACACACTCAGCATGTTTAAAAACTCCTTTACTCTCCAGTTGAAGTCGTGATGACGTGAGCTTTAGGAATTCATTAAAATACAAGTTATACATGATTTATAACCGAGGAGCTAAAACCTGCAAACGCACCAATGTGTTCAGCATGATAGGGAGATTTCTGCATCACAAGCTTTGCCAGCAGCTGTTTCTTTCACAAGTGCAGAGGATTTGAAGGCCGCAACACATCGATCAATAAGAGGCCTGATGGTGGAAGCCTTAACAAACAGCAGACTCACTACAAACATGCAGGTTCATGCACACTAAAGCAGCAGCAGCAGCGAGAGAAGAAAGTGACTTAAGGACTGCATGTTTCACACATTACTCCTTGAAATAAAGTAATCATAAAGCTATAACTGTACATTATACGTAGCCATCTGCAATGCATTTATTGTATACTTTGCAGATAGCTGTCCCAATATTTCCAGGCTCCACAGATGGCTTTCAAAAGCACATAGCAGGGGTGGAAAACAAACCCCAATCACTGGGTGTTTGCAGGGTGCAAAAAATGCACAAATCATAAAATTTTAAAAAATGTTCTTTAACCAAAGAAGAAAAGCTCCCCATTTCTATAATTCAAGGTGCATAACTAGACTAGACTTTATTGACTCATAAATGCCACTACTAAAACATGAGGGGAGGCGAGCTTTAAGGGCAGCTTTCCTGCTTTTATCATGTGCTGTTCGGGACGATACCAGTCATTTCCCACAGCACGTGTCATCACATTGTGATGATGTGTCATTTTGACTTTCATTTAAATAAAAACATTATTGTGCCAATTGAACCCATGTGGGTTCTAGAGATTTATGATCTTTTCTAAAATGTGTAGTTTTAGATTATAGCAGTCATGCAGCGTATGTTGAGGTCTTTTATTCTGAAAGTAACAGGAAGAAGCTCTTTTTAGATATACGTAGAGCAAAGCAGGTTTTGGTACAGATCGGGCAGCTTCATGAATAAAGTGCTCGTCTTAGGTCATTTTAAAAAATAGAATTTGCTGGCTGGAGTAGACACGGTATGATTTATGAAATAATAAATCAGAGGCAGATGTTTCTGAAACGTTCTTAGTCATAAAAATAATTCAGGAAGTGCATAGTTAAATCTTTTACCTCACAGCGTATGAAACACAAAACGTCAGGAGCTTCTTTTCCAGCACATGTTCAAATTCTGATCTAGTCCCAACAAACTAAACATGAAGTCCATGATGTTTGTGGGACAACATGGGTGATGAGATTAATGCTAAAAAGCAGATTGAATTTTTTTGACATAGCCAATTTAAGAAAATGAACACAGACACACTATGCAGCTTTAAGTTTTTTAACTTAATTCCATTTCCCCAACTTTTATGAGCAGAAGTAGAAGCTAAAGTTTGTATTTATGCTGTTATGCGACAGGTATGTCAGCTGCTGGCGTGCCTGGAAATTATCTTTGAGTTCCAGCATCCTTGAGTCAGCACATCTGTCGGTGAGATGTGTTTACGTTTGTGAACTGGAGCCAATAAAAATGTGGGATAGTGCCTCAATATGTGGGGACATGAATAGAAATAATGTGTGGTCCCATTTAAAGTGTGACACCTTAAGACAGAACCTGTGAATTGGCCTTCAAGCTGTTTCTGAATGCTGAGGAGCACCTGCAGCCAGGCAACACTCCTACAGCTCAGACAAAAACATGTCAACTTTAGTGACGCGGTTCAAACTGTTATAAAGAACACGTGAACACCAAGGACAGGCAGGTACGTGAAAGGAGAACTTTCATGTCATGACTTGTTTTGAGCAGACGCGCATCTCACATGGTGATATGAGCATTTAAAGTTTACCCAGAATGCACTTTTTGAAGTGAATTCTCTGGGGCGTCTCTTCCTCTACACTGCAGACGTTAAAGTTGTGTTATTGAATACGATCTGAAACGCTAGGATGTATCACGAGATGGACGATCTGATATCCTCGTGTTGGTGTTGTTCCCTCGTCATCATAAATAATGTTGTTCCAGGTTCAACACTGCAAGTGACCAATCACCTTCTGCTGACGTCATCTGCGACCTCGAAAAAAAACAAACGGCTTCGAAAAATCTACTTCACTTGCGAGAAGAGAAACCGCCTCTGTAAGGACAATATATATAATGCTTACCATTTATTAAAGGAAAGTATCCTGAAATGCAAAGAATTCAAGTTCCGGGATCGGCGCACAGAAGCGGTTTCTCTTGTCGCAAGTGAAGTAGATTTTTTGAAGGCACAAAAGGGGGACGTCACAACAATGTGATTGGTTACTTGCAATGTTGAACCTGGAACATTTATTATGATGATGTGGGAACAACACCGACACGAGGATATCAGATCATCCATCACGAGATACTGAAGCTCAGAGACGGTTATAGAGCAGCGGTGTCAAACTCCAGGCCTCAAGGGTCGGTGTCCTGCAGGTTTTAGATCTCACCCTGGGTCAGCAGACCTGAATCAAATGATTAGTTCATTAGCAGGCCTCTGGAGAACTTCAAGACAGGCTTAGGAGATAATTTAGCCATTTAAATCAGCTGTGTTGGATCAAGGACACATCTAAAACCTGCAGGACACCGGCCCTCGAGATCTGGAGTTCCCCACGCCAAATCTTACTCAAATAAAACCTTGATTGTGGATTGTGACACTCGTGATTTGGTTGCGGTTTTTAACAGAGATTAAATGTGATTTTCAGTCCTGAAGGTTTCATGTGGATATAATAAATACTGACACTTAAAAAGCCTTTAATTTAAAACCATTGTTTGTACTTTGAGGGCTGTGAAATTTGAAAATATTTGCACTATGAAGGTAAAATTACGTATGGTTTTATTATAAATACCAACTTTCCTGTCATTGACAGTAATATGAAGAACCACTTGATGGAAGTCGACGGTTTGACGGCACTGGGGGAAATCTCTCAACTCTTTCCGCATCCCTCATCATTTTCTGTAAAAAAGCGGCACTACAGCTAAAGCTTGACACACTGACAGACTGAAATAGGTGCGTCCCTCTAAATCACTCTGGGCCCTGGGCTTTTGAGAAGATGAGGGCTTTGAGTTCAAAAAGCCCGACTGGCTCATTGAAGCCACAATTGGAGTCATAAATAGACGTGCTATGAAAGGGTGACGGCTAAAATTGCTGCCTCGGTCCCTCAAAGCAGCGAAAGTTCCTGGCCCGTTGAGCCCTCAGCGCACAGACGGAGACATTTATAGAGAAGCAGGTGAAGGAGTCAGCTTTTTTTACATTAATGGAGCCTGGAAATTGTCTGTCATTTATAAATTAAAATTCTAGAATCACTTCTTCTATAAATTTTCAACAAAGAGAAAAAAAAGCAGATACGTAAAACGACAGGACAGAGCAGGAAAAGTGAATAATCCAAAGAGGATCTAAATGAACTTTAAATTTGCAAAGTTGAAGTGCAGGAAAGGAATGTGGCACAGACACCAAATACAGACACCAGCTGCCATAGTTGTACCTACTTTGTAGGGCTGCAGGTATGCAACGCCTTCAAGTGAGGCTTCCAGGTAGCAATGGAAACCGAGTTCTCATCAGCCGCATAACTACGCCAAACACACTGCATGCAGAATACACAAAAAAATAGGTGGAAGGGAAAAATTAAAAGACCCCCCTCCCAGAAAAAAACGATAAACAGACAGAAAAAAAAGTCAAAAAACAAACAAAAGAAAAACAAGGCCCCAGAGGGAGTCGGGAGAAGAGGAGAAAAGAAAAGAAAGTAAAAAAAAAGAGCTGATTAGTGAAAACTAAAACACGGATGTGTCACACGTCTGGGGTCGGCCGGCGGTCAGGCATGGATACATGCCTGTGGATAGGCAGGAGGCTCTCATAGTGCCGCCACGTGGCGTCCAGGTAGGGCCTGGTGCTGTCGGTGGAGTAATAACGCCACGCAGCCTGGTACAACATGGGGATGCACAGGATGAAGAGGAGGAGGAGGAGATGGGAACATATGATGGACAAAAGGAAAAGGAAGCATGTGGGGAAATATACGTGGAGGTCAATGTGAGGTCAGCACCAGTGAAAGTCAGGATGAAACTAAAGGTGAGTGAAGATCAGGTAGCAGGACGGAGGGGATCGTTTCTGTGCTTTATACCATAGACTGTATATAAAAGACAGACATGCAGTGGGAGGAGTTTTCTCTGTAACTCAGCTCTTAATTTAACATCGCCGTGGTTCCTCAGACCCCAAAAAATAAACAAAAACAAAACAACCATCCCCTCAAATAACCCTGCCAGGCTTTCGGATTGTTTCAGACGATGAGCTCAGTAGGAAGGAAATGTTTTTGACACATTTAAACAATTGCTTTAACCCTTTAAAGTCGGTCGGAGCGGGCACGCTCTGTTTTGCGTAACTACTTTTAAATCCCGGTAGCTCTGCAACCATGTGAGCTAGCGCAATAACTTTTTTTGCATGTGAAACCGGAGGAGTTGTACTTACATCTTATACCATCAGCTTGTCCTCGGTCACAGTTTCCTTCCACATATAGCTTTGCAAAAACTGCATAAAAAGCACTTGCAGCAACAAAAACATAATATTCCAGAAACACGCTTTGCCGATCCGATCAGCTGTTTGTAACACTTCCTACGTCCATCAGCGCGAACTATCGCATGTCCGCCATGACCTGCCCGAAACCGGAAGTGATGTCATTTTGCGGAAATGTAGTTTTTTACCATCAGGGCCTCATGAGCCTATACTGGTGTTTTTAAAAGTTATGTTTGACTTTATGACTTTCTGTGTGGTTTCTGGGATGCTTAGGACTCATATTGCACTGCTGGAAATAGTTTATTTTGATGCATATGCTGCTTTTTTGCAAATTTGCATTATAATATATATTTTCGTTTTTCCTGCAGTGTATAAAAATTGGTGTATTTCAAAAATAAAACTATGAAGACACTCAAAATAAATTTCCTGTGGTGGGAAACTATTTTGTGCAACTTTTTTGTATTTACAGTTTTGAGGGATAAGCCTCTTAAATTTCTCTAACTAGAAATATATGTTAAAAAAACTAAAACGATTTTCAATTTTTTTGTAGTTTATTGCACTTTTTTGCAATTTATGTAATAACTATGCACTTAATGCATACAAATTATTAAAATTTAGGCTATAATGGTTGATGTATAGCAACTTGAAATGCTCCCAAAAATGGCTCCACAGCATGTAAAAATATAATATAAGCTCTGGTGGACTTGGTTCTATGGTAGGTCTTAAAGGGTCAAATCCAAACTGGATTTCATCTGAAAGCTGATGACGAGTCCCAGGTATTTAACCCAGGATTGTCACGTTGGAGTTCGTTCCGGACATGTTGGCCTTGTTTGCGAGTTGTTGTCCCGCCCTATCGTCATGTCGTTTGTTAAGGTCATATAGGACGAGGACTGAATGTTGTTAGCTCGTCTGGAACGGGACCTCAGGACCGAATCATAGGTGGCAGATAGTTGGAGTTGTCGGACACCACTTCAGTACAGTGGACAGAGATGCTGTCAGCCACCTACAACACTGACTCCTCATCAGCTTTAGAAACTGAAGAAGCCTTTGGAACGTCAAGAGATTAGATGAGCTGAACAGACATTTTAAAGCATAAATAAAGTCACAAGAACTGCTAACGTTGGGTTATTAATGAACTACACTGTGGTCTCATGAGTTTAACGTTGAATTTCTAATCCGGTTTCATGGAAGTTCTTAAAAATAATCATTACCTCCATTCATTTGTGTGTCTGGACATGGATTTAACAGGGTTTTTTCTCCTTGTCATGAATCTTCCTTGGGCAGTGGTGGTTAGCACAGCTGCCTCACAACAAAAAGGTCCTGAGTTCAATTCCACCATCATGAAGACAGCTGGGATAGGCTCCACCCCTATAAGCTTTGATAGACGATGTGCGTGGAACATCCCTCGGTTCCACCTGTGCTCGTAACGCCTGCTTTCAAAACGGCAAGAACGGAAGAAAAACAGGACTCTGCAACCCAAATGCTGATCTCATGGTAGCCATGACCATCTTTTATATACAGTCTATGGCTATACTAGTAGGAGGTGAAAAAGATGATCGAGCTTTGAGAAGATGAGGAGAGAAGTGGGCTGCACAGGGTGACGATATCTGCTTTTCACAGGGTTTCGTCGAGCCCACGAAGGGAAAAGGACAAAGTGGAGAATGACAGTCGCTTATAGATTTCAACAACACTACAGTGGATTGAATCGTCAACGTTAACGTCTTCATTGTCCAGCCCAAAGCAGAGATATGTGTCAGAGACAAAAGAATAACAGGGTGTCTGTTTTACCTGGATGAGGTAGGCCGCTGGGTTTCTTCTCTTCTCAAAGTGCTTCTGTCTGTGCTGCTCCTGGACCTTCAGGGCGAAGCCTGAACCCAGAATACCCTGAAATGATATAAACAGCAATAAATACACCATGATGTGGTTTCGTGCACTGGTAGCAGTGACTTAACCCTTTAAGACCTACCATAGAACCAAGTCCGCCAGAGCTTATATTATATTTTTACATGCTGTGGAGCCATTTTTGGGAGCATTTCAAGTTGCTATACATCAATACAACCATTACAGCCTAAATTTTAATAATATGTATGCATTAAGTGCATAGTAATTACATAAATTGCAAAAAAGTGCAATAAACTACAAAAAAATTGAAAATCGTTTTTGTTTTTTAACATATATTTCTAGTTAGAGAAATTTAAGAGGCTTATCTCTCAAAACTGTAAATACAAAAAAGTTGCACAAAATAGTTTCCCACCACAGGAAATTTATTTTGAGTGTCTTCATAGTTTTATTTTTGAAATACACCAATTTTTATACACTGCAGGAAAAACGAAAATAAATATTATAATGCAAATTTGCAAAAAAGCAGCATATGCATCAAAATAAACTATTTCCAGCAGTGCAATATGAGTCCTAAGCATCCCAGAAACCACACAGAAAGTCATAAAGTCAAACATAACTTTTAAAAACACCAGTATAGGCTCATGAGGCCCTGATGGTAAAAAAACAAACAAACTACATTTCCGCGAAAATGACGTCACTTCCGGTTTCGGGCAGGTCATGGCGGACATGCGATAGTTCGCGCTGACGTCTATTCCAATGTAGGAAGTGTTATGAACAGCTGATCGGATCGGCAAAGCGTGTTTCTGGAATATTATGTTTTTGTTGCTGCAAGTGCTTTTTATGCAGTTTTTGCAAAGTTATATGTGGAAGGAAACTGTGACCGAGGACAAGCTGATGGCATAAGATGTAAGTACAACTCCTCCGGTTTCATATGCAAAAAAGTTATTGCGCTAGCTTACGTGGTTGCAGAGCTACCGGGATTTAAAAATAGTTACGCAAAACAGAGCGTGCTGCTCTGACCGGCTTTAAAGGGTTAAAAAGAGAGTATCCTAGTGCTCCTGTGCAGGCTTCCAGAAGTCAGCCAATAAGAAGAGAGCAGGCAATCGCTAAAACGGCTTGTTTCAGAGAACTTTTATGTCCTCAAGTAGGTACATAATTCAATTTAATGACTGAATTACTGTGACTGGAAATTAACTGAATGTTCTATTACAACAATACAACAATAATTATTATTATAAACTACAATAATAAGGTTGTAAATTTACATTAAAAAAGAAGCAAATTTCATAAAAAAGGAAACTTTACGAGAGAGAAAAATGAAAACCTGTTACAGAAAACTGATTCATAAAAAAAGAATAACTTACAGCTGGCAAGGCAAAGAAGGAGATGCCGAGGAGGGCGAACCCCGCCGACAGCATCCGCCCCGTCCACGTCTTTGGCGTCTTGTCTCCGTAGCCGATGGTTGTCAGGGTGATCTGTGAAAACAAGGATTATCATCAGGGCCTGATGGATGCTCATATGGAGCCTCTGGCTGTTTAAACAGGGAACTTTTAAACTAATGTTATATTTAAAATTAAAACTTGTGCTGTATCAGAACTTGTAGGTGACCTGGTAATGCCGACGTTGTTTATGACTTATCTAAACATCTTCAAGCTATTAGTAGTTTTTTTATTTAACAGTAAAACGTCATTAGTTGGAATACCTATATCTATATCTATGGCATCTTTTAAAGGTTGTAGGACAGAAACTGGTTTCATCTTTTTGTTTGTGCCTCAGGCAGCTTTTGCAGTTTTGGTGAAATGGTCCTTTAAGTGATATTAAAAGGGGTTGTTTGGTTAGTAGACTTGAATGAAAATGCATCCTCTGCTTTACTTACACTGATCTATTAAGACTGCTTTATTTCTGTCAGACTGCTCAGTGTTAAATGTCTTCTGCTCCATTGTATTTGCATCTTTTTCCCTTTTGCATACAGCCTGATTTTCTGAGACATGATTTTAAATGATGCCTTCAAGCACTGCAATCACATCTGAATGATTAAACCTGCGCAGAGGCTTTAACGGGCGTCAGTCTGTGCGGCCTTGGTTCCAAGAACGCTGCTGAAAGCCGGCGGCTCAAATGTTTATTCTGCTTTATCTGAAAAAATCACGTTTTCTAAGGCACAGAATGAGCACTCCTCCTGTCCTTTATGTGCAAAGACCTACCGAGCATCTGATGATGTTGTGCAGATATGCACGGAGAGGGCGTTTTGACAATATGAAACCTCAGATTCAATGAAAATGGACTCAAACATCTCGATGGAAGATGTCAGCAAGTGAAGTTTTAATAGAATTAAAAGAGTTAATTGAAGTAATGATTCAAATTGATGGTACTTAGTGCATCAAAATATGACTGCTGGATAAAAGCATTCTTATGTGTTCAACGAAAGCCTGAAAAGGAGCACTTAATGAAGTGTATTCACCATTTAATGACAGGGGCAGATGTACTTGGCCGTGGACTGAAACTGGCAGAAAAACCTTACTTGGCTTTATTACTGTGCCGGTTTTATCTGCACATCTGTACAGATATCCATCCATCTACCGCTTTGATTTGGAAGCCTGAACATTTTTCATTCAGGCTCTGATTACCATTCATGACAAAGGCCATTTTACACCATTATGAATTTCTGAGCCGGATTAATAATGGTGTTTAACGGAGCCGTGCAGGACTAATGTTTATGGACGGGCTGTTGGTGCTCAGAGGCAGAGCTGAACAGGAGATAATAACGGCGAGGATTCTGCTTTTCTGCATCCAGAGCAGGACGCACTCATCTGAAAATACTCAGAGTAAAACCTGCTGATGTCCAAGAAGGTCTCACTCAGGAGGGTCAGGTGGCTGCAGAGATTGGCTGACAGCTGCTAAGAAAATCATTTCTATCAAGGCTTTTTACTAGGCGTGGGTTTTTATAATCGATTTATCGATTAAAATCGATTCTGGCTTGGATAACGTGAAATCGATTCATTAAAATCCTGAATCGATTTTTCAATATAAATGTATTTTGCCCGAAATGGCAGAATCTCTGGTGAAAGATCACAAAACTTCAACAACCACCAAACAGCTAAGACAGTAAATGAGAGCAGGAACACGGATTCTGCACAAAGACTTAAACACACAGCGCAACCAGCGGATCAGAATCAGTGAGATGTGACTTTCTCAGCTGACGGTCGGGGCTGAAAGCCGACAGCTCGCTGATTCTGATCTGTCGGCGGGTCCGCGCTTTGTGTTCACGCCCTTTATGCGCTGATTCTAAAGCTGTTAGTTTGATGTCTCTCCAAACAATATTGACCGAACCAGCAGCAAAAGAAGATCCAAACTACGCTTCACATAAACATCGTCATGAATTCACTCTGACTTTTACTGTTTTGCTTCGACCACGATGCACAGCTCTCTCTCTCTCTCTCTCTGTACTGTTTTCTGCATTATTCGCTTGCTTGTTACGCACAAGCAGTGTTGGGAAGGTTACTTTTAAAATGTATTCCATTACAGAATACAGTATACATGCCCCGAAATGTATTCTGTAACGTATTCCGTTACGTTACTCAATGAGAGTAACGTATTCTGAATACTTTGGATTACTTAATATATTATCATGCTGTTTACAACTACATGAATGTACTATTGCTGTGATTTATTACTGTTACTGAAGGTTCGCGGCTCCGAACCGTTCCGTGTCGGGCTTGTAGCTTTACTAGCTTTAGCTAGCTTTAGCTAAACTAGCTTTACTTTGTTGTCTGGGTCAACTTTGCTAGCAGAGACAGAGAGAGGCGTTGAAAGGCTGCTCCAACGGAACTTATTGTTTCGGAGGAAAACACGAACACGGTGTACAGTCGAGTCTTAATAGCTTACTTACAACTGGGCTCGTCAGGCTCTCTTCTTGGCTGCAGTGGTTATTATTATATTTACATGCTTCCAGCTCCCGTTTCTGCTCGATGACAGCTCGTACTTTTCCTTTTTCTCCCTCCCTCGCTCACAGACACATAACGTGTATAGCAGTCCATTCTCCCTGCAGCACGGACTACACTGCCCATGATGCTACATTCTTTAGAGCTATACCTGTAGCATTCTGCCTATTAGCTTAGCACAACAACAAGGAAAAGGCCTCTCTCACCCAGGAAACACGCAGAGAGAGCGTCACCCTGTAACCATGGCAACCGTAACGCTGCCGCCTGGAACAACAGAACGTAGCTGTCAAACAAAACCCAAACAGTCCTGACCCGCCACAATATGAAACAGGGAAGTACCGCCGTGTAATCCATTTATTTCAACAAAGTAACTGTATTCTAAATACCACCTTTTTAAACGGTAACTGTAACGGAATACAGTTACTCATATTTTGTATTTTAAATACGTAACGGCGGTACATGTATTCCGTTACTCCCCAACACTGCGCACAAGTCTGCCGTTGTTTACAGGCTGTCGGCCGACGTTTTTTTCCCCGTTTTATATCCTTCCGAAAAGAAAACCTAATTTCTGCCGTTCAACACTGAACAAATTTAAACTTTTAAAAATTATGCAAAATGCAAAACGCTTAGCCGTGTCTCTAATAAAACCGCTGTAACTTCAGAGGTAATGTTCATGTGTTAATTAATGGTTTTCTTTCGTTTTTGATCTACTGCAGAATATTTTTATAAAATCCCAGGCCAGGAAAATCACCTTCATGTTTTTCTGTGTTTTATCTTCAGCTGCTTTGACACAAAGGCCTCTGCTGTGATGCTCACACCTTTGATAAAGTCTTGCGTGTGTCAGCTTCCTTTTTATAGATACAAAAATATGTAAATGTACTGATCTGAATTATAATATTTCTGACTGTCAAAATTTCCCAGATTCAAATCGAATTAAATCGAATCGTGGATCGAATCGATTCTAGAAATCAGTGACGATACCCAGCCCTACTTTTTACTAAAGTACAGAAATTCCTCCAAACTCACCGTGCCCCACCACAAGGCATCCGCATACGTAGCAAACTCATTGTTGAACTTATTCTCCACAAGGTAGACAAGGAACGAAGAGAAGATGAGGACCAAGAAGCCGATGTACCAGGCGGTTACCAGTTCCTGCAGAAGTCAAAGAGGTCATTCAGAGTTTAATGGTGGAAAAAGGAGCATTTATTTAATGCACAACCACTCTGGCATATAACAGATCGACCTAAAACCGCTTTTCTCTGAACACTGAGGTCAGAAACAGAAATAAAATAATGACGTGATAGGTCACGACCCTTTACAGAACCTTCCTCTGATGCAGTCCCTTATTGGTTTAGACATAAATGAGATAAAACACTGCGACCAACTTCCTGATGTGCTGAGCTGCCTGCTCTGAACTCTACGAGACCTCTGAATGTGCCCGGTGTTACCTGCAAAGCTAATCTGACTCATTGCTCTGCTCGAACAACGCTGTAGGAACACAGCTGTGCTGGTGTACACTTTATCAGGAACATTTAGGTAGGTGATGAATGCTCGTGAAAACCTCTGTGACCTCAAAATAGCAAGGAAGAGCAATCAAACTATCATGCAAGATTAGTCTACTAGTTTAAAAATAAATAAATACTGCATAACATTTCATCTTTAACACCTTTAATTGTTTTAATCGTATAAACATTGCGTTACAGAAACATCTTGAAGCTCGATCAGAAGCTTGATGATCTGCAGATGCCCTCCTCGCCTACCTTGCTGTGTGCGTAGACTACAGAGCCCAGCAGCTTCCAGGTGCCTCCCCTTCGGTCCATTCGCACCATTCGTAGGATCTGCAGGAAACGCAGGCTTCGCAGGACTGACGTGGCAAAGATGTTGCCCTGGCTACCTGCTGACACCACCGCCACTGACGCTATCAGCACTATGATGTCTGGAATGAAAACACAAAACGACGGCTTACCAGCAGGAGAGGTTGCGATTCTTTATGAAGCTGCCTTTAAAATGATCTGCATTGATAAATATGTGTATTCAAACAGAAATAATCTATACAAAGCTACACTATACAGACAAATCTGCTGGGTCACCAACACACTGCACCTACAGGAGCTGCCTTGCTACAGGAACCAGGCCATGAAGCTCCTGGCATGCCAGAGGAAGACGACCACAAAAAGATCAGAAAACTTGAAATACAGTTTTTATTATGGTGGATTATGAAAACTGATTTTGATGCTAATGCTAGCTGAAGTTTGGACCTCTGCAGTTACTGAGTCAACAGAGCATTATTCATGTTTATGCACTTTACCTTCTCTGTGTGATTTTATACACCTGTGACTGAAACACTTGAATTCAAAGGCTCAGAGGTGTTCACCAACACTTGTGCACAGAGTCTATATTTAAAGAAAAAAATTAAACCGGGGGAAACCGGACTTCCACAGAGTGATAATAAAACATCAGCAGTGCTGAAAGTGGACACACAGAGACCACCTGGAAGCAATGTTCCCTCTAATTTTTCATGTGTCTGAGCGAACACACAAACAAACATTTCAAACTATTTGCAGAACAATCAGCTGTTCTGCATCAAATCTGATGCCACACAAATCATTTGTGCCACTCCAAAAAATCATTTCTGTCCACTATGAGATGAAGGAGAACAACAGCCTGATACCTGCAGGCCTGACAGCAGCAGATGTGTCACTGCTGTAACACCTGTAACACTCAGCAGTCGCCTCATTGTTCTGACACACACAACAAAAACTACACTACACAAGATTTGCGCTAAACGTCTCAAATCTCTCATCTCAAAACACCGCCGTCACTCCTAAAACTTCCCCCCGTTTCTTAACAACTAGATGCCACATTGCCATATCATTTTTTGATTGGTCGACATGGTACTTTTTTCGACCAATAGGGAAGGGAGAGGGTTTTTGGTTTTGTTTTTTGTTTTTTTGCTCACAGGCTTTCGAGCGTTTTCCTTATAAAACGCCGTTTTTACCGTTTCTTCCCGCAGTAAATATAATCAACGACAGTATTCAGGAAGAAAACCAAACATTGCAGATATTTTATCACAACTCTGGTTTTACGTGGCCGATCAACACAATTTAAAAACTGGTATAAAGTCCACACTTTTCCCGTCAGTTGTTCCGTCTGTCCTGCTCACATCTCCAATGGTTGTCCACGTTGTCATTAACGTGGCTCCACCCCACATCAGCTGCTTTGCTAGCTAAAACACCGGTGTCGTCACATAAGGACGCTGTCATAGCCTGTCAACGTTGCTTAGCTGCGTATATACGAATGTGAATCGCATCATTGGCTGGACTATGGGATAAAGTGGCATCGCTCTAATCCCATACGGGAGCAGCTCGTCACTCACTGACTAACACTGCAAAACAGAATTGTTAAAGTATTAATTTTAATTTCAATTCAGGTTAGATTTTTTTTTGTGCACAAGGCAGATTTTCTGTGCGCAGAGACCGTGCCAGCAGTGCGCAATTGCGCACGTGCGCAGCTTAGAGGGAACATTGCCTGGAAGTGTAGTTTTTGGTATTTATGGGTGGTGCCAGAGAACTTTATGATCCCAGAAAAGCTTCCCGACTGTGCGTTATAACCCTGGAGGCCAGCTTGGCATAAGTTGACCTGCTGTCAGATCTATTTACTGGAGATATATATATTATTGTAATACTCATTTAAAATTGATTAAATATTCAATATTACTAATATCTTAATGGCCACATGCCTCTAACAGCCTGTGGAGTGAATCTTACTTGCTTCTTGCTTCACTGCCTTCCTTCCATAAATGGTGAGCTACATAAACACGAAACAAGAGCTCAGAAATTGAGTTTTTTAATCACTAATTTCAACACTCAGCTCGCTGCACAACAGAGACTCAGACAAACCCCACAAAACTAATACAAAAAAAGAAATGGGATAAAAGATTTATCATTAATTCACCATCTGACAAACAGTATGAGACGCTGTGCGATCATGTGCAGTGATTTATGTGTACGTTCTGTGTGCACTCAAAAAATAAGAAAACTGGCTCTCAGAAAAAACACGACTATTTCCCTCATCTCATTGACAGCTCCAAAAAAAAAAAAAGACTGCTCACTCCTGCTAGCAGAAAAGAAAACAGAAGCAAGTATATCTTGTTGTTATTGATCTTAACGTGAAACCATCCCATCAAAATTCATTCTCATCTGAACGCGAGTTAGATGGTTCGACGTCTATCATGCAGCAGCAATAACAGTAAGTCAGCGTTGTCATCTCACTGCAGTAAATCAGCCCAACAAAGGCTCTATATTACTGGAGATGACATAATCTGCCCCAGGCATCAACAGCACAATAAGGTCCTATGGCCTCTTCCTATGCAGAGTATATGCTGATTTAAGTTGCCTGGCTGCTGCATTGATCTGCTGTTTGCACAAACACAGCAGAGCGAGAGGTAATTGGCTAAAACAGTGCTCTGCTGTATATCTGAAAGCAGAGCTCGCACTTCTGCTTTGTTTCCTTTTAATTTCCCATAAGAGCATAAAAACCGTGACAGACGTAAACACGGGCACAGAGAGGCGGACGCACACAGATCTGACTCTGTGCAGAGGAAGTTCACACAAAGCACAGCGAGCACATGAAAACACCAAACCCACAAAGAGCACAGACAAATAAGACCTCATCCGATTAAAAAAACCCCCAAATCTCCCATCTCTTCCATCTCAGCGATGCTCCACGTTAAACTCTACACCCGGGCCGTGCTATTTTACTTCACTGTGCACGAGAGGATTTCCCTTCTGTCCTTCAGTCGAACCCATTTTTTAAAAGAGAAAATGTTGATGGTCGTATAAATAAACAGATCAGTCGACCCACAGTGGGGAGAGGAAGAGAAAGGGGAAAGGTCATGAGCAGCGGCGGCATTACAAATACATTAAAGGGGCACCGGCAGAGCTCGCCGACTTTGAAGGTGCTCAGAGGAAAGTTAAAACAAAACAACCACAAAGAATCCAAAGATTTAAATCAGTCCAGCTGACTCTACACTGCTAAAATAATAGGGGTGGGGGAAAAAATGGATACTGTGTAGCATCGTGATATTTTGTTTGCTAATAATGTATGGATACAGGGACAGCAGAAATCGATATTTTGTTACAAAAAAGGTTTTTGTGCTCTGACTTCAGAGCATGTTGATCCTTTTTCTGAGCAAGAATCCTGACATTCCTTCACTGTCCAAATGTGTTTAACTTGTTTTTGGCAGCAATAAACATGACAGTTTACTTATTTTAATTTAAGACATGTTTTATTTTAATTAAGTTTAAAACTTTTTTATTTAATGTAAAATTATATTTTGTTTTAATTTACTTTCAAATTCTTCAGTTGCTGAAGGGGCTGCATAGTTTTCATAAACTGCATAGTTCAGAATAGCTATAATTGTACCAGATGGTTGATTCAGTTAAGTTGGACTAGACTGTAATACAAACCGTTCAGTTTGTCAACAATAAAACTGAAATGAGAGAAAGACTGAGTGTGAGACTTTGATATTAGATAAAATGAATATTGATAAAGTTTACCTTTATGTACAGAATCTGAATATCGCAAAATATTTTTAAAAATTGCAATAATATCGTATCGTGGGATGTATGGTGATTCCCACCTCTATAAAATACACGTCTCTTTAATAAGAGTAAGACAGCACATCTCACGATAGCTCCCCAACAGTGAAGTCAAAAATGTAGGAACATTTTCACCCATCACACATCCATTCATCAATCCGCTTGTCCAGATCTGGGTTTCTGAGGAGCTGCCCAAACCGCCCACCCAAACACATATACAGATACACCGTACTACTGAAGCACTTCCCTACAGGTTAAACCAAAGGATGCAGGTGAATGAAGTCCACAAAACACATGTAGACTGGTTGGACAAACTCCTATGTATCCTCACTTATCCTTAAATATCATTCCAGGTCCAGTGTTCCACAACCAGGATAGAAATTGCATATTTCAGTCTGAGTTTTTCACAAACCAACTTCTTCCCAGTTTAGAACTTAAAGACGGCAAAGAGCTCAGCTTCTCGATGAAACTACACAGACCGGTGGGCGGCCTCCCATTTTTAAACACCTCCACTGCAGAGCTGCACTTTCTGCAGATTTTTAAAAACTTTAGACCAGTGGTTCTTAACCTTGTTGGGGGTACCGAACCCCACTAGTTTCATATGCGCATTCACTGAACCCCTCTTTACTGAAAAATACAATATGATTTTTTTCAAATTCAAGACATAGATCTGTTTTTTACTGGTGCACAAAATGAGCCGTGCATGTCACGGCGGAGGCTCTGCCGAACCCCTGAGACCGACTCACCGAACCCCTAGGGTTCGATTGAACCCAGGTTAATAACAATAATGGATTGGATTTATATAGCGCTTTTCAAGGCATCCAAAGTGCTTTACAATGCCACTATTCATTCACTCTCGCATTCACACACTGGTGGAGGCAGCTACAGTAGCCTGGGGCAGACTGACAGAAGCGAGGCTGCCATATCGCGACATCGGCCAACACCAGTAGGTGGTAGGGTAAAGTGTCTTACCCAAGGACACAACGACCAGGACAGAGAGCCCGGGGATCGAACCGGCGACCTTCCGGTTACAGATACGCTTCCCAACCCCCTGAGCCACGGTCGCCCACCGTGGAACCACTACTTTAGACATTGATAGCATGTAAGGGCAAGCAAGACCAGCAACAGCAAGTGCACATCTGCAGAACATATTCAGTTTCCAGAACAGATCCGAATGCAAACCTGCAGAGTTGATGGTGACTCTATGATTTCCATAAATGTTCAGAGTATCACACACGTTTATGCTCATTTCTTTTCTTTCTCTGTGCAACTTTCCTCCCAGTGATGAATGATCACAATTTGAAGGTCTTCATTTGAAACACAGTGTTCTGAGCTTCAGGCGAAACTTCACACGAAAGAATGCGAGCGTGAAATCAGACAAACACAAGAAAGCTGCATATTATGACAGTCCATCCTCAGGCGCATCATTCAGATGCATCTCCATAAGGGCTGAGCCATGTGCATCACAGCCACTATGGAGCCATTTACTCAGGCTGTCAGCGGACATGCTTCCTTTAACCCCCGGGGAGTCTTTGGTCTTTTAAATGACTCAAAGGGACAAATCACCTGTTCACACCAGTTAAAGCGATGCTAGTTTCCATTCCCGCTTCATTTGCGAGTCAATGTTGGTCGCTCTGAAGTCACAGACTAACACATCTTTAGATCACGCTGGTTAAAACGTCATATCAACATTAAGATTCTGCACGCGGTGCTTGTTCTGAGCACAGAAACTTCCTTTGGCGTTCGGCTGTTTTGGCATCGACACGCCGCCGTACGGCTCCAGTGAAGCTGCTTGATCGCGAGTAATTAGGGAGCCCTGCTGCCACAAATAAACTGGTTAACAGAATTTCCACTGGGCACGATGCAGCAGCCAAAGTGAAAAGAAAAAAAGAACTGCTTAAAGGAAGAAAAAATGATTTAACTTCTGGGCCAAAAGTAACAGCAAAAGGAAGAACATTTGAAATGAATTCAGCTGGAGGCTGGATTATTTTTAGATATTCAGACCAGGATATCTTATTATTCTAGCATTATTAAAGTATTTTAATGTAAGACAGATCAGTCAGATCCCGTGCATTCATGAAAGTAAATGTTGCTCGAGTTTAAAAAGTACTATCAGCAAAAGTATAAAAACTAAAAGCTTTACAAGATTAATATTTTATTACACTTACAGAACAGCTTAAAATGGAAATACTCAAGTATAAATACCTAAACGAATACTAATAAAGCAGAGTTTAAATGGCTGATACTGACACAGCTCTTTTTGCTAAAAGGTGCTTTTTCTTTATACTGCAAACCACAGTCACTAATTCACAGTGACTGTGGAATTCAGTAAAAAGACTCCTGAATGATTTTTAGGAGTCAGACAGGTTTACTTTCCCCAGGTTGTGCAAATGTTAGCATGACAGTACCATCGCCCTAGTGTTCTTCTCTAAATGCGTGTTGAACTCTGTAAATGTTTTAAATATCTGCGCAAATATCAGTGGTTAATACAGCATACAGATCTTTTCCTGTCTGTATAAAAACTAATCTGTCCTGTAGCTTTTACAGAGTTTTCTAAATCCAGGATTAAAGAAAAGGAAAAATACATTTGTGTTCTTCAAGGTTGGATACAAATAAATCATGTGTAAGATTCACCGCTGTCTGGATGAGCTCCCTTTCTACACCTTTAGGCACGTTCAAACTATCACACAAATATGCACAGAGCTTGTTTAGAATCACTGAAGTAAAAACAGGCCCTCCTGTTTCCATCTTGACATGGCTCTAGAAGAACATCAGCACATAACCGAGCTGACATCTCTGATAGGACACCGAGTCAGAAACGGCACGAAACGGAGATAATTGGATGGAGGCTGGTTGCAAAGTGGCTTGCAGGTGTGCAGCACCTGTGTGAAGGCTAAAGTAGCATATACAGTGCAACCTACCTGAGATTTGGTAGCTGTAGGCTGACTTCATGGCCTACCTGAACCAACACTATGATCAATTAAAGGTCACTGACCCTGCATATACTCAAGGAGATGTTGCATAAAACGGCACTCAAAGCTACTCACATTTTTCTCTTTCCACTAAAGACATGATCCACTTTAAGTCTTTAAAACCGGTCAGAGCAGCACGCTCCGTTTTGCGCAACTACTTTTAAATCCCGGTAGCTCTGCAACCACGTGAGCTAGCGCAATAATTTTTTTGCATATGAAACCGGAGGAGTTGTACTTACATCTTATGCCATCAGCTTGTCCTCGGTCACAGTTTCCTTCCACATATAACTTTGCAAAAACTGCATAAAAAGCACTTGCAGCAACACAAACATAATATTCCAGAAACACGCTTTGCCGATCCGATCAGCTGTTCATAACATTTTCTACGTTGGATTAGACGTCAGCGCGAACTATCGCATGTCCGCCATGACCTGCCAGAAACCGGAAGTGACGTCATTTTTACCATCAGGGCCTCATGAGCCTATACTGGTGTTTTTAAAAGTTATCTTTGACTTTATGACTTTCTGTGTCGTTTCTGGGATGCTTAGGACTCATATTGCACTGCTGGAAATAGTTTATTTTGATGCATATGCTGCTTTTTTGCAAATTTGCATTATAATATTTATTTTCGTTTTTCCTGCAGTGTATAAAAATTGGTGTATTTCAAAAATAAAACTATGAAGACACTCAAAATAAATTTCCTGTGGTGGGAAACTATTTTGTGCAACTTTTTTGTATTTACAGTTTTGAGGGATAAGCCTCTTAAATTTCTCTAACTAGAAATATATGTTAAAAAAACAAAACGATTTTCAATTTTTTTGTAGTTTATTGCACTTTTTTGCAATTTATGTAATAACTATGCACTTAATGCAGACATATTATTACAATTTAGGCTGTAATGGTTGTATTAATGTATAGCAACTTGAAATGCTCCCAAAAATGGCTCCACAGCATGTAAAAATATAATATAAGCTCTGGCGGACTTGGTTCTATGGTAGGTCTTAAAGGGTTAAGTCTTGCCATTCTCAAGGCTTTCAGCATCTCTGAAGTCAAATTAATTCATGATAATCCTAACAATAATCCTGGCGATACAGCAATGCCCAGACTGAGGAAAGACTGAGCTACACACCCAGTTTCACTTCATTTAAACTGCCAGGGGCTAAACTTGGCATAAACCAGCAGTTTGCTCATTTAGAAATCTTCATGTAGAGAAATAACTGCAGTCATGGCAGAAAAAATCAACAACAACAACAAAAAAGTTTTGCCAGTAGCACAAATTCTGTTTCATAAATCCTTGAACAGCATTAATCTATGAATCTGGTTTTCCTGCAGTTCTCTGCAGCAGGCTGGATATCTGTTTCATTCCTGCCTTATCAGAGCTCCACACTAAAAACATCCTCAAAGACCAGCTGCTTCAAAGATCCAGGAGTAATCTGGTAACAATCTGTGCATTTTCCAGCTTGTCGTGTGACATTTTATACCATGCTACAAGTAAAAAGTGATAATTAGTCACTGACATTAGGTGAGAAATTCACATTATTTCATACGTTTATCCCACAAGTATTTTACTGCCATGACAGTTACGTCAGCTTCTGCTACCCAGGGTTCAGTCTCCAAACCGGCCACAGTGGGAGCTGGTTCAATGGAGGACTAAACCAGAGCTGGTTCTGCACTGGTTTAGTGGGAAGAGCTAACAATATTTCAGATTCAGTCACACTAACACAAAGAAATCACCCACTATCACTCTGAAATCTTAAAATCCAAACGTTTTTCTGCAAATGATGGAGAATAACTGCCGTCATGCTCTGGAGTTAAAGTCGATGTCTGTGCACAGAAACTAAAATTAGTATAATAAAAGTTGTAATACGACCAAAACTACACACAGACACAGCATCTCCTTCAGATGTGAGAGCACGCAGAGTCATTTTATGCTGCAGCACAGTCACAGGGTTTCTCTCTGCAGGGATGTGCGTTATGATTCAGCTCCATTTATCCTTCAAATCCTTTCTTTTACTTTCTCACTTTATTATTTTTTCCACGCTTGCCATCACACGCCGTCGTCTTCTCCGTTTCTCCTTATCTCTTACTTATATCTCACTCTTCTTTTGCTCGCTCTCCCGTCAGTGCTGAAAAGTGTGACGACGGGAGCTCGCGATGCACTCGCTGACCTCGGAGCCCTGCTCTCCCTCCCCGCGAGCGCCCTACTGTACTTTGAAAGAAGCAGCAGAGCGATCCTTGTCTAAACAGTGGAAAGAATAAAAGGCAGTTAATGCAACCTCATTACGTAAATGCTCTCTGCTCTTATGAGGCCTGACCACAGCTGAAAATGACACCAGCAGACTTTGGTCAATAGCGTGCCACGGGCTGCATTCACAGAGAGGACGCAGAGCGGTCCGCTAGAGGGCAACTGTAGGGTGAAACAATGAGAAGGGAATGGCTTTGTAGCTGGAAAACAAACCTTTAAGCAGTGAATTAATCACCCAAAAAAAAAAGAAAAGAAAGGTGTGGCCCAAAGACTCACCGATGACACAAAAGGGCTTCCTGGCAAAGCGCAGCCGACCCTGCCATCCTCTGTAGCGACAGCAGCATCCCGCTGACCAGATACGGATGATGAATTCCAACCCGAACACCACAATCATCACAAACTCCTGTTGGAAGCATAGAAACAACAGTTGTTTTGGAAGCGTGTTGATGACGGCAACAGAGAGCATTAATCTGGTTTTCCAGGGATTAAATCAAACACAGTTAAGCCAGTGGATATATTAGACGGGAAGTAAACAGTTATGCACCAAATACACTGGCAAAGAGAGAAGCAAATGTAAGGACCAGAACCAATGTGCCTGACAGTCCGGGTCATGGTTGGACTGAGGAGAGACAAACTTACAGGTTGTTGGTGGAGCTGATGTGTATAAAATAAAGACACAGGATAGTTTGGCTCAGTATTTTAACATCAGGCTCTGGGAACTGAGCAACTGGTCTCCACAGAGACTTAAAAGTCAAGCCTAAAAATGCCACAAAGTGCAGTTCCTGTAATGTCCACTTGAGGCTGTCTCCTGAAGTGAGTCAATCACCATAGACTTCCATGTTAAAAAGTCCAACTTTACAGCAGAAGTAAACATGTTTACAGCCTGGTATACAAACAGAGCTTTGATCTCTACAGCTGATTTCGCCCTTCATTACAACTGAATCTATTTTTTTCTCTTCACCCATTTTGACTTAAGGCTTGACGTTAGGCACTGTTGGGGGTGTGGTAGGTCGTATCTTGGCTGTTACTCATATGCTGGGCTTTACCTTTGCTAAATGAACCAGTGAACTGGACCTCTGGACTCTGCTGTTAGTGCTTTTTGGAGCTTTTTAATGCACTTACTTGACCTGTTGTGCTATTAATGGTACGAAGCGACTGTCCTAGAAGTCTCCTTCACTTCAATTCAGTTCAAATATTATGTCATTACTTAGCACTGATGCTAGCCACAATGCTAGACCCTTTGGATGTGTTTCAGGAAGATCTGCCAAATCAAACCCACTGTGGTGACTTAGGCTACGTCCACACGTACACGGGTATTTTTGAAAACGGAGATTTTCTGTTTTCGTTTTAAAAAATAATCCCGTCCACACGTAAAGGCAGAAATGAAGGAAAACGCTGCTAGGAACATGCCAAAGTAACAGGTGGCGCTATATTCCTAATCGTGTAGAAATGTTGGCCAATCAGAAGTCTAGAAGCATCGGCGGGAAATAGTAAACAAAGCTGGGGCATAGAAGCAGAACCGAGTCATATGTGTGGAGGGACAGTAACTGTGTGTGTATATGTAAGCATTTAAACACTGCAGAGACAATTAACAGTAACAGTATTGTAGAAATTAATTTCACCGAAACAATAACGTGGCGCACAGTGTGACGTCAAAAAAGGCGCACACCTTTGACGCTGTGTTTTCTCCGTTTTTCTCGTCTCGCTCTTGCTTCCAGACTTCTGATTGGCCAACATTTCTACAAGGTTAGGAATATATCGCCACCTGCTGCTTTGGCATGTTCCTAGCAGCGTTTTCCTTCATTTCTGCCTTTACGTGTGGACGGGATTATTTTTTTAAACGAAAACAGAAAATCTGCGTTTTCAAAAATACCCGTGTACGTAGCCTTAACTTAGCATTAATTAGCAGATATGTGCTCCTGTAGACTGTACACTGTATAGCTGTAACCTGCTAACCAAGCCAGCTAGCATTAGCTCAGAGGTTAAGAAGCTCGAGTTCTGTCTACAGACGTTATAAAAGATACACACTGCATTATTTTTAATGGCCACCAGGAGGCAAAGACATCTGGTCCTGAAAAGTAAACAGGAAACAGTCCTTCACACGGAGCTCTGTGAATGCTTTCCTGCTGATTTTATGAGCTCAGTCACTCATTTTAGAAATGATTAATTATCTATTTTCTTCCGGTTATCCGGGGCTGGGTGGCAGGGAAAGCAGCCTAAGCAGTGAAGGTGCTCTCCCTCTCACCGGCCGCCTCCTGTGTTCCTAGGCTAGTCGAGAGATGTAATCTCTGGGTCTGCCACGGTATCTCCAACCTAAACTATTTATTAAACTCTTCAAAATTTGGTTATTTAATCACTGGCCAGTGACTTGTCAATCATAAGTTGTTGTTGTTTTATTGTCTTCTATATTTTACTGCATCACTGTTGTGCATTTTATTGATTTTAGTGGTTTTACATTGTTAAGCACTTTGTGCGGTGTGGACTGTTGGAAATGTGCTATATAAATAAACTTGAACTTGACCTTGACCACAAGTTAATGACCAACGAGCATGCTCCAGCTCCAGGCGCGATCAGTTTGACAGTCGGATCCACCTCTCACTCAACACATCTGGTTTTAAAACTCGAGGCTTTATAACGAGACCTCACTAACCCCTGGATGATGTCATGATAGCCCGTCTATGTTTCAGATGCAAAGACCAGCAGCATATTATGTTGGGCTGGTCTTGTTATTTTGGCTCATCCGTGTAAATTTACATTAGTCATTATTTGCTGCATTGATCACATGTCATTATACGTCATTAATGCAGTGTTTGTGTCATTTAAATGGATGCCGGGTTGACAAAAGTATTGTGTGTCAAAATGACTGAGACGGGTCATCTGTTAATGCACACGCACGGCTTTAGCTTCCATTAGATGGGAACGCTGATGCAATTAGCGTGGTGCAATTTGTGAAATGGCAGCTCCAGCTGCAGGGACAATCATGTGCAGTAAATGCTGCCCGTGCAAAAAAAAGTGACCTCTCCCTTCTGCAAAAGCTTTTTTTTTTTTTAAAAAAGAAAAGAAAAACGTGAAGAGTCTGTTAAAAAGGCATTTCTGCCCCCGTGCCCACCGGTGATGTCTTCTCTCGTTCCTCGCTTTCTTCTCAACTCAATTTGTTAGTACTTAAAGAAAGTGGAGTTCTCAGTTTGAGGGCAGGCACTTAAATCTGCCATTTATTCTGTTATCCCGAGGTCGACCCCGAGAGTTTTCCCAATGGCCGTATGTCTTATTCATAATGGCAAATTCTCCTTTCACCAATTCATACTTTGATTTCTGTTCAGAACTTCTTTAAACAAGACATTCAAAGGAAAGGCAACGTTGTTAACTGCTCATCATATTCCTCATTTATCTCCCACTCCTCCGCACAGTTTGTCAGCGATCACAATTAGCACAAATTAGACAAATTACTGGGTATTTTCTGCAGACTGCCTCATTTTTCCTCTTTCACTACACATCTTGGTTAATTTACAGGATCACTGATATTTTGTAATTAATATAGAATTTTACTCATGCAGCTAAGTGCATGAGTAAGAAAAAATATGTTTACCCGTTTCTGAATACGGCACTGAAAGAAAAAACATCTCCCTACGATTGCTTTGATTGCTAGCAGATTACTGTGGTCACTGACAGTTTGCAGTGGGAGACACCAACATGTTTGCAAACACTCAAAATAACTGCTAACCAGCAGAGAAACCTGAAAATGTGAAATGCAAACCAGGAACAGACGACATTCATCTGCAAAGAAAAAGTCAGCCGGCACTCTACTTTTTAAACATTCTCCGTTTCCAGTTTGTGACTCAATTTTTCAAGTTTCGCTGCAGCTCAGCGTTTAGAGACAGGTCAGCATTTTGTATGAAAAGTATAGGTCAGCTGTGGGCGACCAAAGGAACCTGAAGTTTTTGGTGCAGCACCAACTTTGTGACCGATTTCACGAAACGGCAGCCAAAATCTGGGCGATCGTGGCTCAAGAGTTGGGAGTTCGCCTTGTAATCGGAAGGTTGCCGGTTCGAGCCCCGGCTCGGACAGTCTCGGTCGTTGTGTCCTTGGGCAAGACACTTCACCTGCCGCCTACTGGTGTTGGCCAGAGGGGCCGATGGCGCAATATGGCAGCCTCGCTTCTGTCACTCCGCCACAGGGCAGCTGTGGCTACAACTGCCTTCACCAGTGTATGAATGTGAGAGTGAATGAATAGTGGTATTGTAAAGCGCTTTGAGGGGTCCTGAAAAGCGCTATATAAATGCAATCAATCCATTATTATTATTATTATTAAAATCACTCCGGGTGGTTTCAGGGGGTTTCTGAGGGGTCCGCAGGCCTGAGGTCTTTACATCTGTGTCAGTTAATCAGACTGAAAGGAAGCGGTCAGACGCACCTTTTGTAAACGTACGCTTACACTGCAATATCTTGAAAATGTGCTAAATGAGGTTACACTGGAACAATGATTATGTTCGGTTACTCTGGATGAAAATTTGGGGTCAGCGGGTGACGTGATAAAATAAGCATACAAATGTCGTGTGCAAAGTGAATATCACATATTTGTTCTCTCCTGAGGTATTGTGTTGCTCTTACAAAAACCCTCCAATGTCAGAGACACCAAAGAGCGAGAGGAAGTCAGTTTGTGGGATGAGAGTCTCACATCTCAGACGTCTGAAACACTCAGGCAGGTGGAAGTCACACACCTGGATGCTGAATCTGAGGAGGAGGAAGATAAGGAGGAGAAGAACTGAAGCTTCGAGGATTTAATTAAAATTTGGGAGGTCGCAGGAGGTCGAGACTCTGGTGGTCCACTCGCAGGAAATTTAAAATGTCATTTCCTTCTGGTGACTTTTCATGCATCTTTTCAGGTTAAATTTAGAGTGGAATTTTTTTTCTGTAAGGGAAACGCATCAATCTGCCACGCGATGATAAAAGTGTCCCTAATAGACAGTGTTAGACACTGAATTTCAAACATATTTGTTTGTAACAGACTCCAGCTCAGCTGTAACCTCGAACATAAGGAATAAAACTCAATATCAGTAACTTTTGGAGAGTTAGTGAAGGAGGGCTAACTGACATACTATGATGGAAAACTTTGTATGGATTTGAATATTTCTGATGTGGAGCTTAAAGTAGTCACGGAAGGTCAATCGATAAAAAGCCTGTAGGTCAGCGCCTGATCATGGAGAGACAAACACCATCATACGACAGGAAGAAGATGCCTAAAAGAGCCGAACTGCAGCAAACTGCCTGAGATCACCTTGTGCTGTCTGACTCAATGCTAGCATAAAGACTACAGTCGTACCGACGAGCTCACAGAACACACACAGACTGGCTCTACAAACTCCCACACCCTCAAATATCCTCAATACGAGAGCGAGCCGAGGACGATGATCCACCTGAAGTTGAAATTTATATTGAAATGTTCAAACATGTATGAAAAAGAGCATGAAGAGAATCTCCTGTCAGCTCTTTTTGTTTTTATCAGCTTAGATATGCTGTTATCTGATAAGCTGGGACTGTGCGTTATTCAGGCCAGGAAAGATGTTTCCTAGTTTTCCTGCAGACCACACACACACACACTACTGACACACACACACACAGACAATAACAAATGTCAAAACATCAAATATCAAAATTCATCATCTACATATATAAATTTATACACAAACAAGAAGCAGTTCTAATGAGATAATGAATGAAACTCTGCAAACGTTTTTAAATATATTATATTATTCCAATCTTTAACTGGTTTAGAGGAGAAAGCTGATTGTGCAAGGAAAGATAAATCCCCTCTAAGGTGGTGGAGCAGCCTCATGGATGGTCTTACTGTATGTACTACACATATGCTCGGGTATATTGTAGATTAGGGCTGCCACAAACGATTATTTTGATAGTCGACTAGTCACCGATTATTTTTGCGATTAGTGACTAATCAGATCATCATCCATTGGACGTAAAACATACAGCTTATTGCACCAGCAGCACCTGCTCTTATATAACTATCATTAGCTTACAGCTTTAAGTGTTTAAGGTCTGTGCTAACTAAAAATAAAGACAAGATGAGAGTTTATTAAATTTTAATGACATTTGCAGATTGTTTTGGTGAAGTTTAATAAACTCCTTGCTTTCTAAAATATAACAGGACACCGGAGTATATTCTCGAGCATCTCACACTTCTGATAATCAGCTGTCTGCTTGACGTTTATTCAGCTGTGTAAAAACTCTAACTTTAATCTCAGCCAAACCGATTTAATCAGGAACAAATAAAATACTGGAAAAAAAAGCCAAACAATAACATTTTAAAGTTATCTAAGTGACTTATATATGTTTAACCTGAGTAGCGAAAGACGGCGGTGGGTTTGAAAACGATTTGCAGGAGTCTGGTGTTCTCACGGCTCTAGTTAGCCTAGCCCCCGGCTAGCTATCGAGCTAGTGGGTAACAGACGTCTCCGAAAACGTCGGAGCGCTTTTGAAAATATGTGGTGTCTTGATAAACTGAGCAGATATTTGAGGTTTACACAGCTACATTCTCGCCTGAAAATATGTTAAACGTTTATTTTGTGACCCAGAAAGAATAATAAGAGTAATATTAAAACTAACTAGCTGCCGCCATTTATATAAACTCAGCTGGGCTGCGCTATGAATTCTGGGACACAGCTTCTTCTTCTTCGGGGTTTAACGGCAGCTGGCATCCTTGTACATGCAGTGCTGCCATCTTCTGTTTCAGTCCGTTATTACACTCTTAAATCCTACTACTTATTCCTGCGTCTTTTGGGATCTTACAAAGCTTCAAACGAAGCGTCGACTATTAAATCAGTCGTCGACGATTTTAATAGTCGACGTAATTGAGAATAGTCGACTAATCGTGGCAGCCCTATTGTAGATGTCAATGAATTAAAGAGCTGATTGCTCAGAGTTACTGGCAGAAGAACGTTTTTCATGGTGCTTACCAGAATGAGCAGGCAGTAGGAGGAGAACTCCTGATGAGCCGGGATGGTGGAGAACACAGAGAGGACCAGGCAGCTGAAGACCAAGACGAACCTGAACAAAAACACAAAACTGGAGTCAAACAGGATGACATCAATGGGCTGACCTCATCCACCACACTGACCAAACCCTCATTTCCACTGGTCCCAAACAGGCTGTGCACTGAAGTGGAATTGTTCCTCTGTGACAAACTCTTGAACCCATTCTGGCAGCGAAGGAAGAGCAGCACACCAACGACCTGGCAGCGCGATCGCACAATTATTTCCTGTCTGCAGTGAACAGTGAGCCCGACCATTATTCAATTTCCTGAGATATCAAGTTAATCATGCTTGTTTGTGCAACATGGTTCGCAAGAAACAAGCAGTGAAACTGCGGCTCTTGGAAAACAAGCAACATCCGACCACTTCCACACTCCCGACTGTCGCTCCCTCCGCCAGGAAACCGTAGCTTTCCATCTTCATTGTTGTGTTTTGTTTTTCCATCACACAAAGCTTCCAAAATGAGAAATATGAGTGCAGCCTTTAGAGCTACAGTGGCTCCTGATGTTAAATGGTGAGAGCACATCTGTGTTTTATCATCTCAGTCTGCTGCACAGGCCCGTCTGACACGCAGTGTGTGTGTTTTCTCTTAACTATTGTGCAATGACAGCAACACAGCCCACTTCATGTTACACAGTCAGAATGAGGTCTTGTTTTTAGGCCTCTGAGGTTCGCTACAACTCATAAACACACCTTTAATTACAGAATTTCAGGTGATTATTTACACCCCTGTTGAAATCCAAGCAAAACCCCCCACTGATACAGAACTGAAAGCAGAGGCACCTTCGGCTGTCCACGATAAAACCGGGTTACATTTATGAAAAGTATCCACAGTTCTTTAGTTTACTGCTTGATACAGAATAAACGTCTTTATTGAATTAACTGTGTTTATTGTATATATTAAAAACTGTATATATTACAGGCAGGACCAAAGTCAGAGAACCAGAAATGACATTTGGGGCGATCGTGGCTCAAGAGTTCGTCTTGTAATCGGAAGGTTGCCGGTTCGAGCCCCGGCTTGGACAGTCTCGGTCGTTGTGTCCTTGGGCAAGACACTTCACCCATTGCCTACTGGTGGTGGTCAGAGGGCCCGGTGGCGCCAGTGTCCGGCAGCCTCGCCCCTGTAAGCTACATTGTAGCCAGGGTGGCTGTGGCTACAATGTAGCGTAGCTTACCATCACCAGTGTGTGGATGGGTGGATGACTGGATATGTAAAGTGCTTTGGGGTCCTTAGGGATTAGTAAAGCGCTATATAAATACAGGCCATTTACATTTAAGCAATAAAGATGGATTACAGTGTGCACGACCTGTTTGAAAGCCTAAGCAGCTGAGAGATGAAGGTTGTGGTCGAATAGTTGGAATAATACCAAGGAAAGACGCTTCCTTTATTACCTCCTCTAGCAAAGGACACAGTGGATCATCCTTCATGAAGGGAAATGAGATACATGATCGAGTGGTTCAGGAAAAAAAGGATATCAGTGTGAGTACCAAATGAAGTAGATTGTAGTTATAATTATATTCTGCATTTGCCTGCTAATATGTGGGTGTTTGAACTTTAAACAATGATCAAAGTGAAGTGACGGCTGGAGTTTAGCTGCCATCAGTAATTCCACATCAGGTAAAGATCCATCCATTCATTTTTATAACTGTTTATCCAGCTCAGAGCTGTTGGGATGCTGGAGTCTATCCCAGCTGTCACTGAGGGACTCGGGTCTCCAGTCTATCACAGAGCCATCCGTCCTCGCCTGCAGCCAAATTACAATCACCAATCAAACACAAGCTTCAAAAAGAAAGGCTTCCTCTCACGAATTTTCCTTCACGTCTTGATGTTTTACCTCAAAGTCAAGGAAAACACACGGGAGAGAATCTTTTGAACTATTCAGCCTCAACCAGCAACTCCCACGGGTCTGCCTCCCTGCGTCCGCATGTACTCAAAACTCATACGTAGCGTCTACGACGGATCCTGGTTAGATGCTTCGCAGACTTCAACAAGTCATTTCAGCCCTTTGTCAAAATACCAGAGTCAGCTTTTTCAGTCAGGATGGGACTGATCCAGATATCAGATCGGTGCATCTCTACATCTCCAGCATAGAGGCACTTTGGTGTTATTTTAACCTGGAAACTCACAATCCACTTCCACTTCCATTCTCAGTCACAGAACAGTCACCACTGGATAAGCCGATAAAGACTCCGAGCTGGCAGCGGACTGACTTTTAAAACAGCTTTGCGTGCTACTGGAATTTGAAAAAGGTTTTTCACATTACAATCCATTTCCTCTAGGAAAAATATCATTTCTGGCAATCTGACCTTGGCCCTACCCACAATGCAGTTTGTCCCTGTGCACAGCTGTACCGAAGCGGAGACTGGGGACTCCTTCCTATGGGCCCCTCGTGCCAAACTGACCCCAGATTATCACAGAGTTGAAGGGAAGTCTTTCAAGCTTGTCTGCCGGGCCCATCAGGACTACTTGCAGTGTTTGAATGGTGCCTGTGTGAAAATAGTGGGTGTGCAGAGCAGGTCACACTCCCATACCCCACAGAACAGTACAGGACTGTGCTGTTCTGTTCTGTTCTGACCCCACTTGGGCCCTCGCCGACATGCAGAGAGCCAAAACGAAGGTCAGGATTTTCCACAGCCTCGGGGATGGTTATGTCATCATTTCTCGACCCATGAGTTCTCCTCCTGCTCTGCGACAGGCCTCGCAGAGGAATGAAACGAAAAGCAGAAAGTATCGAAAGTTTGAGGTTTGCACTGTTGACATTTCCAAAGATTTGAAGAATGTGCTTTTGATTGGAGGAAAACATCTAGTGACAAGCATTGTGGTGCTGTCAGCTGAAGCACGAGCTCCTTGTCAGTGGCACACCTACGCCTCTCGCACTTACAAGGTTGTCAGACCGAAAATTATAGAGTGACAATCAACTCCCTTCATCCGTAGCCTAACTCGTGTTTCCAGTTTGAATATATTTACTTTAAAAAAGAGGAGGAGGGGGGGGGGGATGAAGTGAAAAGCCCTGTGACAGCATCATTATGTTCTCAATGAGGTTCACTAATTAATCCCACAAAGTGAGGCTCTCGGACGGCCGTGGCCCCCGTGTGTCACGATGCCCTGCACTCAGAGCTGAAGGATTCATCTGGAGCATCTCGTTCAGAGCTCCCAGCAGAGCGATCGCTCTTAACCTTCCAAACAACACTGACTGAAAATTAAACTGGCGAACGCAAAGATGGAGAGGTACGTCCTTCCACCTACTCGCCCTCCACCTCCCCTGCGCTCGCACGGAAGCCCAGCATCACGGAACAAGTGGTGAGTGCTGCTCTGATTAGCATAATTTAATTGATTTGTCTGCAAAATGAGCTCCAAAACTAATGATATCCGCAAACTGCAATGGTATATTACAGCTCATTATCACTCTGAATTTGATTGGCAGACATTTCTCCACAGTTATCTGTCATCTTGGATGATAGGAGGGTAAGGAGAGCGGGGCAGTACATGGCTCTGCAGTGAGGACACGGCTTTCACCAGGTGAGCTGCAGGGCGCTCCTGAATGGGTTTTTTTGCCAGAAAGTCAATAAAATGACTTTGATGCAATGCAAAATGCCACAAACAGACAGCGAGACACAAAATCATCACAAAAACATGCAAAATCACCAGTACGAGGCTGAAAATGACCACAGAGATGTGCAAAAAAGATCAGAGTGAGAAAAGCAAATGTGAGACAGAGGGGCCATTATAAGATACATAAGAATTAATTTGAGCTTTGAATTATGCAAAGCTGCAAAGAACGTCCATCAAAGAAAATAAGAAAGCTGAAAATTAGCAGAAAAGATCCTCTTTAATACGCCTGGCTGAACTCTCTGTCCACTGATAATAAAGAAGAAGAATTTTTCACCTCAATGTTTGGTTCAGTGCAAGAAACATAAAATTAAATAAAACTGGAAAAATAAATCTAAGATGAGGACGTCTGTGTCCTATTAATGAAAGGTCAAAATCTGGCTTTGCCGTCTTAAACGTTTTCCTTTCAGTTGTCTGTTTGTTAGGAGCCGGTTTTCACAGCAGTTCGGAGGTGAGACACAAACAGGTTTTTCTAAAAGTGAGAATCTGCTGCCCGAATGTTTTCATCGCTCACACACGAATCATTTGCATAGCCGAGGAAAACGTGCACCCTGGAGCCCTGCAGAGGATTTTATCTGACTGCGAACCAGTTCAAGTTTAGCTCCCATAGTTGTACTTTTATTATGTATTTGCCTTTATTGTATTTTATGTAACCTTATTTTTTTCACTTATTCAGTTTCAACATTTTTACTTTAGCGTGGCTTCATCTTTGATCCTGATTTTTTCTTAATTTTCTTTGATTTTCTCTGACTCTTATCGACCATTTCAATATTTTCCTTTTTGTTTTTTCTTTTTCTTTTAAGATTTATTATTGTTGGATATTATTTTTGCTTTATTACATCCTGTTATCAGCTTTGCAGTTCCTGTGTACTGCGTGTTCATCACTCAGCACAAAAGGAGCTATAAACTAAAGTCTAACTGATTGATTGGCCCGTTTAACCTGGTTTTTACACTGTAGGGTCATGTGAGCGTGCTCAGTACACAGAGCGTATGCAGAACAAGCAGCGAGGCGACTCATTCACATCTACATGTGGTGTAATTAGATAAAAACTGAACATATTTCCCACTTTATGTGTCAAATCTGCATAAAGAAGCTCTGCTCCCACTTAAAAGCAGCTTCCTGATTAGTCCTGTCATGTGTTAATTGGACCGCAGCACACTAACAGATTGATTAATGATGTCGTAATGATCACATGTGACTGGGCTTATGCCAGATGATGTCATAAGCTGTTTTGAGACACATGACACAGATATATTATCTGATGCTGTCCATGGTCCTGAAACCAAATCCTGCTCCTGCCCTTAGATTTTAGTTTCAGAGCAGATGTCACACGATCGAACTCGATTCGTCTTCAGTGATCCCACCTGCCGATCTGCCTTTTCATTGGACAGAGATCAGCTGGTGCTACTTTAAAGAATGCATCAGCACTTTACACATGATGCTGTTAGTGTGATGCTTTGCAACTGTTTAGTAAACAGAGCAATCCAACTTACAGTCTGTGATCTGATTTTTAAATCTGAAACCATCAGCTGTCTCAGGCTGTTTTGTCCCGTTTTTTGGGACAAAACATTAGGACGTCTCAGTGCTGCAACTTTATGGAACAGCTGAATCAAAATTCAGCGTAGTTTTGATTATTTTGTTTCATAAAGACTTCAAAAAGTGAAAGAAGAAGTAGATTCCCCACATCAGCTGCTTCTTCGCGTGTCTAAAATCCAGTTACACTCACAGTGTTTCTCGAGCTCATGACCTGGAGGGGGGACGGCATCCTCGCATGCTTTGGCAGAAGATCGTGTTCCCAAATGTCAGAGCACGTGTGCCGACACTATGAAAACTGAAACCTTTTCACTTATTATGGTGAACTGCGGAGCAGGGGAAGTGTGTGTCACCTTAATGTCCTCGGGAACTTTATGAGTTTACAAGGAAAAGCAAAACCTAAACCTCCATAAAAGCCACACGAGCTGAGAAAAGTGCTCATACGTGTCGAGAGGACTGCGTGTCGTGCTGGGTGTTGCACATTTATGTTGTGCGGGTGGCCGGTGTGATCAGATTGTGGAGCAGCTCTTTAAAAAATAGCTGTTTCAGGTTTGGGGTCGCAGCAGTGAGAAGTTATCTTCTGATTCAAAAAGCTGCCTAAAGCACAACCATCAACAACATAATTAACCACAGTCGTCTAACCGTGACCCAGAAATTTGACCTCGAGACCTTTGACCTTCCCCGTGAGGTTGACATTCCTTCACGCACTCAGTCAGTCATGCGTCTGACATCTCAAAGCATTCCTGGCATTCATCCTGACAGTGTTGGTTTACTCCAACAGCGACGGGCCTCCTCTGTGCTCTCAGCACATTTCGGAGACTCACCAGAGGAGGAGGAAAACCTCATCACTTGTTCAGAGATGACCATTTATGGCTTTTTTAAATTTTCTGTCACTTATTTGCCGTCAACCGTGATGAGATCGAGTACTCGACATTACAGCATGTGTCTCTTACTGTTACCACCATACGTAAAGGATGTGCCGATCAATTGTTCGGTGTGTCTGCTCACTTTAAGGACTCATCCTACCATAAACACCAACTTCTTCCAAGATTCACGTGCAATTTGGTGACAATCTGTGCATTTGCTCAAATGACGGAGAATCATGTCACGAAGCAAAAGTGATAACAAAGTGGCATCAAATGGCCAGGAAACTCCCCAACTCTTCATCAGACAATTTATGGTCAGTCCTTAAAAAGCACAGTCTGCACATTTATCAACTTGGTGCTCTGATAAGGCAGGAACAGGTCATGCTACACTCTTCCTGCTCAGTCACACATGCATGTAACTAGGGATGCAACGATACCGATACTGGTATCGGGGCCGATACTGTAAAATGTGTGTGTACTCATACTCGTAAAAGTTAACCGATACCAACTTATTTCATTAATCAGAGGGTGGCTTGTCATTTCTGTTGTAGTTTTTTAGATTGGCCACTAGGGGGCCAATTATTATTTTATTTATTATTTATTTTATAATTTTTTATATTTTATTATTTATTTAATAATAATTATTTTGTTTGTTTGTTTAGAATATGGACACTCTGCAATAATTTAAAAGTTTATTTTATTCGAAACAGAAGTGTTTATTTATTATTCTGAAAGCTCAAGACAGTGCCAATAGTTCAGTGATATTTTGTAAAATTACAATGTGGAGACTCAGCAATAATTGAACAGAAGTGCTTATTTTTCACTTGAAATTTTTTTGTGGTCATTTTTATTACGATTTTATTTTTTATCGGCAGAGAATAAAATAAAACCTGTCTTCCAATTAATTGTATTTGTGTGTGTGTGTGTGGTAGAAGTATCGTTTTTTGTACTCTGTATCGGCAAGTACTCAGATCCAAGTATCGGTATCGTATCGGTTTGAAAAAATTGGTATCGTTGCATCCCTACATGTAACATATTTGCAGGGCTGTACGTATGCAATAGAAGCTATAAGCTGCTACGTGCTAAAAGCCACAGTGCTGACAGGGAGCTGCAGACATTAGCGTGACTGAAGCTCAGAAGACGACAGAGCACATTTCCATAATTCACCTGGGCTCTCTGAAAGCCTGAGCCAGGGATGCTCTCTGTATTTTGTCAAGCAGTAGCAAAGAGGGGCAGGGAGTGTCTCTCATTCCCCATAATGCTGATGTTATGCATCTCAGGCTGCGAGAAGCACGAGTTAGAGCAGAACAAGCTGAGTGTGTTTGGGAGATTAAACGAGTGCAAACGAACTTGCAAAGTCGGCTCAATGAGGAAGCGAGCGTGAGGGTTTTTGTGACGTCTGACTATTGATACAGCGAGGCGTCTGGGAGGAGCCCCGTGACAGAGGGCTGTTTGTCGCGAGCGGCCTTCAGAATACCGATAACGCACGCACTGAAAACGATGCACGGCGAGCAAAGAACAGAAACGACAGCGCAGGGATTTTCAAACCGTGGCGGCCACATTAAGAATAACAAAACACACACTGCAGCTATAAGGTTTCATATTTTCAGTGACGTCCTGCGTTGTGGCGAGGGCAGCGGTGGTGTTTACGTTTGAGTTAAAGGAGAGGAAGCTCATCCACCACAGCGGCGAGCTTCGGAGTCAACAGATGACTGTTGCTTCTTGGCAAAAACTTTTAGTTTACAATATTTCTGCAGCCAGAGAACTTCCTTTTTACGTCATTTCATTTAAGTCTGGCTTTCGCGTCTGCACACACGCCGAACCAACGAACCTCCGCCGAGTCGTTAGGTACCAGACGATTATTTCCATTACATCCTTAAAAATCGCACAGCCAAGAGACGTTCTTCGACGTCGTGTAGCTGCAGGCAGCGTTTGGCTGCGACAGCTTTCATTTGCTCCTCTCCTGAGGCGTCTCCTGCTTTATGCGTTTGAGAGGAGACGACTACGTAAACAGTTTATAGATTATTTCAAAATGAGGTTTCAAGCAGTCACCAGCACCGACTGCCTGAGTGAGAGTCATATCACTGCATTAAGTTGTGTGAAAGATTAATTCCAGAAAACAGGTTTAATATCGATTCTCATTATGAAACTGAAAAATGTTATTTCAGAAATGGGAAAAGCTCCAGCTTTGAATGTGTAGGCAAAATGAGTTCTGTTCTGTTAATGCACTCACAGACTGATCAACAGGAAGACTGTGATGCGATGCGTACAAAGTGCCTGTGCACTCCAACTGTGGCCTCACCGCAAATACTATTTACTGTGAACTGGAAGCCGAGCACTGAAGCCTTCCAAACCAGGACTAATGTCGCCATATGAGGCATCCTCTACAAGGTGGATACACAGGATACCCCTCAGGGTCTTGGCAGAGAATAAGCCCCCCCAGTGAGTGGACACGGCTGATGTCACTGCCTTTTGAAGGACTCAGGGAAGCCAAAGGCTATGGAAAAACACCCAGACAGATAAAACTCATGAACAGGATGGAATCATCTATGGGAAGGACTTCAGAGAGAAACTATAATCCAGCAGCCTGGAGTTTTGGCATGGGGTTACTAGAAAGAGTCACAGAAAGTCCCACAAGTAATCTGAGAACTAACACGGTTTATGATCTATTGGATGACCCGTGGCAGGAAGACAACCAACAGGGCAGTGCGACATGTAGACAAGCTGAACATGAAGACCGAAAACTCACAGATCAAAGATCCTGAACATTCCAAAAACCCTTAAGAAGGCGAAGTTTCGATTTATCTGTCGCGCTACGTTCGAACCATTACTTGTAGCCAGGAGTCATGGAGTTGTTAGCTGATGAGTGTATTTCACAGTCAGACCCACACCCCCACTTAGATCCAGCTTAAAACAGGCTTCACTAACAAATGTCCTTCTTTTAACACTTATATCCTACACACTTATAAAGCGATGACTAAGTTTCTAAAAATCTTGTATGCTGCATGTCAACAGTTATGAAGCCAAGCTCTTAAAACCTCTTAACACAGTCACTACATTGTTTGATATGTGTAGTAGAAACAGTTTTGGGACAAACTCTGTACAGTTCGAAGGCACCGACTCCAAACTGTACACGCAAGTCCTGAAACAGCTGCTGGCGAATTGAGCTGCTAACATCTACAGTTATGCAATATTATGATAATAAACAATAAAAAGGATTAACAGATTTTATTAGATTGGCAAAACAGTCACAGATACGGTGCACTGTACTGGATCCTGCCCTAAGGACCCTAAAGCGCTTTACACGTCCAGCCATCCACACATTCACACACTGGTGATGGCAGCTACATTGTAGCCACAGCCACCCTGGGGCGCACAGAGGCGAGGCTGCCGGACACTGGCGCTACCAGGCCCTCTGATCACCAGTAGGCAACGGGTGAAGTGTCTTGCCCAAGGACACAACGACCGAGACTGTCCAAGCCGGGGCTCGAACCGGCAACCTTCCGATTACAAGGCGAACTCCCAACTCTTGAGCCACGATCGCCCCAGAAGACGCACCATTACCCATTACTTGCTGAAGGAAATAAATCAACTTCTTATTGCAGCTGAATAAACAACAGACTCACAAACACGAGATGTTGACAGAAAGTACGATATGTCTAGCTGGATATGCCTATACTTTATTATAAAAATACCTCAAATTACTAATGTTTCTGAGTATCAAACTAACATTCAGTCATAATGATCATGTGATAAGACAGTGATGTTAACTCAAAAAATGCTTTATGCTTAAACTTACTGTCTCTTCACAGAAAATACACACAAAAAAAAAAATCATCGTCTCTTGAGTGAACTTTGAAGGGAACATGAATAAATCATCTGAAAGTCAAACACCAAGTCCAAACTGGAAAGATGATTTTTTTAAGCTTTAAACTGCACCATCTGTTTGTTATTTCGGCAAAGTGGATAATGATGTGAAAATGACTCAATTTACAGTCAGGTCGTGTTGACATACATTAATCTTGACTCTTTTTTCACATAGAATGCCAATCTGTGGGCTACTGCGTGCTGCCGACCTGCAGCACCAGCACACACATGGCCATATGATGCACCGCTGAAGTCATACACTTCTTTGGCCTCTGTTGATAGTTTCCCCAATCATAAAAGCTCTGAGTGGAGTAGTTTGGTTATACTTCATCCACTGGGAGCAGTTAGAGGCGTGGCCACGCTGGTTAAAAGGTGTCTGGACACAGGCGGGTGGAGCCCATCGACCTCACGCTGATGACCACGTTCATGCTGTTGGTGCCTTTTAGACTATTTTAGTCAAGTCAAGTGGCTTTATTGTCACTCCAACCATGTGCTGTGGTACAATACGCAGTGAAACGAGACAATGTTCCTCCAAGACCATGGTGCTACATATGACATACAGACAATCAACACAGGACCACATAAAGTGCAAGTGTGCATAAATTGCAAAAAATAAAACAAACACAGTGCAACCCCAGACATAACAGAACGATACAGACACAACAGTGCAATAGAAATGTGCAAAAGGCATGTCTGTTATTTAGCATTAATTAGCTAATACCGGTGTTTGTGCATTGTAGTTTGCTAGCATTAGCTGATAATTTTGCATGGCGCTCTTTCATCCACATATGGTACGTTATGGCTCCAAATAACTAACACTGCACTAATCAAGAACGCTAATGTAGTTTCAGAATGAGTCCGAAACCAATAAGCAGTGTTGGGAAGGTTACTTTTAAAATGTATTCCATTACAGATTACAGAATACATGCCCCGAAATGTATTCTGTAACGTATTCCGTTACGTTACTCAATGACAGTAACGTATTCTGAATACTTTGGATTACTTAATATATTGTCATGCTGTTTACAACTACATGAATGTGATTTATTACTGTTACTGAAGGTCCGCGGCTCCGAACCGTAGTAAAGGGACCTCTGGCTAATATGGTGGGTTCTGTGTCGGGCTCGTAGCCGAAAAATAGCTTTACTTTGTTGTCTGGGTCAACTTTGCTAGCAGAGACAGAGAGAGGCGTTGAAAGGCTGCTCCAACGGAACTTATTGTTTTTGAAGGAAAACACGAACACGGTGTACAGTCGAGTCTTAATAGCTTACTTACCACTGGGCTCGTCAGGCTCTCTTCTTGGCTGCAGTGGTTATTATTATATTTACATGCTTCCAGCTCCCGTTTTGCTCGATGACAGCTCGTACTTTTCCTTTTTCTCCCTCCCTCGCTCACAGACACATAACGTGTATGGCAGTCCATTCTCCCTGTAGCACGGACTACACTGCCTATGATGCTACATTCTTTAGAGCTATACCTGTAGCATTCTGCCTATTAGCTTAGCACAACAACAACAAAAAAGGCGCTCTCTCACCCAGGAAACACGCAGAGAGAGCGTCACCCTGTAACCATGGCAACCGTAACGCTGCCGCCTGGAACAACAGAACGTAGCTGTCAAACAAAACCCAAACAGTCCTGACCCGCCACAATATGAAACAGGGAAGTACCGCCGTGTAATCCATTTATTTCAACAAAGTAACTGTATTCTAAATACCACCTTTTTAAACGGTAACTGTAACGGAATACAGTTACTCATATTTTCTATTTTAAATACGTAACGGCGGTACATGTATTCCGTTACTCCCCAACACTGCCAATAAGTGATGTTACGATGGCTTCATCCGTCTTTGACGTTGTCTACAATGGAAACAAGATGTGAGTCTGTGGCGTCTGACTCACTTTAGGAGCCAGACTCAAGTGGTCATTAGAGGACTGCAGTTTTTGGCATTTGGGGATGGCTTTGTTTTCCTGCACTGGAGGTTGCATTGTAGCTAAATTGCATTGTTTTAAACTGTACTACAAATAAGTCTGTATTCCCCTATTATTATCAACGACTTATTAATCCACTCTTTACAACTAAAACTTGAGATTTTAGTAGGGCACGGTGGATCAGCAGCAGCCCACCTATCCCATTAAAACAGGTCTAGCCAGTGTATCTGGACTACAAACAATATTGTTACTAGTTTTCCTTCTGATACGGTTCAGTTTGCAGTATAATTAAAGTCTGTGAACCAAGAACTTCAACATTTTAACCATGCTTTCACTGACGAGAGAAGCAAAGCTTAGATATGTAAACATTATAGAATCACATAGCTTCACCTGCTGATGAATGGAAAATGTAGACAGAGCTATAAACTTTATCTTTCAGCTTAGTGGTTCCATCCAATTTGGCTGCAGTTTATTTAGCCATTTTTGCAGCCTTATTAAAAGCCTGACTCTTTCCATCCGTAGCTGGTGCTACATATCATTTCTAATTGTGCCCCAAAAAGGTAATTAGTGCAAAAAGCAGATGGACAGCATGCATCACCCCGTAATGCTTCCCCTTATACAGCAGCTATCGCAGCTCGAGTCCAAAAAAAGAAACAAGAGAAAAGCACGAGGAGCCTGAGTAAGGGCATGCACATAATCCCGTGTGATGTGAAACAGTGCTCTATTACAAAAGCAAAATGCGAAGGCGCTGTGAGGAGATAAACCCAGCGAGACCACCCACAGAGTGCAGCGATTTCACAGACGTCCTTATTAAGAGACCACAACCAAAATTCAGCAGAAAACTGAAACGTTAAGGACCTTTAAAATGTTTGAAGAGAAAGAGAAACAACTGCATAAAACCGCAAGTGTGCAAAGTCGTAAAGCAGCCCGACTGTAGTTTATTGTGTCTGTTCTCTTGTGTTGAGGCACGTAAAGAGCCTCCACAAATTAAAAGTCCATCAGCAGAGCTGCAGGAGGACTTGTAATGGAAAGCAAAGGGGAGGAACTGAACAATTCAGACTTCATAAATGAGCCAGACCCTGATTGTGAAGGTTCCCGCTGTTTATGAAGCTCTGCTGTGTTGTGAAATGTTCGTCTCACATTTAGCGTAATTACCGTATGTTGGTAAGAGTGCACCTGGGGCTGAAAGACTTCATTTCACTTGTGTGATTTTCAAAAATGAGAATAGCTGCTGTTATAGACGTATACAAAAGTGTTTTTAGAAATGGGATGACTTTTTAGCAAGCTTCGCTTTCACCTTTTCTCTGTGAATCTCGATAGACACGAGACGAGCCCTTTGGTGCCAGAAGCTTTCTGGTTTCTATTTTTATAGCCAATTACTACTGACTAATGACAATATCGCAGGCTTTTGGTTAGCTTTAAAACATTTTTATTAACTTTGCATCGTTACAGAAAGAGACAGCAGCAATGCTGCAACCAGAGACCATCACATGTCAATGAAATTCGACAACAAATGAAGCAACCGCTAGCGACATGATGTAGGCGCATCCTGAGCCTAATTAATGTCAGCACTGAGGTGAACGGCTGAAGCAACTACCAATGGGAGCAAAGGATGCTGTTAAATGGCGTACATCAACAGTCCTCAACCCACAGGCATCATCTTTCAGAAGATGTAGGTTAATGCTAACATCATGCCTTGAAAGCTAGAGAGGAGCTCAGAAACTAAACCAGTGGCATTAAGAGCATTTGTTGGATGTCCAACAATTCAACTAGGGCTGCCACAAACGATTATTTTGATAGTCGACTAGTCACCGATTATTTTTGCGATTAGTCGACTAATCAGATCATCATCCATTGGACGTAAAACGTACAGCTTATTGCACCAGCAGCATCTGCTCTTATATAACTATCATTAGCTTACAGCTTTAAGTGTTTAAGGTATGTGCTAACTAAAAATAAAGACAAGATGATAGTTTATTAAATTTTAATGAAATCTGCAGATTGTTTCAATGGAGTTTAATCTGCTTGACGTTTATTCAGCTGTGTAAAAACTATAACTTTAATCTCAGCCAAACCGATTTAACCAGGAACCAATAAAATACTAAAAAAAGGCAAACAACAACATTTTTAAGTTATCTAAGTGACTTATATATCATGTTTAACCTGAGTAACGAAAGACGGCGGTGGGTTTGAAAACGAATCGCCGGGAGTCCGGTGAGCTTTGCCCCCGGCTAGCTATCGAGCTAGCTGGTGGGTAACAGACATCTCAGAAAACGTCGGAGCGTTTTTGAAAATATGTGGTGTCTTGATAAACTGAGCAGATATTTGAGGTTTACACAGCTACATTCTCGCCTGAAAATATGTTAATCGTTTATTTTGTGACCCAGAAAGAATAATAAGAGTAATATTAAAACTAACTAGCTGCCGCCATTGTTAGCCATTAGTAATTCTGGGACACAGCTTCTTCTTCTTCGGGGTTTAACGGCAGCTGGCATCCTTGTACATGCAGTGCTGCCATCTTCTGTTTCATCTGTTATTACACTCTTAAATCCTACTACTTATTCCTGCGTCTTTTGGGATCTTACAAAGCGTCAAACGAAGCGTCGACTATTAAATCAGTCGTCAACAATTTTAATAGTCGACGTAATCGTGGCAGCCCTAAATTCAACACAACTTTATTTATATAGCACCACATCACAACAGCAGTCGCTTCAAGGTGCTTTGTAAGGTAAAGACCCCACAACAATACCAAGAAAACCCCAACAATCACATGACCCCCAATGACAAAGCACTTGGCGACAGTGGGAAGGAAAAACTCCCTTATAACAGGAAGAAACGTCCGGGAGAACCAGGCTCAGGGAGGGGCGGACATCTGCCACAACCCAATGGGTGTGAGGGGAGGTTAACTGTGGTTAACATAAGGTGATCGATGGATGTTTTTCTACACAATCAGAGGCTAAAATCTCAACTGGGCTCCATACATTTTTTTTTGTGTGTGTGTTTTTTTTATCAATAGTTGCCCTTTGATCATAAAGGCAGCAGACTGCTGCTCTGGACTGACGCGTTTCAGTCATTTTGGATGGCGCTCCACTATAGAGCTGTTATAGACGGGAAACAGTGCTCTGCTGTAAAGGAACAGGGTGCACTTGGCTTAATAACCCCGATTATTTTGATGTCAAAACTGCAGAAACATTTGTGAAAACAACTATTCTGCAGAGAGCGAGTAGTATATCTGTGGTCCAGTCTGTTTTCAGGTCTAAAAAATAACTTTCTTTCATCACCATGAATCACGAAGAGAGCATGTGCTGCCAATCGAGGCTGATGTGACAAATGAAAATGAGTCCTTTAAGACAAAACTGACAGAACGATTCATCCTCACGACTGAGTTTTTCCTTCCCATTATCCCCGTGTTAGAAGAGGATATTATCTAAAGCAATCACTGTCGAGGACTCGGTGTCATTTGCAAACCTATCGATCGTATACCACCGCTGAAAATATCTCAATCCACTTTTTGGCCTCTCTCTCCATCGATCAAGCGCATTTGTCTAATTTCTCCAGCCAGTGACCATCAATACTTGAACCGTAGGGCTCCGACCCACTTCCACCACCCATCTCCTTCCAGGCAAACAAGTATTAATGATGCCAGGTGAGAGGATAATGAGGCACCCAGACATAGACTCACTGAGGTCAGCGAGTGGCGTGGACACGCAGAACTCTCACTCTCACAGACCTGGCGTTCCGGACTAACCCCACTGACTCTGGGACAGCTAATACCTCTCTGTCTTGAATAAATGTATCACCTGTCCAGATGGTGTTCTGGACAACCAGTGGAACGCTATTTGGTGTGCACAGTCACATGGGCAAAAGGTTAAGCTCACAGACAAATAGAGCGACTGTATGTTTGGAGGATAAATCAGCAGAGTGATGAAAAACAAAGCTGGTGGCTTCAATTTAGCAGCAGCAGAGCACAACATCGTCAGGGGTCTGCAGAGTTTAGATTAAAGCGATAAGTATCGGGAGGTTTACAGTCATTTTAGAGCCATTTAAGGTGTTCGGCACATCTCAAAGCTTCAACAGATCAGGTCCTCAAATGAAGGCTGGCTTTTCTTTGCCTCAAACTTTAGAGCTTTAAATCAAAAACCACTCTCCCTGAAAAATTGGCGAGCTCAGTACGCTACACATTCATCTAGGAGTAGAAGACAACCGGCAAACTCATTCACTGTGATATCTGCTCAGGCGAACCCCTGCGACCTCAAAATAGCAAGGAACCCATAAATCAGCAGTGGTGGAGCGGGCAGGTCGATGGGCTGACGCCCAGCATCCATCTCCATGCAGGCTAAATTTGGGTGATAACGAAGGGTGAGGCTGATGGCTGAGAACATTAAAATGGGCCGCGCTGCTGTGCCAGAGCTGAATTATTAATCAAACACAGATACAGTGGGGCAAAAAAGTATTTAGTCAGCCACCGATTGTGCAAGTTCCCCCACTTAAAATGATGACAGAGGTCAGTAATTTGCACCAGAGGTACACTTCAACTGTGAGAGACAGAATGTGAAAAAAAAATCCATGAATTCACATGGTAGGATTTGTAAAGAATTTATTCGTAAATCAGGGTGGAAAATAAGTATTTGGTCACCTCAAACAAGGAAAATCCCTGGCTCTCACAGACCTGTAACGTCTTCTGTAAGAAGCTTTTCTGTCCCCCACTCGTTACCTGTATGAATGGCACCTGTTTGACCTCATCATCTGTATAAAAGACACCTGTCCACAGCCTCAACCAGTCAGACTCCAAACTCCGCCATGGCCAAGACCAAAGAGCTTTCGAAGGACACCAGGAAAAGAATTGTAGACCTGCACCAGACTGGGAAGAGTGAATCTACAATAGGCAAGCAGCTTGGTGTGAAAAAATCAACTGTGGGAGCAATCATCAGAAAATGGAAGACATACAAGACCACTGATAATCTCCCTCGATCTGGGGCTCCACGCAAGATCTCATCCCGTGGGGTCAAAATGATCATGAGAACGGTGAGCAAAGATCCCAGAACCACACGGGGGGACCTGGTGAATGACCTGCAGAGAGCTGGGACCAAAGTAACAAAGGTCACCATCAGTAACACACTACAACGGCAGGGAATCAAATCCCGCAGTGCCAGACGTGTTCCGCTGCTGAAGCCAGTGCATGTCCAGGCCCGTCTGAAGTTTGCCAGAGAGCACATGGATGATACAGCAGAGGATTGGGAGAATGTCATGTGGTCAGATGAAACCAAAGTAGAACTTTTTGGTATAAACTCAACTCGTCGTGTTTGGAGGAAGAAGAATACTGAGTTGCATCCCAAGAACACCATACCTACTGTGAAGCATGGGGGTGGAAACATCATGCTATGGGGCTGTTTTTCTGCCAAGGGGACAGGACGACTGATCCGTGTTAAGGACAGAATGAATGGGGCCAAGTATCGTGAGATTTTGAGCCAAAACCTCCTTCCATCAGTGAGAACTTTGAAGATGAAACGAGGCTGGGTCTTCCAACATGACAATGATCCAAAACACACCGCCCGGGCAACAAAGGAGTGGCTCCGTAAGAAGCATTTGAAAGTCCTGGAGTGGCCTAGCCAGTCTCCAGACCTCAACCCCATAGAAAATCTGTGGCGGGAGTTGAAAGTCCGTGTTGCTCGGCGACAGCCCCAAAACATCACTGCTCTTGAGAAGATCTGCATGGAGGAATGGGCCAAAATACCAGCTACTGTGTGTGCAAACCTGGTAAAGACCTATAGTAAACGTTTGACCTCTGTTATTGCCAACAAAGGTTATGTTACAAAGTATTGAGTTGTATTTTTGTTATTGACCAAATACTTATTTTCCACCCTGATTTACGAATAAATTCTTTACAAATCCTACCATGTGAATTCATGGATTTTTTTTTCACATTCTGTCTCTCACAGTTGAAGTGTACCTCTGGTGCAAATTACTGACCTCTGTCATCATTTTAAGTGGGGGAACTTGCACAATTGGTGGCTGACTAAATACTTTTTTGCCCCACTGTATACGTGGCAATGGCAGCTTTCTGATCGGCAGGCAATTTTCATTTTCGATCTTCTTCGTCCTCTGATTGGTTTATTTTCTTCAGCGCATTCAGACGTCATTAATTTTGTCTCCGTATAAAGAAAATGCCACAAAAACTTCTGGGCACACTGTGTCAGCAGTAACTGACAGCTCAAAGGCAGTAAAAGTTCGTCATAGCTTTGCTGTCTTTTGGCTCATCTTTGTCCCGAATCCTTTTCACTTCAAGATCAATAATTGCAAACCTTAGAATGAGCCCGACTCCTTCCGTCCATTAAAACGTCCTTCAACATGAGCCTGAATCATCACTGGATGGACAGCAGTGCGTCAGATAAAAGAACTGCCTGAATGCAATCCACCAATGGAGGTACTGTGCTCTTCACTGGCATAAAAAGGAAAATAAAACCATGATTTTTCTCTAACCTCAACCTTGCTAAAATAAAGTGCAGTCGCTGAGTACAAACCTATTATAGTAATACTTAGAAAAAGATGCCATCCTTGAAAATAGAGGGAAAAAACATCATTCGGTGCGATGTAAGAAAATGTTTTTCATTTGTTTGGGATTTTATACTTTATTTCAGGAGACTTCACTGCCAAGTTCTGTGAGATGAACTTTTTGGAGTTCACTGGTCTCTAGCCGAAACACTTCCAAAATACACGTTATCAAACTCATCGTTTTTTTAGTTTTTATGATGTGTTGTGGAGTCTGTTCGAAGACCAAGAGTTTTGAACTGACTGAACTCTGGCAGCAGTGGCCCAATTTGGGCTCATTTGAAATGCGTCAGGGTTGAGCTGGCTTAGATTTCCTGTCTTCTTTTTTTTAGGAACAGGTGTGCGGCTGAGCTGGGCGTGGCTGTGGCGCGCAGGGTTTACCCGGTACACCTGAGGCCTGTTTGGGTCAATCGGGCAGGTGCATTAAAGCAGCGGTCCCCAACCTTTTTTGAGCCACGGACCGGTTTATGCCCGACAATGTTTTCATGGACCGGCCTTTGAGGTGTCGCGGATAAATACAACAAAATAAAACTAGTACCGATACCGAAAAAAAGAAAATTTATTCATAACACACGTGAAAAGACCCAGGAAAACTGAGTAAACGATAAAAACGATAACAAAATACCGATAAAAACCCTGAAAACTATACATTTCACACCTGAGCCTCAACTCTCGCGGCCCAGTACCAAACGACTCACGGACCAGTACCGGTCCGAGGCCCGGGGGTTGGGGACCGCTGCATTAAAGGAGTGGCATGGCAGCGGTTCGTCACCTGATCGTTGCCCCTGCTCTAATGGTAACCAGCAGTTTCTTTGTTTTGTTTAAACTCTGACATGGTTCCAGTCTGCACTCTCTTCATTTGCTTCTCACCAATCCTTCATCCACCAGCTTGCCCAGGACTTTCCAGAAGGACTTTCACTGCACCCTGCGCCGCTTACCTGGACACCTCCACACCTCCCACCTGCACATATCTCTGCCTCAGCCTCCTGTCCTCAAGCTCCACCCGAGCCTTTTGTAGAAGTGTGACAAGTAAGCTCCACCCTCCGTTAAATTCTCTCACTTATTAACCAGTAGAGGTGGGAATCACCATACATCCCACGATATGATATTATCACAATACTTAACGCACGATACGATATTATTGCAATTTTTTAAAATATTTTGCGATATTCAGATTCTGTACATAAAGGTAAACTTTATCAATATTCATTTTATCTAATATCAAAGTCTCACACTCAGTCTTTCTCTCATTTCAGTTTTATTGTTGACAAACTGAACGGTTTGTATTACAGTCTAGTCCAACTTAACTGAATCAACCATCTGGTACAATTATAGCTATTCTGAACTATGCAATTCATGAAAACTATGCAGCCCCTTCAGCAACTGAAGAATTTGAAAGTAAATTAAAACAAAATATAATTTTACATTAAATAAAAACGTTTTAAACTTAATTAAAATAAAACATGTCTTAAATTAAAATAAGTAAACTGTCATGTTTATTAAACACATTTGGACAGTGAAGGAATGTCAGGATTCTTGCTCAGAAAAAGGATCAACATGCTCTGAAGTCAGAGCACAAAAACCTTTTTTGTAACAAAATATCGATTTCTGCTGTCCCTGTATCCATACATTATTAGCAAACAAAATATCACAATACTACACAGTATCGATTTTTCCCCCCACCCCTATTAACCAGAGGGTTTTCTAATGAAGCACTTGTCAGTGACTGACTGCTGTTTCCCTTTCTCCCGAGATCGCCCGAGATCCTCGGTCTGCTTCGCTCCTGCACCTCGTCATCTTCTATTGTGATTTCACTGTTAATAAATAATTTACTGTAGTGTGTTTGAGTTGGTCTGCTCCTTGGGTCCACTTTAGCTGCACAGGACAGAATGTGACTCTCAAATCTCTATTTGTCCTTTTGACCTCTGCTGCGAAGGATGTTAAATAAATCCTGCCCTGGCATGTTTTTTATCATTTTTATTATAAGGAGTAACCATACACATAAGACATAAGCTTAAACTGTAGACGTCTTTGGATTCAACACATCAAAATCTATAAAAAATGACACATTTTTTCTGTTTGGTTTCTCTGTGTAGATGCAGGATTCAGAGATGCCTGATCTCAAATTTTACAAAACCGAGCATAAAACTACATCCACGTACTACGTGCACATCGCCTTGCTGCTGTATTCACAACACAAATGCAAATCATATCAGTAAAGAAAAAAGGCCCTGAGCAGGTGACTATGGTACATATGACGGTTCGTCCACAAGGATAAACACACCAGCGGTTCCCAGAGGACCAGGAAGCCTACAGCGAGGCCACAAACATGCACGGCAGAGAGATGGTTAACAGGCACGGCAGCGAGAAAGAACAGACGGACGCATCCATCACGTTTAATGCTTAAAACGTACCTCTGATATTAAGGCGATACATTAAAATGTTCCACTCCTGTAAAAATCATTTCTATCAAGAGACAAATCTGTCCTTCGTGTGTTTCATGATAAAAAGTCTCATAACCTTGTCATGAATGCACCATTTTTCAGCTGCTAAACCCACGCTGAAGAATACTAAAGCCCCATCAGCCACTGCGTCTGCCTTTCAGCTCTTTACAAGTACACTGGGAGTGCTGTCATTGAAAATGTGATAATGCTGTGATGAATGACTTCTGGATGACATGAAAAATGATCTACAAGGGAGCACTAAATATTTCTCTTAGCAATGACATGATAAAAATCATAAAAATATACAGGAAGACTAGGCGGTGAGGCCTTAATGACTCTCAGCAGATATCTGATGGGAACAGGGAAAACTGACTGTCAGCATCTCCTCACAGCAGCTCACATTTCTTCAACACGAGAGATCATCAATCATCTCGTCCAGGGCAGTACGGCTGCACCCTTTTTATTATATTGCTTTAAGACTGCATCATACAGTCTTAAAGCAAAGATTTATCAGTTCAGGGTTGTCAGAAAAATTATCAGGATGTGCAGGTTGAAAGAAAGCTTGCTTTATGTAACTAATGGCATCCCGCAGGGTTCAGTTCCTGGACCACTGTTATTTATTTTACAGATAGGCAATCTTGGTTATAATAGCACTAGAGCAAACTTTAATTCTCTACAGGCTCCGACTCTGGACACAATAGACGTGCTTAAGATTGGTAACAGATGAGTCTTCTTCCTCACATTAAGCAATTGGTTAAAAAAAGGTAACTTTAACCTGTGTTTTTAATTTTAGAATTGACTTACATTGTATACTTTTGTGTATTTTTGCTGTGTGTATTCACATGTGTTACTAGCCTGTGCAGCTCTTGCTGATTGTGCTGCTGTCTGCCTCAGTCAGGGTGCTTATGCTAAAGCAGCATCTCGAGAGAAAGTTGGAACACAAAGACTTTGTTCACATGAACACATATTTGATGTTTTTCTCTTCTCAGCAACATATTCAGTTTTTGTTTTTTTTTTGCCTCCTGCTGTCACTTCAATAAATATTTAATAAATACATTTATGGAGTCCTGCAACTGACAGGGCAGAGAGTCCAGGGTGCATGCCGACACTCGGCCTGTGGCAGCTAGGATGGTCTCCGCCCCCTGCAAGCCTGATGTGGATAAGCAAAAGAGGATGGATGCGTTTATAGAGTGTATAATTCTTCTTCTGCAGGTTGGAGGGGTAGTAACCAGTGTTGGGAAGGTTACTTTTAAAATGTATTCCATTACAGAATACAGTATACATGCCCCGAAATGTATTCTGTAACGTATTCCGTTACGTTACTCAATGAGAGTAACGTATTCTGAATACTTTGGATTACTTAATATATTATCATGCTGTTTACAACTACATGAATGTACTATTGCTGTGATTTATTACTGTTACTGAAGGTTCGCGGCTCCGAACCGTTCCGTGTCGGGCTTGTAGCTTTACTAGCTTTAGCTAGCTTTAGCTAAACTAGCTTTACTTTGTTGTCTGGGTCAACTTTGCTAGCAGAGACAGAGAGAGGCGTTGAAAGGCTGCTCCAACGGAACTTATTGTTTCGGAGGAAAACACGAACACGGTGTACAGTCGAGTCTTAATAGCTTACTTACAACTGGGCTCGTCAGGCTCTCTTCTTGGCTGCAGTGGTTATTATTATATTTACATGCTTCCAGCTCCCGTTTCTGCTCGATGACAGCTCGTACTTTTCCTTTTTCTCCCTCCCTCGCTCACAGACACATAACGTGTATAGCAGTCCATTCTCCCTGCAGCACGGACTACACTGCCTATGATGCTACATTCTTTAGAGCTATACCTGTAGCATTCTGCCTATTAGCTTAGCACAACAACAAGGAAAAGGCCTCTCTCACCCAGGAAACACGCAGAGAGAGCGTCACCCTGTAACCATGGCAACCGTAACGCTGCCGCCTGGAACAACAGAACGTAGCTGTCAAACAAAACCCAAACAGTCCTGACCCGCCACAATATGAAACAGGGAAGTACCGCCGTGTAATCCATTTATTTCAACAAAGTAACTGTATTCTAAATACCACCTTTTTAAACGGTAACTGTAACGGAATACAGTTACTCATATTTTGTATTTTAAATACGTAACGGCGGTACATGTATTCCGTTACTCCCCAACACTGGTAGTAACCCAGGTTCAATCCATACACATGGCAGATTTAATTTATATTTATTAATTTGCGTGCATTAATAATTTAAAAAGTACTTAAGTAGTCTGGTTTACAAAAGGGTCACAGTCTGAACCGCTGTGACGTCTGTTACAGTTTTTACAGCCACCATGACAATTTCACGTTCACAAACCTTTATTCGTATATTTAGTTTGGTTTAGAAGCCTCACACTGGCCAGCCAATCAAAAGAAAGAGGACAGAGTACAGAGGGGCTACAGCAGCTTGGGATTTATTATTTATTTTTTGGCTTATACTGAGAAACTAAAGAATAGAAGACAGGAAATCTGAATGCAAGAACAAAATTATGGAGCTGGAAATGGGGTTGTTTTAAATGTTGATTTTATAACAACATTAAGCACACAAAAATTGTGCTTTTACAACATAAGTAAATGCTCATATCACAAGCCCGGCTTTGAAAAAAGGAAGAGGCTTTAACAGCTCCCTTGAGGATTTTGGATCAACACAGCAGCAAATGGATGGAAAAACGCTAAAGATGATAAGAAATAATTCAACCACATCATAGTGCAGATAACAAGCATCCTGTTGAAGAAGTGTTTTTGTGCTACAGACGCTTGCTGACAGGTTGATGTGCTTCTTGCAAACTTGCAGGCTGTGCAGATGAGAGAAAAGAGATGAAAGAGTCAGATGAGCTGAAGGTTTCAGCTCACGAGACACAAACAGCAGCCGGCAGAAGATAAAAATGACAGAGCTCCATCTTTCTCTTCCCTTTTCTCCCTGTGCCAATATACAGTAGAGAAACACACCGGATGGTCCGCAGCAGCATGCGCTGTTCATTAAATGGGTGGTTGGAAAATACAAATCAGCACACTGAGCCCAATATGACCACAAATATTTATTTCTCTATGCGTGCAGAGATGATAAAAGACAATTACTGCACGAATTTCCTGCACACCGCTGCTCATGTCATTACATTGTGTGGGGGCCTTTTTATCATTGGCTATAGAAAAAGAGCGAAATTTCCACAATAGCTTTCCAACATCAGGCTGGAGAAATTTGTATTGTTGAGTCACAATATGACGAGCGGAGACCGGTTCATCCCGTTGCTCTCGGTTCGTGAAAATGAATTCAGCCGAGGGAAAGCAATTACGACAAAAACAAAGTCTAAATAGGCGGACGAGACAAAGAGGAAAGGTGTAGTCTCAGCGGACGGATACCACTGCGCCGTCGGCAACCTCAGCCTCGGCACAGCGAAAACGCGGAGGGGCAGCCGTCGTTAAAAGGGGAGCTCGACTATTTCCCCGCTAATTCGGCTAAAAGTGCACTCGCAGGGGTTTTCAGCACCTCTCTGGCTGCTGCGCCACTGGGATAAAGAGAGAGGATGAGCATGATTGATGGAGCTCTGACTCCTCCCGGATGCTTCGCCATTGATCTCCTTGGCTCCCCTGACAGGGCCAAGAAAACACATGCACCTGATCGCATGCCACCGCTCATGGGAAAACAATTTTCTGCGGAGTCCTGTGGAAAAGCAGTACACTTCCTGTTCAGTCGCAGAGTGGTGAACACCACATTCTTTGGCTGGCCCTCAGTGTCTCTGTTAAAGGGATTTGTTATGGCGTTTTTACAGTGTGGGTAAGCTTCAGGCCGATGCGTGCGACTCAGAGAGCCGCTCGGTTTTTGTGGAAACAATCACGGAGGTGCCAGATAATCACGCTCGCAGTTTTCTGGAAAAACTGTTGACTTTTCTGTTCAAGGTAATTTGAACTCCAAGCCACCGTACAGCGACACAGACGTCAGAAATCGAGAAGCACATAAAAGCCTCTTCCAATATTTCAGATTGACAGAAAAATGTTCTGGTGAAAGGTTACACAGCAAGATTGGTTTTTAATAACCGTTTTTCAAACGAGGGCCATTGACAGGATCAGGAAGATAAAACACATAAATACAGGAGCTGGTTGGCTGTTTTTGTTACAGTAACGATGGCAACCTCACAGTAAATTACGACCGAGACAGCCAGAGAAAGCCAAAATGGAAAGATGATATAAATCTGAGACGCTAAATCTATTCGCTTTAGAATGCACGAGTTGGAAATTATGAGACGTTTTCTGGTTAAAGGGTGTGGGGAGGATGAGGTCGGAGATGGAGGTATTTTCCATCCATTAGTGGCGTAGCATGAGATACGCGCATAATTCACTTTCCACATCTTCACCCAATTAACTAATCGCATCATAATCGAGCGAGCTCTGGCTGGATGCTTCACGTCAGAAGAGAAAAGTTATTGAGTCGCACGCACGCACGCACGCACGCACACGCTCAGCTGGGAGCTGCATATCATCGTCTACAATGACTCGAATGAACACAGCTGATGCAGCTCAGTAAACCATTTCCATTATGGCAGATGTTGGCCTCTCGGTATAAAAATGTTTGTAACAGCCAAAGAAAATGAAGTAAAATGAATAACGCGCGGCGTGGATGTCGCAGCTCAGACGAGAAACAAAGAACGTGCTGACACGATGGGCAAAGATGCGTACTCGACATTTAAATTCGCAAAGAACACTTTCAATCATTAACGTTAATCACGGAAACGATCTGCAACAACAGCTTAGTTTGAAAAGGTCACTGAGCCCTTCAGTAACAACGAAAAACACTCAGCTGGCTGCGGCGGATCGTCGGGTACGCGGCTGAGATTAGCGTTATTAAAAAGGCACCAGTCTTCTTCTGCAGTTAAATAAACTAGTGCAGCAAGTTTGTGCAGCAAGTTCAGGGAGATGTCAGATGTTCCCTGAACGCATCACATTCAGGCAAAGCGTGTGATTGTTCCTGCGCACAACGGGCACACTGTGGGTTCTCTTGAGGAGAACTACTCTACTTTTTTCGGGTTTTCGGATTCTGGTGGTTGCATAGAGATTATTATGAATCTGTCTGAACATGTGGGCCTTTATGTAGTCTTACAACGGGTCAAAAGCACGGAGGTACCCACTGTGAACAAAGATTGTGAAGCATGAGTGGTGGATATGGCTGTACGCTTATTGGCTAACATCTTGTCAATTACAAGTCATTGACCAATGAGCATATCCCTGCTGGTTCTCCCAATTCTTAGAATGATCAAAATTTATAAAACGATTTTAATTGTTTATTCAGGATGATCAGGAAAGATCATGACAGAGGATGTCGTTCCCATAAACGGTAAGTCTGGAGGTCTTTTAGCAGCCACAGGTAACACCTCGCTGTGCTTTCAAGAAAACTAAACAAGTTGATCTCAAATTTGAGATTCAACACAAAAAATTGATAAACACAGATGCAAGATAAAAGGATATGCTACACCCAGCCCTGCTCCCACCAGGGTACAGACATACACACTGTAAAAACTTGATACATTCAGGCAACAAATGCAAAAACTAAAAATAATAATTTGATTAATGTTGATATAGCTGCTTTCTTAGAGTTCTATGAAATATATAAAAGTCTGTGCATGTCTTCAACCTGTTGCTGAGCTTGTTTCATTGCTTAATGCAGGGGTCTCGAACTCCAGGCCTCGAGGGCCGGTGTCCTGCAGGTTTTAGATCTCACCCTGGGTCAACACACCTGAATCAAATGATTACCAGGCCTCTGGAGAACCTCAAGATATGTTGAGGAGATCATTTAGCCATTTAAATCAGCTGTGTTAGAGCAAGGTCACATCTAAAAGCTGCAGGACACCGGCCCCCTGGTATCTGACACCACGTCGTCTTTGTTGTCCTCTTGAACACAGACACATCGATTTTGAGCTTCTGGAGCGCGTTCTGGTGTCGATATTGGGAGAAACCTCCCGAAGGGATTTTTGAGAGCTCAGCTGATCTAACTGCTGCAGAGATGTGCAGCCACACACCAAACACTGCTAGCATCCAACCCAAACACCCTTCCATAGGTTAAACAATTACTTTTGCCCTTTCTTTTCTGCCATTACTCAGGCTCTTTCAGCCTGCGCTGCGTCTTTGTTTAGGTTAGATTAGCTCGGTCTATTTTTCCCCACTCAGTGCTTTGTCTCACAAAACCATCAAAGCAAAACCAAATCAAATCAAAATTTATTTCTGTAGCACATCATAATACATCAAAGGTGACCAAAGAGCTTCACAGTCGGTCAGAGCAATAGCATAAGACAGGATAAAAGAGTTAAAAGGAGAGCAGGAAACTACGGAGCCCCGCAGGGGACATGGGAGGGAAAAAAAATTAAGACGGACTTTTGCGAGATCTCGCAAAAGTTGAATTCCAACAATGGCGGCAGCTACTTAGTTGTAATATTACTCTTTCTGGGTCACAAAATACACTTTTAAGATATTTTGAGGCGTGAATGTAGTTGTGTAAACGTCAGATACCTGCTCGGTTTACAAGACATCGTTTTCGGAGATCTGACACCCACTAGCTCGAAGCTAACGGGAGGTCGAGACCTACTACAGCCGCTTTCCCGGCACATCGTGCCTCGACCTCCCGGTCGGCTTCGAGCTGGCGGCCTCCGAAGAATGCGGCTAAAACTTTTGCGAGATCCCGAGTTTGTTTTGCGAGATCTCGCAAAAGTCCGTCTTAATTTTTTTTCTCCTCCCATGTCCCCTGCGGTGCTCCGTAGGAAACGATATGAACAATATGGGTAAAAAAATAAATAAATTTAAAAAACAAAACACATGACTAGCCACGAAATAGCATATTAGTTTGAATCAAAGTCAGACTAAAATAATACGTTTTAAGACGCAATTTAAAAGACTGGACGGACTCGGAGGAACGAATATAAGAAGGGAGGTTATTCCAGAGTCTGGGAGCTACGACAGCAAAGGCCTGATCACCTCTGGACTTCGTCAGGAGCATTTGATTGGAGGATCTAAGTGCCTTATTAGGAATATACAAATGAAGGAGTCCGCATAGATAGCTGGGAGCCAAATTGTTTAAAATTTTAAAGGTAAGAAAGTGAATTTTAAAATTGATACGATATTCAACAGGGAGCCTGTTGGAGCCAAGTTCAGGCCAATATTTTACTCAGTTACATCATGCCATATTTAAGTATTTGTCATGATCTTTAAGTTTCTATTATAATCTTGATCATTTTATATTATAATGCAATAGGCTGTGCTCCATAAATTAATCCTGCTTTGTTAGTCTGTTGTTGTTGCAAAGTGTTGATAGATGTCGTAAAGGGGGTGTGTATTTGGCCCGCATGCGGAGGGGTGTGGGTAAAAGGTTAGGTAAGCAAGCAGGACGTGGAGCAACAGTTTTCTGACCGCCGCTATTTTTTGTTGTAACATAAAGAGAATGTAAACGGAGCTCCCACCAGAGGCATTTGTTTTGTACCTTTCGATTTGTATGGAGAATAAATGTTTTGCCCCTTTTTTTCCTTCGCCTCGTTTTTGCTACCGGAAGGCATCCAAGCGACTTAACAAGAGCACGAGTCAGAAACTTTACGTCCTGCAAAAGCGGCAAAGAAGGACCGAAGGTTGCCGCTACAGAGCCAATGTAGGTTGGCTTAAACTGGTGTGATGTGGGCATCGTTTCTAGTACCAGTTAAGAGACGCGCAGCTTTGAACTAACTGGAGCCGGTGAATAGAGGAAGATGGGAGGCCCGAGTAGAGGGAATTACAGTAGTCTAATCTGGATGTGATAAGAGCGTGAATGAGCTTTTCAAGGTCCTTCAAAGGGAGGTATGGCTTTGCTTTGTCCTCCAAGTAGTTGCTGATCAAATTAAACTGAAAAAGAAGAAAGAATAAGTAACACGGTGAGACAGGTTGACTAGTGTAGCTGTTTTTCAAACCAATAATCGCAAAAGGGAAAAAAAAGGCTCAGCTGAATTTTCAGCAAAGCTACTAAAATAATATAATAATATTTATAAGCCTTTTTCATCCACCTCCATGCGTAGTTATGCAAACAAGTGGACAAAGGCTGAATGCACACATTTATTTTTTGTCCGCCCTTAAAAGAAAAACAATTAGCAGCGACTGCTTTTATCTGGCAGATGCACAGCAGGCTTCTATAATCACGGAGTGAGGAGAACAAACAGTGCTCACACACGTGAGAAAGTTAACTCGGCTGGCCTGCTTCATGTTTGGAGGCAGAGCGTCACTTTGCTCTTCTCTCCTTCTTTCTGTTGCTTCCATGCTGCCGTTTAAAATGCTAAATCACACCAGCAAAGATTTCGATTCCCCTGAAGGCCGCTTATTATGCTTAATTACTCCCACTGATCGGCTGTTATGCCCTGTCAGGCGCGGGAGCTGCATGTTCGCTGGTTATCTGTGGATGAATGTGGGTGCAACTACGAGAAAACACGTCGAGTGCAGAGAGTCATTAGGGTTCACATGTCAGGTCAGATTCATTCATTTACACTTTAAAATAATCCACTGTCCTGCTGTTGACTTAGTCCTCTCGTCACCTGTCTCTCTTCTGTGACCTTTGACCTATTCCTGCAGCAGGTGTTGAAGCACCTATACCTCCTTGGCTCAAGCCTCTGGCACCTCAGCTGCTTCACACTACAGTACGAGCGCTGCAGACTTTGCATCTGGAAACCATTGCCTCACAATCTCATTATCAAATTACCAGGCTGCAAACACGCTGCTGTTAGCCTGCTAGCAAGCTGCCGGCGCGCACTGGAAAGTGAGAAGCTGGCCGCATTACTCTGCACTACAATGTCAGACAAGATTTGGGCTCTTTACGGTTACAGAGTACTTTCCATATGCAGTCAAAACGCTGATTCAGCAAAACGAGCCAGGTCACTGAACACTTTTTATGCATCTCTTTCATTCAATTTAATCCAGTTTTATAAGACAAACCCTACAAGATCAGAGAAAGAATCCCATCAATCAGTTGATCCCCCTATTAGCACCCCTCAGTGACATCAGGGAGGAAGAACGCCCTTTTAGCAGGAAACTGGGCTGAAGGAGTGGCAACCATTCACTCAGTGAGGCCACCAACAACACCCACAAACAAACTATTCAACAGAGCAGACAAAGTTTATGACATGACTCGTATTTTCTTTGACGTCGTTTTAAAAACAAAATGAGCTTCTACTTCTTAAGCTTTTAATTGTTTGTAAAAAATGCAATAATTCTAGTTCATTAACCCCTTTTTTATGCTTTGCTAACATGATTATAATTCTGTTATTTGATTACGAACACCTCTTTAACCTCGACCCTTTAGAGCGGCGCACCAACCAAATCAAACGCTGCTCGGGTTCATTTCCAACACGGCGCAGACTTTCAAACATTTTTGAAATTTCTTCCAAAGTGTTTTTTTTTTGCTCTGCTTTTATGTCAGCAGTCTTTTCCTGAGATGTTCCTCTTCTCTTACTGCACTCGATCATCTCTCGCTGAAGCTGCAGGAGTGCAGTCTCGCTCTCCTGATGTCTTTTGCTTCTGGCTGTATTCGAAAAGGGCCGGCTGTCAGCCAAACCCTCCCTGTGGCTATGCAGCGTTTGCGTCCTTCATATAGCACTGTCAAATCTCTCCGCTCCCCTGTCAGACTAACAATGGTGCCATTAAAAAATTGACAAACGGCAAGCTATAGCGTTCGGAGACTGTGGGCGAAGGCAGGGGAGCTCACGGTAATTCACTGACATGGCAGTTTGGATGTGGGCGAGTGATCGCTCCTCTCCCGGAGAGACTGTTGACACGGAGGAAATGATACAGCGAGTGTCAGCTCATGACTTCCAGACTAAAAAGTGTCGAGTGTGTGTTTTATTATGAAGCCGCATGCTGTTCTTTTATGTTGGTCTGATTATCAAGTACCATAATAACATTTGTTCCCTCATCCAGCGCTGTTTCCATGGAAACTTTGACTTGTTTTGTGTAAAACCTGCGAGATGTAAGAAGAGGATTAAGGTTCATTTTGAATTGGTCTGTATGAGCTGTGGTTCAACCACATCTAAAGGCACAACTGTCCTGAACAAACAAAGGTGATGAAAGCAGAAAGCCTGCAGCAGTAACCTCGTGACTCGCGACACATTAACGAGCAGCAACCTCCTCGGCTCGAAAGACGAAGCTGAAGCTGGCTGCACAGTGAGTCGCTCTCCATAGACCCCGATATTAAAATGTAAACATGCTTAAACTGATAGCCACATCCATTTTTTATATGCTGTGTGGCTATCAGTAGGGACGTGCACGATTAGGTTTATTTTTGCGATTAGTCAGCAAATCAGATCATGCATCCACTGGACGTAAAACGTAGAGCTTATTGCACAAGCATCTGCTCTTATATAACTATCATTAGCTTATATGTTGCACACTTGGATTAAAATGAATTGAAACCAGTGTGGCTTTGTGAGTTCGCCTTTACTGCATCTGCAAATATATACATTAACATAGCACAACGTTACACACTTTTGCAGTCTCACACAACTCTTATAGGCGCACTGCCTTATGGGTAGTCTTTGAACTCAAATCACTAATATTTCTTATAGTGCAACAATGAAATAAACATAAACAAAAGATAGTGTGATCCACCAGTCTATATCTGCTGTGATTACAGCTCGGTACAGGTATAAATCCACAAAAGCGCCACGAGGGTTCCGCACAAGCTAATGAATTAGATCGAGCTGCTAATCGTTAGCGTCACGGCTAATTCACATGGCTACCAATAACTTATATACTAATGACACATAGTGCTTTCCCACATTCTCTGCAACCCCGTGTACTCATCTGTAGATACATTTTAAGTTATTTACCATCTTGTATCTGCTTACCTGCAAATATATACATTAACATAGCACAACGTTACACACTTTTGCAGTCTCACACAACTCTTATAGGCGCACTGCCTTATGGGTAGTCTTTGAACTCAAATCACTAATATTTCTTATAGTGCAACAATGAAATAAACATAAACAAAAGATAGTGTGATCCACCAGTCTATATCTGCTGTGATTACAGCTCGGTACAGGTATAAATCCACAAAAGCGCCACGAGGGTTCCGCACAAACTAATGAATTAGATCGAGCTGCTAATCGTTAGCGTCACGGCTAATTCACATGGCTACCAATAACTTATATACTAATGACACATAGTGCTTTCCCACATTCTCTGCAACCCCGTGTACTCATCTGTAGATACATTTTAAGTTATTTACCATCTTGTATCTGCTTACCTGCAAATATATACATTAACATAGCACAACGTTACACACTTTTGCAGTCTCACACAACTCTTATAGGCGCACTGCCTTATGGGTAGTGGCTGGGCTTATTTACTCCCGCTAGAGCTGCTCATTTTAGGGGATACTCCCCCTTGTGGTGTAACGGAGGAATAACTACCCTTCCTGCACTATGTCATTTTTGGAGACTGGGGCACACATTATTTTACCACAATCAAAGAAAATACATATTTGAACAATCAGACCATCTAACCAACTATAATACTGTAAGTAAAGATTATGGGGGGGTGTCCTGTTTTGTCCACAGTGTCTTTCTTGTCCTTACATATAGCTTTAAGTGTTTTTTTTAAAGGTATGTCCTAACTAAAAATAAAGACAAGATGATAGTTTATTAAACTTTAATAAAATCTGCAGATTGTCTCGGTGGAGTTTAATAAACTCAGTCGTCAGCTTCGAGCTGGTGGGTAACAGCAACACGTTCTCACTCCCAAAGCGTAACATTTTACGATAGGTGACAAATCGTCAACATATTACGTTTTCGGCTACCCACCACGTTCCTAAATGACGAAAATGAGGAAATGTGAGAACCGTATGGACTCAATCTACACATGTTCGCTCTTTTTCTTCAAATCGCTTAGAAACACGCTATTTAACATCATTAAAGTCCTGGTTAAGATCAGGAAAAAGGTTATGGTTAGGGCTAGGGATAAGGTTAGGTTTAGGGCTGGAATACAGGGCTGGAACGTCTATTACCGCGGGAGCGTCATTGCACTGGATTTCAGCCATAACCCGCCGCGTACCATAAGAACGCCGAAGGTCTCCTTTTGCGTTCATCGGGAACGCCACGGGACGTGACAAAACGTCACCATGTTACGTCTCGGGAGTGAGAACAGGCTTGTAACAGACGTCTCCGCAAAAGTCAGAGCACTTTTGCAAATATGTGTTGTCTTGATAAATCGAGCAGATATTTGAAGTTTACAAGTTTATTTTGTGACGTCTTGATGCATTCTCAATCATCCAGGAAAATAAATCTCCAAAAGTTGATTCTGTTCATCTGGACGTAGCGTTTTCTGGGAGAAACGTTTCGTCACTCATCCAAGTGACTTCTTCAGTCTCAGCTGACTGCAGGTTTCCCCAATCTTATAAACAGTACATTTGCATAATGACTGAAACCAGCCCACTGAAGGAACAATGGGCTGTGAGGTCAGTTCCTTAATCATAATTATGCAAATTCTCATGACCACTGATCAACAACCACTGACCAAAACCCACTGATCAATGGCCATGAGTACCATTCACAGAGAGTTGGGGAATGGCTGCAACCACAGCATTGTATGATGGCAAAAGATGGACCCTTAGGCCCCCTCCTCGATTCAGAGATGGTCTTTCCCAGAAAGAGACCCAGAAAGAGTAAGCCTTCATCGCGTCGCTGGGATGTAATCGGCCTACAAATGCGGCCTCCGAAGGATGCAACCTCTGAATGTGGACACAGCTACGATACCGGTCTTTCAGGATCTTACAAAGCGCCGACTATTAAATTCGTCTACAACTTTGGTAGTCAACGTAGTCGTGACTAATCGACTAATCGTGGAAGCCCTACTCAAATCGTTCACGCCTTTGCTGGTCGCTTAAATGTTTTATTTTGCTATTTTTCAGTTGCAGTTAGCAGTTCAGAGAGCTGTCTCTGCAACTGGAAGCATCAACCAAGCAGAGTTGGAAAGTATGATAGTAGATGAGTAGATGGTAGCCATGCTGACCAGCGCTGTTCTGCAGTGCAGTAGAATAAACCAAGTAAAGCCCCACGAAAGGTCGCTGGTGCAATATTTTAAAGGGTCACTGCAGAGTTCAAATCCTCAAGGCAAGCACATGCAGAGGGAGGTCTTCACCATCAGCACGGAAAACACTCTGCCCATTGAGCAGACGGGATTGTGTAACACACAGGTCAGACATACAAGTAGCTGAATGAATGTCTGAGAACTCAGAGCCATTAGAGACACAGATCTCTGCACAAACTCAATGTGAGGCTTCAAAATGGACCCGAAACAAAACAACACAGACGAGAGGGTGAAATCCCGTGTCTAAATCCCTCAACAAACACTGGAAATGAATCGGAGTGAAAATCCGCCCCCGGTCAAGAGAGCGCAGAAAGACATCTGGTCCTGATTACACTACTCGCTGACAGCAGGATGTCTCCTCTCCTCTTTTTGTCTCCACTTCATCAGCTCTTCTGTATCAGCCGGTTCAGCACGCCCTCCGCTTTTCTCGGCATCGCTTTGTCTCTGTCTTTTCTCTCATTTTCAGTCTTAGTTTTCTCTGGCTGCTGCCTGCAGCGGTAGAGCAGGAGTTGTAGCGCAGAGGTAATCTGAGAGGGGCCTCGGCTCGCTGTCCAGACGAGGCCTGTGGTGGTTCTGCTCCTGCCTTGACACCTGGACTCAACAACCTGGATCTAACTGATCCCCTCCAGCAATCTCTGGCTTATTTACAGCCCTGGAGGAGGTGCGAGTCAGTCAGAGGCAGCCTTACTTGAGCAGATTGAATATCCAGTGATCCCTGAAAATCGCACTACAACTTCTCCCCATAAGTCATGATTCAGTCAGATTTATCCACGTGGAGATAATACTCATAGATTTAGCGCAACCTATTTATTTCTGAGGATATTAAGTTTCAATAAACTTTGATGAACATGCTTAGAAATTAACTTCTTTGAAACAGAACTCGTGACCACTCATAAAGATTAATGAGACAGACAGGCTTCCATTGTGTTAAGGTTCATATGAATATTTTTAATGCAAGCAGTACATGTAGGCAGGAAGCTCCCACTTCCTGTAAGTCTGAATCATCTGCGACCTGACCAGACTTTCATTACTCCTTTTCTTTATTACCCAACCCATTTGGGGTTTTTTATTTGTGACTGACACCCAGTTTACTCATATCTGTTACTCCATTTTCCTTGTAGTCTTCTATTTAGATCGTATTCTTGGTCCTACAGACTCAAACCCAGTCTCTCTATCTGTAATCACATACTGGACAGTGTTCATTGGTCCTGTTGTGCAGACCCAAGTCACAAAGGCTTATAAACCAGCTGACAACAAGGGGAAAAAAGTGTATTCCTCAACAGGTTGTGAGTAATTCCTGGAGGATGCTGCATGAAATCAGTCACAAAGAGATATTTGCTGCTGTACCAAACACATCCTTGCAGAATGAAAAGTGCAAGAGAAACCAAAACCGGAGACGGTTCGCCTTCAGCGTGAACGACACACCTTTTGAAACACAACGGTTTCAGGGGAGTCACAGAACTTTTTCAAGTGTTTGCAGATGTTCCGTGCAAACCGCTGGAAACGAAAGCAATCAGAATTGCTCGAGTCATTTTGGTGCGGCACCGTCTTTATTAGGGATGCAACGATACCGATACTGGTATCGGGTATCGGGGCCGATACTGTAAAATGTGTGTGTACTCATACTCGTAAAAGTTAACCGATACCATGAACCGATACCAACTTATTTCATTAGTCAGAGGGTGGCTTGTCATTTCTGTTGTAGTTTTTTAGATTGGCCACTAGGGGGACTTCCCGCGCTAAACAGGCACAGGGTTAGACGAGTCAGACTGGCGGCTCCAGATAAAAAAGAGAAACTGGAGGCTGCTGTAGCTAGGCTAAACAAAATGTCAGCAGTGTGGACCGGAACAGCCAACTTTAACTCAGGTTTTGGAAAAGCGATGAAAAATGTCAAGAGAAAATCCACGGGCAGTTAAAATAACAGAGGCTCTGACTCATTTTATCGCTCTGGATGACCAGCCAATGCGGGCCGTGGAAAACATAGGATTGAACTGTCTTCTCAGCATACTCGAGCCACGATATGAAATTGGACACTCTGCAATAAGTTTATTTTGTTCCAAACAGAAGTGTTTATTTATTATTCTGAAAGCTCGAGACAGTGCCAATAGTTCAGTGATATTTTGTAAAATTACAATGTGGAGACTCTGCAATAATTTAACAGAAGTGCTTATTTTTCACTTGAAATTTTTTTTGTGGTCATTTTTATTAAGATTTTATTTTTTATCGGCAGAGAATAAAATAAAACCTGTCTTCCAATTCATTGCATTTGTGTGTGTGTGTGTGTGTGTGTGTGTGTGTATGGTAGAAGTATCGGTTTTTGTACTCAGTATCGGCAAGTACTCAGATCCAAGTATCGGTATCGTATCGGTTTGAAAAAATTGGTATCGTTGCATCCCTAGTCTTTATGACTGATTTCACCCACCAACAGCCAGCAACATCTCAACAGCTGGTAGGGGAATATAGCAAGGTTTCCAGGAGGGTTGCAGACCAGTCTCTAGGCCTGTGTGAGTGACGGGTTTACTCAAAGGGGAACCTTAATTCACAAAATTAAGTTGCATCAAATAAGAGCTGAAACTTGAGGTGTAAGGCCTTTCCACGTACATATCGTCCATACAGGACTAGAGTAAGACTGTAAAAAGGGATATGCAGTCATTGCTTATGAAACATACAGAGATGTTTAGAAAATGCGCAAAAATAAAATTGGTCCCATAGTGGCAAAAGCCTCAGATAGTCTACCAAGCACATAAAAGTACAGGCCCAGTAACAGGTTTTATTGTTTTTATGAACAGTATTACCCGTTTTATGACTCCCACAAGCTCTGCCCTGCCTTCTCCAGTGGGCATCCCTGCGCACCAACAAGCCCCGGAGTGACTGATTGTGCCCTTTCAGAGCAAACATGTTCAATTATTCAGGAGCAGCTGAAATGCTTGATAACGTTCAACTGCTGCTCTTTTTCTACAAAGCGACACCAAAGTTTGTTTTTGCAAAGTGCTTATGTGCAGCCGAGAGACAGGAACGGGCTTTTTTAAAAGGTGGGAGATTTAAATCTTTAATGAACGTCTTTCACAATGATCGCGTAAGACAGAAGCTGGCTGATTCCTACCAGGACACGGGTGTAGAAAGGGGAAAAGTACCGATGTTTTTCCTGCTGAAGTGTCTAGAAATAAAGAGCTGGGATGACAGCGGATCAGGCTGATTGGCCAAAGTGCTTTCTGCTGTAAGACGATTCTCGCTGGAAAAAGACTCAGCGTACCGGGCTTTTGTTAAAGAACAACATTGTTTTAAGGAGAACAAAAGGCAAACTCTGCCGTCAAACGTTTGCATAGAACGAGAAACCAAACACTGAACTTTAACGCTGAGAAACAAGCAGATGGTTAAAGGAGCAGCCCGAGGGCCCGTTCAGACCGCCGAAAACAGATCTGCTCCACGTCTTTCATTACCGATTACTTCACTTATGCTTTTTCCAGGCTCTGCCGCCTTAAACTAACAATCTAAAAATCACAAAAATATTGTTCTATATTTTAAAAAAAAAGCAAAAAAGGACCACCAACCAACTCTGCTATCATTTCTGAAGTTTCAGCTTTGCCGACTTGGATATTTTTGTCCGTTAAGCCAAACAGCAGGATGTAAAGTGGAAGTGGGGGGTTGCAGGGGTCCTGCCCCTTTGCATCGCTGCTCCAGACAGCATGAACTCACCAGAGCAGCATGGTAAGCTCATGAGACAAGGCCATAGCGGCTATGGAAAACCTATCCCCTGACATTTTCCATTCATAAAATTCCTGGAATTGGAGTCGAAGGGGGGGAAATAAATCAGGCTGCTGCCTGGTGTCTGCGTTTTTTTAAATCCATGTTACAGTGATTGGCAGAGTGAGGGTTTAGCCATATGTTTCCTGCTGCTGCCACTCTCCTCGGCCTCCTTTTGTTTTTCCTATTGACATTAACTAGACATAAAGACGGGATTTGCTGAGTGCGCCTTCCAAGTGAAGTGGTTTGAAATGAGAGGCTTTTACGACATGGAAAGGTCTTCATTACTTTGTATATTACCAAGAGCCATCTATTGATGGAAATTTCCGCCTCCCTTCACTTTTAAAAAAAGGGAAAAAAAACACGAGTATAATTTCAAAAATGCGTCTTTAATCTCGCTCCAAAATACCCATGGTTTTGTTTTAGTTCTTAAACACAATGATGTACAGTATTATACCACACTGCGGCTTATTTGGTTTTCATATTTGCCGAAGAAAGATTGGTGAGCTGGATTGAAGGAGGAAATTCAATTCCCCGTTGTAATCTGCAGGTCTTTGAGGCGGTTTTTCATTCGGTAGTTAAGGGCCCTCTCAACAACACGCCACCTCCTGCTGCGCGCTCTAAAGATAAAAGGATCAACTTTGAAGTTAATGTACAAAAAAAAAAGGAAAGAAATGTCATTTCATCAAGCAAACAGAAGCAGTCCTTTGCCCCCGATCCCTTACAAACCAGATCAATCACACTAATACTAAAAAGATGAACTTCCTCTTCGTCCTGGGTGAACGTCAGGAGAATCCGTGTAAGCATTTCCTTCGTCTGTGCCTGCACTGAACCTCAAGTGTAAAGCCACTCATTACCTCTGGATAGAGCCAATTAATCACCTTGTTAATTAGTTTGTTCATCACTTTGCACAATAGCTTCGCCTGTAAGGTCCCTCCTCTTCCCTTAACTCATTTATTTCTGGCACATTATGGGTTGCACAACGTTACAGAAGGGAAATTGCATGAAAATAAAATCACAGCAGGCAAACATTCCCACATGCAGGCCAGTTTGCGATGGCCGAGCACGCCACACACTGTGCTCGACACACAGAGCAGCGAAGCTATAACTTATGGTGTCTGCGGCGGAGCATGGATGAGCTAAGTGAGCTGTCCGTTTCTGAACAAGAGAAATTAAATCAAGTTTATTCAAGAGCCAAGCTGAGGCAGAGAGCTCCACAGGGAACGCTAAAATCTGATTAAACCGCCCGAAAGCTTTGATTCAAGGTCCTAAATTTTAAGTGGCATTTATATATTTCTAAGTATTTTGCAACATAATTACATTTATTCCTGCGGTTTTGAGTAAAATTCCGTTTTATGGCTCTCACACTATTGTTATGATGATCTCGGAAAAAGCTAAGCAGTCTCAGCTGCGCATTTAAAAAGGCACGGACGGGAGGCTCGCTCTCTTTTGTATTCGTTGCGCCTCGCTGCCCTCCAAACAATAATTAACTTTAATTTTTTTCGCTGTTTTCAATTATGTAAAGAGTTTTTATAACAGTTCCTGTGAGAGAGTTTAACCAGGCGTGAAAACTGACCAACCGACTGTCAATCGGAAACATGTAAAGGTGCCGTTTACCTCTCGGTGTGTAGGGGAAGCAACAGTAAATATTTAATGCCATTTTATTCCATTTGTGTATTCATTGTGCTACCTCAGGAATGATTGTTAGACTCCCTCAGCAGCTTTTATTTTGACAGGATTCTCCGGCTCTTCCTTCCTGCTCTCGTCATCTGTGCAGATTGATGTTTTTTTGTGACACAGCTGAACCCAACATACTCCTGAGGTTAGACTTTACCTGGTGGGAGGGACCCTGTGTTTACTCTGCGATTGGAGACCTTCACCCTGTGGTAGTCGGGTCGCTACATTTGTGCTGTTCACTACAACGGCTTAAAAGACACCACGACTAAAATGGTGTGTAAGATAACAAGTATTTATGTCTGCAAAAAATAAGGCAGAGAAAGGCCGAGGCCTGACTGTGCAGCATATAAATAGCACAGCAAAATCTCCTTTTAAGGTTTATTCTTAAGGCGTCACTTTATTGTCTGCTCCTACTTGCTGTCACTTCATTTCCACTACATACATGCACCACTTAAAAAAAGTGGATTTATTTAAGAAACTCACTTTGCGAGTTTTTTTCCATGTATATTTCCCATCTTTTTATCTATTAGATCAGCTTTACACTGAAATTTTTACATTGTTCTACTTATTATATGCCAGCCCGTTCTCACTCCCGAGGCGTAACATGGTGACGTTTTGTCACATCCCGGTGTTGTGCCAAAGTAGGTATCCCCGACAGAATTTGTTTCCCCTGTGCTGGGAGCACCAAGAAGTACTGATGTTTTCATTTTGTGAAAAAGTGAAAAATTAGTATCGTTACATTACCATTCAGTTTGAGGGTTACAACAGAAAATTATATATTTATTGCTCACGGGTATCAGATGGGATTATTTTTAACAAACCATTAACGTTTTGGCTGATAACTATTTTTATTCTCCTATAACTTTACTATATAAAGAGCTAAATCCTCCAAAGTTTCAGGAGTAATGCGTCATAATAAGAAGTGTTTGTGAACGAAAAATCAGCAATGTGGGATACTGTTTGTCCGTGATTTACACAGGGGGGACAAATTGTGGCAGGATCAGCCTGATATTATTTGTATCCCACTATAACTTCGTTGTATAAAGAGCTAACATCTCAAAAATGTCAGGAGTAGTTAGTCATTATAAGAAGTGTTTGTAAACTAAAAATCAACAATGTGGGATACTATTTGTCCGTGATTTGGACAGTCCAGCGTGTGCTCCCGACGCAGGGGAAACAAATTCTGTCGGGGATACCTAATTTGGCACAACACCGGGACGTTCCTGAGGAACGCAAAAGGAGACCTTCGGCGTTCTTATGGTACGCGGCGGGTTATGGGCGAAATCCAGTGCAATGACGCTCCCGCGGTAATAGACGTTCCAGCCCTGTATTCCAGCCCTAAACCTAACCTTATCCCTAGCCCTAACCATAACCTTTTTCCTGAGCTTAACCATGACTTTAATGATGTTAAATAGCGTGTTTCTAAGCGATTTGAAGAAAAAGAGCGAACATGTGTAGATTGAGTCCATACGGTTCTCATATTTCCTCATTTTTCCGAGGTCGTCATTTAGGAACGCGGTGGGTAGCCGAAAACGTAATATGTTGACGATTTGTCACCTAGCGTAAAATGTGACGCTGTGGGAGTGAGAACGTGTTGTATATGCAACACTTGGAAGAACATGCAAACAAAATCATTTTAAACCTGTCGTGGTGTTTGTCGTCAGGACAGCCTTCTTTTTATACTTTATAGTAAATGAAAAGTATGATGATCAGCTTGTTTTGTGTACGTCCTGTGCATGCTGTGTCCCATGTGATTAGAGCGCAGCGGTATGTGATGTTTCTCGCTGCACAGCACCGCTAATTGGGATTGACATATTGCCTACCAAAACAACGCTACGGTGCTATGACTCTGCCAGGTCCGGTGGCCTTTGCTCATCACAGACCCAGTGATCCTCCCGTCTCTGCGAGTAAATCTTATTAAATCTCACGGAGTTTGGCCCATTGTGAACGCCGCCAGCTCTGGCACCTACTCCAAATCCTGTCATGGCACAGATGTGGAACTGTGGCTCCAGCGTGAGGGATAGTGGGCAGCTAATCACAGCCTGGCTGTTTGGGCCGCCGATTAGCGCTCGTCACCGATTCCTGATCCCAGGGATTAACCTCAAACAGCAGCAGCAGAGCCCGACTACACGCTGTCCTGTGAGCAACAAGCTTTCCCTTCATGCATGCCCACAGTCAATTAAAGGTTAACTTACAGTGTTTAATTCATACCACACCATGACATCCATTATCTTAGTTCAGCAATCATCATTAAAAATGTTGTGATTTACTATCACACACACATGCACACACACGCACACACACACACTTGCGTACTACTGGAGTAAACTCTCCTCAGCTCATGTTTCTCCCTCCCTGGGTGTAATGTGACATATCCTTGCAGATTCTCCCTTTATTGAGTGTTTTCACAGAAAACTTTAATTGTGACGCGTCTCCAGACCAAACTTTCTTTGTCTGCAAAGGAACGGAAACATCTAATCATAAGAAAAACATTTTCTAACACTTTAATGGAAAACAAGCACAAAAAACAAACTGAAATTAGCATTTTTTTGCACTTCTAGTTCTTTTGCATCAAAGTTAACGTCTTTACTTTTAAACGGGCTTCGTCACACTCCCGTTTTCCAACATCAGTGCTACAGATGTCAAGAACGTTCGATGTCATTAAGTCAAACACAGGAACCCACCGGTACCGATGTTACAGCGACGCCACCGTGACTTTTAACCAGCTGCATCGTAACAGTGGCATAAGCTTGCTAAATAAAAGGAGCACAGTGTGACAAATGTACATTTATCCCAATGCAGCCATAAAAAGTCTACAGAGAAATCTTGTGGGATCTTTGCAAAGAATTCAAGGTTTAAAAGGGTTGGCAACACTCGACACGATTGCAGCTTTAACTGCAACTCCTGGGCTCACATGCAGGACCAAAGTAAGCAAAACATTTACAAATTGGGCAACAAAGAATTGTACAACTTCACAGGATGTCACAAGGAGACACTCGCTGCACAGGTGAAGACCAAACACAGGCTCAGCAGCAGTTTTTGGAAATGTAATCTAAAGTTTCCATGTTTTAGTATGAAAACACAACGTTTGATTTGTTCAGTCTTATGGATACCAATTCATCTCCATGTCCCAACTTTAAAGCGTAAAAAAGTCCATATTTGGAGGTAGCAATTAGCTGCTCACACAAGTCATACACATCTCAGATGTTCATGTGACATTTGAATATGTAAGTAAAAGTACGTACAATACATAAAGCCTAGCTGCAAATATGACCATTCAGGTTAAAATACAACATTTATTCCGTTATTTTCAGGCACAGCATTGCACTTCTGCTCTCTTCCCCTCCTACCCTCTTCTTCCAAATGTCCAACCGTGGGAGGAATTCTTATTAACCCAATAAGAAGTCAATTATATCTTTAATATATAAACAACTTATGGATTTAAATGTCCATTCAGTTGCTAAAATTAGGGGGGCTTGTGAGCGGGAGTTAGGGGTAATTTTTTCGGATCAGCAGTGGGAGAAAGCAGTATCCAGTGCCTGTTACAGTACGTCCTGTGCCAGGTTACAACTAATCCAGTTCAAGGTGTCGTACAGGGTTTACTATTCAAAGTCTCGTCTGTCTGAGATTTACCCACAAGGGATGGATCAGTGTGAGAGATGTCATGCCACCCCATGTGACCTAGGTCATATGTTCTTTCTGTGCCCAAGACTCCACGGCTTCCTGAGTCAGTATTCAGTTATTCTTTCCAAGGCTCTTGGGACCCAAATCTGCATGGACCCTTTTCTAGCTGTTTTTGGGCTTCCAGTCAACACTGGTCTAACCGACCCTACACACTTCAAAATATTAGCCTTTGGGTAGCTGTAGCTCAGGTGGCAGAGCAGGTCAGCCACTAATCAGATCCCAGGCTGCCTCCTGGCTGCATGCCAAATATCCTTGGGCAAGATACTAACCCCATGTTGGCCTACTGGTGGTGGTCAGAGGGCCCGGTGGCGCCTGTGTCTGGCAGCCTCGCCTCTGTCAGTGCGCCCCAGGGCAGCTGTGGCTACAATGTAGCTGCCATCACCAGTGTGTGAATGGGTGAATGTAGTGTAAAGTGCTTTGGGGTCCTTAAGGACTAGAAAAGCGCTATACAAATGCAGGCCATTTATCATTTACATCACTTTTGGCTAGACGTTGCATCTTTCCTTTGGAAATCTTCAAAGCCACCTTCAGTTTCTTTTTGGTTTAGAGATGTGATGTCATTTCTTAAATTGCAAAAGATAGCGGCGAATTGTATCGTATCTGGGGCCCCTTCGTAAACTATTGCAAGTCATTAAACGCTCTACCAGCTGATTAATATCATATCCTCCCCCTTTTTTTTGTGTGTGTTTTGGGTTTCTTCTTAGGTTTTGTTTTTTGTTTGTTTGTTTTTTCAATTTTATTTAAGTGTGTGTGTGGGTGTGCCTGTGTGTATTGTTGTATCTGTTCATGTAAGAAAAACTAAAAAATATGTGAGGGGAACAGATTGTATTGTCATTGTAAACTAATGTACACTTGTCTCTCAATAAAAATATGAAAACAAATACGACATTTATTGCTTCTTTTAACCCTCTGAGGTCCAAGTTTCTACGTTGTCATCAGTGACGACCTCAACCTTAAATCTAAACAAGTCAATCAGAATATGTCATTTTTAAAATGTAATGTTTCTTGTGTTTAAATTGTTCCCGCAAGTTTGGGCAATCAGTGAACGAAGAAAACAAAACTGAAACATCAAAAGATTCACTTCTTTCTATTTGAAACAAGACAAACTCGACTTCTCTCCAAAAACATGGTTAGGGTGAGGTTTAGGTTACCTCCTGCAATGACTTAGACCTATCTAAGCTGATGATGATGACGATAATGATGATGCGTCCCCATTTAGTCTGGACAAAATATGTGTTGCACATAAAGATATCCCTCCTAAATATCATTTATAAACATTGTGTCATCAAAAACACAGTCGATTTGTTTGTCGGCTTCACGATTTTCTGTGAGTTTGAGGCTAAAAGTTCACACATGAGTGTAGCTTTACACACAAGTACAAGAAAAGATTTGTTCTTCTGCAAACAGATCGTTTCTATATCTCCCGTTTGATGTCCAGCAGAACACACAGGCGATAAAAGCATGTAGAGAGAATGAACACTCATGACCTCCACAATGGAGTTACACACACAAACGGATCATTGTCACGTTGCTTTGTAGGAATGGAAAAACAGTGTGGTGCTGTGGGGCTCTGTGTCACAGTTGTGGTTATGTCTGAAAGAAACTATGAGGGGCATTAACGTGAAAACGTCTGAGGAAAGAATGCTTATTAATGAAGCCAGCGATGTTACACATCCCATGACTGAAAACAGCTTTCAAACCTTAAAAAAACCGTCCGTGTCCTTGTTTGTTCGTCCAAAACAAGCAGCAGCAGCACAAGTACGACTCGGGTATAATCTGGGAGGGCAGGCAGTCATAATCGTGCACGATACAGATCAATTACATCTAATCTGGAAGCACCCCGAGGGCCGTAATACAAGGCACAGCCTATAATTACTCCTATACACTATGAACAGATCATTTATAAAGTGAATTTCAGATAAAAAGTGACAGGCTTACTACACAATTACTCAGATGTTCAGAATCTTTACTGTATATGAAATGACACTGCTGTCAGCCCGAACTCTCATAAAGCCTGCGTGTTCCTCTAATCCCTGCATCAGTGCAACGAGAGCGTGCTGCAGGGACAACAAAGTAAAATAGGAATCACATAATGACTCTGTAACTGCGTAACAGAAACTGCACTGTCACACAAGTGCACTCTGCGTGTATTTTTATTGCGCTTAAAATCAATCTGACTTTAATACTGCATGAAAGCAACGCACGACACAATGTGACGCATTCAACGGTTTCTGAGAGACCGCTTCGTTCTGTCCTACACACAGTGTTGGGGAGTAACGGAATACATGTATTTAAAATACAAAATATGAGTAACTGTATTCCGTTACAGTTACCGTTTAAAAAGGTGGTATTTAGAATACAGTTACTTTGTTGAAATAAATGGATTACACGGCGGTACTTCCGCCATATTGTCGCGGGTCAGGACTGTTTGGGTTTTGTTTGACAGCTACGTTCTGTTGTTCCAGGCGGCAGCGTTACGGTTGCCATGGTTACAGGGTGACGCTCTCTCTCTGCGTGTTTCCTGGGTGAGAGAGGCCTTGTTGTTGTTGTTGTGCTAAGCTAATAGGCAGAATGCTACAGGTATAGCTCTAAAGAATGTAGCATCATAGGCAGTGTAGTCCGTGCTGCAGGGAGAATGGACTGCCATACACGTTATGTGTCTGTGAGCGAGGGAGGGAGAAAAAGGAAAAGTACGAGCTGTCATCGAGCAAAAACGGGAGCTGGAAGCATGTAAATATAATAATAACCACTGCAGCCAAGAAGAGAGCCTGACGAGCCCAGTTGTAAGTAAGCTATTAAGACTCGACTGTACACCGTGTTCGTGTTTTCCTCTGAAACAATAAGTTCTGTTGGAGCAGCCTTTCAACGCCTCTCTCTGTCTCTGCTAGCAAAGTTGACCCAGACAACAAAGTAAAGCTAGTTTTCGGCTACGAGCCCGACACAGAACCCACCGTATTAGCCAGAGGTCCCTTTACTACGGTTCGGAGCCGCGGACCTTCAGTAACAGTAATAAATCACAGCAATAGTACATTCATGTAGTTGTAAACAGCATGATAATATATTAAGTAATCCAAAGTATTCAGAATACGTTACTCTCATTGAGTAACGTAACGGAATACGTTACAGAATACATTTTGGGGCATGTATTCTGTATTCTGTAATGGAATACATTTTAAAAGTAACCTTCCCAACACTGCCTACATGATATGAGTCATGGTGTATGTGCATATCTGAAGGGATGGAATATTTATGTCCGCATGTTCTCAAAGCCTACACTGCAAATCAGAAACCAATATGCAAATTAACAGTATGTTCAGGCACCCAAACACCGGAGGCGTTGGCAGTTACTCCAGATGGAACAAAGACGTGGCATTTATCGGTGCATTTTCACGGTAGATATCTTGCTGACGAGGACAGCCGGTTGCTTCAGAGGGCACAGTTATATCTGCATTTAAGTCTGTAAAGACACTGCGGTATTCCCGTCAGCGTTTCAGTGTTCGTGTCAAACTGAGGCTGTGTGTTCTTTTAGTTACAGCATATTCATCCCAGCTTCAGCTTAAAGATGGCCTATCACTGGAAGACCGTCTTGTACCCGTTAGCTGCTGGGGCGTTTAATTGAAGGCTGATATCTGAATATGTTTCAGGTCATGTATTAGTGCTCACAGCCGGCCCTCTGATTTTCTACCCGTTTGTGAGAAACATGGAAACACGTAAACTTCAGAGAGAGAAACAATACGAGAAAGGCTCGTATCGTAAAACTCCCTTTTAACGGGAAGAAACCTCCGGCAGGTCTTAGGGATTATTAAAGTATTCTGGTTCTGGTTTTAGACATTTTTTTCTACTCTTGGATCTCTATGATGTCATAGAGGGTTTTTTTTCCCTAATATTATCACATTAGCAGTTCTGACTGTGAGCACAGAATACAGAACGTTGGTTTTAAACAGCTAGTAAGCTTCCTTTTTTTTAATCAAACGACCACAAGAGATCTAACAGAGCAATTCCACTTTCTCTCTGCAGTGATTGGATTCACCTCCTGATTATCCTGGGATCGAGGGTCAGCATAGTGGGGGCCTAATTTAACTCATCTTCTGCCCTGAAATCTACTGGAGCACACGTTAGAAAACCTACTCCACCTGCCCTGAAAGTTTCAGACACGAGTTATTTTAAGAACACATCGGAGTACGTTATAGATAGACTGCACGAAGCCAGGACAGACGCTGCAGTATCTTTACGTGGCGTGGCATCTCCACTCTTACATAAGAGCATCTTGTTGATCCAGTTCACTCTCACTGTTGTCTGATGGGAACCTCCAAGGCCGTGCAGATCAGAAAACAGTTAAAAGACGTCGTTTACTCAAAGCTCAGCAGGAAAACGTTCGACGCCGTGTTTCAAATCCCAGGCCACACCTTCACATGACAGGTGAGTCAGGAGCAGGCGGGAAACAAAACATGCCATCTGTCTTGTCTGTCCGTTTTCAACAGTTTCAAAGACTGCAGAGTGCAAAGCCGTCCCTGATGCTGATAGCATGTTTGCCTGGCTTCTGTGAGCAGAAGGCTCAATCATGTAAAGTGTTTAGGAGCATAAGGGGGATTTCTCTGCTGTGCACTGTTTGGAGCTAGTATACAGCAAGTGTGAGACTCCTGCTACACCGAGGCAGGATACTGAAGCATCAGATCCTGCAGATGGTAGCTGCTAACTGGTGTTCTTTTCTACTGACACATATGATGCAACAAACTATAGACAGTGTAGAACGACGACTTCTAAAAAGGCAGGCCTAGAAGAAATTATTTTTATTCACCTGCAGGGATTGATCCCTGTGAGTGCAGAGAAGATTTCTGGTCTAATAGAAGTCTCTGGGAAAACAGCCCTTGGGTCTGACCTCTGCAAAAACTTCATTGATGAGTTTAAATTACTATAATAAAGTCCATAATAGTAATTTTAACCTTTATAAGTTTCAGAAATGAGGGTTTTCCAGCTAATTGGCTGACAATTGTTAATCAGACAAATCAGCAACTAAGAACGACACTTAAGCCCAACTATCTAAAACAGGGGTGTCAAACTCAAATACACAGTGGGCCAAAATTCAAAACTGGAACAAGGTCGCAGGCTAACATTAATATTTATTGAAAAAAAAATCTTCCTCTAGATATAAGAATGAATCTTTTCTTATGGACTCAAACAGGTTTTGCTGAAAAACTGAATATGGAACAAGCAAAGCTTAATACTAAACAATATATACATTAGCTGTATAATACCAGTAGGCCAGCTCTAATAATAATTTGGTATGGCTTTGCGGGCCAAATGTAATTAGGTTAGGGCCAAATTTGGCCCGCGGGCCAGAGTTTGACACCTATGATCTAAAAGAACCAACTGCAGGACCTGCGACCAGATATTTGGATTTTTGCTTTAAAGCCAATCTACGACCCTGCTCTTCATAGTTTTCACACATTCTGATCCCAACATATAAACGTGGGCTAACTCATGCTGTATGTAAACAAGGTTAAATACGATTCATTGCCCTAGCCGCTGGTAGACGCTGCTTTCTATCTGTGCATGAAGTGGGAAATAAACTCCCCGGGGGTACTCTCCATCTCCCTCCTTTCTCCTCCTGCACTCGCATTTCACGCAATTAGCGATTAGCGTCGTGGCACTAAAGCTACAGCTACATTAACTGCGTGCAACATGATTAATGCAGTGCTACCCACCCTCTAAACTCCTTCATCACAGTGTTTTTGGGGGAAGCCCTGTACAGCCACTTAGAAAATTAGCTAGTTCTAATTTTGAAAGCAAACAACTTCACTGTAATGACCTCGTTATTCACTTTCAGTCCATTTTGTGGCAGATTGTTATGGCCACTCCTCTGTTTCCCAGCTGCTTCGTCTAAAGAAGATACTTCAAATAGCACTGCGCAGTATCACACCCCGCTGAAAGTGATGGAAGAGGAAGGAGCCAAGGAAATGAGGTCAATTTCCCCATGGGGCTCCCATTACCATTAGCGACCAAACAAGTTATAATAAGAAAAGTCATTAGAGTACAGCATAGTGGCAGTGACCCACCCATTTCCTGCCAGGTGTCCCCCAAGGCTGCGCTCCAGGACCTCTGCAATTCTGTCTGGGTGTCTTCCTCCTATCATCCAGTCCTTTTTGCACTTCCTACACGTCTGCCCGTTTCTGAGTAGCCTCATCAAGCTCCTGGTCCCTTTTTATATTTAAAAGGCATAAACAAACCATGTTGTCTGTGATGACCTAAAGCGGAAAAAGAGGACAAACTACACACTGGAAGTGAAATGCTCGAGCGTGCAGGAAGAGAGGATGCTTTGACCAGACTGGGGCCTCCGAGGGAGGCTCGCTGTGCTTCCAGCGGCAGTAAAAAAAGGAGCAGGCCTGAGCTGCAAGCACAAAGTGTGCAGGGGCAGACTGGAAGTTTAAGAATTTCTGTCCTGCACAGAGAGCAGGCTAGCGTCTGCCAGCGAGAGCAGCACTCTTTTTCCACAAGGGAGAAGTTATGGCGTGATTTGTATGTCGTCCAAACCACTCCATTTGGCGGGAAATTGGTGTGTGTGTCCACATTTGAGGCCATCTAGTTTGTAAGAGCTGCCTCTTTGACTGCACACAGGCACATCATTCAATTTCCCACCTCGACAAGTGTGCCATAATGCTAGGGCACAGAGGCAGCGAGCCTCAGTGCAGCACTGCAATTCAAAAACCAGCACTTGACATATTCAGCTGCAGAGGCCAAGCTGCTACGGAAACCATGCGCATACCGCGGTCAATCAAACACTAATAATAGCTCTGCCTGGGCTCAAAATTATAGTTGGGAAGGGTCATTTTGTGTCAGTCAGCTCTGATGTCTTTATTTCATATCTGCACGGCTGGCCCATGAAGATAACGAGCGCATCCGCAACCTTACTTCGCACCTCAGTGGCTTTTTGGCACAATGTGGTCAGGATGCAGGGGTGCAGGGGTGCACCGGTAATCAGGTAAAAGCATGCAGCATCACGACAGCAAAACAGAAACGGTGCCTTAGGCCCATCATCACGCTCTGGTTTTTATTACCTACACTAATAGCGGCGCTAATGAGAAAGAATTACAGAGGCCAAAAATACCCTGGCAGCGTGGTAAGGATTCATCACAGCCCTGAGTGTCATCAGCTGTAAGAATATATGGACCGTGGCCTCGCCTAAATCCTCCTCGTGTTCGCCGGGTCTCATTATCACACAATCATGCCTCACTAGCTACGAAGCAGGCTCTGTCTGCTTCATCCAGACAGGACCAAGTCCAGTCCAGACAGGTGGGAGGGAAAATGAGAAGGAAAACACTCAGATGGACAGAGAGAGAGAGCGCAGTCGTAGCACAGAGAGGAGAAGCTATATGAGAAAGAGTTGGACGGGTACATATTAGGGCTGTGGAGGTCACAGCAATGAGTAGGTGGCAAGAGACGAGGCGAAGTGAGACGAATGGGGCTCGAATCCTAAACAGAGAGCGTTTTAGAAGAGAAGGTAAAGCAGAGGGTAACTGAGATGAGGCCAAGAGAGAGTGAGGGGGCGTAAGAGTTTGTGGACGACTGTGGCAATGTTTCTCTTTCACCTCCCCCTCCTTATTTTCCATCCGAGTTACACGGTCATTTGGCGGCACTGGCTGAGACCACCGGCGTGTTTCCACTTGGTCTGTTTGTGTGTCTGACTACAGGTTCTCACTGGTCGTCCTCTCAGTTTCACTTCCTGTCTGTCTTTCGTCCACTTTGGCCATTTGTCCATTGACAGTTTCTCACCGCAATCGGTTTAGGAAAGCAGAGCGCTCACTTCCCCTCCTTTGCAGAGTTAACACTTCTCAATGAAGAATTTTTTTTTTTTTAAGTGCACACATCTTTAAATACAAGTTGCCAATGTCTGACTTGAAAAAAGTAAATATATAGACCTTCAACAACTGTTTCAGGATGCTCAAATAGCCGGAAAGCTGACTTCTGTGTAGGAAAACCAGAAAAAATGAAGAGTATGACACTCAAATATTATAAAAGAAGGACATAGCTGTGGTTACCTAGTGCTTTGTTATGGACCCTGGAGTTGAGCGCTTTCACACAAAACAGAACACATGTGGTTGAAAAGTCATTAGCCGATGGGAATATCCTATATAATCCTCTTGACCAAAGTCATCAGCAAAGTGTTTCCAGAGGACTATTTTCCCCGTACTTTTACTGAAGTTTTGCAGACATGTAATCAAAACCAAATATCATTAACTTGTTGGCCAAGTGACAATCATGGTGACAATGTAGATTGGGTGAATAAGACCCAAGTCACGCAGGCTTAGGGACCTGCGTGGTTACAATCTGGGAGCCACCTGTCGTGAGAGAAATAGTAATTCCCCAACTGGTTGCTGGAGGATGATGGCAGGAGCTGGGAAATACTCGCTAAAGGCTCAGTCACGCAAACCTAGTGATGCTGATTTTTCATTGCTGGGAAAAAATACATATTCCCAAAGCGGTCGCCAAAAACATCCTTATGATTCTATCACCCCTGTTCTGGCCAACTTACATTGGCTTCCTATTAAATATCGAATTGATTTTAAAATTTTATTGTTTACTTATAAAATCCTAAACAATATGGCACCTGACTACCAGCTGATCTCCTCTGTCTGTATAGCCCTCAGAGAGCACTGAGATCATCGGGCCAACTGCTCTTAGTGCAGCCTAGGTGTCGGCTGAAGACCAGAGGAGACCGTGCCTTTGCCCAGGTTATGGAGTACTCTTCCTCTTCATATGCGCGCATCAGATTAAATTCAGTCTTTTAAATCACGTCTAAAAACGTATTTGTTTAACCTGGCATTCAAGGCTAATTAGGGTCATTTACATCTGGCTTTGCTTTTAGATTATGTAATTATTTTATATTTTATTTATTTTATTTTATCTGTAATTTATATTTTATATTATGATTTTTATCTGTATCAGGATTTTTCTGGAAAGCACTTTGGTGTACTTCGGTCTTTCTTCTTGTCCTTAGCGAGCGACCAGCGGCGGTGGTCTGCCGCGCAACCAGTACGCTGCTGTAGGTGCCGCGGGTTCTCTTGCTTGACCAACGATTATCTTCCACGCTTTTCGATCTAAGGCGATGGTTCTTGCCTGCTCGAGGTCAAGTCGAAGGGCCTTCAAATCATCCTGGATTTGTTTCATCCATGTCTTCTTTGGTGCATTTCGATGCACCTTCCAATCGGTGGGGCGGGTCAACCAGAGTAGGCCATGGGGGTAGCGGCTCGGGTCCGTTCGACGAATGTGGCCAAACCAACGGAGTCGGCGGCGCTGGATTAGGTCGCCGATCGTCGGTTGGGTGCCGCAGCTGGTGAGGATGGTGTCATTCGAATGACGGTCGCGAAGGGAAACGCCGAGAACGCATCTAAGGCAACGCATTTGGAAAACCTCGAGCTTGCTTCGGTCTTTAAAATGTGCTATATAAATAAATTTTGATTGATTGATTGATCGCTTTTAATCGCCAGCTTATTGCTGCACTTTCAAGGGAAGCGACAGACTTGTCAACAAACACGATCAAGCTTCTCTGAGGTGTAGTGAAACTGGGAAAAGTGCGACATAAACAGGAAATGCCTTCACAGTAAAGTTGAAGTTAAACGTCTCTGTTTCTGGTCTGCACTGCGTTCTCTCAAGACTGATATGAAAAACCACAGGTAACAGCGGGAATCGTGGAAATTCCAGCAAACACACAGTAATCACTAGTTTAAAATTAATTGATCCACTCAAATGCATTGTATACGTCATTAATAAACTTACTAGTGGTATAAATCAAATAAAATGCTTCCGAATTTTTTTTTGCTATTGACGGGAGTGTAACTTTGTGTGTTACCGCGGAGCTCTTGCAGTGTCTAACACACACACACACAAATGTAATTCCTGTATTTGTATATTTGCTGGAAGTGCAGCACCAAGTTTCATAACTTTTTCCCTCTGGAATCCAGTAACTGCCAGACAAAGCAATAAATTGTGAAGCCTGTTTTATTTTTTCCCCCTGTAAAGGTGCGACTTATTCAAAGAGACACCTAAAAGCAGCGTGGAGGAAACGACACACAGGCGTCTGACTTATGATGGAAAAAAGTGTGTAAAAGTTGCCATCAGCTCTGAGCCAGCTTTTGCTGTGTCTCCATTAATAGTTATGTTTTGGATTTTGGGAAGGAGGGAGGCCGATGCCAGGTCGGAGCACACATTTCCACACCTTCTGTTCGACAGCCACAGCTTCAAGCATCTGGAAACACTATCCGGTTTCCAAATTTAGCTCGTTACGGTCTTCGCTACCATCGCGAGGAATTCTCCGACGACGAACGGTTAATCATGTGTTATATTCGTTTAATAAAACCAACAATTAAACACAAAGTGTGAAAAGAGTCGGGAGATATTTTCTGTGACATCACTTTGGATCAGAGCGCAGCGGCGGATCCGACAGTCACATCTGTGCATTATATTTGGCGTGTGACTTTTTAGCCAACGCTCTTACAGAGTGGAAAATAAGAATCTGAGTCTTATAACATTTTTGCTGTTTTTATAGTGGAAAACAACAAGTGCACCCAAAATCAACCACAGTGAATAAAATATTTACAACAAGTAGAAAGGCGCTAACCGAGGGTTAGAAAGGTAACGAGGACGTCTGTAAGATTCAATATCCTGCCAGATTTAAACGATACTTGTGGGATGCTGTCTTCACATATTTGGTAACTTTTCAAGCAACATTCTTTTTGTATATTCGATATCAATCGGTTCATTCATGTTCTTATCAGTTTATTCGGCCTAGTGTCTAATATATGACGCCACCAGCATGAACTGAAGCACCACAAAACCCAGCCCGTTCTCACTCCCGAGGCGTAACATGCCGACGTTTTGTCACGTCCCGCGGCGTTCCTGAGGAGACCTTCGGCGTTCTTATGGTACGCGGTGGGTTATGGCCGAAATCCGGTGCAATGACGCTCCCGCGGTAATAGACGTTCCAGCCCTGTATTCCAGCCCTAAACCTAACCTTATCCCTAGCCCTAACCATAACCTTTTTCCTGAGCTTAACCAGGACTTTAATGATGTTAAATAGCGTGTTTCTAAGCGATTTGAAGAAAAAGAGCGAACATGTGTAGATTGAGTCCATACCGTTCTCATTTTTCCGAGGCCGTCATTTAGGAACGTGCTGGGTAGCTTGTGGGGATAGGTTAATTGGAAAATCCAAATTGCCATTAGGAGTGAATGTGAGCGTGAATGGTTGTCTGTCCCTGTGTGTTGGCTCTGCGACAGACTGGCGACCTGTCCAGGGTGTACCCCGCCTCTCGCCCTATGACAGCTGGGATAGGCTCCAGCGCCCCTGCGACCCTGAAAAGGAGAAGCGGAAGCGAATGGATGGATGGATGGATGGTGGGTAGCCGAAAACGTAATATGTTGACGATTTGTCACCTAGCGTAAAATGTTACGTTTTGGGAGTGAGAATGTGTTGCAAAACCACCTCTCAGTGGCTGTATCCCAGTTCAGGGTCTGCAGCCTTAAAGTACGCAGCCTTAACGGTCCACAAAGGCCGCGGACTCAAAGACCGCTAAGGCCGGAAGTGCAGGCTTGTGAAATGGGACGGTCTAGCCTTCGTCACGCTGCCCACGTTGCCTAGCAACCATGATACCAACAGCTGGAAACGTTTCATACAGCTTTGTTTGACAGAAATGAAGGAGAAAATCTTTTGTTCATTTGTTTGTTTGTTTCTACATGAGCTTTGATCATTCTCTGTGAGATTAAGCTCAGCTATTGAACGGCGTATATTTTAAAGTAAAGGCTTTAAAACCAAGTTAGTACAAACGTCACTAATGTCACATAACTTTGCCGACATGTGGCCAACAGGAATGTTTTAATGTTCTTTGTTATTAAACATTTGCACATAAATAAGTGACATAATATTCAGTACTTTTAAAAGTTTACTCTTCGGGCGCCCCTCATCCGCTGTTTTTTTTCGGGAAAATTATCCACACCCACCGCCGCGCTATGCATTCTGGGATATGTTGGGCCACGAAGTCTACACCGCCACATCCTTAAAATTTAGAGAAATGAAGGACGCATTTGAGGGCCGCATTTCGAGCAGCCTTCGAATTGGGACAGCCTTCGTCGCTGTGACGTAATCGGCCTTTAAGGCTGCAGACCCTGAATTGGGATACAGCCAGTGTACCAAGTACAAAGTGTACGGTCACTGTGTCGCTGTGGACAGATGCAGCTTTGTCGCTGGTCTTCCAGGCTCACTCTTGCGTTTTAAAGCCAACGGCCTCCTGTTTTGCCGTTTCTCCCAGGAAACTCCTGAATTTTGACGCTCCAACTTTCTAAGGAATAACCGGAATACATGCCAAGTGCCTATGAAACAAGTCTATATGAGAGCTGAGAGAGCACTTAGATGCTGAATAAGCTCTCCCTATTACGCAGTAAAGAGCGAGACTTTGAACGCACAGCGAAACAAACCGTGACGAGTCGAGTTGTGACACTTCAGATTTGTGGGATTTCAAACTTCTGGGTTAAATAAGTAATAATCAACAATAATCATCTAACACTGGTCCAAAACTGAGACGCTACAAAAAATGTACAATTTTTAAATTTCACTTAAAAAGATTTTTTAAATGAGTGACACGCGCCTGTCACAGTGTAGGATTGTCTTGTACTTTTGCCATAATGACAATAAAAGATTTGGAATCATACAGACTGATTTATGGCATTGACTGGGAGGTCACCACAGCCTCCAAACATTCATACTGGCAGCTGGCATCAGTACTGGTACGGGAGCAGAAGAACTCAAAGTCACTGAGGAGGTTTTCTTCTCCAGAATGTCTTCAGCTTCTTCTTCTCTATAATCTGGGAATATCGGCGCTCCTGTACTCAAAGAAAAGACCGATCCATGCACTTGTGTCTGTAACTCAGCTGTTGTACTGTCACTTTTGGCACTTGATGCTGCTCACAAGAGCAACAGCAAGCATAACTCAGTGCATCATGAGCCGCTGCCAGAGGACAGCTTGTGTTCAAATCAAGCACGCCAGCAGCTCTGATAAATCGGCAGCGATCATTGCCTCGAGGATAAGAACGGGCCCGTTAATATAACATGCTGGAGCACCAAAAGAGAACCCGCAAAGGTACAAGCAAAGCTAGAGTTCAGATCATTAGTACACATCAAGAAGACTGACGTGAGAAAGAGGAAAGGTGTGGCAACAGGTGGTTAGCGCTGTGGCCCCTGTACGAGACGCGCTCATCACGCATCGGTGCTGCTCCCCAGATGATCTTTATACTTGATGTAAACATCTGTTATGTCTTCAGATGGAGAGAGTGATGCAACAGGAAAAAGAAAGTCAGCAGTGGATGCACATTAAGGAAAAAGAAAAAGATAAATGACTGCAGCCTGTTGGTGTTTTCTAAGAGCTGCTAGGAAGGCATTCCACAGCAGCGCCACACGTTTTCTGTCATCTGACTTCATCGACTGAAATGAACCGACTGCACCGCTTGGTGTCATCTGGCCACATCTACTGACTTCAAATATGTGTATTTACAACATTAATCACGCACATGAAGAAAGAACACAAGACTGTAAGCAAAACATGGATGTAGACGCAATATTAAGTAAGTCTGAATATGACGTGTTATGCTGAGCACTTTCACCGCCATCATGCTGTGTTAAAAGCAGATTTAACGAGTCGGGTGTGAAACAGAGACACCACAAACTTTTTTATGCTTCACTTATTTTTAGTTTTCCCGTTACTTCGCTGTAATCGGGAGAAGAGGACTTTTCTTTGATTGTAAAGAACAGCCTGTGTTTGTTCACGCCCGTGCATTTAAGACTCATCTTGTTTCCCTGCTGTTATTCAGCTCTTGAACCTTGTACAACAGGTAATCCCGCAGGTATGTTTGAAACGCCGCCTGCAGAATAACTCCTATAATCCCAACATGAGCTTTTTTGAAAAGGTCGTCTCCTGCACCCACGCTGACCACAGACGGCCGATGACATTTAAATCAGGCTGCTGCTGCACCACTTATAGCGTTTTTACACTTAAGCTGGTGATTCAGTGTTTGCTTGTGTCACACTGCGATCGTTTGGTGACCTTCTGGGCTTAAATGGTGTCGGGCCATCTGCACCAAAGCTGAAAAGGCAGGGGGTGAAAAAAAAGGGGAAAAGGAAACATACTTATGGTAGAAATTAAGTGGGGAAAAAAAACAGAAAACAAAGCGAATGGAAGCTGAAAGAATTACCTTAAATGGAGAATCGGATTAGTTCGGGTCAGGTTAAAGATAAAGCTGGGTTAATTTAGTCTTAAAATGCAAAGTGCAGAATGTGAGAGATTAAATAGTCCAGGAAAGGGATCACTGGGCTGCTTTAGTTGGGTGCTTCAAATTAAAACAGATATGGTAGTGAAATAACAGCAGCAGCGGTAGCAGAGAACAGCTTGTTTTAATTGTCTCTGAAGTGGAACAGCTGGCTGTGACTACTGGGCCTCACAGTATAACACGGAGGAGGGGGGGGGTACTGAAACAGAGACAAAGAGAGACGGGGCTGAGGTTCAGGGCCAGGGGTTCGGGCCAAAACTCACGCTGCTCTTTAGTACTTAAGAGAGCTTATATGGAGCTCATCTGGACGCAGCTTCGTATGAAACGCCGAGTTGATTTTTCAGGATTGCTCCGTGGATTTAATTGGAAGTACAGCTGCAAATGCGTTACAGGAAAGAGAATTATCTATGGAAGAGTAAAAAAAGTTGAATTAACATGTGTAAATACTGGAATTAATAGGCTGGAGACAACCAGTTGCTACCGCTGGAAAATGGGCCATGAAGTTGAGGATACAGGGAAGTTCAGCTCAGCTGCAAACAGATCAGCTAAAACTCACATCAGCACAAAGCTCAGCTGGAATCCTTCCAGTGTTTCTCCTCGCTCTTATTTTGAAAGTTCACCTGCTGATAACCGGTTAACTGCAGCCAGGCTGCTGTCGTAGAGGTCGTCGATGTTATTCAGCTGTTTCAAGTCTCTAAATAGATTTTTCAATGAAATGTTGATTCTCTCTGAGGGACGCGATGTGATGCGCTGCACTTCCTGCCGCACACGCAGAGGCTGTTTTTATTGAAATGTCAGACATCATCGTCGTGTTGACAACAGTAGTCAATAAAAGCGAAGCAGTGTCTTTTATTGCAGCGTAACTTTATTAGCAGCGTCGTCCTGAAATGCGCCAACAACACTGAGAGTAACGTCCTCCTAACTGCCCCTTAATGCTCACTGCCCGCTATGGTATCGCATAAATACTTCTTTCAAAATAAGATACACAATAATAACTGGGGAAAAGACCCATGGAAACCGAGTTAATGATAAAAACCCTGAAAGCCATAAATTTAGAGTCTCAACTCTCATGGCCCGGTACCAAACGACTCACGGACTGGTAAAGGCCCCTGGCCTGGGGGTTGGGGGCCGCCATTTTATTGTGGTAGTCTGTGTAATAGTACAGTAATAGTGTATCAAAGCTGTACAATTAATAATTTTTATATTGTATGTGATGGGACATTTCTCTAACATTTCGTGAGGGTGCTAAAACTGAGCATCATGCAAGAATAACGTGTAAATCTGGGCAGCGAGAGCAAAAAGCGTCGGTCAGGCGAGCAGGAGTTTGTGCTTGGCGAGCGATGAAGGACATGCAGACTTTGTTTTCACTTGAAGTTTGGTTTAAAAAAGCAAAAAAAAGATATTTGGTTGAAGAAATAGCACTGCTGTAGCCACCTCACTGCCGAACTGCACATAATCCACAAAGATGGATTTTAAAAAGAAAAGCTGTTAAACGCAGCACTGCTGTGGGGTCAGCGGGTCATCATCCACCCACATCCACCCACCTACTGTGGGGCAGAGCTGGAACAGCTGTGCGCCACAGCTGCAGTCCTCAGGTATAGTGCTTCGGGTGTCAGAGAGCGAGCTTCCTCAAATATAACATTCAGGATGTTTTCATATATTAAAAACAGATAAAGACAAACGAGGCTGGACCAACAGTCACGTTTCACATGCTGGGACTGAGACCAGAGACCAGAGTGTGCAGGGATGCAAATGTGAAAAGGGCTTTTCACTGAATGAAAGGTCTTACAGAAAAAAAGTGAAAGCAATCTACAGCAGGCTCCAGGATTCAGATAAGACGCAACATTGAAGATTGTTTCCTATTAGGGCTGCCACAAACGATTATTTTGATAGTCGACTAGTCACTGATTATTTTTGCGATTAGTCGACTAATCAGATCATCATCCATTGGACGTAACACATACAGCTTATTGCACCAGCATATAACTATCATTAGCTTACAGCTTTAAGTGTTTAAGGTATGTGCTAACTAAAAATAAAGACAAGATGAGAGTTAAATTTTTAAATTAAATTTTAATGACATTTGCAGATTGTTTCAATGGAGTTTAATCTGCTTGATGTTTATTCAGCTGTGTAAAAACTCTAATCTCTAATCTCAGCCAAACCGATTTAATCAGGAACAAATAAAATACTAAAAAAAAGCCCAACAGTAACATTTTTAAGTTATCTAAGTGACTTATATATGTTTAATCTGAGTAGCAGTCCGGTGTTCTCACGGCTCTAGTGAGCCTAGCTCCCGGCTAGCTATCGAGCTAGTGGGTAACAGACGTCTCCGAAAACGTCAGAGCGCTTTTGAAAATATGTGGTGTCTTGATAAACTGAGCAGATATTTGAGGTTTACACAGCTACATTCTCGCCTGAAAATATGTTAAACGTTTATTTTGTGACCCAGAAAGAATAATAAGAGTAATATTAAAACTAACTAGCTGCCGCCATTGTTGACAACTGAGCTGGGCCGCGCTATGAATTCTGGGACACAGCTTCTTCTTCTTCGGAGTTTAACGGCAGCTGGCATCCTTGTACATGCAGTGCTGCCATCTTCTGTTTCAGTCCGTTATTACACTCTTAAATCCTACTACTTATTCCTGCGTCTTTTGTGATCTTACAAAGCTTCAAACGACGCGTCGACTATTAAATCAGTCGTCGACGATTTTAATAGTCGACGTAATCGTGACTAGTCGACTAATCGTGGCAGCCCTATTTCCTGTATTAAAAAAATAACATGTTTCTCTTGTTTTTGTGTCTAATATACTCATGAAAACTCAAATTTCTCTTAATAAATAAAGACCCAGGAGTTGAAATTTAATTTTTCTTTAAAAAAAAAGAAATGTAATAAAATTTTATCTTTGATTTGACCCGTTTTAAAAGTCATTCATTTCACATTACAGAATACTAGAAAACCGGAAATCAGGTTCCTGTTAGAGATCAGGCCGTCGGTATTAGGGAGGAGACCCAAAGATAAGAACAGACAGAGAGTGAAATGAGCAAACACAAACATGAGTGACGCCCAGGCCAGTGCACACTCTCTAAAACAAACTCACAGCTTTGTTTGCTTCCTGCTACATCTGAACGTGTTTAATGTCCTCAAGCCGCAGTGCTGAAACTCTCAGACACAACGCAGATGAAAACAAATTACGTCCTCGCATCGATGCACTTCTGCCGAGTATTTAACCTGATATATTGCACCGAGATACAACTGAAACCAAAGGCCTCTCCGCTCCCCGGTCATGAATATTCAAATGAGATGTTCAATTTGTGTTGGAGAGATTATTGGAAAGCTACAGAAGCAAGCAGGATTCTCCCTAAAGCCTCGTTGAAATCGTGTTACGCACCAGCCTGAATGACTTGCTGAGATACCAAGTCCAAAATTAAAGTGGGATATCCTCCCCGCTCCTTTAGAGGGGGGAGAAAAAAAACCTGAAGTCAGCCTGTTGGCATTTTAAGCCGCTGGCAAAATCCAATATGTCTGCTGAGCAAGTCTTTCTGAATTCTGCTCAGCACGACGGAGCTTTACGCAACTGCTTAGGTCTGAACTTTACAAAGAAGAAAAAAAGACAAGCATTAAGGTGGAAGCTGAAGAAAAAAACAACTTCACCTTTACATATTTTAAGAAATCAGCCAAACAACTTCAAGCAGGGACTTTTCAGCATAACAGAGATAGAACAGAGATGTACAGCAACAATGCAGTCACACAATCTTAATCGCATGCTTATCTCTATCTCAGACTTCCTTCAGCGTACTGATCCTGTTTAGCCGAGCTGAAGGTGGAACGTGCCACACCTAAGATAAAGATCACCGTGGAGACATTACTGTAAAGTAAAGAAAGCAGGATGTTTGAGCTACATTTGTAACTATTTTGTAAAAGCTTTTTGATCAACAGCTAGAAGATGGCCCTGGTATGAAAACACAGATAAAAGGGAGACCTTCATATGCCGAAACTGGGGTCAGTACTACCAGACTGACTTGAATGACCCTTGGTTCCAGATTGCACATCAAGGGGTATGAAATCAGCACCTACTGACCAATCAGCTCTCCAGAAAATAGCCTCGCCATTCCTGGAAGATGTGTTAGGCCTCTGTTGAAAGAACAGACGTCTTTGTGGTTTCCTGATGAGCATCAGTAATAAATAGATTTAATCTTTACATTCAAACTGTTAAACAGCACCAAGTCTGCAGCTGAGAGAGTAAGAACTGTGGTGCGTAGGTTAGGTTCTGAGTTTTGGTTTAAAAATCGTTAGAATTGCCGCGTGTTCGCCGATTCATTTATTCACAGCATGTTTTAAGAGCAATATAGATTCAACTCTGTTTATGTGCAGCTTGTTAAGTTTTATCTGACTAAAACCATTAAAATGAATCAGAAACATTCATTATATCGTCACAAGAATGTGAGCGTATTAATTTGGCGATTTAGAAAATGTATTAAATTTTGGAATTTTTGATTCTAATCTGCAACAGAGTTTCTTTAACACTGCTGGAATTGCAGCTGTTGAACACACACACTGTTCTGAAGGCAGGACTGTGATGCAGTTTTCTGCCTCGCCACTAGAGGGCGCGGCCGTATGTGAGTAATGTTTTGACTGGGATGAAAAATGGTGTTCATGGAGGCAGCGTGAATCACAAGTTATGCTCGGGAGCAGTTTATGTGAGTGTGCGTCCATAAGACTGGTGAGTTACAGGATATTTCTTGTGTAAGAAGGATAGCCTGTATGTTTTATCGCTCTGGACATCCTCTGTTTGTACATTTGCTATAAGCTAAGTTATCGCTAAGCTAAGCGGGCTAAGCTAAGCTAAGTTCGCCTAGGCCAAACTGAGTTCGGTTTGAGTTGGTGATTTGTTATGTGTATTTACCTTCTTTAGTTGGCATCATAGTTGAGTGGGGCACAAGAGTTAAGTGATGGAAAGATGTTTATTTTCTTTGTTGCCAAATATGGTCCAAACTATAAGTAAAGGCCGCCAGCTTAGTAGTAGGGCCTATAAGACAAGTATGTGGCTGTAATATGTTATATGGTGATTATTGTTGTCTATAATTTGATTGTAATTTTTGTTCTGTTTTTCCATTCTGTTTGTAGAACCACACACACACCCACACATATACCCACACTCACGCTAAATCTGCCATTAAAGAGCTGAACTCGTCCTCGTTATTTTCTGGAGGGTCATAGTGGCACTTGACCTGTGCACACCCTGCGATCACCACCGTAGAACTGAACTTCATATCAGAAATCATCATAACACCCACAAAGAAGACCTGTCCACTCACTAAAATAAAGAGAAACGATTTCCACGGCCCCTTTATCAGGCTGCGACGGCTTTAATGTTTAAATGGATCCAGTTTGAAGATTTGGAGCTCAAATGTGTTTATTTTACTGCTTTGCGTGCTAAAAACACCAGATTAATGATTTATGCATGTGGTAGGACTCAACTTAAGCGGTCAAAGAAGTGCAGGAGACTGATGCTGTCCAGTGTAGCAAGTGATTTATTCACCATTTTGTGACCCAAAACAATATTTACAAAGAAACAAATAAGAAACTCAACTCTATAATTAACTCAGTTCAAATAAACATAACTGAACTTAAATCAACGGAAATTAAGGTCAAACTGCACACAGCTACACTGACCTGAACCTTTTTCTTGAAACACCTGAGTTCTTCTGCTTAAATACTCCACTTAACCAAACAATTTCTCCTCTGGACTATTCCATTCAGTAGGTAGGTAAGATGAACATGATTATATTCAAACCTCTACTACTCCTCTTTACTGGCAACATAAACTCTGTGGTGTAATCAACACATATAACAACAATAAATCTATTTCTTCATAAACCCTCTAAAATCAACTTTATTAAATTATAAGAGTTCTTCCCCTTCTGCACTTGGTCTCTTCCTGTGACCTCAGATGAACCCAAAAGGTATAAAGCAGGAAGTAAAACTACATTTCCTCCTTTTGTTTCTGGGAGACAGGTAGGTAAGGTAAGTTCGAAACAATACAAATTAACAGTTGACATAAATAACATGTTAACTTAACAAACTTGTAGGGATTGATTGACTGACAGGGACTAGAAAGAGAGAGCATATTTCTCCTGTTTTGGCTTCCCTTCATTGGCTTCCTGTTAAATCCAGAATTTAATTCAAAATCCTGCTCCTCACATACAAGGTCTTAAATAATCAGGCCCCATCTTATCTTAATGACCTTGTAGTACCATATCACCCTATTAGAGCACTTCGCTCTCGCTCTGCAGGCCTACTTGTTGTTCCTAGAGTATTTAAAAGTAGAATGGGAGGGAGAGCCTTCAGTTTTCAGGCCCCTCTTCTGTGGAACCAGCTTCCAGTTTGGATTCGGGAGACAGACACTATCTCTACTTTTAAGATTAGGCTTAAAACTTTCCTTTTTGCTAAAGCATATAGTTAGGGCTGGACCAGGTGACCCTGAATCCTCCCTTAGTTATGCTGAAATAGATGTAGGCTGCCGGGGGATTCCCATGATGCATTGAGTTTTTCCTTTCCAGTCACCTTTCTCACTCACTATGTATTAACAGACCTCTCTGCATTGAATCCTATCTGTTATTAACCTCTGTCTCTCTTCCACAGCATGTCTTTATCCTGTCTTCCTTCTCTCACCCCAACCGGTCGCAGCAGATGGCCCCGCCCCTCCCTGAGCCTGGTTCTGCTGGAGGTTTCTTCCTGTTAAAAGGGAGTTTTTCCTTCCCACTGTCGCCAAAATGCTTGCTCATAGGGGGTCATATGATTGTTGGGTTTTTCTCTGTATCTATGAAGCGCCTTGAGGCGACTTTGTTGTGATTTGGCGCTATATAAATAAAATTGAATTGAATTGAATTGATTTAAACCAAGATGTTATATTATATAATCTGTAAAAGTGCAAAACATAAACAAACCCGGGATAGTAGATGTTTGCCTATTGCAGATTACATGTGAAATATGGTTAAATCAAAACAAGAATGTTAACTAAGAATATAGACAAATGGTCTTCTCATCCACTTTGTCACAATGCAGAATTAATTTGTAGAACTTATTTCTGCATCATTCCTAATATATTGATGTTTATTCAACAAAACCAACCTGCTGTAGTGATCCCGCTGTACCCTATGAACACTTTCAGCATTTCACCATGACTGCATTCATTATTCATAAAAACATAATCTAATGCAAACAGACAGACAGGTGCAACCACAAGTGCAAGAAATGGGTACAACTGGGGCCCCACAGAGTGCAAGCTATGATGTGTCCTATTTGTCGGTGCAGGCACTGCACATGAAGCAATGCTGACACATCTGTTTCTGAACATGTGGCAGGAAGGTTGATAAAGTTGTGACGAATGTCGGGGGAAATCGTGACCCCCACACACATACACACACCACCTGATGTGATCAGGATAATCTGTTCGTCTGACTCAGACGTGGTGAATTTCAGGATGAAGACCATTAAAGAGGCAACAGCCGCTGCTTCAGCTGCACCTGGGACACTTGTTATGTACTGTGGTTTCTGTGTGTACGAGTGTGTGTCTTTAGCATGTGTACATTTGCATCAAAGTCTTCACAAGCCTGTCACTCAGAGGCCTCCTCTCCCACCTCACATTCCTACTAACATCAAATCTCACAGAGTGAAGGGTCACGCACATCTCTCTTGCTCGCGGGCCTTTTGGTGAGTCACCGCACTCTGGCCGAAGAAAAGAGTCTTTTGCATTCATCAGTCGTTGTGCTGTACGCCTACACTCAGACTGAGAACAGAGCGAGAGAGAGGGGAAACGGGCAGGGATGAAATGAGATACAGTGGTGAACAAAGCTCACTTTTCAAGTTAAACCAGGAGAGGAAGAAAAGAGAAGGCAAGCCTGTAGAACACCAGAAGATACCAGTAGAGGTGTCCTTTATTGCAAACACAAAGAAACGCAATATGGGAAGAGTGTGAACGTGCTGAGAGGCGGTTCAGCTGAAGAGGGCTCGGGACAAAGAGGGGGAAAGAAAAGATACATGCAGAGGTATCGCAGCAAAAGCTCGTTTACTGAGAAGAAGAGACGCCTCGGAGACACGAACAATGCTGCTGAGTGTGTAGCAGGAAAGAAGAGGGGCCCACACGGCACAGCGCTGCTGGGTAGGGATGGGTACCGGTATCATAAACGGTAGTAACCAGACCGAAAAGCAGCGCCCATTTTTTTTTTTTTTTTTTACTGAGATGTCGTACACTTTAGATTCTAGCCAATCATTTTACGTTTCCGAGGATAGTAGGCGGGTCCAGGTACGTACGTTCTTTTAGAGCAGAGCTACAGATTAAAAATGCCCAAGGTGAAGCGTCAAAGTCTGGCTGTACTTCACAGCAAAAGATGCAAACTCAGCAGCTGCAACAAGTGCTTTAAGCTGATACTGTGATACTGTCAAAGGAGGTAACACCTCAAATCCGATGAAACACCTGGCGACGCATAGCGTCTTTTTGAAAGCCGAGAAATGCACCGTATTTGATAGCTTGCTGCGAGACCTCACATCGAGCACATCTACTGCGGGTGTGGTGCCTGTTATCGGACCCGGAGTTAGCAACATCCCCCAAAAACCCAAAGAGGAGAGTCCTGGCCCCTAGCCCTGCCAGTGTAGCAGAAATGATGAGGATGATGATGCAGCAGCAGCCGTTCTTCTCTGCGTGAGTAGCTTCATGTTGTTCGTGTGTAATTTACGTTGAGTAGGCTAACGACGTTATTACATTAATGCATGTAAGGTGAACTAGCAAACACCGTCATAGCTACATGCAGCTGTCTTCTTGTTTGATGGCAGATACTCCCTTCACCCTGGCCAAAAAGGCTAAAATGACCAAAGAAAAAGTGGAAAACAGTTAAACATGAGAGGTTTTTGGACAAAGTTGGTGTTTTTTCCATTGTTTAAGCTGCTTCCAGCCCAGAGTGATACCATATATGCCCCATAGCTGCAGAAAAGGCTAACATTGTTATCTTTTTACAAAAAAACAGCTGAACATGAGAGGTTTTTGGACCAATTTTGTGTTCTCCATTCTTTAAGCAGCAGTTCGAGCACCGTTTAAGCACCGGCACCATTTCAAAAGTACCGGTTTGGCACCGGTATCAGATAAAACCTAAACGATACCCATCCCTACTGCTGGGAGAGATGACGATGTCCACTGAAACAGGCAGGCATAAACCTGAAGGAGCACAAGGCATCGTGTAGGTGGCAGACACATTGTAACACCGGCCTCAACACGATGAAGTGGTTTCTTGTGATTAGGAGGAAAGTGGGCTAAGTGAATAAGCAACCAACACCTGCATTAAATTACTTGTTAACAGATGAAGGAACAATGATTAGCTGGAGTGCAGTGCAGCTGTACGCTCAGATGTGTATTCCATGTATATGTTAGCTTAGCAGGCACCAGTCTGTGGCCTTCAGTCGACTGATCACATTGAGTCTGATAACGCCTCATTTCCTGTGCCACGTCCTCCAATCACAGAAAGGTTGCGTTTTGCAATTTTTGTCACATCTGCAATAAACATAATTTTTAATATTTGTCCTACTCTCATGCTGCTAACATGAGCCTGTGGCAGGTGTATTTTTATTAATTAAGCCTTCACCCATTAAGTTAGCTTTGGTAACTTTGGTTCTGAAGGACCATTTTCAATCTAGTATCTTTAAAAAATTGTCTCGTGCAAGTACTGTACTACATGCATCTTGCACACCAGCTGAATTACTGTATACTTGAGTACTGTGCTGAGAGAATTGACTTGGAGTTGATGAAGCTACGTTTCCAGATACAGGCTATATAGCCAAGTTACAGCTAGCCAGCTAATTGCTCTTATGTTGGCCATTACACTAGAACACCATTGTGTGTCATCTTATGAGTTACTGATGGCTAAACTCAATACTTGGTTGCTAGTAAGATCATTTGGGATGCTAGACAAGTATTATTAAAGTTTAGATAAGGCTTAGGACTAACGTCACTAAAATACAGTTAGCTTTAGCTTTTCTGCAATGCCACAGAAATCTGGTGATGGTCTGTAATGGTAGTACATGCATCTTGCACACCAGCTGAATTACTGTATACTTGAGTACTGTGCTGAGAGAATTGACTTGGAGTTGATGAAGCTAAGTTTCCAGATACAGGCTATATAGCCAAGATACAGCTAGCCAGCTAATTGCTCTTATGTTGGCCATTACACTAGAACACCATTGTGTGTCATCTTATGAGTTACTGATGGCTAAACTCAATACTTGGTTGCTAGTAAGATCATTTGGGATGCTAGACAAGTATTATTACAGTTTAGATAAGGCTGAGGACTAATGTCACTAAAATACACTTAGCTTTAACTCTACATACATACATAGGCTAGCTTGGAATCTGTCCTTGTTAAAAAGACCAAAATATGTCAGATCAGATTTCATTATTTGAGTTGCATTACAGACACTGGTAGTAATAGATGTTTAATATATAAAAAAACAAGTTTCTCCAGACTAAAATGATAATAACTGAAGGAACTAGTCATCCCATAATGCCCAGCAAATGAAATCCTGAACCTCAATGATGAGCTCCAAGACACCTTCAGGCAACTGGTCTTGTGAAAAGTTGCTCAGTAGGGTTTGTGGATTCTACTTGGTGTTACAACTGGCACCAGCGAAATCAATTAAAGGCCCTGCGGAAAGTAATGAGTCATCAGGAACTAAAGTCAACAATGGAAAATAATTACAGAGTGAAGCATTTTCCAAAGAAGCATCTTCATATTCACCATAGAAATACTTTTAATTAGAAGTTTAACAGCATCCAGTCAACTGCAGGCCAACACAGAACCAAACACGTCACTATAAATAAATTCAAAAATAGCCAGCACACCACAGACATGCATGAAGGCCAATTCATGAGCAGATTCTTAAACCAGTCTAAACAAAGTGGAGCTAAATCCCTCAGCACCAGTCACTGTTGCAGCTAATGATTCAAGCACCAGCAGTCAAATGCGTCCAGTATGACCAGAGTTCAACCTCGACAAGCTGCTTGGCTGCGAGTGTGGATTTACAGCAGCGGTGTTGATAGTGTGCACAGAAGCTGAGCAGCCCCAGTGGAGGGTTACCGAGGTCTGTTCGTGTGGGCTGAGTGTTAGAAACAACCCAAATGCTCAGTCAAACAAAGGCCGGCGCTGTATTACAATCACGGGAGTCGTGCTACGATGAAGAAATAATGAAGTGTGAGGTAGCTGAAGTCTTTGGAGAGCGAGCGCTACGAGGTAAGTGCGGCGGGTGCAGGAAGAGCTTGGCTGTCGTTTTATTTCAGTTGTAATTGAGAGATCTGAACCCCGCTTTCTGCTTCATTCACGTTCGTACTTCCTCACACTCGATTTCACTGCTTCAGCATCTCTTTCTGAAGATGCGCCGTTCTCTGATGCGGGCTCTCTCCCTTTTTGTTTGCACGACTGTCACATCATCCATTTGTCCTTCCCGGCTCCTTCTCTCATTCCCTCCTCTGTCTTTCCGTTTGTTGAACTATGCTCCAATTAGTTTGGCCCCACAAGGCAGTGCTGTACCAGTGAGGACTCTTTATAAGGGCATCTCCACACGCAGCCACAGATTTACACACTGGGCTTTATTAGCCAGACACACATGAGCATTTCTGATTCTCTATCATAAAAGCATCTCCTGCTTTACACACTTTTATAAGAAATATACGTTTCTACAGGAAAACAATCAGAAATATGCATGATCCACATTGCCATACAATGCCATGGTTCCGTTAGAAGCAGCAATGATAGCTGTGGTCTTTGCTTGGACTGGCTGTTATATTCGGTCATGGGGGGGTGCACAGGATATCACGTCTCACGGGTCTCCCAGACGAGAGATTGCAGGTTCTCGCTGTGCCTGCATGGTCTTCCTCCTACACTCTGAAGACATGTAAGGTTAATTAGTGCTTCCAAAATGAGCCAAGATGGGAGGTAGATAAAGTGCCTAAAGTATAAAGTGCCTTAAGAAGGTATGGTTAAGTCTAGCTTGTAGTCTAAAGTGCCTTGAGGTTTCAGTAAGACCAGAAAAGTGTTTTTTAACCACGTAGCCAAAGCGAAACCTAAACCTGACCCCAGACGGGTTGCTGGTTGCTTAATTTATTCAATTTCCTTCTCTCAGTTCTTTGTTAGGGAAACCGTAGTCATTCAGGGAGGTGCAGGGGGGTGGAAGTTATGAGAATGTGACACGATGAGGAGCGGAAACAGACCACAAACTTGCACAAGGTTTGCTTTAATGTACAGCTGGTTGTGATGCTGTTTTTTCAAGCTGACACGAACAGGTCAAAGGCTTGCTGTTAAAGGATGCAGAGCAAACTGGATGTCTCAGGGTTTCAGCTAGCCTCGGTTTGGATCCTCGTTTTTAATAAGAGTGTAGGTTCATTTTAGATGTTTTTTTCTCCTCCTTTCTGTATCACTCCTGTACATCTAGTCTCAGCAGATACATTTAATACGCATAATTTTAACAAGTTTTATGGTTGTCTGTTGACAGGGTTGCAACAATGTAAGACAAAGTTAATGACAGTGGTCCTTAAAGGAAGGGAAAAGGGTTTTAATCAAAACAGTTTTATGAATTGAAGAATGTGTAAAAGTCTCCAAAGATCGAAGTAATTTTTACAATGAAAGGAAAAAGAAAAACCTTTAACCTTTAAAAAGATCAGTCTTAAATAACCGAATCGTGCGTCATTGTTAACAAATTACAAGGGAGAAAAAAAAGTCAAGGAGTTCTTGTTATTTTCTTTTCCAGATAAGCACTCGAGGAGGAAATGGAAGAAACAAGAGATTCTCCATCATTTTTGACACAACCCTGCAATAAACTTAAAGCCGCCTTTGTAGGCATCTTAATTATGTTCCATCATCACTGGACATGTTAAACATTAAACATTTTCTTCTTTCACCCACTCTTTAATAATCTTTTTTTCATACCGCACACATTCAGAGGTTGAAATGTCACAGCCACATCTTTCTGCGAATCATTTTTCACCAGACCGAGGTCTAACAGCTCCACAGGCAGAGTGAAAGCCCCCTTTTTTTAAACACCTCTGATGTTGTGTGACAGACAGCTGCATTTATCTTTATTTCAATAGCTATTCAATACACTCCTCTCAGGTCCAATCAAGCAGGCTGAAAGGCTGCAGAGGCTGCACTTAAAGCAGATCTACATGTACGCTGAGTGGTACACACAATGCGTTTATTTTGCTTGCGGTCGCATGTTCGCTGACATCTTCTATTTTGTGCACTCATCTTCTTGAATAACATAATTACTGAGCAGTGGAAGGAGAGCAGGGAGAGGAGAACAGTTGCGGTGAGGAGGATGAAAAGACAAATTGCAGCATGCGTCTATGTTTTTCTTCCTCAAATAATTTAAAAGCTACTGTGCTTCTCCGGTCGGTCGCAAAATCAGCACGAGGTATCGATGCATGTGATTGAGTACACTTCACTAACGAACAGCTGGAGGTATGTCTGTAAACCTCTAACGAGTGGGGTGGCAGCATTTTGTCAAAGGGTGTCGCCACATTCACGGCAGACGGTGACATCATCACTGCTGGAACCCAGAGGCGCTGTCGCCTTTCCCGTGAGTTCACACTCTATTTGCGTCTTCAGCTGCACTCATTTGTCCTCATAAAGCTTTAATGGTGAGACTGAACAACAATAAGCGCTGCATCAGTATCGGCTCCGAAGCTGGAAGCGTGCACCTGCACGAGCCTCTGAATGTCTTATCTTAATTACAGATAGCGTTTTATCGGCATCTAAAGTTACAGTGGCATTAAATAAAATTCAATTCAATTAGACAGCCTCTTTTGAGCAAGCACTTGGCGACAGTGGGAAGGAAAAACTTTGAGTAGAATCAGGCTCAGTTTCACACAAATACCACACAGGAAGTTACAAAAAACTGCACTCAGCTACATGCTGGACAGATGGATGAGACGGGGAACTATCCAAAGAAGCTAAAAAATAGTTTTTGTACCAGGGTGTAAAAACATGCTTATTTCTATATTATTAAGTAGGACAATTAACATAGTGGTGGGCAGAGATGGGCAGTTTTTTCAAGTAACGAGTAAAGTAAGGGATTACTATTGCAAAAACGGTAATTAGATTACCGTTACTTTCCCGTAGGAACGCTGCGTTACTGCGTTACTAAAACCGTGGGGTTTTTTTTGCGAGAATGTCTCATGACAGTGACGTAAGCGAGTGCGACGTTCGTGACAACAGCTGTGTGCAGATCAACAATGGATCATATATCGAGTGCAGAGAGAGTATGAGCGTGCAGCGTTTAAAGCGTGGAAGTACTGACCTTACTTTGAGTTTGATTCCATAAAAAGTGACAAAAACATTAGTGTCCGTTGTGCGTGGGAAGAAAACTTCTTTTTACAGCGAAAAAACCCCTAAACTTCCAAACAAGCACCGAGTAGCTACGACGTAATGGGAAACTCACAGAGAAACTCGCGGATTCTTCCACTGACCGCTGCAGCACACCTACACCAGGGTAAACCTCCCCCTACCCCACTCCTGCTTTACAGGTGAAAATAGAGCAACAGGACCGCTAGTCTTTGACTTTATTTATTTTCTGCTGTGTTTTACTTGCATCTATTTGAAAGACTGAGTGTAAACACACAAAAAATATTTTATTTTATGTGCTGGAATGTGCAGAAAATAGGTTTAAATATTAAACTAATTTCTTCCAGTCAGAGAATGTTGCAGATAATTTAATTTTTGCTTGATGGATAAAGTTAAAAGATTAAAACTAATAAAACAAGTTTTAAAAAGAGACTTTTCCATTTGATTACATTTTGTATGATGATTATGTAGAAAAAGTAGAATTGGGCTGAAAGATCTATCACTTTATCACCTATTCAGGTTGTAAATCGTGTTGTTAAAAAGTAACTAAGTAACTAAGTAATTAATTACTTTTGAAAATAAGTAATCAGTAAAGTAACGGGATTACTTTTTTGGGGATGTAATCAGTAATTAGTTACTGATTACTTTTTTCAAGTAACTTGACCAACACTGGTGGTGGGATTAGTGAAAATGATGGTGGCTTAATAATATCTTGACTGACTCCTAGTTTCGGGCAAAACCCTCGTTAATCTTAACGCACAAGACTAAACTACGAAAACTGCACCTTAGATACATTTTGCTTAAAGAAGTTTTCTGCCATTTTAGATGTAGTTTTTGTCACCATGTGCACGTTCAAGGGCTTTTTCTCATTAGTTTCATTTTTTTTTTTACCATCTTTATAAGTATGTTCCAAAAATATGGACATCAGTAAAAAGAAAACAACAACAAAAAACCAGCTGGAGCTAAACTTTGCAGTGAGCCAAAGAACATTTAACGGAGACATTTTAATGTAAGAAACTCAAAGTCAAGGTGCTGCTCACAGAGTTGGTAAACTCCACTAACGGGAGAGGTTACAGCAAACAAGCCAACAGGTGAGGAGCATCGTTTAATCACAAACAGCTCTTCAAAGTAGCTACATGGATGAAGGATAACTGCATCACTCAGGGCAGCTTTGTATGAATTTGCAGCAAACCTCACTTCTGAGGGTACAAATGGACTAAACCAACAAAATAAACTTGACAGCCTAACAAAGCTACTGGATCCCTTCGCTGCGTCACCCATCCATACGGTGAGGAAAGCTGAAACTCTTGACAGGATGTCTCCAATTGGATACTCACGGTTACTCACTGAAATGAGACTGTGAGATTTATTAGAAGCTATTTTTTGCTGTGGACTGCCAACCAAGAGAGAAATCGCGCGCATGTGGAGTGGGTATCAGTAGCTGGAATCCAACCAGGAAGAGCAGAACTTTTTTGGCGTTTGCCCTCGTCGAGCAACTTCTCCTGGAACTAACAGACAGCATCTTGGAACTCAATCTATAGTGTTCTTACATCACTGGTTACCAGCCAAATGTGTGTGTTTTAAATATATAATTGGTGGCGGCAATATCTGCTTGACAAATTTGTTTTTCCTTTGGCTCCTAATGTCTCGCCAGATTTCATGGATGTCCTGCTAATTTAAAAAAAGGAAAGAAAAAAGGAGGAAAGACAGGGATTATCTGTGGGAATCACTTTTCCAGAAACATTTGGAAGAAAGAAAGATTCAGTCATCGTGCCTCAAGATTAAAGCTTTTATTAAATCTCGTGTTTTTGCAAAGGTGGTGGGGAGGGGGGGGGTACTTCCACCTCCATAGATTTCATTCTAGGGATCTGGAGCAACTTTGCATGACTCAAAAAAATCTTAATTTACCTTAAACTGGGCCATCTGCAGGACCCCAGTTCACCCTCTGAGGTGAGTTGTTAAAGCTTGAATTTACTCAACATTTTAATTTAGCTGTACCACATGATCACACAGCCTTATTCAGTCGTGTTCACATGTTGTTGTTTTATTTGTTAGGAACATAAGAGGCATACTCTTTAGCACACTGTGTGTTGCACATGCATATATTGTGGAAAAATGCGGAAAACATAAGCTTGTTACGTTGCTGTAGGACACATCAGATCTAACCTACCCGAGCCTAAAACTTTATTAAACTGCAGCTTGTAAGTAGTTGATCAGGCTGTTTGTGCTCCGTGTAGATTTTGTTTCATTTTGGGAGCGATTCAAAGCGAGTCCAACTATCTGGGAGCCTTGAGACAGAGTCACATGCGGAGCTTCATATAGCAACAACGATGACATGTCAGGGAGTCGAGGCTCGAAGCTTCCATTAACGTCCGTGTTAACAATTAAGAGACGGCTGCTTTGTGACAAGAGTTGGGCGACAGAACGGCGGGTTTAAAACGGAGTGTGAGAAAGTAAAAGCATCATCATCATTATTATTATTATTATTATTATTATTAAAATATATTGTAAGAAAAACCGATTAAACTCACTAAATCATTAACTTTCTGCTCTGTTGTCATCTTGTTTTTTTTTCTAAATGTAGCATAAAAATCCAAACCTTTCAGTCACATACGGTCACGTGACCTCTCCACCTTTACTGTATGAAGAATGATTATGCTGACAATCTCCCACTCTGAGCTACAACAGGAGAAGTTACAGCCAGAAAGTCTGTGCAGTGAGATCATGGTGGATGTTAATGGATGGGTCAACAAAACACTTCAACTGAGGGGATTATCTGTTTCCTGTTTCAAACACATAGTCCAACTGTGCCTTAACCATGGCTTCATGTTCCACTAATGCATTTAAAATTAGAAAGTTTCCAGCGCTGGAAATGTTGTCTCAATCCATCTGGATTTTCATCAGCAGATATTTGTGTATGCAGACCAGCCCAGGAGCTGTAGCCTTGACGTTTTTCTTAGATGATAATAATAATTAGTGACTGAAGGTTGGGTTTGCTAGTAAGATCCATATCAAGCAGACGTTTCCTTAGAAAGAATAACAGAGTGATTTGGGGCTGGAAGTGGAGGCTGCTACACTTTGCACTTTCAGCACCAACCTGGCTTTGCCTGTTCTTTGTAATCCTTTGCTGGTGGGGAAGTCTACTGTATTTCTCTCCTTTTTTCATGCACAAAGCGCATATTTGCATTCTATGACATTATGCTAATTTCATAGCAAGCCACAGCTCAATGTTCAATACACAAAAACATAATTTGTCAGAGAAGCCAGCACTGGGTCTTTCTGTTGCACACTTTGTGGTGCAGCTTGAAGGCTCCATGCCGTGAGCGAGAGAGAGATAGACAGAGTGGGCATTCATCCTCTCAACATCCACAGCCTTAATTAGAAGCCTAATTACACAGGGAAATGGAAAGCCAGGGGAGAAAAGAAGGAGGGATGGAAGAGGCAGAGAGAGGAAAGATGGCGAGGAGGTGGCGGTGGCGGGGGTTCATGCTTCAGAATGGCAGTGCTCAAAAATAGTTCCCCGCCCTCTAACTCCCCCAGCACCGCCGCCGCCACACTTTTCATCTGCACCATGTGACCTGCCAGGGGACCAAAAACATAACAGCTGCAGAGGCTGCTGAGGCGGGCCCCCATGCCTGAGTCAACCTTCTCGGTCCCCAGTTATACCTCCACAGTACCTCCGCCGCAGACTTTGATGCTGCTAAATGCTCTGGGTGTGTCGCAGGTGTTCTGAGATGCATATTGCAGCTTCATTTTATCAGGATTTTTTTATTACTTACTTTATGTGGACGCAGTCAGATTCCTGAGTGAATTCAACTGTTTAAAAATGTTTTAAAATGTCTAGTTTTTGTTCGTTTCTGTGTTTATTTCAGTTTTTATTATAATATGGAGAATATTTTTCTCAGGACAAGATTTCTGAAGATCAGAACTCAAACACAACAGTGTATGAAGGCAGTGATCTCACAGTCATGTAGACCCCCAAAGTCTACATGACTGTGAGGTGAAAGTCTAAATATCAATCACATTATGATTGACATACAAACTGTATGTGCAAAATCCAAGTCTGGAGAGGATCAGCAAAAGAGAACAGGCATCAAAGACACTGGACACGGCACTGATGCAACCCAGCTAGTGCAGAGTTTGAAATGCACTAGCTGGGTTGCAAAGCTGCTTGCAAAGACACCAGCTGAAGCAGCTTAACTGATGTAGAGGGTTATAATCTGAGCCACTGGTTTTTGCAAGCTGACTCAAATCAGCTGATCTGCATTTTCAGTCTGAATGTGTCTAAGGTTTTTGATGAGAACCTTTAAAACCACTAAACCCCAGCAGAAATTTCTGTTTGTGGAGGCCACAGAATTGCAAAATACATCTGAAAAATCTCCCACAACCTTTAGTGAACATTTTTCATGGGAACTTTTTTTTCTCCGTATTGTTATGCCTTTTTGTCAAAGGTCAGTAGTTAGTGCATAGTCTGATTAAGTTACATAAGCAAGGTGATAAATAAGTTCAAAGTTAAGAAATATTATAAGTAATTCATGCTAAAAACAGTTAAAATGTCTGGGTTCGAAATTTGCTCAGAGTGAGACATTGTTATCACAAGCGATCTTTGTATTGTATGTGCGGGAATGGGAGCGAGGGAGCGCTCTGATCATTCGCCTATCTTTGACGTATTTTCTCCGTTAATGCCGTGAAAAGTGCTTCAGCAGTATTAAAAGAGTGAACGAGTTCATGTACACGCCAAAAGTGCCCTACACGCTTGTACCTTGGAAATCGTTTGTCTTTGTGAGTATTAATGTGTTCAGAAACAACTTTTATATGTGTTTACCTGGAGTGAACTGCGATGCTAATGTAACGCACATGTTAAGCTAGGCTAAGTTTGTCATTAAGATGTGTATTAGCTAGCAATTTATTTTCACTTTCTGTATGTTTCAGTTACAAATAAGAAATAGTAAGGAGAAGTCTTGAGAGAGGATAAGGCTTTAAAGGATCTTCATTAAAAGCAAGAAAAGCAAGCCTTGTGTGGAAGATCTCGTCTATTTTGTTCGCTAGCTGTCTAGCTTCACATGGTCACGTGTGGTGAGGGCAGCATATGTATAAAATCTTACTGTCAAAACTGTCCAGAAAGGGAAGTCTGGACTTTCTGGTCTAAAATATTTCAAAAACCACTCCTTCAGTGTTATGTGCACCACATCCTGCCTCAGCTTTAAAGAGCTTAAAGAAGAATCACATATACCCCAAGTCCAATCTGACAGTGCAAATAGTTTCAATTAGAGTTTTAAAGTTTTAAGATGTCAGCCTTTTAATTTTTTTTAATCACAAAACCAATGGGTAGCTCCAAAACCTCAGCGAGAAGTTTATAGACTAACCTTTTCTTTCCCCCCTCCCTCCGTGAATCGCTACCTTATCATGACGGAGAGGTTTGTGTGTCCAAGGGATCCCAGGGGTTACGTTGTTGGGGGGGCTTTTTGCTCCCTGGTAGGGTCTCCCATGGCAAATTGGTCCTGGGTGAGGGACCAGACAAAGAGCAATTCAAAAACCTGTATGTGTGAAAAACCTAGGGGACAGTTCACCCTGCCTGGGATAGGGTTACCAGGGCCCCGACTTGGAGCCAGGCCCAGGGAGGGTGCTCGAGGGTGAGTGCCTGGTGGCCTGGCTGGGCACAGCCCGAAAAAGGGACATGGGCCTACCCTCCTTGCAGGAGGCGCTGTAGGGATCGTGTGAAATGTGTGCTGGGCAGCGACCAGGGGCAGAGACCCTGGCAAACCAATCCTGAACGACCAAGACTAGCCATTGGGACATGGAACGTCACCTCCCTGGTGGGGAAGCTGCCTTATTGAGTGCGTGAGGTGGGGAAGGCACCAGCCAGGTACATTTGGGTTTACCTCAACGCACAGCTTGGGCTCTGGAACCAGTCTTGTGCAGGATCTGCAGGCGTACGTTCTGGACACTTGGGTGAAGAGAAGAGTTGAGCTGTCAACTGATCACCATCTGGTGGTGAGCTGCCTGCGACATCCTCAACTCCCACCCACCGGTACATGTTCCGTAGAGGAAGCAGAGTCTGGGAATAAGGGGAACGACTCATCCTTCACTAGAGGTAAGGCCACTGAGGCAGTTAAACAACTCCCTGGTGGCAGGGCTCCTCGTGTGGATGAAGTTCTCTCTGAGTTTCTGAAGGCTATGGATGCTGTCTTGACTGACACGCCTCTACCATTTTGCGTGGAGATCAGAGGCTGTACCTCTGGATTGGCAGACCGGGGTGGTGGTTCCCATCTTCAAGAAGGGGGATGGGAGGGAGGGAGGGGTTCCAAATAATAGGGGATCACACTTCTCACACTGGGAAAAGTGTTCGGCAGGGTGCCGGAAAACTCTCCAGAGAGAAATCTGGATTATTCAGACTTTGTAAATAATTTCTGGAAAGACAAAGTGTTTTAAAATGTAGCATGCACCACAATCAATCATTAATCATCTATACAAAGTTATCAAAAAAGTCCCTGTGATGCAAACTTCTCTGACAAGAACTATTCCACAACAGTAGAACAAAGGTTTTCTTTTACTGTGATGTTGTGGAAAGGAGTTAGTGAGTGAAGCTGGTCTGGGATGAATACTTTGAACAATCTGCTGTATTTAGAACATTTTATCTTCCATCAGAGAGTTTGTTCTGACAAGCAAATGAAGCCATTACACTCAAGCAGACTTCACTGACAAAAACAGTAATTTTGCCTGACAAAACAGGGGCTGTTGTTCATCTGCTGCTGCCCATTTCAGTTTGTTAGTTTGTGTTATTATCTGGCTTTGGTGTTTTATTGGTTTTAGTTTGGATCAGAACCACAGACTTTACATAAGACAGACGTAGCTTAAAAGAGAAGTAAGCCACATGTTTAAGTGTCTCACCTGCATTCATTTTATAGACCATAAGAGGGAGCTACCCATGAAAGGACTTCCTGCACTGTAGGATTCAATATGAAAACATCGTTCTGACTCGACCTCAAACTCTTCCCTGAGACGTTTATGGGCTCAGGCACTCATTTCAGCTCACATTCAGATGGCTACCTCCATCTTTTACACCATCTGTGATGGTGAATTGCAAAAGTTACAGAAAGGAGATCAGCAACTTTTCTTTCAGCAGTGAGAGAGCGATTTCTTCGTTGGTGCATTGTTTTCATTCATTAAATAACTCTGTCAGCAACATTGTCTCCCGCTCATGATATTGTGGCAAAAAACTGAACCGCGGACAGAAAAACGTTGATTGAGATCCAATCAGACAAAATCAATTCATGCGTCTTTGTTTTTTAATCCAACATTTCAATTGAGAACTAATGCCATTACTCCGTTCTCCATTCTCAATTCCCCTTTTCTTACATACAAAGCCAACTGTGTTCATCTTCATGTAAATTCTGTCTCATTGGTTGCACGATGACGGTTTTCTGGACTTTCACAACCATCAGCAGCAAGATGTGAGAAGTTTAGCTTCCTGTTAGAGCTCAGTAGAATTTATCCATGTGGTGTTTCTTTTGTTGATGTTTGCAAACAGATTCTTGAACACACAATTTATCTTGTTAAACCAGGGGTGGGGAACTCCAGGCCCCAAGGGCCGGTGTCCTGCAAGTTTTAGATGTGTCCTTGAGCCAACACAGCTTATTTAAATGGCCAAATTACCTCCTCAACATGTCTTGTTCTCCAGAGGCCTGGTAATCATTTGATTCAGGTGCGTTGACCCAGAATGATGTCGAAAACGTGCAGGACACCGACCCTTGGGGCCTGGAGTTCCCCACCCCTGTGTTAGTCTAACAAGGACGTCCTGGCACACTGATCCAGCAGTGAAACTATGTCCCAGTATTGGCATGACTTTTATTTTGGAGCCAGTTTGCTACATAGATTAGACACTGAGAAAATACCACCGGCTAACGGTCACTGGTGTCACTGCTGGAGCAGCGCAGTGCCTCCGTCCTTCCTTAAAGGCCAGAAAGCCTTTAAGGAAGCCTTTAAATGCCTTTAAATGTTACAAACTGCATCAATATCTCAAAAAGTCACTTGGGTTTTTTTTTCTGCATACAAACTACGGTTCAAAGTATCTACTCACACTACAACATGCATATGAAGCATTTGCTGTATGTTTCTAATTGTGTACAATGGTGCACGTACAGGAAATGACAGCCCACAGCAGATGAGACAGTGTAAATAGCTGCATGTTTCCCATACATGTGACTGCAAAGAGCAGAAAGACTCTTCTTAAACTGGTTGAGCTACTGCTGACATGTCCTTGAACAAGACGCTATGCTCCTGCTAACTCCTGCTCGGCGGATGACCCTGCACTTTGACCTCAGGGTACCAAAAACAGCACAGCTACATCCAAAAAGCATGTTCCGGTATACCACATGAAAACACCGCAGTAGTGTGAATATTTCAATAACACATCAGCAGAAAGGTGAAGAGGCTGCTGTTTGTTTTCACGCGGCGCTCTCACACCTCCCATTAGTGTAAATAAAAAGGTGGCGATAGCTCGAACTCGCAGATGAAAACATGAATGTTTTGCTCGACTTTTTTTTTCCCCGCCACTCCACCTGCTGTCCTGCATCTCGAAATCATCGAGGCTAGGGGGATAATCAGGGCTGAGGTATGTGGTAGGTGGGGGTTGTCCATCCGTCTTATATATATATATATATATATATCTATATATATATATATATATATATATATATATATATATATATATATATATATATATCTCCCAGTCACCTTCTGCAGCCAGTAACGCCCACAGACCAGAATGCAAAAGCCAGAGCCGGTCCTGTGCAAGTCAAGCAGGTGAATCACAGTGAATGCATGTGTATAAGTGGTCATGTGACGTGTGGACAGATGGATGGGCATATAGATTAGATGTGTGGGCTTTAAGTGTGTGTGAGTGTTTATGCATGTTCCTGATGGACATGAGTGTTCGCCGAGTACCTTTGTTTTGTTTATATGGTCCATTTAAGTGTGCCTGTGTGTTCATCTTAATGCAGTTCAGTGTGTGTGAAACAGCTGATAGGTTCAAATTTAAAGCGTGACAGTGAGTGTGTGGGAGAAGAGATGAAGGCCAAGTGGCCTGCCAATCCAGGCAGCTGCCGTTCACACTCAAATCACAGAAATCACTCTTAACGAGATCCATCTACACCGAGAAAAATGCTCATGGATCGCTGTGGCTTCTTAAAGATTAGCTGCATATAGTGTTTGTATTAAAACAGCAAAACATTACATTACATTACTACAACTCTTGTTTCCAGTCCATCATGAAGCTATCACAGATTAAAGTTTCTTTAAAGCAGGTTTGGCAACCCATTGGAGGTGTAGCCATTCTTTAAAATCCAGGGTTTGGATTAAACCTTCATTTTTAGGAAATGGCCTTTAGTCATTACTCAGACCCGTCCTCATTTTCAGTCAGCCTGTCTGTGTCACGGCTGGGGCAGCAGCCGTGTGGAGGGTGAGAAAGGAGGATCCAATAGCAGACAATGGCGGAGGTGCAAGCGGGTTTTATTTACAGTGCACAAAGCCAAGAAGCGGGCAGAACCGAAACATAAACCTAAACTGGGAAAACTAAATGACGGAACGGAGAACGCAGAGAGACGTCGTTACACCGAGAAACACAGACGACGCGACGAGAAGCACAGGCAGACACCAACTATGGTCGTGTCCAAATTCATGGGCTGCATCCTCCTGAGGACGCATTTGTAGACCGATTACGTCACAGCGACGCGCCGAAGGCTGTCCAAATTCGTAGACTCCTCCGAATGCAGCCGACAAATGCATCCTCCTTTTCCCCGAATTTGCAGGATGGGTCGGGTGTGTCCTTCGTGGCCTACCACATCCCAGAATTCATAGCGCGGCCCAGCCAAACTCCAGTTTCCAATAATGGCGGCCGCTACTGAGTTTTAAAATTACTCATACTAATCTTTCTGGGTCACAAAATAAACTTTTAACATATTTTCAGGCGAGAAAGTAGCTGTGTAAACATCAAATATCTGCTCGGTTTATCAAGATATCGCATATTTGCAAAAGTGCTTCGACGTTTTCGGAGACGTCTGCTACCCACCAGCTCGATAGCAAGCCGGGAGCTCGAGGGTCACTGAAGCCGCCGAGAACAGCACAACTCCCGGCACATCGTTTTCAGATCACCGCGGAGTTTCGCTACTCAGGTTAAACGTAATATATAAGTCACTTAGACAACCTAAAAATGTTATTGTTGGGCTTTTTCAGTGTTTTGTTTGTTCGTGAGTAAATCGGTTTGGCTGAGGTTAAAGTTATTAGATTAAATTAGATAAAATAAAACTTTATTAATCCCCCGGGTGGGTTCCTCTGGGATTTTCACACAGCTGAATAAACGTCAAACAGAAAACTGATTAAACAGAAGTGTGAGATGGTCGAGAATTTACGCCAGTGTCCTGTTATATTTTAGATAGCAAGGAGCAGACGGCCGAGTTTACTTAACTCCACCGAGACAGCGGTGACGCAAATCTGAAGGCTAGACCGTCCAATTTCCACAGCCGTTTACTTCCCGCCTACCCGACCTTCTGAGGACCCGGCCCACGTAGACCGCGAAGGCCGGGTCCTCAGGAAGATGCAGCCCATGAATTTGGACACGACCTATAAATACACACACCAGGTAATCAGGAAATGGCACACAGGAGGGGACACAGCTGGAACTAATGGGCATAACGAGACACAGGTAGGGAAAATAAACACGACAACCAAAACCCCAACAACCAATACAAAATCAGAATAAACTAGAAAATAATAATCACAAACTCAAAGCGCTGGGTCACCGACCCAGGACCACGACAGTCTGAGCTGGATGTGATTCGTAAAAATGCAGATATGTGATGTTTCTGAATGTTTGGTAAGTTTTCAATATGTTCAGAAATCCTCCCTTTCATTAAAATCAAAGCTGACATCGATTAATTTATAAACGGCACATGATATTTATTCAAGTAAAGTTAAATATGGTGTGAGATTGTGTCTTGATTGAAACAAACACAAGAGGACAGAAGAGTAAATCCTTCCTGACTCAGCAGGAGGAAGATTAAATCATCCATCAAATCATTTTAGAATATAAGATGTTTATGTTTGTACGATCTGTGCATTTGGTTTTTGAGCCCTGAGCCTTGCTGTGTTGTATTCTGTATTTAACTGTTACCAAGTGTCTGGTTTTGTATGTTACTGTTGAACTCTGTAAAGTAGTATTTGCTCTGATTGGTCTGATTGCTCCTAATGAACCAGCAAACATTACCTTGAAAACTTTGTCTGGAAAACTTTAATCACAGATAAATGTAGTGGAGAAATTCAGCCTTAGGCGAGTCTCTGCATACTTAAAATACCTACCGATATTTAAAAATGAAATATTATGCTAATGAAAACATATAATGTCCTAAAAATGTTCAGTCCTTTTTTTGAGCATCTGTGGTGGATTCGCTCACCACTTCTCTTCCCTCCACTCGTTCTGATTTTACTAAATACAAACACTGACTTACTGATAGAACTTCATTATTTCTAATATAGATATCCAATAATATCATTGAAGTGAATTATTTTAATCATGTGGAGAAAATCGAATATGCAACAGCCCTAAATGCCACGTAGGGTTCGACTATCCGGCCTTTGATGGAGTCAAATTTCCAGCTTGAATTAATGTTTCGGTCAACACGTTCTCACTCCCAAACCGTAACATTTTACGCTAGGTGACAAATCGTCAACATATTACGTTTACGGGTACCCACCACGTTCCTAAACGACGACCTTGGAAAAATGAGGAAATATGAGAACGGTATGGACTCAATCTACACATGTTCGCTCTTTTTCTTCAAATCACTTAGAAACACGCTATTTAACATCATTAAAGTCATGGTTAACCTCAGGAAAAAGGTTATGGTTAGGGCTGGGGATAAGGTTAGGTTTAGGCCTGGAATACAGGGCTGGAACGTCTATTATCGCGGGAGTGTCATTGCACTGGATTTCGCCCATAACCCGCCGCGTACCATAAGAACGCCGAAGGTCTCCTTTCGCGTTCCTCAGGAACGCCGCGAGACGTGACAAAACGTCGGCATGTTACGCCTCGGGAGTGAGAACGGGCTGGTTTCAGTCCACACCCGTCTGCAATGCCCACTATCGTAGCAGGGACATCCAACACCTGGCCCACGATCCAAAAGGGGGCCCGGTAAATGGTCTGCTAGGTACAAAAACTGCAAACACTGAGGCCTTTTCATCCTGTTTTAAAGCAGGAAGGTTTGCGCTGCAGGTCACTAAGAACGGATTATAACCTGAGGCTGTCCAAGCCTCATATCACCAGTTCTGAAGACCTGACATCACTAATGGCCTCCCATTCTTCACCAAAACTAAGGTTGGGTATTTTTTAATGACAAACCACCTGAATGTGGAAAATGTGGGATGTATTGCTGAAAGGAACATCTCAGGCTGTTCATCAGTTTTATGTAGATGAAGGTTTTCTGAATGTACTTTGCATTAAATTAAAGAGAAACAATTTGCAGCTCTGAGTTTCACATTCGTGGTATGCGATAGGTTCACCTGTCCAGCCTACTTAAGACCAAACTGGGTTGTTTTTGGTCCACAACCTAAAGTGAGTCTAACACCTCTGGATTAAAGAAACCATAGAAAGAACTAGGGATGCGTACCGGCGTTCTGACATAAACGGTAGTAACCAGACTGAAAAGCAGCGCACATTTCGGTGCTTTATTTTCCTGAGCTGTGATACACTTTAGATTCTAGCCAATCATTTTACGTTTCCGAGGATAGTAGGCGGGTCCAGGTACATACGTTCTTTTAGAGCAGAGCTACAGATTAAAAATGCCCAAGGCGAAGCGGTCAAAAGTCTGGCTGTACTTCACAGCAAAAGATGCAAACTCAGCAGCTGCAACAAGTGCTTTAAGCTGATACTGTGATACTGTCAAAGGAGGTAACACCTCAAATCTGATGAAACACCTGGCGACGCATAGCGGTTTTTTTCAAGCCGAAAAATGCGCCGTGTTTGATAGCTTGCTGCGAGACCTCACACCGAGCACATCTACTGCGGGTGTGGTACCTGTTATCGGACCCGGAGTTAGCAACATCCCCCAAAAACCCAAAGAGTAGAGTCCTGGCCCCTAGCCCTGCCAGTGTAGCAGAAATGATGAGGATGATGATGCAGCAGCAGCCGTTCTTCTCTGCGTGAGTAGCTTAATGTTGTTCGTGTGTAATTTACGTTGAGTAGGCTAACCACGTTATTACATTAATGCATGTAAGGTGAACTAGCAAACATCATCATAGCTACATGCAGCTGTCTTCTTGTTTGATGGCAGATACTCCCTTCACCCTGGCCAAAAAGGCTAAAATGACCAAAGAAAAAGTGGGAAACAGTTAAACATGAGAGGTTTTTGGACAAAGTTTGTGTTTTTTCCATTGTTTAAGCTGCTTCCAGCCAAGAGTGATACCATATATGCCCTACAGCTGCAGAAAAGGCTAACATTGTTATCTTTTTACAAAGAACAGCTGAACATGAGAGGTTTTTGGACAAAGTTTGTGTTCTCCATTCTTTAAGCACCGGTTCGAGCACCGTTTAAGCACCGGCACCGTTTCAAAAGTACCGGTTTGGCACCGGTATCGGATAAAACCTAAACGATACCCATCCCTAGAGAGAACACTGAGGACATAGAACGTGTAATAAATGAAGACGTGCGTTATTTGACTCCTCATTTTTAATTCTGGGCGAGTGTTTTGTTCTGTTGGGAACATGCCTTCTACTCGGGATGTTTGTCTGCGGAACAAAACTGGGATTACACACGAGGGCTGATTTTAACTGGTCCTCTGTCTCCCAGTTTAATTACAGAGAAGCCCATAAGGACACAACTTCACACTGCGTTTACAACACTGTTAAAGATGAAGCAGCTTTTTCTGCAGTTCTGATGAGCCTTGCTTACAGCTTCACAACAACTTAAAAGTTTATAACAGCAAATTAGGTAACTACAAGAAGCTAGTTTTCAGGTCTTGAATACATGTAACAGTGCGTAAAAGGTGCATTTAACAGTTCACAGCGGTAGTTTTACAGCTCGATTCGCCCATGTGTCTTCGAGACACTTGCCCGCAAAAGGCGCGTCGCTCCAGTCCTTGTAAACGTCTGTAAGAGCAGCGGGTGGGGCCGAGCTGGAACAGCTACAGCGGCAGCGTCATTAAGTTACAGAGGGGGAGGGCGTGATATGATGCAATTTTATTCATTAGTGGTCTGATGGATGTTCAGCTGCCTGTGATTAGGAGGGGTAAACAGCAGCTGTTCGCTGGAGTGAAAGTTGTTCCGCCGGGGAAGGTCATAACTCCGTCCACGCTGGGAAAGCAGAGCAGGAAACAGCTGATTCACGGGCAGAAAGACGAGCGCGACTCCACGACTGAGCTCACGACCAGATTCCATCATTGAGCGGTTTAGCAACCACAGCATGAGTTACTACAGCAGGTATTTTTATTTGATAAAAAAGAAATAAAACTGTAAAACGTTCGCTGTCAATCTGAATACTGCCCGCTGCAGGTGAGGCGACAGGTGTCGTTCTCTCTGCAAACAGCTTAAAGGTTTGGAATGAATCCTGATAAAACTTTGTTGGGATGCAGAGTGGGGTCGGAGCGTTCTCTATTGGAATGATCTTCCTCTTCACATTATCTACATCAGTGGTGGTTTTTAAATCCAGATTAAAAACTCATTTTTATTCCCTTTGACTCAGTGGGTAACTCACACTGTTATTTTATCTATTTATTTTTATTTATTATTCTTATTGTATTTTTTGATATTTCTGCTGTACAGCACTTTGGTCAGCCATGTGTTGCTTTTTTAAAGTGCTATATAAATAAATGATTGTATGGATGCAAAGTGGGGTGGTGTTAAAATCAATGTCAACTACTGGTATCGGGTATCGGGGCCGATACTGTAAAATGTGTGTGTACTCATACTCGTAAAAGTTAACCGATACCATGAACCGATACCAACTTATTTTATTAATCAGAGGGTGGCTTGTCATTTTTGTTGTAGTTTTTTAGATTGGCCACTAGGGGGACTTCTAAACAGGCACAGGGTTAGGCGAGTGAGACTGGCGGCTCCAGATAAAAAAAGAGAAACTGGAGGCTGCTGTAGCTAGGCTAAACAAAATGTCAGCAGTGTGGACCGGAACAGCCAACTTTAACTCAGGTTTTGGAAAAGCGAAGAAAAATGTCAAGAGAAAATCTACGGGCAGTTAAAATAACAGAGGCTCTGACTCATTTTATCGTCTGGATGACCAGCCAATGCCGGTCGTGGAAAACATAGGATTGCACCGTCTTCTCAGCATACTTGAGCTGCGATATGAAATAATAAATAAACAGAAGTGTTTATTTATTATTCTGAAAGCTCGAGACAGTGCCAATAGTTCAGTGATATTTTGTTAAATTACAATGTGGAGACTCTGCAATAATTTAACAGAAGTGCTTATTTTTCACTTGAAATATTTTTGTGGTCATTTTTATTAAGATTTTATTTTTTATCGGCAGAGAATAAAATAAAACCTGTCTTCCAATTCATTGCATTTGTGTGTGTGTGTGGTAGAAGTATCGGTTTTTGTACTCTGTATCAGCAAGTACTCAGATCCAAGTATCGGTATCGTATCGGTTTGAAAAAATTGGTATCGTTGCATCCCTAATGTCAACTTAATGATTTATTGGTCAAACATTGACAGAAAGCATCATGACCATTATTCTTAAGTGTGGTGTGTGTTATCAACACACAGCAAGCACCGTAGGAAGAATTACATCTGAAGGTCAAAGTGATAATAAATAAATCTATATATGATAATATAAAATGAAAAACTAATTTGACTATGACTTTGTTTTGTGCATTAAAGAAAGAGGTTTAAATGTCATCTGAATACATTTACACAGTTTCTGAATAAGGAAAAAAAATAACCTTTTTAGTTGATATTTATAACTAAACATTTATAGAAATTTCACTAAACAACGAAATACATTTTACACATGTACTATATCCACAGAAATAAAAATATTATAGAAAAATTATTATATGCTCCTGGCCGCCACCCGGCACACAATGCACCCGACCCCTATGGTGCCTCCTGAGGGAGGACGGGCCCCATGGACTAAGGCCCGGCCACCAGACGCTCGCCCTCAGGCACCCTCCTCGGGCCTGGCTCCAGGGCGGGGCCCCGGTAACCCTATCCCGGGCAGGGTAAACTGTTCCCTCGATGTTCTCTTCATAAGGGTCTTCTGAATCGCTCTTTGTCTGCTTAGGCTGCTGCCCCCGCGACCCGGCCTCGGATAAAGCTGATGAAGATGGATGGATATATTCAACAGTCTGCACTTTGCACTTCTTTTTGCTGCGCTACAAACTTAAAGTACGTTTAAAAAGAATAAAAATACAATTCTATTATTCGACGTACGGCCCAGAGAGCAAGCGGCTGTGGCGCCATTTTTAAAATAAATAAATAAAACAGTCTCTGGCCTGTGGCTGTAGTGAGAATGATGGAGAGCTGTGTGCAAGATGTGCAAGTCATTTTTAACATTATACTTTTTTATTTTATTGTCATTTTCCACTTCTAGTGAGCTGGACTTGCAATTTTAAATAGTGCTTTTTTGGTAAATGGTACTCTTTTACACTCACATTGATTCATATAGTGCTTTAAAAACGTTTTACCAGCAGTCACTTAACATCGTGTGAAAAGAGCCACAGATAAACTTCAGATCTTAGAGCTAAATTAGTTTATTATGGAGACGAGATCCTGAGATCAGCTTGCTCCTTGGTTGTGATTAATAAAATTGATCCAGCCCTGGTGGAGTCGACACCTACAGCATCAGGAACTCTGAGGGACTCATTTAGGAGGGGCTCAGAGTAGAGCCTGCACACTGAAAGGAACCAGCTGAAGTGGTTCTGGCGTCTCTCTAGGATGCCAGAACCACTAGACAGGGCCTGGCATTTGTGCTTAACCTGCACAGACTCACATTTGAAGCAGGAACGGATGGATGGATTTAGTAATGGTCGAAGCGTTTACTTTTTAAACCTAAAAGAATAAACTTTTGAACTGTATAACAACATCCATCTTTGATTTGTTGCTAAATTATTTTTTTAAAGTGCTAAAAAAAAATCATCCAGTTTCAACTGATTTCGACATAAAAGGAAAGCGCTGATGACGGAGAACTTGAGTTCATCCGACAGGTCTGCGGCTCTGATCAAAGCTCTCAGATCTCTGCAGGGATTTTGAGCTTGAGGCTGAACTGTGCACTAAAGTTCCCACACACGCTCACGTTGCAGCCCAAAGAAAAGGTCTCTGACGGAGGTCCCGGAGGGAAGTCGGGCAGGTTGGTGGTTCGAGCAGACGGAGCAAGAGGCCGAGGATCAGATGCCTCTAAGGACGACGCAGCAGATGGTTGATGAGGAAGCTACTTGCTATTCATTAACAGTCATCCAGGTGCACAGACAGAGAAAAGAGGCAAGAGTGACGCCTTTCATTTCGTCTGCTCAAGCACTCAATGTATGCATAAGCAGCGCAGTCTGTTCAGAAGTCATTATATTCTTCTATTCATGAGTAGGCAGGAGCTGAGATACAGGATTACAGGCTCTCTCAGGTTAGAAGAATATATTCATTGTGACAGAGACGGTTTAACTGCTCGGGTGAGGATACCGACAGCTTTACATGCAGGAAGAGCACTTTCATGATCAAAAGAGCCAGAGCTTTTTTGATTAGCTTTTAGCCAAATGTCATTTTAGAAAAAGTAAAAAACAAGTGATTATTTTAAAATCACACTGCTTATTTGTCCAAACAATAACCCAAACCGTATAAAACTGTATCATATCTATATGTTCCAGCTGTGCTTCTAGATGCAAATGCAATGCTTGTACAAACACTCGTGAAGGAACATGTCCTCCTAAAGAACCGACTGAAATTTAAGATGATTTCATTTCAACAAGTGACACGTTTTCCCTCCTAGATGTTCTATAATCAGATACAGCTGCATTAGCTGTAAGTGCAAGACTACTGCACAGTGGGAGGGTTAAAAAAAAAAAGCCACTCAACCACAGAGTGCAAGACAATGTAAATTTAAAGAGCGAGGTCGCCGACTTGTGAGGCACATCGTGCACAGAAGTCACAACGGTCAGCTGACTCTGTAGCTGCAGAGCTCCAAGCCTCCTCTGGCATTAACATCAGGGTAAAAACTGTGCACCAGGAGCTTCATAGCGTGGGTGTCCACAGTCGAGCAGCTGGTGTCGGTATAATGAGCAGTGTTGGGAAGGTTACTTCTAAAATGTATTCCATTACAGATTACAGATTACATGCCCCAAAATGTATTCTGTAACGTATTCCGTTACGTTACTCAATGAGAGTAACGTATTCTGAATACTTTGGATTACTTAATATATTATCATGCTGTTTACAACTACATGAATGTACTATTGCTGTGATTTATTACTGTTACTGAAGGTCCGCGGCTCCGAACCGTAGTAAAGGGACCTCTGGCTAATACGGTGGGTTCGTGTCGGGCTCGTAGCCGAAAACTAGCTTTACTTTGTTGTCTGGGTCAACTTTGCTAGCAGAGACAGAGAGAGGCGTTGAAAGGCTGCTCCAACAGAACTTATTGTTTTTGGAGGAAAACACGAACACGGTGTACAGTCGAGTCTTAATAGCTTACTTACAGCTGGGCTCGTCAGGCTCTCTTCTTGGCTGCAGCGGTTATTATTATATTTACATGCTTCCAGCTCCCGTTTCTGCTCGATGACAGCTCGTACTTTTCCTTTTTCTCCCTCCCTCGCTCACAGACACATAACGGGTATGGCAGTCCATTCTCCCTGCAGCACGGACTACACTGCCTATGATGCTACATTCTTTAGAGCTATACCTGTAGCATTCTGCCTGTTAGCTTAGCACAACAACAACAAAAAGGCCTCTCTCACCCAGGAAACACGCAGAGAGAGAGCGTCACCCTGTAACCATGACAACCGTAACGCTGCCACCTGGAACTACAGAACGTAGCTGTCAAACAAAACCCAAACAGTCCTGACCCGCCACAATAACAACAAACAGGGAAGTACCGCCGTGTAATCCATTTATTTCAACAAAGTAACTGTATTCTAAATACCACCTTTTTAAACGGTAACTGTAACGGAATACAGTTACTCATATTTTGTATTTTAAATACGTAACGGCGGTACATGTATTCCGTTACTCCCCAACACTGAATATGAGGCACGGTACTTTTGTTTATATAATGTATTTTGCATGCAAGAATTGCACTAGTTATTAAAAGGGTTACATTACTGCAGTGGCATGAAAATGTTAGATTTCCGATGAAATGCAGTGGAGTGCAGGTTTAAGGATAAATTAATCTTTTTAGGTGCTTTTTTCAATTCAGGGCCAATCTAGACTGAATGTGTGTTTCCTGTGATAAGCTGACCAAGATGCTAGCTGTAGCTTAGCTTAAATGATTTGATATCAAGGATGCATTCCCATGCTTTTCCAACTTTACCACAGGAATGTTCTCAACACAGGAGTGACGTCACTCAATGTTCCGGCATCCGAGTTCTGAGACAAATGGAACACAACAACAACAATCTTCTACTAATGAATTTCCTGTCAGTGATTCATTACATTCATTAAATTAGTCTAGCAACATGTTGTGTATTAAAATGCAGTTTAACGTTTTCATTTTGAACCCGAGCATGGCTGACTGTTTAGTCTAGCCTAATAATGAGTCGTGTAATCTGCTACCAATTTATTTTCTGTCAAATGATGACAACTTTTAAATTTGCATTCCAGCTTATAAAAAAAGCATAAAGTTCAAGGTTTTAGTTAATTATTATTAGAACACTCAAGTTCCTTCTCCTGGAGGTTTCTTCCAGCTAAACAGGTGTTTTTTTCCCCACTGTCGCCATGGTGCTTGTTCATAGGAGGTTGTTTGAGTGTCGGGATTTTCTCTGGATTACTGTAGGGCCTTTATTTTACACTATAAAGCACATTGAGGCGACTGTTGTTGTGGTTTAGAGCTATATAAATAAAACTGGTTGAATTTAATCTTTTAACGAAATCTGTTGATCGGCTGATCAAATCCTGCTAAGCAGGTAGCAGCTGCACTTACAGTAGTGTGTAGATATTGACAGAGACTTGGGAGCCTATGACCTCAATCTATTATGTTTCTCTAAATTAGATGTTAGCAACTAGAGCAGGGCGATATGACCAAAAATATTTATCACGATATACATTTGAAAATTTGCGATAACGATATAACTGACGATATAATTGACACTAGAGAAAATACTTTACAACTCCACAACTTTATTAGTGCAAAAAAAAAAATCACTGTATTTTCACTTAAACAAGCAGCTGTTTTTTATCTGCATTAAAGTTATATAAAATTTAACAGTGCAAATTCTTTGCTGACAGTTTAACCAAAAGACATTTCCAGTAGAAACTGGCCGACATATCCTCAGCATAACCATGTATAATATCCACAAAACTTAAAAAGAGGTCATACACACACAATACGGTAACATTATGTTGAAGCACAGTACGTATCACTCCGCGAGGCTCCGCCTTCGATAGCCGTAATGCTCCGACAATCCATCAAGCGGTGCGGCTTCCTAGCTTAGCAACGTCGTACTGAAACATTTGACAGATTTTCGAGCGCCGTCTACATAAAATTGCTTCGAGGTCAGTAAACACAACCAGAGTTCATACATAAGGCACACGGGATTATAAGGGGCACTGTCGATTTTCAGAAAAATCAAAGGATTGATTTTAAGTGCGCCGTATTTTCCAAACAACACGGTAATAACGACGGCCCGCTAGCATGCGCTACCAAAAATAGTGCTTTGTTGTGTATCTGACGGACGAAAGCTAAACCAGTTCCACACCAGTGAAGTTGCAGCATTTTAACAAACCAGTTCTGGTTCATCTGTTTCATTCAAAGATCCACTTTCACTCTTCTCATTCTGCGTCACTACCATGTGCGTATGCAAACAAAGACACTGCGCATGCGCGCTTTACCCATATTCTAATAATAATAATAATAATCCCAGCCCTATTAGCAACGAACGTACAAACATACAGTGAGCAGAAAAACATCAACACCAGTGTTCACCAGAACACGATACTGGCTGCAGTAAGAAGATTGGAAGATTTTTGTGAATGGCATGTTCTGCAGGACAGAAGCATAAAAACAAGTTAAGCCAGACTCTGGCAAACACGCTCGCCACAGTCGCAAAGGAACAGAACTGGTCAAAACATCTTAAGAAGTTCTCTGTAATCGCACGTCAAAACAAGGCTAGGGGAAAAAATTAAATTCAATTAGTAACACAAGCAACACACAAAAAAAAAAGAGTTTCAAGAGAAAGAACTGGGACAATGTGGGATTTTAATTCATGCCAGCTGGGAGGGAACTTTTCCTATTTTCCACTGTGTGAAGGTTTCATTTGGCTCAATGGTTGTTTTTCAAAGGGCAAACAGCCATCCTGCAACCAGAATAGACGTGTGAAGACGCGATGTTTTGGGTTCAGTAAAGACTACGATACGTCACATCTGACAGCGAACCTGTCACCGTCCTCGAGGTCACACAAAGGACATGCTGACCTTATTTTGTGGCTCAACAAAGACACACGAGCTGATTCCTACAGGCAGGATGACCAAAGCAATCATATTACCCTTTAATTTGTCACATTTGTTTTTTTTGCGTTCATGGAGACACTCCACGGAGTCTATAAGCTGAAGATAAAAATAAAATCTTTTATTTGCCATTTGTTGTGCAGAACTTTTGTTTCAGCGTCAAATAAATAAAAAAATATATAGAAATATAAAAGAAAGTGCACGGAGAGAAACAAACTAAATGTCATTATCAAGTAATTATCAAGTATAGAACAGAAGTTAATAAACTACATGTCAATGACTGTGGTATGGGAAAATACTGCATGTTATTGAGATATACATTGCACTGTTTAAATATACTAGTCTGAGGAAAATGAGAAAAATGTGGGGATAAATACATTTCTGGCTCTGAGAAAGGCCTCTGAGCTTTTTCTTTTTCCATGTGGGCACCTGCTGCCCTCCAGCCAGTGTTGCCAACTCCTCAGTAAGGAAAATCGCTATTGGCTGTCCTAGAAGTCGCTAAATGACGTCATCACCTAATTTGCATAATTGGTCATGCTAATGTTATTGTAATCTATGTTGTTGGAGAGAGAAATAACATCGTGGACGAGACATAAAGTGAGTAAAAAACGTACTAAATGCATTTAGAATTTATTTAGAACTACAAATTAAATTTCTTTTAGCAATTATTGTTTTTTGTAATGTCACAATTCCAACCCTGCTCCTTTACCCGGGCTTGGACCGGCAAAAGTGACCCGAAATAGGCACTCTGGTGGAGTTACTTTGTGTGTGTGTTTATAAGTAGTTTTAAACCTGATCCACAAAACAGCATAAGAGTAAAAGAGTAAAAGAAGAACTGACTGCGTTACAGCACCCGCTGCTTGTTGAGAGTAAAAGCGATATGCGCTTTCACGTCTTTTTTTAGCGACTTTTTTTTAGAAAAAAAGTTGCTAGGGGGTCTGAAAACTCGCTAAATATAGCGACAAAGTCGCTAAGTTGGCAACACTGCCTCCAGCATGACGGAGGACTGATGCTTTTAGCAACAAGAGGCTGTAACAGATTCAAGAGTGCAACTTTAAAGGTAAAGTGTGTAAAATCTCGCCGTTGAGTGCGGCCCTTAAATGAACTCAAGGCTCGACCTGCAGTTTGACTTTACTTTAAACCTTGATTTTATTAACCAACGACATCTCTACAAATATTTTTAGTCACGCTCTGCTGGCTTTAACTTCAGACTGTATATAACGGAGGATGACAAGTCAAAAAAAGCAGAGCTCAAATATGGCAGAAATGGGCGCCGCCATCTTGCATTGGTGATAATGTATGATGCAATCGAGGCCCCGCCTCCTGCCCGGCACATGTGTGAACACACGCACGATTCAACTCCCTCACAGCCCATATTAAAGGTGTGCTATTACCAAATGTGAGTGCAACATTTCGTGCTTCACTTTTGTTGCATCAGATGTGATGCAAGTTATTTTTGAGAGATTTACAACAGAGTCAGAAACAGCAACGAGCCTGATGATGGAGACAGAGAATCAACTTAGTTAGTTTGCTTGTTTTAATCAATTTTAAATCATTGTTTTTGTTTCTAATGTCTCTGTAAAGCACTTTGAATCACCTTGTTGTTGAATTGTGCTATACAAATAAGCTTGCCTTGCCTTCTCTGATCCAAAGAGCCCAAAACTTATTTTGACCTTACAGACTGGGGTGTGGTTTAAGAGCATATGTGCAAAAAAGTAGGTTTGCAAAAATAATATTCAAATGTGCCTGTATTATATGCCAAGAACACATATTTGTGTGTTGATTGATTTTCAGAAAAAATCTGTCCTGGTCTGATAAGGGAAGCTGATTCTTTCTAACGGCCAGCAGGGGGCGACTGCTGGCGTTGCAAAAACAGGTCTGATTATACAGAAGTGTGTGAAAAGTCTGATCAGTTTCAGGTCTTATTGAATAAGGTGTTATGAATGTTTTGGAAATGATGGTCCCATCCGTAGTAAAATATGTAATAAAAACATAATAAAAGTGTTTATTGTGCTAGTAAAAAGTAGCAACTATGGTTTAAATAAACGTCCTATTTAAATGAAACCAAGAAGAAAAAAAGAAGTTTGTGTGGAAACAAAAGTTGCAGCTTTGTGAAAACACTCGCTCCATCTGAAGCTAAAGGGAGAGGTGAGTTCATCACCACCACGACAAACACACATTAAAGATGTAAACATTCAGCACTTTAAAGTTTATAGGAAACGCCTTGCTCAGCTTTTGTCATCCAGGCGGTTTTGCAGCAGTTGACCAAGCACACTTCTCCTTAATCAAAACAGGAAACTGCTAAGAGTCGCGAGTGTTGCACAAACGGCGGAGTCTTTCATTTCAATTTCCCGCAAAAGAGAAAGCGAGTAAAGCCACCGAGAGCGCATGGGAGCTCAAATATGCAGAGCTCATAGTTTGAGGACTAGATCTAAATATAAGTTATGAATAAAATCTCTCATTAAAATATATTTAATTCTCCTATAAAACCAATAACGACGCTTGGTTTTCCGTCTCCCTGCGAACTGCCAAGAGCAATAATTCTATTTCACAATCCTCACCACCGCAGCCAGGCTAAAACATAAATTACTTTGACAAATATTTTTCCAAAAACCTCAGTAGCCATATGTAGAGCTGAGCTCCGGTGGCAGGGCAGGAGCATGACTTAATCGCTGATGGAGATTCCAACAGGGAGCTGAAACCCAGAGGACTTGGATGGACTAAGAATACACAGTGATCTCTCAGACCTCTTTGGGGTGAACACTGCAGTGCAAGCCCTGCAGCTTCCAACGCATAAAGCGCAGGCGATACAGCCTTCTGTCGACACCTCTTTTCATATATGATATGCGATCAGACGACCGTACTCTATACTTTTCTCTCTGCAGTCAAGTCGTCCTATTAAAAGCCCGGCTTGGTAACATGACCCACGTGGAGCCGTCATTTCACTCACTCTTGTTATTCCAGCAGGCAGCTGTTGTATGTTCCTCCTCAGCTTGAAATGAGCTTGAAAATTCCCCAAATCCGAAGCCCCCTCTTCCCACCTCGTCCCCACAGTCCCATGAGCTGGCACGCTGCGGGGTCGGCTTATTTTGTAAAGACAAACACTTAGGAGCTGATCTGTCGAGCGACAGGCGGACATGATTTGGCAAACAAAAGCGAGCGGCGGTAGCTCGGAGCCAGTTTAACAGACTCGTGTTGGGATTGTAAGTGACATTTACGCTGCCCTCTGGGATTGGTTGCGATCGAGGCGCTCGATACGAGGTTTCTCGTGCTAGCACGGCCTTATTCTTGATTTGATGGGAGACCATTTGACCCTGCTTTTCAGAGCGTTACGTAGCACGTGGAAAGTTTGAACCCGTGTGGCCTCATCCTCCCTTATTGTGTGAAACCCTGATTGAAAATGACACACCAGCTGGTCACCGCACTCGCACACGGGGAGATTATCATTGCTCCGACTCTGCCACACACTCACTCGTTCCCTTCGTGCCTCTCAAAGTGGGCCTACCAGTAGCTCACACACACACAGTCCAGTTTTAGCTACCTATGTGATCGTATCTCGTCTACAGCTTCTGTCAGAGCTCATAAAGAGAGAAGGAACCGGGCCAGAGTAAACACGGCACGGTTTAAGAGAGAGGCCAACCTTCAGCTTTGATGAAGAGGTGAGAACAACAACAAGTATCACTTTACTCATGCGGCTCAATAAACATGGAAAAATCTGTCTTGGTGGTGCATGAGGCGCATGACAAATGTGCAAATGATTAGAAGCATTTTAAGGGGTTCAGTTACAGGGCAAAGGTGAAAAAATAGTTTGGGAAATATGACTGTTCTCCTTCCTGCCAAGAGCTGGATGAGAAGACGGACGCCAAGGCACTAATGTCCACACGATAAATATGAAACAGCAGCCAGCGGTGATTAGCTCCAGCGGTTCATTCATGTGGAGGAGTTTCTGTGTTTCATACAAAAAAATATCCCATTGATGCAAGCTCGTCAGAATAAAAGAAAAGAAGAGAAGAAGAAGAACAGCACGTCGAAGCAGCAAGCGACAACATATCCCAGAGTCATGTCGGCCAATCGACATCACAAACTGCTTTTCTCTGCGTCGACTAGGGCTGCCACGATTAGTCGACTAATCACGATTACGTCGACTATTAAAATCGTCGACGACTGATTTAATAGTCGACGCGTCGTTTGAAGCTTTGTAAGATCACAAAAGACGCAGGAATAAGTAGTAGGATTTAAGAGTGTAATAACGGACTGAAACAGAAGATGGCAGCACTGCATGTACAAGGATGCCAGCTGCCGTTAAACCCCGAAGAAGAAGAAGCTGTCCCAGAATTCATAGCGCAGCCCAGCTCAGTTGCTAACAATGGTGGCAGCTAGTTAGTTTTAATATTACTCTTATTATTCTTTCTGGGTCACAAAATAAACGATTAACATATTTTCAGGCGAGAATGTAGCTGTGTAAACCTCAAATATCTGCTCAGTTTATCAAGACACCACATATTTTCAAAAGCGCTCTGACGTTTTCGGAGACGTCTGTTAGCCACTAGCTCGATAGCTAGCCGGGGGCTAGGCTAACTAGAGCCGTGAGAACACCGGACTCCCGGCAAATCGTTTTCAAACCCACCGCCGTCTTTCGCTACTCAGGTTAAACATGATATATAAGTCACTTAGATAACTTAAAAATGTTATTGTTTGGCTTTTTTTTTAGTATTTTATTTGTTCCTGATTAAATCGGTTTGGCTGAGATTAAAGTTATAGTTTTTACACAGCTGAATAAACGTCAAGCAGATTAAACTCCATCGAAACAATCTGCAAATGTCATTAAAATTTAATAAACTATCATCTTGTCTTTATTTTTAGTTAGCACATACCTTAAACACTTAAAGCTGTAAGCTAATGATAGTTATATAAGAGCAGAGGCTGCTGGTGCAATAAGCTGTATGTTTTATGTCCAATGGATGATGATCTGATTAGTCGACTAATCGCAAAAATAATCAGTGACTAGTCGACTATCAAAATAATCGTTTGTGGCAGCCCTAGCGTCGACACAACAATCTGAGGTTGTTAATATTTCACACAGGAAGAGTTTTTCTTAAAGGTTTGCTGCAGTTTTCCTGCTTCAAGAAACTGCATCAGTGGGAGTTTAGATTCAGTTTAAACGATGTAAACATGATCATTTTACGCAGTAACTATTTTGTGTGATGTAGGAAAATTATCGAATCTATTATCCGTACCATTAGTGATTTTTTTTCACCTCTGACAGCGACTGATCTGCTTCTCTTTTTTTACCCTCCTTTCATTGTAGCACCATCAAGGTCATTTCGTTGTACTTTGAATGAACGGATGAGTGAATGAATGCCTCACTGACATACAGTAATCACGCATTTCTGCACCTACTCTGGGAAGCTAAACACAAAGAAATGCTTCTCAAGCAAGAAGCCGTTTAGTACCATTTGACTGTGTTTGAATTTAAAGTGTCACTGTCAATATATGGCAAACAGAGCAAGCCCCGCCCCCCAGTAAATAACAAAAATATAACAGGCTGAAAACCTTGAATCCCAATGAATGAATGAAGCTTCATGTTTTCCGGATGTGCCCGTCTCTTGAGCTTTGAGGATGCGTTCTGCCTTTTTGAACCCATAAAATGCCAAATCTGATAAAATTCCCTAGAAACGTCTCTGTCGACACGAGCATTAGTGTATTTTATCGCAATATATATTGTTATCGCTGAGTTTACAGCTAATAAAACATGTTTGCATGTTTGTGCATTGAATTGGAGTTCACTGCCTCTCCCGAGTATTTATGCGACTGCTGCATATTGTGGGCGGATTTGCTCCTTTTTCCTTTTAAAAGCATCGCGTTCGTGTCCGTCATTGTTCCACTTCATCAGCGTTGCCTTTTTGGCGCCGCAGTTCGCCAGAGTTTGGAATAATAGGCGTAATTATTCGAGTGCCATCTTTTCTCTGACATTATAAGTCATTTTGCTTTTTCCTAATTCACCTGCAATTAGGGCCGCGTTGGAGCTCTTTGTTTGTTCCTCATTGTGATGACAGCACAATGCATTTTAAATATACTGTACGTGCAGTTGCATTATGAAGGCCTGGTTTGCTGCAGCTGTAGGAGCTGATGTAACACTCGGCACAGACGCACACCACCAGAAGCCTTGAGGAAGAAAAAGAGGGATTAGATGAAGAAGACTTTTTTTATGTCAGAGGCATGTATGCAATCGCTTCCTCTTTTAGCCCCCAACCCCCATCTAACACTCGCACTGTGCTCTATCTACATGACAGAGGACTTCCCCTGAGGTGACCTCTGCAGCAAACTCATCACTAATGCGTTCTGACAATCAGCTCCAAGAAAGTGCTAACAGAGCAATGTAATGGTTAAAACCACCCCGGCTCTCATTCATACCTCAGCACTTTAACCTCAGCGCTCTAACCTGGCGGACTCTGTCTGCTTTCGTGAGGACAAACAGAAGATGACATCGGACAGGCCGTGGCTGTGTGGGCTTGTGAGCCGCAGATAAGTTCGGGGCGCTCTCATTGGTTTAAAAAGACTTTGTGGGAGGGGCATAATGATGAGAAAAATTGAGGTTGACCAGAAAATATGTTGAAAAAAACGTCTGAAACTCGTGACTTGGAAGGATAAACGGAAGAAGATTGTATTTAAAAGAAAATGACAAACTTCTGATAAACTGTATAACAAAAGTGATCAGAGCCACAGACTGTATGTAAAAAAATATCTAGTCATCGCAACATCACTCTGATGGTCACCTGCCTCCATTATTTGAGTCAGAAGTGTTTTTCTTCATTTTTAAACACTTTAGGATACAACACAATTAGGGCTGCCACAAACGATTATTTTGATAGTCGACTACTCACCGATTATTTTTGCGATTAGTTGACTAATCAGATCATCATCCATTGGACGTAAAACGTACAGCTTATTGCACCAGCAGCATCTGCTCTTATATAACTATCATTAGCTTACAGCTTTAAGTGTTTAAGGTATGTGCTAACTAAAAATAAAGACAAGATGATAGTTTATTAAATTTTAATGAAATTTGCAGATTGTTTCGGTGAAGTTTAATAAACTCCTTGCTATCTAAAATATAACAGGACACCGGAGTATATTCTCGAGCATCTCACACTTCTGATAATCAGCTGTCTGCTTGATGTTTATTCAGCTGTGTAAAAACTATAACTTTAATCTCAGCCAAACCGATTTACTCAGGAACAAATAAAATACTAAAAAAAAGCCAAACAATAACATTTTTAAGTTATCTAAGTGACTTATATATCACGTTTAACCTGAGTAGCGAAAGACGGCGGTGGGTTTGAAAACTATTTACCAGGAGTCCGGTGTTCTCACGGCTCTAGTTAGCCTAGCCCCCGGCTAGCTATCGAGCTAGTGGGTAACAGACGTCTCCGAAAACGTCGGAGCGCTTTTGAAAATATGTGGTGTCTTGATAAACTGAGCAGATATTTGAGGTTTACACAGCTACATTCTCACCTGAAAATATGTTAAACGTTTATTTTGTGACCCAGAAAGAATAATAAGAGTAATATTAAAACTAACTAGCTGCCGCCATTGTTGGAAACTGAGCTGGGCCGCGCTATGAGCTACTTCTTCTTCTTCGGGGTTTAATGGCAGCTGGCATCCTTGTACATGCAGTGCTGCCATCTTCTGTTTCAGTCCGTTATTACACTCTTAAATCCTACAACTTATTCCTGCGTCTTTTGTGATCTTACAAAGCTTCAAACGAAGCGTCGACTATTAAATCAGTCGTCGACGATTTTAATAGTCGACGTAATCGTGACTAGTCGACTAATCGTGGCAGCCCTACTGTTCATGCATGTTTAATCAAAAATACTCACATTTGGTACTAGTGCATGATATATTATAGACCAACCCCAAACTTTTACACATATTTATTTTGTAATAATGGAGTTTTAACTGTTAATGCTGTACAAACTAAACTCTGTTAAAGTTTTTTCAATTTCTCAAGTGTGCAGCTGTAAATGCTTTCATACACTTGAGGATAAAAGCTGCAGCACTTAAACACTAGAGAATGATTTATTCATGCTTTCTAAAACTATACTTTAAGTTTAAGATTCTTAACTAGTAATAACTGATCTTTAAGATCTTTGGTGCAGGATTTTTTGTGTAGGAATAGATAAGATGAGGAAATCTGGTGCATTGCACACAAAAATGAACGGAAAGGGAAGCATGAACACACACAAACAGGTCATTTTGTTGTCATGCAATCGAGGAAAGTTTAAACATGCAGCACATTTCACTTTTTGTGCAACACAAACGATTCTTGTAGAAGAATTACAGCAGTGGGAAGTAATGAAATCACCATCACACAGTCTTTTCCCTCTGTTGTTATTTCTCTGCTTCTCTTTGACCTCTTCCCTTTACACTCTGTGGTGATGGAGGGAGCAAATGAGGCACAGACTTGCTACCCAGCTGCAGTGTTGACCCTCTGGGTAAGACAGGAAGGTCTCTGGCCTGTTACCCACATGCAGCACTACCAGGTTCGTGCCAAGCACAGAGCCAGGGGCGGGCCACGCTGACGTGCTGCCATTCACCCACTGGGACCAATCTTCAGCTTCTACGCTCGCCCTGGTTTGACTGTCGAAGCCACCTACGTCACTCGAACTCGGGTGCTATATTTAACCACGTGTCTTTCCTAAGGCAGATCAGTCTGTGGGCCTTTTTTGACATTTGCAGCAACATCAGTTAAAGTTGTGCAGTCTCTAATATAATAAAGTGACTTTTATCTTTTGCAAATTAAGATATAAAAATGTGAAAAGGCCACTTCCAGGATTCAAATTCTGCTCTTTATTTTAAGTGAGAACGCGGGCAGCTGAAATCCATGAATCCATCCATCTCTGCTGCACTGACCTGTCTACAAACCAACAAACAGCAATGAGATACCAGCACAGGGCGGGATGAGATGTGGAAGCTGACATCTTTGATATGCATCACACACAGCTGTTATCACAACTAAGCTAAGAAGGACATGTCATCAGTCTTAGGCCATGATTCAGCAGGTATCACCGTTGTGCAGGCACAGGAAAAACGTGCAGACTACATGCATCATACTTGACGCCTGACCTGTGTGTAACCTTTGCCTGATACACAGTTAAGACTGCAGTTAACTGATAAAACTGCTGAAATTACAGTGTCCATGCGCCTCAGGCGAACCACGCAGAAACTCATCGGGAAAGAGAGAAGCCAGGATGAACTCTGAACAAAGAAACTCAAGTCAGGAAGTAAAAACACAGCAAGTCACGAAGAAAAGAAAAAAAAGAAGCCTTCAAAATAAAACAGGAAGTAAATGAAAGACAAAAATAAAGACAAAGGGAAACAAGGGAACAAAAGCTAGAATAACAACAAAGGAAAAACTAAACTCATGACAGATACCAGGACGTGGGGCAGAGGGAAGGGGTGAAAGTGCACTTGTGCCCCTATAATGCATACTGTGCAGCCAAACACAAAGGCTGTGTCCCAATTCAGGGTCTGCAGCCTCAACGATCCTCAAGGGCCGCGTACTTAAAGACCGCTAAGGCCGGAAGTGCGAGGCTTGTGAAATGGGACGGTCTAGCCTCCGTTGCGCTGCCCAGGTTGCCTAGCAACCATGATACTAACAGCTGGAAACGTTTCATACAGCTTTGTTTGACAGAAATGAAGGAGAAAATCTTTTGTTCATTTGTTTGTTTGTTTCTACATGAGCTTTGATCTTTCTCTGTAAGATTAAGGTCAGCTATTGAACGGCGTATATTTTCAAGTAAAGGCTTTAAAACCAAGTTAGTACAAACGTCACTAATGTCACATGACTTTGCCGACATGTGGCCAACAGGAATGTTTTAATGTTCTTTGTTATTAAACATTTGCACATAAATAAGTGACATAATATTCAGTACTTACTTAAAGTTTACTCTTCGGGCGCCCCTCATCCCCCGTTTTTTTTTTCAGCAAAATTATCCACACCCACCGCCGCGCTATGCATTCTGGGATATGTTGGGCCACGAAGTCTACACCGCCACGTCCTTAAAATTCAGGGAAATGAAGGACGCATTTGAGGGCCGCATTTCGAGCAGCCTTCGAATTGGGACAGCCTTCGTCGCGTCGCGGTGACGTAATCGGCCTTAAAATGCGGCCTTTAAGGCTGCAGACCCTGAATTGGGATACAGCCAAAGACATGCTTATGGTACACACATGTCAGGGAGCTTATTTCCTACTTCCAGCATGAAGAGAACGAATGCAGAATCACACCAGCGGGAGAGCCTCGTTCACGTACAGCGATGAAGGATTTAGCCTGCTGTAATTGATGACCATGAGTTTATCGTATAAGCTGAAGAGCCAAAAAACAGAATCCACTCACAACACGTGCCTGGATATTTTTACTCCCCCCCCCTTTGTTTTGGTTGCATTGTCTGCAGGTCTGCCAACACGTTCTCTTACTGATTAAATGCATCGCGGTCACCTTGATCCCTCTGACCAGCACCGATACCTGAGGCCATCCTCCATCAGCACAACTGTAGCAGTGACCAGAACAGCTGACGAATTCAAATATATAGCGCTGGCTAGAGAATCGGCTGTGTTAAAGGTTCCTACAGGTACATAACAAACACTAAAACCAGCTGATACACGACTCAATACAACACGGTGGGCGATGGCGGTGCAGCGTGGGCCGCCACGGCCATCGTACGAACACAGGTAAGAACATTTGCTCTTTGTTTTCGCCCGTTGGAACCCGCCCAGCACATCCTTTCATCTTTCATCCATCTCTTTATAAAATCACTCTTGAACAAGCTCAAGAAGGCAGCATCAGTTTCTATGGCAACACATAAGTGCCCAAAATTGCCCCCTTTCACTCTGGGATTTCTCTGACACTTTGACAGCTGGCTGGTGTTTTTGATTATCTAAAAACATATTAGGAGGCCGGACGCGTGTCTGCGCGTGCGTTTCGTACGAGGCCTATTCTGAAGCACGTCGGCCGTCAGCAGATAAACCCAGTTATTAGGCCCGAGTCCGCTCGTGTCACACTCCACATCAGATGAACTGCTACACACAGAAATTAGTCAACTGGCGTGCCACCTCCGTGCCCCTCCAGGCAAGCATCTGCCAGCACATTTCTGATTAACAGTTAGAGATCAGGGAGGACTAAAACTGCAATAAAAATAGGCTAAAAGGGAGGGCGGGGCCATAAAAGATCATGATACTCGCTCCTCTCTTTGTTTGTGTTAAAGACCAGTCTCTCACGGGCCAACAAAAGCTCTGATGACAGAAAGGCAAACAAACAGCACTGTCAGGGGACACAGATGAAGACTGAAGTGATGTCTGTCCAGCGCTGGTACCCCACTCACCAGTCATTCTGATAGAACTGCGAGTTCTTCTTGGAAGAGAGTGAAGTTTGACGTCCCTCCCATTGTCACGCTGACAATGGGGGTGAGGTCACATAAGAGCGGGAGGAAACAGCTGGAAAACACTGGAAGTAATGCAGTAAGAAGGGTGTGAGGGAAAGGGGAGCTAACACAGAGAGCTGTATGAAAAAAAAGAGCTTCTCTACACTAAAAGTGACTCATTCACACAGATTGGAACCTGTGAAATGACTGGTTGGGACAAACAACCACAAAAACACCTTATCAGGGGGTGAGACACAAGGGGCAATCAGGTGGAAAACCCCCTCACCCACGAGGGCAGGCTCGCTTCGTGGCAGTGGGCTGGGGTTTCTGCCAAACGTGAAAGTTGAATCTGACATTTGTCAGAGAGGCGAGAGGTAATGGTGTCTACTAGTTGTTTGATTTGCGAGACTTTCAAGATGTCACCGGAATGAAACTCCCGACATCTCGACCGTAGGCTCTGGGAGGCGTTGGAGCGAGGCGGCGTTCAAAGGAAGCAAACAGGTGCCGTTTACCTAAATGATGTTTCTCTTCACCAAGGTACAATACCCACAACGCATGTGTGCAGGCGTGTCCCGTGACAAGGGCTGTCTTTGTGTTTAGAAAGGCAGCCCCCGACAATAGAGAGAGGGGAACTCCCTCTGAGTAAACTGAGGTTAGAAACACGAAACCTGCAGCAGGCAATTTCCATCAGCCGCGACCATCCTGTGATTGGCATCAAACAGGCACAGTGATTTACATATACATAGGTACTATACGACAATACAGTCTGAGGGCAGCTCATGAAACAGTCATAATATCTAATGTTTCATGTCGTTTGTCCATGTACACAAAGTGAATCCAGTTTTAAATGGTGAAAAAGTCAACATCGGCAGGCTGGAGGATTTTGTGTTGGAGCAGCAAGAACACGATACCAGGATTTCCAACTAAGACATAATGCAAAAATACTAAAGTACCATTTATGATACAACTGGGTAGGGCTGCTCGATTATGGCAAAAATGATAATCACGATTATTTTCACTGAAATTGAGATCTCGATTATTTGACCATATTTATTTAACAATAACAATGTGTTGAATAATGACTTTAAAAAATAATATAAAATAGTGTGCAAATACTGATAACTGTGCAAATGTTTGCAATATAAAAAATAAATGAAAAATGTAAACATCTATGTTTAGTGAACTTTGCAGTGTTGCTCTGTGGTGCAGCTACGACACTGTAGCAAAGTTTACACACTGTGTCTACTTGATCCACGTCTGACTCCGCCAACCCATAATGTTTCCACACCACTGAAATTTTTTTTACCTCTTTTCAACCAACGGCAGTCACTCTCCTCTCCAAATAACTTCTGCTTAGCTTTCCGAGCTTCCCTCAGGTCCTCTTAATCAGCGGTCCCCAAACCCCGGGCCTCGGACCGGTACCGGTCCGTGAGTCGTTTGGTACCGGACCGCGAGAGTTGAGGCTCAGGTGTGAAATGTTTAGTTTTCAGGGTTTTTATCGGTTTTCAGCGTTATTTTGTTATCGTTTTTATCGTTAGCTCGGTTTTCCTGGGTCTTTTCACGTGTGTTATGAATAAATCATCTTTTTTTCGGTACCGGTACTAGTTTTATTTTGTTGTATTTATCCGCGACACCTTAAAGGCCGGTCCGTGAAAATATTGTCGGGCATAAACCGGTCCGTGGCGCAAAAAAGGTTGGGGACCGCTGCTCTTAATTGTTGTGACACGTGTTCAAAATGCAGAGAGGTGCGCTCGATTTGCCACACGGAGCAGCGCGAGAGTAAAGCACGAGGGAGGGGCTAATAATCGGCTCAGTCATTTTTAACGATCGTTGAAAGCCCAGATCGTAATCGAGATTAAAATTCGATTAATTGAGCAGCCCTACAACTGGGTAAAAAAAAACGAAACTATTGAGAGGACTTCTTTATATAGATTAGAACAATACAATACAATGTCATTAATAACGGAGAATAATAAAGTTCTGTCAGACTCAAAATCAAGCTCTTTATGATAACTCACACAGGACTGAGAGGACACGAGGGCAGTCTTGGTGACTCTAGTGAAAGGACATGAGAGTAGGAAATTACAACATATATATATATAAAATGCAACAATTCTGTTTAGCCTTCATAAGAAAACTCTACAGTTGAAGAAATAAGCGTACACCCTAAAAGTTAAAAACGACTGCTAATCCATGATCTAGGAAAATAAAACAGTGAATATGTCACAGTGATGAGGAGCGGCTTTCCGAGAAAAAGCCAAGCAATTAATCATCTCATTATGATCCAACGTTTGGATGAAAAGCTCAGGTTCTGGCACTCGTGTGGTGTTACTTTGACACATACAATCATCTTTTGCACTGTTATAGACCGATGACAAGCGCCTACAGCAACAGCACGCCCTGAAAAACGTGCGCATTATGTCTTCTGAGGATAAGACACCACGCCACTGTGGCAAAAATGTTTGGGAACAGCTCAAGAAAAAAAAAAGATCCCAACATGCTTCTCAAATTCAAACACAATTTGATCAAAGCTTCACTGGTTAACGCAAAGAAACTAAACCTCGTGAATGTTACATAGCGGCAACTCGCAAAGAATTATTCTTAATATTTAAACCATCAATACAATCAATACAATCCAGTATGACTGTGTAAATGCCGGTGTTGTGCCAAATAGTGATTGCCTGCCAAAAATTGATTTCCGGTATTTGCCAAAAACTGATTAGTCATATTTAAACTGCTATAAATAACTTGTTGGGCTATAATATGTGAAACATATGTCAAATGGATCCCTCATGGATAACATAAAGTCATCTTGGGCCACAAACAACATTTGTGTAACAAGGTAGAAGCCACAATCAGTTTTTGGCAGCGACTTTTATATTACCTTTTTTTATGCAATTCTCATTAACATTAAAAGTCTTTTGTAAGAGTAAGTTGGCCAAAAGAACAGCAGAAATGGCAACAAAAATTACAATAGTTCTGTAAACATATTTTAAGTGAGGATAAAGGACCGAATTTGTTATAATGTAAGTACAGTAAGACAGAGTTATAAAGATACTTGAAAAACTGATAAATTTTTACTTCAATTTATAACCCCTTTGTAAACCCTGTTCACCGAAGTCTATTTACCAACACATGTAAAGATTTTACTCATAAAAAATACACAGACACATTGGAAATCAGTTTTTGGCAGGCAATCACTTTTGGGCACAACACCGGCAAAGCCACTTTACTTTGCGCTTTTATTTTGAAGAGTACCTTAGCACTTCCTCTTTTATTGTGTGAGACTTCCTGTTCTGTTCTCAGCGAAACGACACAAACACATTGCTTCAGAGTGAGTAAAAACGTTTATTTTTTTGAAAATACTCGTGCAAACTATGTATTTTATTTATCTGTCACATGCTATAACTTTGAAAGTTTACTCAATGTGGTTGAATTCGTTTTTTATTGTATATGCATGTCATCTGTTTGTGGTGTGGAAAGACTGGCTAAGAGATGTGCATGGAGGAGGTTGGCTAGCTGGTTCAGCATGATTAGCACCCTTGGACAGTGTTGCCAACTCCTCAGTAAGGAAAATCGCTATTGGTTGTCCTAAAAGTTGCTAGAAGTCGCTAAATGACGTCATCACCTAATTTGCATAATTGGTCATGCTAATGTAATTGTAACCTACGCTGCTGGAGAGAGAAATAACATCGTGGACGAGACATAAAGTGAGTAAAAAACGTACTAAATGCATTTAGAATTTATTTAGAACTACAAATTAAATTTCTTTTAGCAATTATTGTTTTTTGTAATGTCACAATTCCAACGCTGCTCCTTTACCCGGGCTTGGACCGGCAAAAGTGACCCGAAATAGGCACTCTGGTGGAGTTACTTTGTGTGTGTGTGTTTATAAGTAGTTTTAAACCTGATCCACAAAACAGCATAAGAGTAAAAGAGTAAAAGAAGAACTGACTGCGTTACAGCACCCGCTGCTTGTTGAGAGTAAAAGCGATATGCGCTTTCACGTCTTTTTTTAGGAGTCTGAAAACTCGCTAAATATAGCGACAAAGTTGCTAAGTTGGCAACACTGCCCTTGGAAGCAGAAAGAGGTTGGTTTATTGATTGCAAATGACTGTTTATGTATTTAAGAGACAGAAAGGTTGTCGTTAATTCATTTGATTAAATGCTGTAACATAAATAGTTTAAAAACTATTGATTTATGTCAATGTCACTATTTGAGTTAATCAAAAATAATTTTCTATAGTAAAATGTGAACATTTCTGCACTTTCTACTTGAATGTTTAATGGTATTTGTTTGTTTTTATAGTTTTCACGGTGCCATATTGTCGGTGGTTTAAAGAGGAGAGAAGAAAGTTGCATCAGTCGAAGCTCTCTGCGTCACGAGTGGTAATTCCAAGTGGGCAGCTACAGACTGTATTCCACTGATGAGGACTTGTGACCTGACTGCTTGGACCTATTCTGCCTGTATAAAGGCAACCTACGTGTTATTAGACAGGTGGTTTTAATCTTGTGGCCAACTAATCTACTCCTGGCCTCAGACCTTTTTATTCATCGGAAATATGCGTTTAAAAAAAAATCACATCTGACACACTGTTGGAGTCTTCAATCAGTTTCTTCGACAGCATGAACACAGGAGGTGTAGATTACTTTATATGCCGTGCTGTAAATAGTAGGGGTGCAACGATACACAAAATTCACGGTTCGGTTCGATACTTTGGTGTCACGGTTCGATATTTTTTCGATACAAAAAAATGTTCATGCCTTTTTAATTTGTCATTTATTAAAATTATAAATATATATTTTAACTCAAAACTACAGTTTTTAAATTTAATGTTGCTGAAACAAAGTAATAAAAAATAAATCTATCTGATGGAGAAATCACTCATCTTTGGAAAAGAGAGTTTATTACAGAGAAATGGCTCTTTCCAAAATAAAAGCTATACTATACGCTTCTTCTGGGCTATATTCTCAGCAGCATATTAAACATATCAGGTCCCCATAAGGAGAATCATGTGCTAACGGCTGTCTAAATGACTCGGGTAAAGTTTGTAGCATGAGTGCTTGTTGTTTTTGTCTGCTTCCACTTGTCTTTGCACGAGGATGATGTCGGAGTAAATGTGCAGTCATATTCGTTGTGTTCCCACTAGTGCTGTCAGCGTTAATCTCGTTGAAATGACGTTAACGCCACAACACGGCAAATCTCCGTTAACGAGCTACCGCGGATCGCCCCGGGCTGGACGGCCAACACGTTAACGAGCTAACTGCGCTAACGCACTAGTTCCCACCCATGTAATTGAGCATTGCGTGGCACATCTGACATACTGTTTTACTTTTGTCCATGACGCGCTTACCTTCAGGGTCATACGTCACATGAAAACCAAAATAGTTCCAAACGCCAGATCTGAATGAGGGTGGGGGAGGTTCAGTTTGCATGTTGCAAGGAGAGCTTAACTTCTGTGTCACTAGCTTGCCCTGCGCTCAGTGAATCTGCGTTCGACTACTCCGCCTAGGCTGCACTGTCGAGCGCAGATCCACTGAGCGCTCAACACAGACAGCACCGTCAGAAGGAAAGTTGATAAAATAAATTAAAAATTTTGTATTGTTCGATACATATGCGTGCCGAACCGAAAGCACTGTATCGAACGGTTCAATATCGATACGAGTATCGTTGCACCCCTAGTAAATAGTCACTGCGTCTTCCTTTTAAAGTAATCAGGGGCCCTTTTTAAAAGTGAAACAAAATATTTATGACGACTGACAAACACGAACCAGCTCAAAGATGTGCAGGTTGGGCTGTGGTTGATCCGTATCAAACGGTGCTCGAGAAACAGCCTTGATGTCGCACACGTTTAGATGACGCATGCCTAAAACATCATGCAAAAGCTGCGTCAAACAAACCATCACAGACACTGTTTAGCCGCCGTTCCACTCATGAACCCGCCTCCTTCTCGTCAAAGCATCTGAAGATAAATTCACATCATAAACCTTCTTGACACGGCGTCTGCTTCTCACTTTCACAGTGTCAGTGTGAGGCAGCCACCATCTGAGTAAAGAATCACACCTCTGGTTGTCACCGCACAGATCAGCCCCCTCCTCTTCACATACAGGTCAGCTGTACTTACTAGTGCTTTATGCTGGAAGCTTCTTTCCATTGAGTTACTGAAAAGGTGACAGATTGGCTTAAAGTGTGCAAAATACCCCAATATGCTGTGAAGGTTAAGCAAATGCATAACAAACCCAGCAGAGTGCAAACCTCTCGAAATGATAACAAAAAGGAGGCTTAGAGGGAGCAGAGATATTTCTAAGTGAGAATTTAAAAGGGTGGGTAATAAATGACAACTCAAAACATAATACACAACAGCAGTGGGATTTAGAGCAGCCTCTGATTAGTCATTTAGATGTCTACTAAACATTTTATTGTCTGTTGGCTTCACAGGCCCAATAACCTAAGCTTATCAAACACAGCTTTCAGGATGAGCCAGCATCCTTTACTGCAGTCTATAAATCCAAGTATTTCTAACAATAAACCGACTGATAGATATTTAACAAGTGAGAGCAGCGAGTTCATATCGCCACTCTGTGCACCCCGGCTGTTCGACGCGCCAGCTCAGAAACCTGAGGTGGAGAAACGCCATTTCCCCTGCGCGTTTTCCTGCCGCTGAACATACTTGGAAGGATAAGAGCTCGTTAATGCAGAGGTGAGATGAATGGCGGCACTGTGTACGCGTGTGCACGGACGGGAGAGAGGGCCGGCGAGGCCCCGCGACCGGCTCAGTACAGCACAAAGGCGGGCTCAGTGCTGCAGCTGTGGCAAAAATGGATCCAGCAGACATCCAGCTGTGGTTCCCAACCTTTTCATCTAATGCACCTCCACAGTCAGCTTCATCATCCATGCCTCCGACGCTCCACTGTACTCGTTTAAACTCGTTTTATACCACATCTGGACAACTATGATCCAGATCTGCATGTCAGTCATTCATTTATTGTGTTGGATGCCCTCAAAGGACATCCACACTATTGAGTTCCTGTTTCTCTTTATTCTGCTAATTATTGCTATGACTTTTGGAGCTCATAACTTCTATACTTTTTGAGATATTGAATTCTTTATGCAATTTTTTTTTGCCCATTTCTGCCACATTATCAGTGGGGTCACTAGTTTTCCTCGCCCGGTTGAGCTGTGTTTTAGCTCAGTGAGATGAGCAGCCGTTCTCAGACTGGGAGGCCCGGGTTCAAATCCTGTTCATGGCAACATTTCTTTCAGTTACCAATTCAACTTATTTAACTCTTTTCAACACAAATTTTAGCTTTTTCCGCTGTTTTCAGAAAAAACTGAAAATTTTCAGAATTTTCACCTCTTTTCAGCACAAATCTCAGCAGCTTCTGCTCATTTCAGCACAATTGTCAGTCTCTCCACCTGTTCTTGAGACCAGCAGGGCCAGGTTCGAATCCTGCTCATGGCAACATTTCATTTCACCACTTTTCAGCAAAAATTTCTCCGTCTTTAACCCTTTCAGTAGAATTTTTTGCTTTTCACCACTTTTCAGCAAAAAAATTCTGCTTCTTCACCTGTTTTCAGCAGAATTTTCAGTTTCTTCACCGCCTTACAACTTTTTGCAACTTTGCAACTTTTTCAGCTTTTTTCAGCAGGCATCTTCAGCGTTAAGGCATCCACACAGCATTTTCGCAGGAAATGCAAATTTTTCTAGTTCTACCTGCTACTCTATTAAACAGTGATGTCATTCATTTTTATTTAACCATCACGTTTAGCTACTTTGCACTGCTTGTAAACAGTGTAACCATTTGTCATATTTTTATCAACCTATTGTAACTAACATAATAAAGTTAATTAACCAATTTAACCAACTAGAAGAGTTCTTTTTATTTGTAAGGTAAAGACAATAACAAAGAGGAAACTGCAAGGATTAAACAACACCCTATAAGCGAGTACATGGTGACAGTGGGAAGGAAACTCCCATTTAAAAGGAAGAAAGTTAGCGAAAAAAGATACACTGTGATTTTATAATAGCAATAGTTATAAGCTATCATAAGATTAGCTGTAATAGCTATATAATGTTCAGCTTGCAGTTATAATAATCACCTACAATGCAACCCAATTTTACGTATTTTTAGCAACTTCCACAAAAAGTCACACAACAATTTAAAATATTGACTCGTTAAGTTTATCTAACAGTTTCATTCTAGAATACGTGACGAAGCTGAGCTTGATGGGGGAATGTGTGTTACAGAGTGGGACAGAGTTGAAGCATCAAACCAATGAGGATGTGTTGTCAGAGGAAAACTGACTGCTGCGTGAGCGTGCTCATGAGCACGTTTACTCTACTGACCTGTTCCTGTTGTGTCGGTTCAGACGAAGCTGATAAGGAAAAGAGCAAAGAGAGTTTTTTACTGGCTCCTGAAAGCGCTGGACGATGAAACAGAACTTTTCTGAGTTATCTAAACAGTGACAGCAAAGCTCGGCTATGGTGGTATCAACCACGTTGCTGTCCAGACACAGACCAGCTCAATTTAACTAAGATGCAGTCAATAAAAATGATGATGTTTAAAAGAGGATGTTCTGCAGAGTTCAGAAATAAAATAAAGAGAACCTATTTTTACACCGAAACAATGTGTTATGTGAAACCAATCGTGAATACGAGGCTCTCTAAAGGCACGCTCTGCTTACATAAGCCTTTAAAAAAGACTCAAACCCATCTATTCAGTACATATTTTGTATGAAAATCTGGGCATGAAATGGTTTACATATGGATTACAGCCATCATTTAAAGCTATAGCAATACCCTATTTAAACTGTGCAGAATTAGCTTATTTGGCTGGATGGATCAGAGCTCATGACAGTCAGGAGCAGTTTCTTCTCTCCATCGCTTACAGTTTTTGATTTTAATCAGTTGGTTATAAGGAAGTGATGCTAACGAACACGAACTAACGAACTATACCTGCGACATAAGGGAGCCATTTTTGAGATGAGAACTTTGACCTAAACTTCATAGTGTTTTTGCAAAAATGTGATGCTAACAAAACAAACAGAACAGATGCTAAAACAGTGAAGACCAATGAGAGTCAGAACTGTAAATGCTCAAATTAACTCATTAAAATTTTATTCAAATAGCAAAAATTCACAACAGTCATCTCAAGGTGTTTCCTATTATAATGTAAAGAGAGAGGGAGCGAGTATGTCTGATGCAACAATCAGACATGCTTGCTTCCTATTAGGAGACTATTAGCAGGCAACAGGAAGAGTGAGTGAGAGGTGAGGAGACAAACGCAGAGCTCTTCCTCCTCACCTGAAGCCTCATCTCCTGAAATCAAGTCCAGGCTCTAAAATTACAACATGCAGCCGTCCTATCCGAGTACAGCTTAAGACAAGCTGGCTATAGCAACAACAACAGCTAGTCGCGAGCTAACGCTATGCCAGCTAACGCTATACCAGCTAACGCTATACCAGCTAACGCTAGGCCTGAATGCCCGATGTGCTTCGCTGAATTATTGACTCGTATCAGACTCCTTTCACTAGTTTTACACCCTCCAGAGTAAATACGCACAGATATGGTAAATGGCCTGTATTTGTATAGCGCTTTTACTAGTCCCTAAGGCCCCCAAAGCGCTTTACACACCCAGTCATCCACCCATTCACACACTGGTGGAGGCAGCTACAGTTGTAGCCACAGCTGGGGCAGACTGACAGAAGCGAGGCTGCCATATCGAGGCGCCATCGGCCCCTCTGGCCATCACCAGTAGGCGGTAGGTGAAGTGTCTCTCCCAAGGACACAACAACCGAGACTGACCGAGCCGGGGATCGAACTGGCAACCTTCCGATTACAAGGCGAACTTCCAACTCTTGAGCCACGATCGCCTCACTCCCGACATTTTGACACCTGACGTAAACAGACTGACATCCTAGACTTACTACAGACGAACGGCCAGAGCGTTGAGGTGACTCAGGTGTAAAAATGTATGTATTTAACTGAAACTTATAGTTTTTTTTGTAATTCTTGAAGTGTTGATATTAATAGAATACTTTAAAATATCGAGTGTATAGAAATGTTGTTGTTTTTTTATGTTTGTTTAACACAGCCAATAGTAGAACTCATCTGAAGCCATTATGGAGTACAGAGGGTTAACTGTCAAGAAAATGGGTGTTACTTAGTTACACCAACTAATTAAGTAGTTACACTAATTAGCAAGTATCTGACTCTGTGTGTTTCACTCTTACAGTTACAGTTTTTGCAGGTTTCAATAAGGCTTTCCAGAGTTAGCTGGCTACATAGCACATCACTGTCACATCCAAATACGACCCCTCTGGCTACAAAAACTTTCCAACAAGGCTTCAAAATGCAGTAGGGTCCATCTTTTACATACAGTCTATTACTGAAGCACATGTCCACATTAGAGTCTCACAGAGAACCTTTAAAAACAGACATTATCTATAATCTTTTTGAGTTTGTTTTTACTCTGTAACACAACATAAATTCAGCTTCATCGCAGCATTCTGCCAACCTCCGTGCTCATAGCTCTCCTGCTCCCCAGTGATAAAAGCTATAGGAGTGTTTTGCAGGTGGTTCGTGCAGAGCAAGCACATCTCAGCTGTGATGTCAGCAATGCAAAGCTGCAAAAATATTTAGCGAAGCAGCAGACAAGATAATATCCTTAAAGTCCTCCATAATGTTACATAACATTTTTAACAATAAAAAGTTTTTCATTTTCAGATATCACATGACCCTTCGAACTGCACCGAGTCCTTACCGAGAGCCTTTCATTCATGATTACAATAATTATGCTTCTTGCATAAGAAAAATTAAAAACCAGACACTGTTAAAAATAAGCTCGTACTGGAGTTTAACAATATATATGCCTGCCTTGGTTGTCTTTTTATTTCACATCACAAAGCAGCACAGCAGGCGGGAAAAACACCCTGTTCTTAACTGAGATTATGCAAATTTGCCGCTTGCCTCAGGGACCATTCTGGTGTCGAGTATCATGTGAACAGAACAGTTCGCAGAAACCCTTCGAAGGGTTTCCACACAAACGTTTGGTTTAATCTACGACTGGAATGAATTTTAATAGAAACAGATAGAATTTTTCAGCCATGGTTATATTTCAGAATAACCATGAATGGATGATACTTGGAACTTATTCCAAGATTAGATTATGCTATCAGTTTATTTCATGTTTCTGATGATGTTAGTCTATCACTAACCTATAATACGATTATCTATAGTACATCATTGTTTTCACATTATTAACAGCATCCTGGGATTTTCATTCCTAACATTGTACGTTGACAGTTTTGTTTCTATTCTCGACTCTGACGTCAGAGAGAGGGGATATCCCTTAATGATCATGGCAAGCATGTGAGCACAGAAGCCACACCCACCTTTCATTCTAATCTCGTGTATGAACGGCAGCCAATCAGATGAATGTCTGCTAAAACGGACCCTTGCAAAGGGGAGGAGCTTAAATGGTTTAGTTCAGACAGGGCAAGGCAAGTTTATTTATATAGCACAATTCAACAACAAGGTGATTCAAAGTGCTTTACAGAGACATTAGAAACAAAAACAAATAAAAAGCATGATTTAAAATTGATTAAAACAAGCAAACAAACAAACTAACTAATTAACAAACAAACAAAACAGTATATAAAATCAAAACAGATAAAATCAGTAGTTAAAATGTAAGTTTTGAAATTTAAGCTTAAGTGCGGATTTGGTGCTTTATCCAAATGCAGCTGAGAACAGGTGAGTCTTCAACCTGGATGTAAATAAACTGAGTATTTCAGCTGATCTGAGGCTTTCTGGGAGTTTGTTCCAGATATAAGGAGCATAAAAGCTGAATGCAGCTTCTCCGTGTCTGGTTCTGACTCTGGGAACTGATAAAAAACCGGATCCAGATGACCTGAGGGATCTGGAAGGGGATGAACTAAAGGCAGCAGCAAGGCCCACTTTAAGGCAGGTGAGGATTTTGAAATGTGAACCATGCAAATCTATTCCAGCAGAGTTGAAGAAGAAATGTGGGGGTAAATGAGCAGAAAAGGCACGTTAAATGTTTTCCAACTGTTAGGCTTTTCAGCCCCAAGTACACAATACTCAGATAATACTCGTGACCATTACCTGGTTGTTGCTTACATGATAGAAATCACCTCTTTATTATCAAACTCTTACAATATTACCAAGCTAACCCACAGTGTGCAAAACCTGCATTTAAACTAACCACCTTCTTCTGAGGGTGCCCAACATGCAAGGCTTTTCTTTGCAAATTAGCTACTTATTGGGTTACTAAAGCACATTTAAACCACCGGTTTCACCGAATAATTGGATTATGAGAATGTGAAATGGACCCCGAAGCAAAATATCACCTTGCTGCTTCTTTCAATTTCAGTTCATTTCAGGTTTTCTCGTCCATTGAGCCAACTCTGCCCTACACACCAGCCAGCGAGTGCTCCGATTACTGAGCTCTGATTTAAAGAAAGATTGATTAATACGCTTGCGGTGCTTTTAATGGTGAACCACAGTTAGCTCTGACATCAGATGGACATGGATGTCATCTTATTTTAAAGATAACAACTGTGACGGTGACACACTCGGCTCCAACAACTGTCCTATCAGCAGACCAGTATAACTTCAAGGCCACTAACCATCACAGCTCCATTCATCACAGTACAGGAGAGACAGCAAAGGGCCGAGTGAGAGTTCACTCCTCCTCCTCCTCCCACATCTCCAGTTCAAGCTCGCTGCCGCAGGAATGAAAGAAAAGCATTCAGTAACTTCCAGGCCACCCGACCATGCGTTCCTAATGTTCTAGAGCGCCGATGTGAGGAGTCTGAAGATCCCTGTGGGTGTGTGTGACTAACTCACTTTCATAAAATATGTAAATTAGCAGTTTTCAGTCAAGCTTTTAACAAAAACAGCAAACTAAAGCATATCGACTGGTGCACGTCTAAGCTATGGCTCCAATAAAGGAGAATATGGGAGGTCAGCGTAAAGCTGGATGGCTCATAAAGTACTGGGGCTGAAGCGATGGTGCGTTCATGCTAAAAATAAATATAGAGCAAGTGTAATTCAAAAGTTTCAAATCTAGATTTTAGATTAAAAAAAATCAGAATTCTGGTTCCCGGAAAACAAAAAATGTTGCCATGACGCAGTTTACATGAAAGGGTGTGAAACAAACCCACACCCCTGACTGGTCACAAACACTAGATTCTCTATTTTGGTTGAAGCAAATCATTGAATTTAGGCCTTTTGGTTAATATACAAACAAATCTGAATGGGAGGGATTGTTGGAGTAAAGGTCACAGAAACATATAAAGCTTAGTGTTGAAAATCAGATGGAATCACTTGCAGGGGTTAGTAAATCCATCCATGTCTCTATGTCGAATTCTACTGTAGTAAACTTTGACATCAAAATGCCTTAACAGTGCTTATCTTTGAGGTGACACAGAGCTGCTATTGTAGCTTGTTGTTGATGATTGTACTATCCAATTTTAACCCGACACTGCAGGGAGCAGATGCTGCTCCACGGAAAAAGAGGCGAGGCTTGAACGGAGTGAGCTGAAAAAGCTGAAAAAGTTGAAAGTTGAAAAAACGTTGCCCTGAGCAGGATTCGAACCTGGCCCTTCTGGTCTCAAGGTGGCTACTCATCTCACTGGGCCAAAATCTTTCTCACAAAGAATAGGTGGAGAGACTGACAACTCTGCTGAAATGAGCAGAAGCTGCTGAGAATTGTGCTGATAAGAGGTGAAAAGGCTAAAAATTTTGCAGAAAAGAGATGAATAAGCAGAATTTCTGCAGAAAAGAGTTAAAAAAGTTTAACTGTTAACTGAAAGAAATGTAACCATGAGCGGAATTTGAACCCGGGCCTCCTAATGTGGCAGAAATGGGCAAAAAATATTGCATAAAAAATTCAATATCTCAAAAAGTATAGAAGTTATGAGCACCAAAAGTCATATTTCATTAGCAGAAAGAGCAGAATTTTTTTAAGTTTTAATGGCGAAAATCGGATAAAAACTGAGGGAGTAGTTAAGTGCCAAAAAACGTACGGAAGCAACTAGAATATAGCGGAATAAAGAATAAAGAGAAACAGGAACTCAATAGTGTGCATTCTTGTTAATTTCATGCTGTTCCTGGTCATTTACCTGAGCCCAGTGCTCTGTTTGTTGAAATCACAGTTTGTGCTTTAAATTGGACTTTTTTCTGACCCCATTTTTTCCACAGTTCTGCCTCCTGGTGGTGGGCTCGGTCGTCTTTACCTTTTCTGTTCAAACCAACTCTTCAGCCAGTCAGTATTCGACGTATGGATAAGACGGATGCAACGTCTTTGTTGGACTGTGCACATGTCCATCAGTGGTTCAAATCTCATATCCTTCTAACCTCTGCACCGCCAAAAAGCTACACAAAGAAAAGCCAATCAAACGGAGAAGCTGCTCCTCCCTAACCCTGGTTCTGCTGGAAGCGTCTTCCTGTTAAAACGGAGATCTTCTTCCCCACAGCCTCCAAGTGCTGCTCCTCTCCTTATCTGATCATTGTGGTTTTCTCTAGTATTGGGTATTAAGAGTAAAGCACCTTGAGATGACTGGTTTTGTGAACCAGCTCTAAGTAAAACTGAACTGGACTAATCAGAGGTTTTAAAAACGTATATCCGAATGTTTTCTACAACTAGTTAGGTGGTTATAAACATCACACGCGGTCGATCACACGAGTCCAAGGCCAACAGCTACAACGGCAGCTAATTCATGCAGCACTGTGAAAGGAGGCAGCACATCAAATGAAAAGATAGAGACACACTTAAATATATCAAACCCAAAAATGTCATTCGGGCACATCTGTAACTCATTTAGTGTCTATTTTTTCACCTGTCTTCATAAATATTATGGGAAATCTGTTTTTTTGGTTTAAATTTTCAGTTGAGCTTCTCTATACGCCACTTAAAACGTCTTTCCTGATGTCATTTCCCTCTTTTCTTTTCTTGTTTTTTGTCACATGTATACAGTTACAGTGGTGGATGCTCATATTAAATATGGCCAAAGTTTCACATCAATAGATCAGCTGAACAGAGACGAGCTGAAAAAGCAAAGTTAAACAAAAGATAAGTTGGGTTTTTGTTGAACTGTGAATCATGTGAAGCTCCAGTTGAGCCTCGGAACAAGAACATGATGCTGGAAACGAGCAGAACTCCTCTTTAACCAACATGCTGCTGCGTTGTAACTGAACAGTATTTATTAACAGGAGCATTTCTGCCTTCCATCACCGCGCACGACACGTGACATTTCGATTTCACTGTCTAGGAAATTTTAAAACCGTTTTCAGTCAGCGAGTGTAATTTCTTTTAAAAGAATGCGACATAAAAGGTGCCACCGCAGACCACAGCCTACACACGACACCGAGGAAAAAAATACTATGTGCTCGTGAAGAATGCAGTTTGAAAGAGTAGCTTTAATGACGACTCACAAAGAAAAGTGAACACTTGAGCTGTTTGCGTTGTAAACAGCTTCTGTCCACCCTTTGCAACCCCTCCCCTTAGTCTACACACAACACACACACCAAAGAGAAAAAATGGTGCTTTGCAGTCAGCATGTGTCTCGACTTCCTTCCTCCCTCTCAGGAACAGTTATCACGCCACAACAACAAACAATCGCACGCGGGAGATTAAATACAGCTGGTTGAGAAGCGAAGAAAGGCGCACAGCACGGCTGAAGATGTCCTAACCGCCGGGACCCTGAGATCCGGGTTTAACAGCACACATGAAACTCATAAACGCAAAAGTGACCCGTTAGTCTCACACTGAAGCTGCTTCATGTGCAAAAGCTGGGAATCTGGCGCATATCAGCCATCACATATCAAAAGTGCACCAAACTGAAGCAAGCTTTCTAACTGCAAACCCTCCCCATCAACAGGTGTGCATCCTCGCATCTTTGCATCACACAACTCCGCACGCACATCATAACGTGAACTTACACAAACGCGTGGTAGATGAACGCCCAGGCTCTCGGTCTTTCCAGCACGTTGTACAGGTAGTTCTGAAGCCGCCGGTAGCGCACGTTTCTCCGGCCGCTCTGGGTGCTGTATAAGAGCGGCTTCCCCAGCAGGCTGAGCCGGGCTCCCTGCTTCCCCCTCGCGTTGTCGGACCCGGCAGCACCTGCGGCGCCGGGGGCCGACAGCAAGCCGTCTCCTGCGTTGTTCATCATCTTTCCGCCGGACTCCACATCCTTCAAGCCGTAGCCTTCGGTACGATGCCCCGGTGAGGTCCTCATCCAGAGCCCGGTGCCGCCTTCGTCTCCGCTGTGGTTCCGGGGCATGGCATCACCAAAGCGGGCGTCAAGTGAGCGCAGGTCTTTTCAAGCATGCGTCTCCCGACGCCGGTAGTCCCGCCGTGCAAGAACAACAAACTGCACGTGCGACGGGCAATCCACCAGAAGCCGAGCTGGGAGTGAGAGCAGCGCGCGGCGCGCCGTGTGCCGTCACTCCTCTGACCGCCCTCTTTCTCGCTCCGCGTTTACACAACGGCTCCCGCGCGTGAAGGTATCCACGCCGCGTGTCCTGTGCTGGCTCGCACCAAAATCACAAGTTACAGATGTCACGAGGAGAGACGTCTCTCGCTTCGCCGCCTGTTGCTTCCACGCGCGCCTCCGCGTCCACGTGCACAGGCGCATCAGAGCTGCCCTCGCGCGACGGCTTTATCTTTATGACACTTTGTCGTCGCTGTGGCGATTGTGTGTCACTTTTACACGCTGGTTAAAGAAAGAAGCGTCCACTCTGAGCTGTTTTGTCTTCGCGCGCCAGGACAGCTGCGGACATGCAAATGAGGAACCGTCGCTCCTCGTGTAATTCGATTTCCTGAAGAAGTTCAAAATGACACCAGGTTGTTGGTTTTTTTTAAAGTCTATCAGGTAACACGGCTTCTGCAGAATTTTCCACTTTCTGTGCTGGAAAAGGAAAAGGAAGGCGCAGTGAACATCTGCAGAAAGTATTATTCTTTATTACACGTTTTTATGGTTTGTCTGATCACTCTGATCACACTGGCACAGTGAAAGCCTTTCAGTGTCACCCTTTTCTTTTCAAAGCTGCTCTGTCATCTGCTGTCCTGCTGTCACCGCAACCACGTGGCACCAGAGACGCATCATTTCTCGGCCGAAGTGCATTTTGAACCTGTCACGCCGTCTGTTGTGTATCTGTCTCGGTGCTGCACTGACATAACAGCCCGACACAAACTCAGAGACGATTCTAAACTGCGGGGGTCCTGAGGCTGAAAGGAATCAACCCGGCCTCTTGTTTCCTCTGTGTCACTGCAGCCACGCTGAACACTGCTTTGGTTAGAAAATGTCATGTCAGTTACGCCTCGTGTGTGAACTTCCTCTTCTGTTCACAGTCACACAGGCTGAATATTCTTATAAGCTCCAAGAAGAGGCCCCCCCTGGGGAAACAGAGGAGAGAAACAGGGACTATTTCTCCTATATTGGTTTCCATTTATTGGCTCCCTGTTAAATCCAGACTCGAATTCAAAATCTTGCTCCTCACATACAAGAATAATCAAGCCCCATCTTACTGTATCACCCCATTAGAGCACTTCGCTCTCGCTCTGCAGGCCTACTTGTTGTTCCTCGAGTATTTAAAAGGGAGGCAGAGCCTTCAGTTTTCAGGCCCCTCTTCTGTCGAACCAGCTTCCAGTTCGGATTTGGAAGACAGACACTATCTCTACTTTCAAGATTAGGCTTCAAACTTTCCTTTTTGCTAAAGCATATAGTTAGGGCTGGACCAGGTGACCCCCCACAAATCCCCCCTTAGTTATGCTGCAATAGCTGTAGGCTGCCGGGGGATTCCCGTGATGCAAACAGTAATTCTTCTTTACACCTCTCTGCATTGAATCCTTAGTTGTTAATGTTGTTAATCTCTGAATCTCTTCCACAGCATGTCTTTTCTTCTGTCTTCCTCTGTCACCCCAACCGGTTGCAGTAGATGCGACCGTCTCCCACGTTGTTCTCTCCCTGAGCCTGGTTCTGCCGGAGGTTTGTTCCTGTTAAAAGGTCATTTTTCCTCCCACTGTCGCCAAAGTTCTTGCTCATGGGGGTCATATGATTGTTGGATTTCTCTCTGTATGTATTATTCTAAAGTCTACCATATAAAGCGCCTTGAGGCGAGTGTTGTTGTGATTTGGCGCTGTGTCAATAAAATTGAATTGAATTAAATTTCTGAATATGAATGAGGTGTGAGTGTGAGTGTGCCAGTGGTAGGCGTCAGTCCCATCACAATTCAAGAAAAGAAGGTCAGGGAGCACCAAAGTGCATCATCTCCTGTTTTTGATCCGTTGATTCTGCAGGAGCTGCTTTATCACCCTCAGAGCTCAACTCTGCTCTGTATTCCTACAAAACTACTCCATCTACTGGTGCATCGGGCAGTCTTTCCCAGTGATGGAAGAGTGGCACCAGCAGATTCCAGACACAACATCAGAAGAGTGCAGTCCTGGGAATGATGATTACGAAGCATTATGAAACAAGCGGCACTGAAAACGGCTTCATTTTGAGCTGCAAATGATTCTGGTTCTCATTCAGTTTGACATTTAAAAATACATTTCGCATGAAGCTGTTTGCTCAGATGAGTTTCAGCTTCATGTTACCTGGCACAAAACCCCAAAGGGTGGGCATATATAAACTGGTTTAAATTAGAACGACCAATTTAATTAAGGGCTCAATGTTTTTAAAGCCTGAAATGTTTCGTTTTAACTGATAGGTGATTTTTTAAATTAAATGTTGCATTAAAAAAAGTTGAATAAAGACCTTAGTTTTGAGCCTTTTACTGGTTTCGACCACAGTCATAATGAAAACCCATCATCATTTAGCTTTTTTCATTACTCATCCTGATTACTATGTTTATGTGACTCATTTCCAGAGCTTCCTAATAGCAGCTCAGTTTCTGTATGAAATGTGTTGATCTGAAATGTACCGACCACCAGTGATAGGAAACAAGAGTAGAGTCCTCCTCCACAATTATTTATTTTTAAATTCCAACTTGGTAAATGGCCTGTATTTGTATAGCGCTTTACTAGTCCCTAAGGACCCCAAAGCGCTTTACACATCCTGTCATCCACCCATTCACACACTGGTGATGGCAAGCTACATTGTAGCCACAGCCACCCTGGGGCGCACTGACACTGGCGCCACCGGGCCCTCTGACCACCACCAGTAGGCAGCAGATGAAGTGTCTTGCCCAAGGACACAGCGACCGAGACTGTCCAAGCCGGCAACCTTCCGATTACAAGGCAAACTCCCAACTCTTGAGCCACAATCGCCACGAACTTCAAAGCCAAAATCTAAAGAATATTGCAGCATATTTTGGACCCATGATTGGATAGAAGTATGAGTATTACATCAGCCACAGTTTGAACAAAGCAATAAAAATGCTCTACTGTAAAAAAATAATAATAATAAAAAAAAAAGTGTACATTTCAGATTTACTTTTTCCCATTTTGTTAACAGAAATATAACTTAAGCCAAATGTAACACCTGTGTAACCACGTTCAGTTACACCTCAGTGTAACTGGCTGGCTCAAACTACCCCTCAAAGGAAAGATTGTATGACAATTTCACATGATTCCAAAACCCTGATTATAGCCGTGTGAACTCTAAAATGAAGTGCTGGAAACAGACAAAACCCTAACATGGTCAGACTGTGCAGTAAGAAAGCACCTAGAAAATTTAGAGAGGAACGGACTAGTGTTAGAAGAGTCATAATCTAAGATTAAAGATGAGAAAATGTATGTTTGTAGGCTCAAAACCAGAAACACGTCACCTTAAAAGATCAGCATGAGAGCACACAACCTAAAAACCCATGCAAGCACAAGTAAATGCGAAACTATAGTTTCCAGTGAAGCCACTTAAATAGAGAGAGGCCCAAATTACTCAGGTGTGTACCGTTTCCTGATGTCCTTCCATTGTCTGCTCATTGGCTCCTGAACCAGGAGGTCAAACCAGCCATACAAGCAGCAACAGAGTATTTCCATTAGATTTTACTTTAATAGTTATTTTTAAAGGGGATGCTTCCTTTTATTTCCTGTCATATATATTATGATAGTGGATGATTATATTAAACAGATCCAAAGTTCCAAATATCCTGTCTTCCTTCTCTCACCCCAACTGGTCGTGGCGGATGGCCTCGCCCTCCCTAAGCCTGGTTTTGTCACAGTCTGGCGAGGGCAGACTGTAGGGGTTGACAAAAGGACCCAAAACGCAGACTCCAAGGAACAGGGAAGAGAACTTGAAATGTTAACAAAAAGCGAGCCGTTTAATATGGCTGGTAAAAAAGGTGCAAACAAAGGGCAAACTGAAGCAAAATTAACACGAACCTAAACTGGGAAATCTAAACAAACAATAAGAAAAACCAAGACAAGAAACTTCGAAGCGAAGCGAAGCGAAGCGAAGCGAAGCATAGCATAGCATAGCATAGCATAGCATAGCATAGCATAGCATAGCATAGCATAGCATAGCATAGCATAGCATAGCATAGCATAGCATAGCATGGACAACAGACAACCTGACCATGACACGTTGAAAACAGAGGACTTAAATACACAGGAGGTGATTAGGGGAAGTGGGAACACATGGAGGAACAGCTGACTGACATGAGCCTAATGACAGGACAAGGGAAGTGAAACTAAATACAATGAACAAAGAACACACGACTCCTTCAAAATAAAACAGGAAACATGAGACAGACATGATAATACAAACTTGATAACATAAGACACGCAGCATGAAACACAAAGGGAAACTTAAATACAGGGGAAGAAAACACAAGGAGTCTAATAACCAAATGAACTTTGCTAATCTAATGAACTTAAACATAAACAACATCCAAATAAACTAAAACTTAAAATGCTGGGTCAACAGACCAGGAACATGACAGGTTTTGCTGGAGGTTTCTTCCTGTTAAAAGGTCGTTTTTCCTTCCCGTTGTCACCAAAGTTCTTGCAGATAAGGAGTCATATGATTGTTGGGTTTTTCTCTTTGTGTATTATTGTAGGGTCTACCTTACAGTATTGGTGTTGTTGTGATGTTGGTGCTGTATAAATAAAACTGAATTGAATTGAAATAACGAGGTCAGTCTATATTTAAGTTGTAGGTTTGAGCAACACCGCGCATTCTTCAGAGAGTGGATGTGCCTCATCTGGTCATTACTGACCTCTGGCTCTAGGAAATCTCTGGCTGTGAGGAGAGCCAATCTACTTCCTGTTCACCCCGTTGTATAGGAACTAACTTCCGCTCTAGCTGAGTGTTGAACAGGACAAAAAGAAATCCCACAGTTTATTTTAGTTTTCACAAAAATGTGTGTGATCTGTTAGTTTTTCTTGCTGTGAAGCCGAACTGCTTATAAGACACTAGCGTCCTGCTAATGTGTGTTTCTGTATCTCCATGCATGCAGAGGAGCAGGCGACTGTGGTGACTGAAAACGCTGCAGCTACAAAATTTCAGCTGCTGCTCGCTTCATGCCTCAAATAAAAATGGCAGAAGCTACAAATTGCTTTATGGTGGTATGACGTCCCTAAAACTCACAGAAAGGTATTTTTGGACAATAAAAAACAATTGTCTCAACCCTTCCATCAAAATTTATTTATTTATGGACTATTTCAGAGAGTTTTGCACAACCTGCAAAACGCTGCAGCTAGGCTTTTGACAAAATCCTCCAAGTACTCACATGTGACACCGTTGTTATCACTGGCTTCCTGTTAAATTTAGAGTCAATTTTAAGATCCTGGTCTTGACCTACAGAGCTGTGCACGGACTGGCACCAGCCTACATCTTTGATCTGCTACAGCCTGATGTCCCTAGGTCTTTGAGGTCATCTGATCAGGGCTTACTTGCTTTAAAAAATACTAAGAGGAGGACTAAGGGTGATGGAGCTTTTGCCACTGTGGCCCCGAGACTGTGGAAGTCTCTAAAACTTCTTTTGGTTAATTTTATGCCTGTTTTATTTTCTCTTTTTAAATCTTTTTAAGACTTGTAATCTTATGTGCAGCACTTTGTGATTCTGTCTTGAAAGGTGCTATATAAATAAAAATGTATTTATTTATTTATTTAAGTACATTATTGTAAAAGTACTCTGCTGTGAGCACAAAAGCCCCGCCCCCCTGCTGTAATTCCTTTTAGGAGGCGCAGTGAAAGATGGCTTTTAACAACTTGTTTCAGACAGAGGATGAAGTGTGGCACTGACACAAGACCCAGAATGAGATAAATTAGCATTGTTTTTAACTGTGGGTCATACACAGCTACTCTGATAGAGTCCAAGAATGAAAATACGAGGCTGGAAACGGATACTCCTTTTATGCTGGTGTTCTGTTTTATAAAAATCTGCACCCTTATTAATCCCACTTGAGAAGAAATAAGTTGTAACATGTTTTGCTGCAGGGAAAGCAGTGGTAAACTTACAACCCGAACTATCACAGGTCTCACGTCATCTCGTCATGTGACATGGTTTCTGGGTCCTGAGCCTCGTGCCGACAGACTCTCAGACTGTTTTTCCCGGCATCGCTCGGCTCACATGAGCCTTTCTTTTCCCAAAGGTTTTGTTTGTTTAATATTTTACTTGGGAAGCCCGTCTTCACGGATGATATTAAAAGTTAACTTTGAAATGTTTGTATTCCACGTGAACTCATGGTTTCTTTTCCACCAATGCATGACCTTTGACTTTATTAGATAGATTAATCTTATTCCTGGGAGCAGCATGGAAATTTTATAGTGGCCTCTGACATGTGTGATCTACATGTCTTTTCCACGATGGTCTGTGTCCATGTTTTATACAGGCAGGTTATGACCCCTGATGCTGCAGCACAGAGGGAGCCTGGGGGCCCGGCTGCCAGGGCGAGGGTGGTGGGCGGGTCAGTGTAGATTGCCTGCAGATGTTGTTTTTGGGGGATCCTGTGGTTACTTAACAACAAGTGGAGCATAAATCTCCCAAGCTCTGTGTTGTATAAGAAACAGCAGATCCTCTTTGGTTAGATGGATCGCAGTGGCAAGACTGTGATGGTGTTGTATGTAGTACCACATGGTTGTCATGTGACTTTATTCACAAACAGAGCACTTAAGAACCTAAAATTGTCCCCCGTTCTCTCATCTCTGGTCTTTGAGACTTTACTTTGCAGAAGCCGTCTGTTTACAGGTTCCACTTTAACTTCATTGTTAAAATTTTATTCACAGCATGTCTTTTGTCCCGCCTTCCTTCTCTCACCCCAACCGGTCACGGCAGATAGCCCCGCCCCTCCCTGAGCCTGGTTCTACCGGAGGTTTCTTCCTGTCCAAAGGGAGTTTTTCCTTCCCACTGTTGCCAAGGTGTTGGCTCATAGAAGGTCATAGGATTGTTGGGTTTTTCTCTGTATGTATTATTTTAGGGTCTATCTTACAATATAAAGCACCTTGAGGTGACTGTTGTTGTGATTTGGCGCTGTATAAATAAAACTGAATTGAACTGAATTGAAATGGTGTATTGAATTAGAAAAATACCACTTAGGTGAAGGAAAGCAGCCTTACATGTATGTCTATACTGTGTGTGCTGAAGAACATATCTTGGTCTGAAATTACGCCAGTGTTCCTCACAGGATCACTCGAGGCCAAAGCCATCCAGACTAAGTACCTGGTTAAATAACATCACAACTTTAGGGATTTTTGCATTAAAAAAAGACTGAAAACTCATTACATAAGAACCTTTTAGAAAATCTTTCTGGTATATCATGTGGTCACAAACTGTATTTTATTTGCTAAAATATCTTGGTTGTTTGAGGTTATAGCGCTTTATAAATAGTTGCTGCTCCCTTTCCAGAAGGCGTCATCACACTGGTTACCACCGCATGTTTGATTTGGCAGACGTTATATTGCATAGGTGTCAAACTCTGGCCCGCGGGCCAAATTTGGCCCGCAGCCTACTTACATTCGGCCTGCGAAGCCATACCAAATTACTATTAGAGCTGGCCTACTGGTATTATACAGCTAATATATATATCGTTTAGTATTAAGCTTTGCTTGTTCCATATTCAGTTTTTCCACAAAACGTGTTTGAGTCCATAAGAAAAGATTCATTCTTATATCTGGAGGAATAAATATATTTCAATAAATATTAACGTTAGTCCGCTACTTTGTTCCAGTTTTGAATTTTGGCCCACTGTGTATTTGAGTTTGACACCCCTGTTATATTGGATGCCCTTCTTGACCCAAACAAAAGCATGAAATAACAAACAAAAAAAAGAAATAAGGACGACATAATCAGTGCAACACATATTGATAAAAACTGCAGTTTCTCTTGTGGCCACTCAAGACTGACTTCTAAAGTGAGTCACTCTCCATAGACTCCCTTGTTGAAATAGCCAACTTGAGAGCAAAAATGATCATGCTTACTGCTTGCTACGCAAATTATTTTCCACTCCTTGATCAATTTATTCCTTAATGAGAACTGTTTAGGTATAAATATTACTATATTAATAATTAATAAGTAATATTACTATTACTCACCTGTTTAAACTTTATTAGCCACGTGTTTGTCTGAGTAACAGATAGGACAATAACTGTCTGCTAGGATTAACCTCAGCTAACTGAGCTCACCGAACTGGACCTGTAGGCCATGTTGATTGTTATCTATCTATGTATACTGTTATCTGCACAGACAAGTTAGTACGATGACCACGGCGCATAAAAGTCTAGAATTTTGTTGTGCATGCTACTGTACATAGCACTAATTAGCGGGTATGTCCAGCAATAGACCCATAGAGTTGGTTAGCATTTGCTAACCAAACTAGCTAGCGTTAGCAGTTAGCTCATCACCTTCTCAACTGAATAAAAGGGGGGAAAGCACATGCTGTTCTTTTATATTTTATCTAGAACTGATGAAAACACTTGAAATATGTTTTTATGAACTGTAATAAATTTACTACGGTGGGAACAGTGATGGCCCTCTCTCTAAAATAATGCTGCTCTGCTCAGAGATGCACAGACTGAGAATAAATATTAGCTTTCCCACAAACAAGGCACCCTGGCCTTTTGACATCATGTCAAATCAGAAAATTAAAAGATAAGCATGAGAAAGACTCAAGGAAAACATTGGTATTTTTTTTCCACACATTCTTTTTTATTTGTAAATCATAAAAATGAAATTTTTTTTAATATATAAAACATACACATCATTTGAGCCACATCTGTTATACAAACAAGAAATGTTGCAGTGAATGCTTTACTTTTTTCTGATTTTCTTGTTTCAGTGGAACACAGAAGTTGTAAACAATCGGCAATTTTTTCTCCTGTTAATACTGACAAGGAAAAAAAACCCTAAATAAATAAGGAAAAAACAGCTTCACTGGACAATGAAAAGAAATCTAGAGTGAGGCGGGACTGAGCATGGCGGGCCGGGCACAGACGCCGAGTTTGAAGCACAGAGAAGTGTTCAGACGAGGACTTTCAGACCCATCGCCGTCCCACAGCACGGTCCCCTCGTCACCTAAAGTACCAATCGCTCCTTATTATAAGACTTGGCCCTTTTTCTCAGTGAACCAAATGAAAACCCCGGGAATAGCTGCTGAGTATTTACAGGGTGCGACTTTCTGTGCATCTGAGTTTATTCTCCGTGTCGTCTGAAATCATTATGTTGAAACATAATTCATATTTTCATAGATCTGATTTGTACATATTTATTCATACATCGTCCCAGCCCCTCGGAGGTATACTATGATGTGGAATAACAGTAAGAGGGGCTGCGAGGTCTGCTCAGTACAGTACAGTACATCTTCCAGAGACATCAATGTAATCTTGGGATTCGGTTTGAGAGACATTCAGCACCGGACTGAAGGACGTGGACTGGACTGCAGTGGATTTAGATGTCTTGGCGTAATGGGAATGGCTTCAGTTTCTTGGTTTTATCTCTTTAATATTCAAGTACGAGCAAACTGTACAACTGCATGCAACATACAAGCGGCCCTACAGTATGTGGAGCTAACACGCGTATCTAGATTTTTTTTTTGTTTGTTTGTTTACAAAAATGTGCATGCAGCTTGGAACGGGCTCCAAAGTCATGCTGCCCCTCCCCCCTCCGGGTGGGAGGAGCCTGCAGGCCGGACGGAGGATGAGCGTTGGCGTCCCGACGGATCGATCTGATTGGCCCACATTCACCGAGATGCACGAGGATTAAACTGTGACAGTATTTGTTGTTCTGTTTGCCTCCGAACGTCGAGACGAAACGATGAAGAGGACCGGTGACGGGAGGATTGCTGCTTTTTGTCCTTTTTTTTTTTGTTTTTGATTTTTTTAGCTATGTATTATTATTTTTTTCTTCAAAACGTTAAACTTTTTGTTGTAAAAAAATCAAGCTCTTGTGCTTGTGTTTAAATTTTAAAAGAAAAAAAATGTTGAACTAAAGATTGGATAAAAACCTTTAACATGCCGGGAGGGAGGGAATGCGCCTCCCAAAAAATGTGAAAAAATTAGACGCTCCTGTCTCGCTCTCACGTAGGTGAACAAAGATTTACGTTTTCTTTTTTTTACATTGACGTTGTACCCTTGTGATATTTCAAAGTGACATAAATTTTACTTATTGGTCAACCTCCTGGGAGGCCTAATATACAACTATACAAAGACGACTGGCCTGCACGCTTGCCAGCAAAAACAACGCTAATCTCACATGTAAAAATCTAACCTGTTCCCCGCCCTCTTCCTGCATAACACTTGCAGACATTTAATAGCTTTTTTTTTTTAAATCTCTTGTATTTTATTTTTACTCTCCATGCACACACCAGACTGACAACATTATCATGAGCATTTTTAAAAACATCTTGTGCCAGTAGTAACGAAGGGAAAGAAATGAACAACAAAGCAAACACGCTGAAACGGTGCGGCTTCAGAGCAGCCATGGTAAACATATTGAAAAGAGGATCTTTCCACAGAGGGGGGGGGGACCAGTAATGCGGCTCCGAGGTCTAGGCACCAGAAGAAGGCCCTGTGCTTCCAGACTGAGCACCCCGTCCCCCACGCGCGGCGGGGACGGGAATGCCAGCAGTCTGTTGGGGTTCTGGAGGAGGCCACTGCAGGGAGCGCAGCGCCGCCTGCAGGAGCGGAGGGTGATTACCTCTTGTCTCGAGTCCATACATTCCGATGCTTTACATACATTTCTTTGCTATTGTTGATTCGGTTAAAAGCCACCCTGCTTCGTTTGGATTCTCTGGTACTGTCTGGACAGCTGCTGCACGGCTTCTTCAGCACACACAGAGAAAACACAGAGACTTTTCCTCGAATGGACATGAAACACTGAAACGCGACGCTCCCTACGACAGACAAAATTAACCGCGGCAGGAGTGATTGTCAGATTTCAACAAAGCTTTCTCGTGTTTCTGATTGTTGTTGTTGTTCTACATTTCTGCCGTTAGTATTTCATTTCTTTCCGAGTTTTAGTTTGAGTTTTTTCTCGGTGGCGTAGAGCTGTTTGTCCACTAAGATCGGACCCCGGGCGGTCCGGACGAGCTGTCGAGAGACGACTGGGAAGCTCGTCGCGTCAGGGAGGCAAGTGTCGGATCCACCAGAGAGGATGGTGGGAACAGCTTGTACCAACCGATGACTGTGCTTGATAAGTCCAGCTCCTCCAATAAGATTTGTGCAACTCCCATGAAGCTTTTATGGTCCATGCGGCCATAGTCTCCCCATACAATCACCTGAAGGAAAAAATAATTTCACGTTGTCATGTTGCTCGATTTCCGTCAGCATGAAGTAGAAGGGGGGGGGAAGCATTTAACTTTGTGATGAAGGGAAATAAATCTCCTGCTCACCTGTAACACTTTCCCCTGCGGGCTCTCCTCAAATAGCAGTGCTTGCTGGTAGAGTGGGTCAAGTGTTTTCCGTGCAATCTTGGTTTTCTTTTTGGCTACGTACGCTCCATTATTCAGCAGGTAGACTTTGACATATGGAGCTGACGGCAGAAACAGAGCAATAAAAAAAGCCATTAGTGGGAACACTATCGGCTCGCACGGCTGGTTGTACGAACGCAAAGAACAGGTGAGCTTGAGTCGAGTGTATATACTGGATTATAATAACGTGTGTGAGTGCTGCAGGGATTCATTGGTCTGTGGCGGCTTCAGTCAGGTTGGGCTCTTACCAGGGAGAGATTTGGATCCTGGCTTCTGTACGAGTCCTCGTGCTCTGATCACCTCCACCTCCAGCTGACCCTTTTTCTCCATCATACCGATCTGGATATCACCTAAAAAACACAGCAGAAAAAATAAGAAAACACAGAGCTCAACACCAACATCTACTACTGACAGGAGCGCAGACAGGTAACACTCTGAGCCTCGCACAATTAAATCAATCATCATCAACAATAACAGTAAAAAAGAACAAGATTAAGTAAAAATAATCATAAGAAAGAATAAAAATATAAAATGAATAGTTATAAGAACATGAAAAGAGTCTCTCTTTCTCCCTCCCTATGTGCTGAACATGATCTAGAGGGGTGTGAATGGGAGGGACTGGCTGCACCGCAGTTTCTCCAAATTGAACACGATGTTCAAACATGAGGGTGTCCAAAAGTCCACGTGGCACCAGGACTCCCTGCGTCGCAGGTGTCACAATCCTGGGTCTTATGACCCAGTGTTTTGAGTTTAGTTTATTTGGATGTTTATATGATTAAGCTCATGAGTTTTTCTAGTTCTTCGTTATTAGATTCCCCCTGTGTCTTCCAACCCCTGTTAAGTCTCCCCTGCTCTTCATGTGTTTCATGTCTGCGTCTCATTATGTTTCCTATTTTATTTTGAAGAGATCTTGTGTTTTTATATTATGGATTATGTTTTGAGTCCTTTGTTGTACTGTTTCTTGTTTCCCTAGATTTCAGTTATGGTTATCATTGGTTTAGTTCTTTGGCTTTGTAATATGGCTTCCCTGTGTTCAATGTTGTGTCTACTGTGACCTTTTTGTAGCATGTTTCTGATCCCTATGTTCTGTCTTCTCAGTTGCTGTTAAGTTTGCATGTTTAGAGTTCAGTCAGTGTGTTTCCTGTTTTACTTTGAAGGTCCGTGTCTCATGTGAGTGTTTCTAGTTTTGCTTCCCTTGTCTCGTCCAGCCTGATTACTCCCAGCTGTGCTCTCCTTCTGTGTCTCATTCCCTCATTACCCCTCTGTGTGTTTAAGCCCTGTGTTTCTCCTTGTCAGTGTCGTAGTCCCCCTCATGGCTGTGTTTCCTTGCGTGTCAGTTTATCCATGTCCCAGTTTAGTTTTCCATGCCATTCTGCAATAAAGCAGCTTTTTGAGTTTAATTTCGTTGTTGTGAGTTTTGCGTTTGGGTCCTTCTCCTGCCTGTACGCAGCCGAAACATGACAGCAGGTCAGTGATTCATTTTTGTACTTCACCACCTGTTGGTGAGTTGCATCAGGGATGGAAGATGTTGGACAGTGAGGGTGAACTTGGCAAAGGCCAGAGTGTCAAGCTCTTTAGCTCTCACTTTGAGCAACACTTTAACAGCTTTCTATGGAAAGCGGACCCTAGTGTGGCGGTAATCCCTGAATCAGATGAACACCAGAGGTTAAAGGAGCCATCAAGCTGTGGGAGGGATTCTATCAAGCATGGTGAGCTTGTGGGATGAGCAGAGGGAGCTGACAGGTCAAGGCCAAGTGGATTGCAGCTCTTGCAGTACCAAAAACTCAGGTATGGGAGGAGCTCAGCGAGGCCATTGAGCAGGACTTTTAGTCGACCTTGAAGCAAGTCCGGCAAATCGTCAGGTGACTCGAGTGGCGTGGACAGCTCCCTGCAAACACTTTTTATAGCAGGGATGCAACTCTGCTGACCTCAACTCAGGACATAGTTTGGTGGTGTGAGCTTCTCAGCCCCACTGACAGACCTTCTGCAGTGGACACGGTGAATGGGGTGAATGAGATTTTCCCTGAATTTCTCAAGGCCATGTGGCCGGAGGATCTCGTGCTTGATTTTCGTAGATGATGTAGCCCCGCTGGCGTTATCAAGCAGTGACCTCCAACTTGCACTGGGGCAGTCTGTGGCCCAGTGTGAAATGAACCACAACATGCTGGAAAGATCACATTTCTTGGCTCGGGAACGTCTTCCCACCTGAAGAAGTGGAGGAGAGGCTGGGAAGATGGAAGACTGGGATTGGCTGCTTAGATCGATGCCTCACGACCAAGAGAAGAGGATGAATGGCACAATCAACATTTAAAATAAAATACCAGAAATATCCAAAATATCTCAGAGAAATTCATGCTAGAAATAAAATACAAAAACATTACAATACTAATGATTTCTGACTTTTTCTGATTCATTGTTAAACGCAAAAAAAAGCTTTACAAGATCTATCCATGCATGCACAAATAAAGCTTTAAAAAATACCCCGAATAATTCAAAAGAAGAGAGAAGAGGTTTTGTACCGATGGCAGGTGTAGCCAGTGTTTGTCTTCCCACTAACTGAGCTGGTCCGAGTCCATCCAGGAAGTCACTGAATTGACTGCTGGCACCTAGATTCACTCCAGAAAAGATCAAGCTACCACAGAAAACACAAAACAGCCCATTATTAACTCTAAAAAACACCAACCTATATACAAATGTGTCATCAGTCTTGCTGATGGCCCCACTCAGTCAGCACATGTGGTGGATTCACTTTGCTGCCTCCAGGAGAATTTCACCTGCACTCATTATTTATAACAAGAAAAAATATCTACGTGATTGTCCGAGCGACAGAAAACACCCGGTCTTACTTTGACTCTGTCTGAGTTTTGGTTTGATCGTCGCCTCACGCTCTCCACGCTGACTCATTTTTAAACCGTGTGCTCGTTATATTAGACTGTGTTTACTCTCAGTCGGCCAACGCGTACAGACATAGCCGCAGGCAGGAATGGATGTCTCCCTCAGAACATGCTGACATGCAGTCATTACTGTCACTCTAACTCGTTTCATTCAGGACGTCTTTGTGACACAGAGAGTGCAGATGACGAGGAGCAGAAGGACGGGTTTACTGACTTCCCCTCGGAGTTGCAGCTGTTCATGCTGCCGTTGTTGGACTCTCTGCTGGGCTGCCGGCTCATGTTCCTCGTCAGCTCCACGGCCATGCCGGTCTCCGTGCTCCTCTGGATGGACGCTCCTTTCTCCTTCTTACTCTTCCCCTCTGGAGGTAAACGAGAGCGAGAGGAAGAATCATGAAGCAGACAATATTTTGATAACAGACTCCAGTGAAGGAACGGCTCTTTTCTTTAAAACTGATACCACAGGAAAGTTGTTCGGCTGAAGCTATAGATACTTACAACAATTAGGAGTGATACATTCCCCTCCCACAATTAAAACATGAACAAAGCAGAGGATATTTTTATTTATATGGCACCACTGCACGTTTTATATTGTTCATGTTTGCATTTGCAGATGGCCCCGCCCCTCTCTGAGCTTGGTTCTGTTGGAGGTCTCTTCCTGTTAAAAGGGAGTTCTTCCTTCCCGCTGTTGCCACGTGTTGCTCATATGGGGACATTTGATCATATTTGTTTCTATAACTAATATTGCAGTGTCTTTGACTTACAATATATATAAATACAACTGAATTAAAAAGCAGATGGCTGGGATGGATAGATTTGTGTCATTTGGCTTTAGGTATCATCTGCATAGCAATGAAAATGTATCCGGTGCCATGATGGCACCGGTTCTGACACAAACGGTAGTAACCAGACCGAAAAGCAGCGCACATTTCGGTGCTTTTGTTTCCTGAGCTGTGATACACTTTAGATTCTAGCCAATCATTTGACGTTTCCGAGGATAGTAGGCGGGTCCAGGTACGTACGTTCTTTTAGAGCAGAGCTACAGATTAAAAATGCCCAAGGCGAAGCGGTCAAAAGTCTGGCTGTACTTCACAGCAAAATATGCAAACTCAGCAGCCTGCAACAAGTGCTTTAAGCTGATACTGTGATACTGTCAAAGGAGGTAACACCTCAAATCTGATGAAACACCTGGCGACGCATAGCGTTTTTTTAAAAGCCGAAAAATGCGCCGTATTTGATAGCTTGCTGCGAGACCTCACACCGAGCGCATCTACTGCGGGTGTGGTGCCTGTTATCGGACCCGGAGTTAGCAACATCCCCCAAAAACCCGAAGAGGAGAGTCCTGGCCCCTAGCCCTGCCAGTGTAGCAGAAATGATGAGGATGATGATGCAGCAGCAGCCGTTCTTCTCTGCGTGAGTAGCTTAATGTTGTTCGTGTGTAATTTACGTTGAGTAGGCTAACCACGTTATTACATTAATGCATGTAAGGTGAACTAGCAAACATCATCATAGCTACATGCGGCTGTCTTCTTGTTTGATGGCAGATACTCCCTTCACCCTGGCCAAAAAGGCTAAAATGACCAAAGAAAAAGTGGAAAACAGTTAAACATGAGAGGTTTTTGGACAAAGTTTGTGTTTTTTCCATTGTTTAAGCTGCTTCCAGCCAAGAGTGATACCATATATGCCCCATAGCTGCAGAAAAAGCTAACATTGTTATCTTTTTACAAAAAAACAGCTGAACATGAGAGGTTTTTGGACCAATTTTGTGTTCTCCATTCTTTAAGCACCGGCACCGTTTCAAAAGTACCGGTTTGGCACCGGTATCGGATAAAACCTAAACGATACCCATCCCTAATCCAGTGTAATACTATTATTGAGGGGAAACATGTATAATGTAAAAAATAGTGGTCCAAACATTGAGATCTGTGGAACTCTGTGTCTAATTTTTTGAGTTAGGAACGCTCCTCGTTTAAACCAACAAAACTAAATTTATGAGATATGTAGGATTCAAACAAAAGCACCAGTGGTGCGTCTGGGTTTGTAATTTCGGATCAGTTGTGTTTGCTGTACTGAGGACGAGGAGGACAAGCACAGAGAGGAGTCCACTGTCAACGGCCATAAAACGATGATTTGTAACCTTCACTATAGCTGTTTTAATGCTCCTCTAGATCATCGTCCAGCTGCTTGACAACTACTCTTTGGAGAATCTTTGAAATAAAAAGAAGGTTAGAAATTGGCCTATAATTAGCCAGATGGAGACAGATGGATCAAATAAGAGCTTTTTAGGTAATGGTTTAATTATAGTGCTCCTTAAAAATACACAACAAATGCACATCAAAATGACGCGAGTTTGGAGACATTATCTTAATGTTTTAAAGTATAGATCGCATCCAAATATCCGGAGACTCAGACGCTTTACACAAACATTTTAAGCCTTGAAGGAGATGTGCAGTCGTGCACTGCTCTTGCCTTTGTAAAGAAAACTGTAACTTGTTCTTGAAAGGTGCTACTGTTTTTAAATAAAGAGATTATTCCTGGTAGTCCCTTATCATGAGCGATTACTCAAATGACCCCACAAAGTGATTCATCTAGAAGGTGGAAAATCCCAGAGTATCAGGATTCACACAAAGATTTTGCTGTTGTGGTTTTGGAGTTTGGTCTAACTTAGAATAATATTTCTGCATTTTCAGAGGACAGAGTTCACTCGGTGGCCCAAACAGTAAACCATTCATACGTTAGACAAAGCTGAATATCACAAGATAGCCCACAGATCCAGTTCAGGACTGTTTGATCTCGCCGTCTGAACCACGGTCAAAGTTGCGCCCATGTTCTGTAGAATCTGGTCACCAGCAGTAAACAGGAAATTGTTGGGCAGAAAAACAGCCAAAAAAAACACCACTGTGTGGCATCTCGGACAGGGGCGCGCCTGCCTTCTGACTCATGTTGGAAAACAACATTTCTGAGCCTCCCTTTATCCCGTGTCCAAAACCTCACAGTAAATAGTTTAGAAAACACAAGTGAGCCTCTCTTACCTGCATTCGGCGTCATCCATCATGACCAAGAGAGACTTTTTTTACATTAGGCGGATGTTCGTCCTATCTCTACTTCCTCTCTCCCCTCTCTACATCAGTGTCAGTAGGCGAGCGACCCCCTGAAGGCCTAATATTCTCTAATAGCTTTTTATGCCCGCTACAGAGAAGAGAGGTTCAGCATTTGGCTTTCATCGTACATGCCCCGGTGGTGAAAGTGGATGCTGGGCTCGGACGAGCCGCACTCTGTTGTGTGACCGCGAGCCGAGCTGTGGTTGTTTGTCTTTATGACGTGCGCTGGGCCAGCGACAGCAGCAGAAGTTTGTCTTTTACGGAACAAAAGGACACTATCAATTTGCGGTGCTTGGGTACAGTCTGTACCTCGGGACAAAATGCAATGAATATTTCTGTATGGATGTGGTTGTTATTAGCTTAGCTGTGGCTTAAGGGTTCAAACCTGCATTCTCTAAGTCGAAGTGATCGCACGCAGCAGTTTAAAGGTGCAGCTGCTGTTTTAACCATATTTTCTTTAGAGAAAACCAACAAGAGAAATCACCTAGACTCCTGGGTTTGGTTAAATTAGATAATGTAATCAAGGTTTGCACTTTGCATGTCCTTTTGTAGGCAAAAATGAAGAATCTGGAAAAGTAAAGAGTCATATGACTAAAACATTTGGGGATGCCCAGACCTCTGCCTCCCTGCCCCCCCCCCCCAGCTCTTTTGGAAGGACACCGAGGTGTTTCCACCCACTAAGAGAATCCACACAGCACCGAAGCCCTGTGGCCCCTCCTGCAGGCAGCAGGCCCACAAGGGAGCGGGCCTGTGTAGCTCTTTTGGGAAGGGCCCAATAAATAATGACATAGAAGTCACAATCCAGCATTCAATGCACAGCATTCAGTTTGTCAGTGAGCAGCTCAACATTAAAATCTCACAGCTAACTGCCCCCACAGGGACTTGTATTTAGAAGAACAAACAACTTTTCTTAACATTTAGCATTTAGCAGCTCAAAGAAAGAACGTATGAAGGAATCTGAGTAGTTTGCTTCTCATGCATCTATTATGCATGTGAAGCATGACAGTGCCGACCTGAGGACAATAAAATAAATTCACTTGAGAATAATGAACCGTGTGATTCTTCCAAGGTGAGCACGGGTTTTTTAACTGGACTCAAATAATCTTGACAAAGATTTTAATGTTGCAATGTTTGTGTCTGTCCTTCATATACAACCCACTGAACCAGCACATGAAGGAAAATATTAAAGGAAACACTGAAAGACTTCAGCTTCTGCAACAAGTCGATTCTTTGTTGTCCTCGTTGAACCACTGACTGTGTGTTTGTGTCATTGTCCAGGAGTTTTGTGTTTTAGAATCACTAAAAATCCTCTGTTTTGGTTTTAGTTGTGGCTTTTATTGTTTAGAATTATTGGTGTATTGCTTTCAGTTTTTTTGAGCTCTTATTATCTCTGTAATGTGGTTTCTGTTAGTGTTTGAATTGTTTCTGTTCTTAACGTTTGTGCTAAAGTTGGTATAACCACCCCGGTGTCCTTTGGCATCTTAAGTTTCCGTTTCCTGTTTGTTATGGCTTTTGGTCAAAAGTCAGTAGTTAGTGCATAGTCTGATTAAGTTACATAAGCAAAGTGATAAATAAGTTCAAAGTTAAGAAATATTATGTGATTCATGCTAAAAACAGTTAAAATGTGTGGGTTCAAAGTTTGCTCAGAGTGAGACATCGTTATCACAAGCGATCTTTGTATTGTATGTGCGGAAATGGGAGCGGGGGAGCGCTCTGATCATTAACCTATCTTTGACGTATTTTCTCCGTTAATGCTGTGAAAAGTGCTTCGGCAGTATTAAAAGAGTGAACAAGTTCATGTACACGCCAAAAGTGCCCTACACGCTTGTACCTTGGGAAACGTTCGTCTTTGTGAGTATTAATGTGTTCAGAAACAACTTTTATATGTGTTTACCTGGAGTGAACTGCGATGCTAATGTACGCACGTGTTAAGCTAGGCTAATCAGTAAGTTTGTCATTAAGATGTGTATTAGCTAGCAATTTATTTTCACTTTCTGTATATTTCAGTTACAAATAAGAAATTGCAAGGAGAAGCCTTGAGAGAGATAAGGCTTTAAAGGATCTTCATTAAAAGCAAGAAAAGCAAGCCTTGTGTGGAAGATCTCGTCTATTTTGTTCGCAAGCTGTCTAGCTTCACATGGTCACGTGTGGTGAGGGCAGCATACTGTTTGCAGTGTTGCCAACTCCTCAGTAAGGAAAATCGCTATTGGTTGTCCTAAAAGTCGCTAAATGACGTCATCACCTAATTTGCATAATTGGTCGTGCTAATGTAATTAGCTATGCTGCTAATTAGCTATCCTACGCTGCTGGAGAGAGAAATAACATCGTGGACGAGACATAAAGTGAGCAAAAAACGTCCTAAATGCATTTAGAATTTATTTAGAACTACAAATTAAATTTCTTTTAGCAATTATTGTTTTTTGTAATGTCTTTCACGTCTTTTTTTAGCGACTTTTTTTTAGAAAAAAAGTCGCTAGGGGGTCTGAAAACTCGCTAAATATAGCGACAAAGTCGCTAAGTTGGCAACACTGACTGTTTGTTACTTCCTGTTTTATTTTGGTAGCTGGTTGTTACTTGTGTTTTGTATTTAATTTTACTTGCCTTGTTGTTTTAATTGCTTTCAGCTCTGTCCAGTTTGCTTAGTTACCTCTTGAGTGAGTATTTACTCTTTTGATACTCTACACCTATAAAATTAAAGGCGTCTTTTCAGTTTCTTTGAGTCTGTCTGTGTTTGGGTTTTGTCTCCACGCTTTTTGATTGCTTGCATCAAATTCACTAATTCCTTAGTTTAAGTCAAATTAAAGGCAAGAAGTTTGTCACTTGACAAATGCAGGCGAAGCACCAATGTGCTCTGACTTTCAGCCCAGTGTCATCAGAAAACTTGACCAGAAATCTGCCCCACTGAGAATTCGTGCAGCTGTCTGTGCACATGATAAAAAGCAGAGGAGAAAGACTTAGCCTTGTGGGGAGCCAGAGTTTGAGATAATAGGATTGGGCATGCAGGCATTTCCAAAAGCCCACTGAAATCTGTCAGTTAAAAAAAATGAAAAGCGACAATAAATGTGATCGGGTAATGTCGGGACTGCATCTCATTGAACGTGGAAGAAAAATCTGCAAATAAACCTCCCGTGTAAGATTTTGGTTTTCAAGATTCTTATATGCGCTGTCTAGAATGAAGAGCTTTGCCCACTAGACAAGCAAACTGCAGTGAATCTAGTTTATCACCAATTAAGCACACGTCATGTTTTCAAAGATTTTTATGACAAAGGATGTAAGTGCAGCTGGTCTGAACTGGTTACTTCTGATTTTGGAACAGGTATTACAGTTGATGTTTCCCATATACTGGATATGTTGCCACCCTCTGCACACCTCTGAAAAAGTGCAGAAAGGATCTCAGTGAGCTGATTAGCACAGTAATGCAGTGTGTGTCCACAGAGCCAGCGGGCTTTCTCATATTAACCCTCTTCAATCAGGTTGGGACTTCTTGCATTATTAAAATATCATTCTGAGGCGTGAGAGACTTCCTCGGTCGTTAACATTCCTCGAGAAGTCAGATCTTGCATATTACATCATGCATTTAATTAAACTTTACATATTGTACCTTTAATGGAAAAAAGAATGCAGGTTAGCAGAGGATGGAGTCAGATTAGAGAAAGCTTTTGGAAAGTGACATACAGCAGATGGATGTTATGGATGTTAGGTATCTCCACCCACCTTTCTAAAAATTGTCATGTCTGCTTCCAAAAAACTAACACCACAGAGTGGCAAACGGGCTTTAAATACAGTCCTATGAAATTCCAGCAAATCCCCGAAACCGCCGACTCACCGGGGCCGCTGATCTGCGACGTGCTGCGACTGCGGCGGTTGCCAACGATGGCCACCACCCGCGCGCTGAGGCTGGAGCGTCTCTTCTTGCTGCCGCTGCCCACCGTGCCCAGCGCCGTGTCTGATTGGCTGCCGTCTGTGCGCTCCTGGGTGTAGATCTCTCCGCTCACGCTGGAACTCTTCAGCATGCTGCGGCCCATGGACGCTCGCATCTGCCGACTGGAGAGAGAAGGCGAAGCGTGACTTTGTGACCTGGTGTGTTTGATAGATGTTGTTATTAAGCTACTTTTACTTACTGTACCTTTACTGTGGCACAACAACAAAAACAGCATGACTGATGGGAGGTGGGGATGACGAACATTGCTGAGGGAGCGTGTTTAACCCTTTAAAGCCGGTCAGAGCAGCACGCTCTGTTTTGCATAACTATTTTTAAATCCCGGTAGCTCTGCAACCACGTAAACTAGCGCAATAATTTTTTTTGCATATGAAACCGGAGGAGTTGTACTTACATCTTATGCCATCAGCTTGTCCTCGGTCACAGTTTCCTTCCACATATAGCTTTGCAAAAACTGCATAAAAAGCGCTTGCAGCAACAAAAACATAATATTCCAGAAACACGCTTTGCCGATCCGATCAGCTGTTCATAACACTTCCTACATTGGATTAGACGTCAGCGCGAACTATCGCATGTCCGCCATGACCTGCCCGAAACCGGAAGTGGCGTCATTTTAGCGGAAATGTAGTTTTTTACCATCAGGGCCTCATGAGCCTATACTGGTGTTTTTAAAAGTTATGTTTGACTTTATGACTTTCTGTGTCGTTTCTGGGATGCTTAGGACTCATATTGCACTGCTGGAAATAGTTTATTTTGATGCATATGCTGCTTTTTTGCAAATTTGCACTATAATATTTATTTTAGTTTTTCCTGCAGTGTATAGAAATTGGTGTATTTCAAAAGTAAAACTATGAAGACACTCAAAATAAATTTCCTGTGGTGGGAAACTATTTTGTGCAACTTTTTTGTATTTACAGTTTTGAGGGATAAGCCTCTTAAATTTCTCTAACTAGAAATATATGTTAAAAAAACAAAAACGATTTTCAATTTTTTTGTAGTTTATTGCACTTTTTTGCAATTTATGTAATTACTATGCACTTAATGCATGCATATTATTAAAATCTAGGCTGTAATGGTTGTATTGATGTATAGCAACTTGAAATGCTCCCAAAAATGGCTCCACAGCATGTAAAAATATAATATAAGCTCTGGCGGACTTGGTTCTATGGTAGGTCTTAAAGGGTTAATAAAAGAGCATCAAATAAAAGTCTGGAGTCCCAAAGAAAAGAAATGCAGTATAATCATCCGAACGTGTCACATGAGTCAAAACTCAAGCTTTACAAGCCAAACTTACAGTTTTAATGTCATTAAACATGTCGTTTAGCCTCATGTCTGCTCTGTTGACCAATCTGAGAACATTAAAATTAAGTTTTAAGACTAAAACTTAATATATTATAGTTTCAGTTAATTATTTTTTTCTCCTGTCTAGTTTTTAATTGTCACATTTTTCCTTTTAAGTTAACTATAATAGGCTTTTAAGTGACATCTACATTTTACATATGTTTGGCCCTTTATGTTTTCTTCCCTATTCAGACACTTCTGAAATAACCGAAGCCAAATCATAAGTGGTTGGTAACAGAGCTGTGCTGTGAAACCCTCTAAAAAAGAGAATAAGAAGGAAGTAGAATGTTCCAGCAGTTTAAAGCTGAGCATATTATCTATTAAAGTTCAGTCTTCTTAAACAAGCCACTACACATGGACATAACGTGTCCAGCAATCGATGCTGTCTCCTAGGGATTCGGAGGAGCTGTCGCATGTCCATCAGCTCAGAGGGGGCCAAAGTGCTGCAAGAGAGTCCAGCTACGCTGCCCCTATCACCCAAACTCTCCGCTCCCCGTGAGTCCCTGACAGCTACAGCCCAGTGACCAAGAGGGGAAAGTGGGAGGGTGGTTTGAGGCCTCTCCACCTCTCCCTGCAGGGGAGTTAGAGAAGGGCGTGTAGAACAGGGGTAGGGTGGAAGGGGAGGATCCAGGTCTTGAGGGTGGAGGGGGTCCAGGCAGTCACAGCACAGGATGCATGCAAGGAGGGATCTGAGACATGCGAGGAGGATTACACAAACACAAACACATATAAACAGGCACAGGGGAAAAAAATCAGTCTAATCACATTTGCTGTTTTTGGCTAAAAAGCTTGTGATTCGTGTGCGTGTGTTTTTCCAGCTCATTTTTAAAATGTCAGCAGGAAAATTTATGCATTTGTCTGTTCGTGCGGTTTTATTCTGAAATGTCAGCGTGTCTGACCACAAACGTCTATGCAAACAAATGCAGAAAGGCAGGACTCACAAAAGCTTAAATGAGCAGCAGCTCATCAATTATTAGGAATTAGGAAGGAGAACTACATCAAACATGTCGGGGGATTACAGAGGAAGGATAGGTTAAAGGACAGCTGTAACAGAAAAAGATGTAAAGACTGTCTAATCTCCTCTGTATGCACTCAGTCACTTCCACAAGCCATCATCAAAGCGGCCTGGACGTGAAAACATCCACTGAATGCTTGTGTTAATATCCAGCTCTGAGTGAAAACTGACCCGCGGCCTGCAGTCGATGTGCATCAACTCGTTACTAATTCCTTTCTAAAAACACATTACAGGCTTTCTGACACTGACCAGCTTTTATAAATGTAGTCTGACTCCACTGTCTGCTTTTCAAATCCAACTCTGTGTTTGAACTGAATAAAACGCTGCTCAGTCCATTACGCGTTCTTTGTTTCCAGCATGCAAACAACGGGATATGAAAATCTGAAAGCCTCACTGTAACACTAGACCTCCTCGTGTTTTCGAACACCGAGGGACTCCCAACGGAAGACTAAGCAATGTCCAGTAACCAGTACACTGACTGTGCAGCGTTACCACAATTAAGCCAAAAACTGGAGTTCCTCTACCAGCCACACGAGGCTTCATTTGAAAGTGAGTCGCTCCCCACGGACTTAAAATTGTGCGACTGTGTGCAAAGAACTTGTGGTCTCTGCAATTAGATGGAGTCAGTCTGCTACCAGTTTACAGTTGAATGGAGTCAAGTTTGCAGTTACATGGAATCAGTTTGTGATACGGAAATTAACTGTGATAAATCAGCAAAAACTGCAAATCTGTTGTTATCTAGAGCAGCGGTCCCCAACCTTTTTGGCGCCACTGACCGGTTTATGCCAACACGTTCTCACTCCCAAAGCGTAACATTTTACGCTAGGTGACAAATCGTCAACATATTACGTTTTTGGCTACCCACCACGTTACTAAATGATGACCTCGGATAAATGAGGAAATATGAGAACCATATGGATTCAATCTACACATGTTCGCTCTTTTTCTTCAAATCGCTTAGAAACACGCTATTTAACATCATTAAAGTTCTGGTTAAGATCAGGAAAAAGGTTATGGTTAGGGCTAGGGATACAGGGCTGGAACGTCTATTACCGCGGGAGCCTCATTGCACTGGATTTCGCCCATAACCCGCCGCGTACCATAAGAACGCCGAAGGTCTCCTTTTGCGTTCATCAGGAACGCCCTGGGACGTGACAAAACGTCGGCATGTTACGCCTCGGGAGTGAGAACGGGCTGTTTATGCCCGACAATATTTTCACGGTCCGGCCTTTAAGGTGTCGCAGATAAATACAACAAAATAAAACTAGTACCGGTACCGAAATAAAGAAAATTTATTCATAACACACGTGAAAAGACCCAGGAAAACCGAGTAAATGATAAAAACGATAACAAAATAACGCTGAAAACCGATAAAAACCCTGAAAACTATACATTTCACACCTGAGCCTCAACTCTCGTGGCCCGGTACCAAACGACTCATGGACCGAGCCCCAGGGTTGGGGACCGCTGATCTAGATGGCAACAGAGCAGAAATTCACATCAAGCCAGAACCTCAAAGGTCTGAAACTGAAATATGGAAATACCTCCACAAACACTGACGGAGTTGCTGCAGGACAGGAATTTAACTGCAAAACGCACCACCACCACCACCACACCAGGTGTTTTTTATCTTTCATTAATACATTCTTTTCTTCTTTTGCACATCTAATTTTTCCTCTCTGTAATTTTGCGTTTGAATGTGCAGCCCATGGGAAAAATAAGCGGACCCCTGTGTCTTAAATTAATATGCAAACCTCATTTTTTGAAGGATTAAAATTAGTGTGCTTCTGTGCTACACACTAACTTCTTTTTTTCAGGTAATGCTCTTAACAGTGAGTCAGTGACATCAGTGTCACTGACTCACTGTTAAAGGCTGTTATTTACTTTAATATTCCAGTTTGATTAGGCAGATGTGTCGATGTGTGTTGAGTTGTTCACACATCAGTGTGGTGGGGATGCTGTACATCAGAACTTTCTCTCTCTGACTCATAGATCCCAGTTTGTTCATTTTGGCCCTGAAACTATTAAAGGTTAAATTCGTTTGTTTTCAAGTTGACATTCTTATACTTACAGCGTTCGTTTCAAGCTAGCACCTCCTAAGATAAATCTTAAGGTTAAAAACTGCAACGATAAAGCGAGTTTGTGTTGGACAAATGGGTCCATAACAAAATGATTGTCGGTAGAGGAGTAAAGAGCCTTTGGGATGAACAGAAGCACTGATGGAGAGCGAGGCTCGACCTTCCTCGCTAATGTGTCTGAATGGGAAAAAATCCCCACAAACAAGTCTTCCCAGAAGGCTCAGAGAATCTGATTAACGCCTGCTGACGGAGCTAATGTGTCCACATACTTTTGGCTCTGTGCATGTGACTGTGGTTGCTTTTGTTTTACTGGTGATAAACTAAATAAAGAAAATAATCTGACATCCGAGTCAGAGCTGCTTTTAAAAAACCTGGTTTGGATTGATCTGTGTAAAGAGCGCCCGTCCTTTTTTCTCTTTTCTCTCACACCTCAATACATTAGCCAGCTAATAAGCTGCACTACATCATCACCTGGCTCACTGTGGAGCAGTGAGATGGGCCCATTTGTCCTTGTCAGCAGTCTGCTACTGGTCAGCTGCTGAAGTAAGTGTGTGTGTGTGTAGCTGTATATAAGGAGACTAAAAAAGTCTCTTTTGAAAGCGGTTCTATTTCACTTACTTCCAGCGTATTTTTGCTCTTGGATTCAACTAGCGTAGCTCTGTATGACTCACAGTACCTCCTTCGTCCTCTGCTGGACCCCTCCCTCAGTTCATCCCTGTCTGAAACATCCGATTTAAGCTCCCTTTTTCTCTGTTTTAGAAAACTTTCTTCCAATCGGCTGCAGAATTTAACAGCAGCTCGGTGGGACGTCTCTGTTCACACACCGAGCTTTGTGATTAAGACGACCATATTAGGTTATCTTGTCATGGTCCCCGTGCCTGCCCAGCCGGCCTCACAAGGCTACACTTGTGTTTTTGCTTTCTCTCTGGCTGTATCCCAATTCAGGGTCTGCAGCCTTAAAGGCCGATTACGTCACCGCGACGAGATGAAGGCTGTCCCAGTTCGAAGTCTGCTCGAAATGCGGCCCTCAAATGCGTCCTTAATTTCCCTGAATTTTAAGGATGTGGCGGTGTAGACTTCGTGGCCCAACATATCCCAGAATGCATAGCGCGGCGGTGGGTGTGGATAATTTTGACGAAAAAAAACGGCAGATGAGGGGCGCAAGAAGAAACTTTAAGTAAGTACTGAATATTATGTCACTTATTTATGTGCAAATGTTTAATAACGAAGAACATTAAAACATTCCTGTTGGCCACATGTCGGCAAAGTCATGTGACATTAGTGACGTTTGTACTAACTTGGTTTTAAAGCCTTTACTTTAAAATATACGCCGTTCAATAGCTGAGCTTAATCAGAGAATGATCAAAGCTCATGTAGAAACAAACAAACAAATGAACAAAAGATTTTCTCCTTCATTTCTGTCAAACAAAGCTGTATGAAACGTTTCCAGCTGTTAGTATCATGGTTGCTAGGCAACCTGGGCAGCGCGACGGAGGCTAGACCATCCCATTTCACAAGCCTCGCACTTCCGGCCTTAGCGGTCTTTAAGTACGCGGCGCTTGAGGATCGTTGAGGCTGCAGACCCTGAATTGGGAAACAGCCTCTCTCTCTCTCCCCTACCTCTCTGCCTGGGCGGAGCTCACTGCTGGCTCCCGCCCTTGGCTCACACACCTGTTGGCGATCAGCCGATTTCCCGACTACTATTTGAAGCTGGGCCACAGATCTTCTCATCGCTGGATGATTGTGCTACTAACGTTAGTCTCTCTTCCCAGCTCCCGTGGTCTTGTACCTTTACGCCCGACCTTTGTGACTTGTGAGTGATTTTTCCCTTGTTCCAGTTTACCTTCCCGGACCTGTGACCTCCCAGCTGTACGGACGTGTGTGAGTTGGATGTGAGGACGTGAGCGAGCGTGAGAGAGAGAACCTTCCCCTAATCCCTTGATTTTTCCCCGTCACTGTATATATTATCGCACTGGTGTGTAAATAAACGGTGCTCTGAGACGTCAACCTGTTCTGCGCTTGAGTCCCTGCTTTCAGATTGTGACATATCTGCTCTCTGTGACATCATACAAATCCAAGGGTAGAAAAAAACAGCCTGTAATTGAGCTTTAAAGCAGCCTTAAGTCTGAACTTTTGGCTGACAGGAATTACTTACACAGTGACCTCATGACTTGAAACACTGGCCACCGTTTTTAACAGGATTTAACTGACAGGAAGTAAGAAACGTTTTAAATATCTACTTTCAAAATAAATATTAAAGTGAGATCTGACAGACTCTTTCCCTCCCAGTACCCTCTTCCTAAAAAAAGGTTCCTTTCACTTGTTTTTCCCTCTATTCTTAGCTGTCTCAGGTCAACTGATGTTTATCCTTTTGGCTCAGCTTCTTATTTTCCCAAATGTGTAGTGTTAGTTCAGCTGGTGCTTAATTTTGAATTATGCAACTCGTGTTTGTGTTAGGGATTTACGTGGAACTCGTCTTGGTGCTGACTTTTGAATCCACCTCTGGCTCAGGGAGGAATAATGATTAGCACCACAGATGGGACTAATGCTGTTAACGTGATTAAAAGTCATCAAGCTGCGTAACACAAAAGGACATTTTTTAAACGCGCGTTTGCAGCAGCCTGAGGTTATCTTAATCTTAATAACAGAGAAAAACGTTTAGGTAGAGAAAAATATCTTAACATGTTGAGGCTGACTTGGAGTGTTTACCTGTTTTTATGGAAATGAATCAAAATAATTGATTTAGCAGGCTAATAGCTTGAACAGTAACAGCTTTAAAAAAATAGAGTCTGAGTTTAATTTTAAGTCCAAGCTCAGATCAAACACAACTTTACGGTTAAAGCAAACAAATCTGCTCACACACTGTTAAATTTTCTGTTCTCGACTTGGACTTTCAGGTGTTTACATCCACGCTCACCGCTGCTTCTGACGTTCAGCAACATGAAGTGGATAAGTTGACAGACACACGGTATAAAATTCAGTGTTCAGGCTGCACATTTTTACAACTGGAGAATGTAAAAAATCACTTACAGCAACGTGAAATCTAGTTCAGGGATGTCTAAAACTCGGGATGCACCGATACCGATACTGGTATCGGGGCCGATACTGTAAAATGTGTGCGTACTCATACTCGTAAAAGTTAACCGATACCAACTTATTTCATTAATCAGAGGGTGGCTTGTCATTTCTGTTGTAGTTTTTTAGATTGGCCACTAGGGGGCCAATTATTATTTTATTTATTATTTATTTTATAATAATTATTTTGTTTGTTTGTTTACAATATGGACACTCTGCAATAATTTAAAAGTTTATTTTATTCTCAAACCTAATTTGTATTTATTTTATTCCAAACAGAAGTGTTTATTTATTATTCTGAAAGCTCGAGACAGTGCCAATAGTTCAGTGATATTTTGTAAAATTACAATGTGGAGACTCTGCAATAATTTAACAGAAGTGCTTATTTTTCACTTGAGGCGTGGGGCGATCGTGGCTCAAGAGTTGGGAGTTCGCCTTGTAATCGGAAGGTTGCCGGTTCGAGCCCCGGCTCGGACAGTCTCGGTCGTTGTGTCCTTGGGCAAGACACTTCACCTACCGCCTACTGGTGTTGGCCAGAAGGGCCGATGGCGCGATATGGCAGCCTCGCTTCTGTCAGTCTGTCCCAGGGCAGCTGTGGCTACAACTGTAGCTTGCCTCCACCAGTGTGTGAATGTGAGAGTGAATGGGTGGATGACTGGACGTGTAAAAGCGCTTTGGGGTCCCTAGGCGGGACTAGTAAAAGCGCTATACAAATACAGGCCATTTACCATTTACCATTGAAATTTTTTGTGGTCATTTTTATTACGATTTTATTTTTTATCGGCAGAGAATATAATAAAACCTGTCTTCCAATTCATTGCATTTGTGTGTGTGTGTGTGTCGTAGAAGTATCGTTTTTTGTACTCTGTATCGGCAAGTACTCAGATCCAAGTATCGGTATCGTATCGGTTTGAAAAAATTGGTATCGTTGCATCCCTATCTAAAACTTTAAACTCTGACCTTTCTGACAGCATTAAGAGGTTTATCTACACTTTTAATCTTGAGATATTTTGAGACATCTATAGATAGATGTTTAGATCTATAGATATCCTAGAAAAATAAGTGCCAAAGTGCTCATTGTGTCTCAGTGATAAACAAACATGATAGAGAAACGCTGTTGTAATAAATGAACTCTTATAAATGTGTAAAATTACAGAAAATGTTTTGGTGATCCAAAAAACGTTCCTTCACTTTTTTCAAAGCCACCGAGTGGGTGGAGTCTTTGCCGGACTGATCCTGGACCCCGGGCCTTATGTTTGACATCTGTGATCTAGTTCTCCTAATTTGTTGTTAAAGCCACTGCGAGCCTGTCTACATCTACAATGAACTATAATAAACCACCTCTATATAAACTGCTTATATTTCCACCTTTAATAGCTTCTGACGGCCTTTCTTTGGACTTGATCTATGTGGACCTAGTTGTGCAGTGAGCAGATGGACCATCATCGGTGGATTCACCGCGTGGGAACTCTTTACCTGGACTCTCTCGTGTCTCCTGCCACAGTGTGTCTCCTGTGCTTCAGCTCCTCGGAGAACTGCCTCTTTCCACCTTCGTTCTCCTCCTCCTCTCCATCCACCCCCCACGAGATCCTCCTGTCCTTCTTGTCCTCCTCTAACGACTTGGATCTGAGTTATGTGTGTTTGTGCGTTCGTGTGTTTGTTTGCGTGCGTGTGGATGGAAGAATCAGAGCATGCAGAAGGACGCAAACATGCAACGGCAAGTGGCGTGCAAGAAAAGGAAAGACAGACTGTGATCAGCATGCACTTCTCCGACATCTGGGTTTAATTAGGATATTAGAAATGATGGCTGTGGTGTTAAAGAGCAGCCTTTACAGGCACAACTGACCTGAGTCGTCCCCCGGGCCGTTCTGATTGGATAGACATGTAGCTGGTGCTACTGAGGCGGGAGGCACTGCTGGCACGGGAGATCGCCGACACGTCGCTCATATCGCTGTCTGAAGATCTGGCCGACATGTTGTCGCTGCTGCGCCTCTGTTCTGCATACATCTAAAGATGGAGGTAAAGAGAAGGAGGGTGGGAAGGACGAATAAATATCAAATACATTGTTTATAAAGTCCAGAAGGAAGAGGTGAGCAGCGATTACAAACACTCACCTCCCGTTTGGTCTTGAGGTTCGTCTCAGGGTCGTGGGAGGCTGAAGGCCGGTAGGAATGTACTTTCATCTGCAGCTGTCGGGCTCGCTCCTCCACTGCGAGGGCTGAGGCACCATATTTTTAAAAAGACAAAGGATATGGATAAAAGCATGACACTGAGAAAAAAGCAAAACCCATGAAGAAAAATAAAATACACGTGTTTTAATTGGATGGTGTTTCCTGTGGATGCAGGACCTGGGTTCTGACACTAGGTGGAGCATTATGTGCACTGGAAACTCCATCAGGAAGACTCAAAGACACTTTAGATCTGCACTGGAAAAGTTTAAATTTCAAATTCCAATCCAGGTCTTCTGGGAATGCCGGATTTGGATTTATGGTTAGGTGAAATCCTACTTTAGTGTTTACAAATTTATCTTTGCAGAGAAAACCAGTGAATGTGAACCAGAAGGACACACATACACTGTAATAGCACTGGGAAGTGAGGAAAACTGACATAGGCTAAAGTTTTAGAGGGACTAAAACCAAATTCCCTGAAGTTAATGATTTCAATCAAACAGCTGTTAAACTTATTTTACATTTTAGAGTTGCACAAAAAAGAAATAAACTCCACAACTGTGAGAACATCAACAACCCGGAGCTCTTTGGAAAAAGAGCCACTTGAGAGAATTTGGAAATATACTAAGACTCTTGGCGCCATCAGCAGGCAAGTGAGTGCTGAGAAATCTACCAGACAGTGACTGATGTTTTAAAGTCTATTAAAGTCTTGAAATCTAGCTAATTCCATGCAGCAGAAATTAAACTCATGGTCGTGGGCTGTTGATCCAGTGTTTGTGGTTTTTAGTCCCATGAATTATGTTTAATATTAATGATCCTCAGGGCACTTCTTAGGTTGTTTATTTAGTTATTCACCGTTATACACCGTTATTCACCGTTATACACCGTTGTGTACGCCCTTTTTGTAAGCTCAGTCTTGTGTTTGTCGTTTCAGTATTGTCCTATTTGTACTGTTTTATTTTGGTAGCGTTTTCTCTCTTGTGTCTAGTATTCGATTCAGTTAAATTTTATTCATATAGTGCCAAATCACAACAACAGTTGCCTCAGGGAACTTGGTGACAGTGGGAAGGAAGAACTCCCTTTTAACAGGAAGAAGCCACCGGCAGCACCAGACTCATGGCTCAGACTCTGCTGTGACTGTCTGGGATGTGGAGAGGAAGACAGGATAAAGACAAGCTGTGGAAGAAAGCCAGAGATTAATAATAACTCAGAATTAAATGCAGAGAGGTGTATAATAACACAGTGAGTGAAAAAGAAACACCCAGTGCATCATGGGAATCCTCCATGCCTACACTTATTGCAGTGCACATAAAGGAGGAGTCAGGGTCACCTCATTCAGCCTTATCTATATACTTTATCAAAAAAGGAAAAGTAGAGATAGTGTCTGTCTCCTGAATCCAAACTGGAAGCTGGTTCCACAGAAGAGGGGCCTGAAAACTGAAGGCTCTGCCTCCCATTCTACTTTTAAATACTCTAGGAACAACAAGTAGGCCTGCAGAGCGAGAGCGAAGTGCTCTAATAGGGTGATATGGTACTACAAGGTCATAAGATAAGATGGGGCCTTTTAAATTTGATTCTGGATTTAACAGGAAGCCAAAGAAGTGAAGACAACATGTGGGGAAATATTCTCTCTCTTTCCAGTCCCTGACATTACTCGTAGGTTTTAGCTTGTTTGGTTTAGCTGTGTCTCCACTCTCACTCACCCTTCTATGCATATATTGTCTCACTCTCCCCTTGTCCTTTGTTCAGTCGTCCCTTTTTGCTGTTTGTATCCTCGTTCTGTGTCCTTGAGGACGTTCTAGAGTTTTCTGGTAACTTATTCCCTGCAGTAGCTCAGTTTGGCATATGCTCTGGATTATTTTAGACTTTGCTATTTCCTGCATCGACGCCATTAAAGGCTGATTGTTTGATACTGTATTTAAGTCCGCAACCACCTTTTCTTTAGTTAAATAACAGAATTTATCATCTTTAAATAAATCTTTACCTTTTAGGAAATAAGGTATGAATTGAATGTATGAGTTTTCCACAAATGTTTCAAAATAAAAGTCTTTTTAAGTCTGTCCAGTGAAACCCTGTGAAGGTTTTAATTCTAAACCACCAGGAAATGTTGAGTTTGTATAAATAGTGAAATGCAGTAATGTTAATAAAACAAGTGAAAGTGGATCAAAAATACTCAAATAAGACTGACTGACTTATACAATCACTATCTGATTATTATATCAAACAGACATAAAAAGACATTTTTCTTCAGCAGTTAATGCAAATAAAAGTTTCACATTCAGTCTGACTTTATTAACTCTCTTACATGTAAGAGGCTAAATCGGTTTCATTAGCGGTGCAGTGTTGTCCCTGCACACTCTGCTCTACACCTACACTTAAAACCCTCTAAACAGGATGAAAACTCCACAGTTTTCATCCTGTTTATATTGTTTGTTCAATCAAAGGAGTGCTGAGCAGATAGAAATCTCGATGCACTTACTTTATGCTGACAGCTTCCTGAACTGCTTTCAGGGATTTTTGATAGGTTTGTTGTTTTGCCCTGAACTGTGTTTTTCAGGCTCTTTTTTTGAGAGTTTAAAAAATAAATTAACCCTTTTGACCCCAGAGGTCATTAAAACACAAACAACAAGAGCCAGTGTAACTGACTAAACTATGACTGAATGTTAGATTTCTTTTTCTTCCAGTCAAATCTGGAAGAATTACAGCTGCGAATTGTTAAAACAGGATTTTTTTTAAATGAATGTGACTGAACGTTTCACTCCAGCCTGCTGATTGTGATGTGGAGACTCATTATATGCATTTCCACATCCTAATCCTTCACTGTTGTGCTGCTGTTGGTGACAGAAATTGAAGATATTGTCTTTCAGGTGAAATTTAATAGCGCTGGGCTTGAGGGGTTAAAGAGTGACCATTTGTCATGCTTCAGTTCTGCTGTTTGAAGTGACCTAACACTGCATTTTTACAGTCCTTCAAATGGCATCATGTAATTTTCAAATCTCACTCCTGGCGAGAAGGACACAGAGATTTATCGTACGCTAAACGTCTTCCTAATCCGACAGATGAAAGACAAAAATCAGGGTAAAAAAACCTTAAAGGCACTGAAGCTGTGGGCACAGAGTCAAATATGAGCGCAGCCTACATAAGTGCATGAGTTTTATCTACTCAGCACTCCTCTGCACTGACAATTTAAAGGCTGTTAACCCTTTTCAACCTGGAGGTCCCAGCACCTGGCTATAAAACACAATATGTGACCATAATTAGAGGGTTTAACTTTTAAGGGTGCAGCACTGCAGCTGGCAGAGCTGCAATCCAGAATTTTAAACCAGGTTCAGTCACTACGGTTACTCGTTATTATAAAGCTCTCTAATTTTAGCCCGTTCTAATCATAGGGTGTCGATAAGTGCTATTCATCAAAACTGCTGTCAGTCAAAGAACAATATAAGGTGTGCTTTGGCCTTCATGCACTTTTCATTTGTCGGTAACCTGGGTTACTGTTGTGAAGGGGCGTGTTTTCCTAAATTTCAGGGTGTGAAGCCGACATCTGACAAACGCCACTATAATACACGCTGAGGTGACGGCGCAGGGCTGATTTTCTGATGTCACGGGTCCAGTTACAGGACAAACCTGATGCATTTAAAAATCCTTTTAGTTATTCACTTTGACAACAGTTTAATAGCTGTAATCATTCACTTTTGATGTGAATGATTACAGCTATCAAACTGTTGCGATACATGTTCTTTCTTATGAATTTTTCTCCACACACAACACACCTTGCTCTATGCTGCTGCTTTTAGCGGGGAGCTGAGGGAGCTGCCTGCCCCTGCGACCTGATGAGGGAGTCCCCGCCGGGGAAGTCGGGCTGCCATAAGGGTGTGCTCTGCAGGACATGAACACACAAGGAGGTGCGAAAATTAGTTATACATACATATAACGATAAAGAGATTAATCTCTCATTCAAGTGAGACCCATCACTCAGTCACAGAAGCAACAAACTGGGGTCAATGGTAAAGGTCAAAGGTCAAGATAGGAGAGAAACTGATCAGAATCATCAATGAAGCTGCAGGAGAAGCAAAGGAAGATTCACCGAGTGCGTCTGAGTATTTCTACAGATCCCCAAAAGACTTCAAATACTTTATGTGCAGACAATTTATAAAAATATCACATCACTTGTGAGCAACACATCATAAAGATCATACTGGGATTTGGCTGATATAGGTAGTATCTGTGCACTCAGTAGCAGCACACTCAGTGTAACAGAGAGGAAACCAGGTGAGGGGAGGCGGGGCTCTGGCAACAGCATGCACCTGTCCAGCCGTGGTGAGTTAGGACAAGACCCTGACAGGACTGTCTGGCCAAAGGGCCTCAGAGGGCCTCCTCTCCCTCTACTGCCCCTCAGGATAGAGGTGGGCTGGATGCGACTGCCATCAGCAAATAAAAAGGGATAAAAACAGAAAGATAGCAACTCAAAACAACACAAACAGTCTGTTTCAGTGGTGGATGGTCATATTAATCACGGTCTAATCGGCCCACCTGCAGTTTGTTTTTAATCTAAAGGGGCAGCCAATCAGAAAAAGTCAGCTTACGGAAGGCGGGGCTAAACCAGCTTGTTTCAGACAGAGGAAGAGCTGGTGGGCTTAACATATTCCAATTATGAAATGTAAAGAAAACCTAATATAATACAAGAAAACAATCAAAAACTCGACCCGAGTTAAATTTATCTGTTTTGTTCTTCAAGGCCGTGTCATCATGCACCTCTGAGCCGCTTTCAGCACTGCCTCTATCTTCAGCTCTATTTTCAGATCACTGATCTCTAATTTCACTGTAGAGTTTAGATGGAGAGCATCATCATCTGGGTCAAACTGACTGCACTTTAATGTTTAAGATGATTAAAAAACAAACAAAAACGACGCCCTCCCAAATAGCCTTCTATCTTCTGCAGAGGAGTCAGCAGGGTCCGAGCCAGAACCATGTTTGCTGTTTTTTGAATTTTCCAGACTTGTGCGAGGTCTTTGAGAGAAAAGTTTGGCTCTTTTTTGTGATGTGTGCCTGAAGCAATCCAGAGGTGCACAAGTACACAACACTGAAGGGAAGATTGGACAAACATATTAAACACAGAAACCCAGTTTTTGTCAGCGAAGCTCCATTTACTGTACAAAACAAGTCACAAATATGGATTCATGTGTTTATATCTAAGGTCTTTCTGAGGATTTCTTAGACCTGAACAAGAAAAAAAATTCCACACATGACCAAAAGGTACAGATGGTTAAATATGATCCCTCTGGAGAAAAAGGAAGGGATTATGAGGTGGAAACACAGGTAAATGAATGAATGAATGATCTTACCTGTCCCCCTCCAGGCTTTTTCTGCTGCCCTTTGGACAGTTTGGACCTGGAGAACTGTTAGACTGCCTGTGTTGGCACACAGCGGCCACAGAGAGAGAGGAAGAAAAACAAACACGATGTGGAAAATGGCGATGCAGAGAATGGCCCAACTGAGCTCTGGGCAAGAAATACTATAAAAGGGTTCAAACTCAGTCTTTCTATCGGTTTATGGAAGTTGCATAGCTGCAAAAGTGCTTTCAAGCCAGAGAAGTGAAGAAATTCAGAAGAGAGAAGCAGGTGCAGCACAACAAAGGAGAGATTAGACAGCCTTAGACAACAAATATTTACAGGAAAAGGGTTGGAAGCAGTGCTGATCACAAGATCTACGGTGTACATATTACTACAGGACAAGCTTCAGGCTACAGGATAGGCTTTCAAGTGAGAGTTCAGGGACGAGCAGGCAAGCAGAACCGCAGCGTGTCGGGGGTCGGCACAGGGGGGTGGACCCGGTGTACCTGTCTTCCTCAGGGGCCACGTGTTCTACTAAGATCCTGGGGCTTGGGGGAGTCGTTCGGGGCAAAGAGTTGGAACACCTGGAGGGGTGGGAAGGTGGGAGGGAGGAGGAGCATCCCAGTGGGAGAGAGGTTGTTAGTGAGGAAAGGGACAGTGAAGGCTTCTTTCAACTTCATGGCACAACATCAGGTAAAAGCTCCACAGAGACGTTTCTGTGAGCAAACAAACTGACACGGTGGTAAAAATACCAGAAGAACTCGAATTATAAGAACAGTTTTTGTTGCGTCTGTAAAATCAAACCTTCCTCACAGACTACAGAGGATCAAACATGGTGTCACCAGCTGTTGCATCCCTTTATGTTCCTAACAAGAGCTCGGTCAGCAGTTATACCAGCAATCAGACTCCACCGGGGCTCGTGATAATTGGTACGGACAGAATTTCTATGAGATGACAGCGATTGTCAGCTTTTTGCGGCTATGTGGACCTGCTCAATGGATTTCCAGCTTACGATGGGGCAGTTTGCAGCTGTGTTTGAAGAAGCTGGGATAAGAAATAGCATCGCCAAGTCTGAGGCCAGGATTCTCCAATGGGAAACGGTGGATTACTGGCTCAGGTAGAGACGTACAGAAAAGGATGAGTGTGAAGGTGAAGCTGTTGATTTACTGGCCGATCTCTCACCTTATTGTTTGAAAATAAATAAATAATAAATGCACAGCATCCATGTTGCCATTTTTTCTGTTTACTGACTGCAGGGTGGAATCAATCTTAGTCTATGACTCTTGGGAAGAAACTGAATAAGCATATCTGCAAAGAATATCTGAGAGAAGCTGCACTCAGTTATGCTTGCTGGGACCTTTGTGGTTTATAATCTTATCTTAAACGAACTGAGATATGCAAACAACTAGATAGTTTGAGTTGGGTTATTTTTTTAAATGAGGGTGTATAATGGCAAATTTACTCATGTATGAAAGGGGCACATGATGTGAAGGGAAGTGGAGACATGCAGCATCCTAACACCCAAAAAGTTGAATGACTCCATCAGAAAAAGAGTGCAGATAGAGGTGATGGTGTTCTTCTGATACCTGTCTCTGTCAGTAGAGTGAAAGTCTGGTCTCAGACACGTGGTGCTGGCGCTCCTCACTCTGTCCAACGACGGCTGCAGGTCGCTGCACCGCCACAACGGGGCAGCAGAGAGAGAAACAGAGATGCACAGGGACAGAGGATGCGAGGAGGAGGCGAGGTGATGATGAGTGGGAAGGGGAACAAGAGATACGGCAGAAATAGTCAAAAGAAAGGTAACAAAATAAGGCAAAGAGTGAAGATGGAGGGAGAAAGAGAAAGGATGAGGCGAGCGAGTAAAAAAGGGAGGGTTGATGAGAGAAAGGGGGACAAAGAAAATCCAGAGAAAATCAGAAGAAAGGTAACAAGAAGTGAGAGACAAAGAGAGAAGAAGGGAGGCCATGAGACAGCGCATTAAAACGGTAATGGCTCTGATGCTGCGTTTCCATTTATCACCGCCAGTCACTCCTCGCGGCCTCGCAGAGTGAGACCACTCGGATGGGAGGTTGTCATGGGAACCAGGTCTACACGGGAGAAGGGTTTGTGTGTCTGGGAGCGAGCGAGGAGAGCAGAGCTCCGCTGCATGTCTGTGCCGTGTCACATCATGCTGCTGACAACAGCTACTATCAACAGATGGCCGGCTCGTTGCCATGGCATGACGTCGCACGTGACGCTTCGAGGCCAAACGCCTGACACGGACACGGCAACAAGAGCTTAAGAGTAACACCCTGCTTTTACCAGCACACGCTCCAAAGGGAAAAAGAAGCAGGTCTGGGTGGCGAGAGGACCAATGGTGGGAGGACATGTGAAGTGGGTGTGTTCTTACCTAACCGTGACCTCATCAGTGAACCTGAGCACACGGTGTGTGAGGATGCTACGAGGCAAGGCGCTGCCCCCCTCCTGCCTGTGGGGCGGCTTGCTCTTTAGGCATGCGGGGAGGGTGGAGCTGTGTGCCAGAAACCCCGCCCACAGTGGGTGGGGAAAGACCCGCATGCAAAGAGAGGCAAAGGAAAACAAAAATGACACACACAGCTGAGAGAAACAAGCCAAATAAGTGCAGGAAGGGGAAACAACATGAAATTAACAAATGAAGAAGAACATTTACATGGCGACATAAAGCAGGGAAGCTTTAATGCATCCTATCCACAGCTTATGTAACAGCTCCATTAAAAGGCTTCCTGCAGCATCGTGCCCACGAGATGAGCTACATACAGTCTGCGACTTCAGAGAGCCGAGTGTAGAGATTGTTCTCTGGTGGATCGACCGCGCACACATACGTACAGGAAGATTACATGTAACACCGATTACGTAACACAATCTAAAGCTGCAGAGGCGACACGTGGCGAGGAAACCGAGCTGCAGCAGATCTATAGGATGCACGCGCTGTTATCAGAGCAGAACAGACAAAAATGGAGGGAACTGCTCCTGCATGAAATGTCCACATAGAACCCATCGTGTCCCCAAAAGACCTTTGAAGCAAGTCTCACTATTTCCCCCGCACTGGTCACCTGGACATGTCCCCAGTCAACTTGATGAATCTGCTTAAAGAGCTCTACCTTTACTACCATCTTTGCTGTAGTCAGATTGTAAGTGAGGATTTTTGAATGCTTCCCCCCTGTTTTTCAAACCTTTGGGGCTAAGCTACACCAAGTTATACAGAGTGGAATACATTTTAGCTTTTAAATGTTGGAGAGACACTGAAATAACATATTTCAAAACATATATGAGCGTTTACTGTTCTGTGAAAGCAGTCAGAAGCAGGAAAAAGGGAAAGTAAGCAGATACTACAGACATACACTCTCTGATTCCATCATCAACATCTGAAAAATGATGTTACTTCGTGTGTGTTAGCCCATCAGCTGCAAAGCATCCTCAGGTTTCGTTTAACCAGCAGTCATCATCAGGGTACTCTGGCAACTTCAACCCAAGCCAAGCTACAGCTGTTTGCATCATTCAGGTTTTTTCACGAGACTTGATGGAGACAAACATCAGGTTCCTTTAAATAAGACTAAAACCACGTGTTGTGCTCTTTAGTTAAAGTTGGTCACTAGTGGACATTATGAGCTCTGGTGGAGGAATTAACTGTCATAACTAGGGATGGGTATCGTTTAGGTTTTATCCGATACCGGTGCCAAACCGGTACTTTTGAAACGGTGCCGGTGCTTAAACGGTGCTCAAACCGGTGCTTAAAGAATGGAGAACACAAAATTGGTCCAAAAACCTCTCATGTTCAGCTGTTTTTTTGTAAAAAGATAACAATGTTAGCCTTTTCTGCAGCTATGGGGCATATATGGTATCACTCTTGGCTGGAAGCAGCTTAAACAATGGAAAAAACACAAACTTTGTCCAAAAACCTCTCATGTTTAACTGTTTTCCACTTTTTCTTTGGTCATTTTAGCCTTTTTGTCCAGGGTGAAGGGAGTATCTGCCATCAAACAAGAAGACAGCCGCATGTAGCTATGATGATGTTTGCTAGTTCACCTTACATGCATTAATGTAATAACGTGGTTAGCCTACTCAACGTAAATTACACACGAACAACATGAAGCTACTCACGCAGAGAAGAACGGCTGCTGCTGCATCATCATCCTCATCATTTCTGCTACACTGGCAGGACTAGGGGCCAGGACGCTCCTCTTCGGGTTTTTGGGGGATGTTGCTAACTCCGGGTCCGAAAACAGGCACCACACCCGCAGTAGATGCGCTCGGTGTGAGGTCTCGCAGCAAGCTATCAAATACGGCGCATTTTTCGGCTTGAAAAAAACCGCTATGCGTCGCCAGGTGTTTCATCCTTTGACAGTATCACAGTATCAGCTTAAAGCACTTGTTGCAGCTGCTGAGTTTGCATCTTTTGCTGTGAAGTACAGCCAGACTTTGACGCTTCGCCTTGGGCATTTTTAATCTGTAGCTCTGCTCTAAAAGAACGTACGTACCTGGACCCGCCTACTATCCTCGGAAACGTGAAATGATTGGCTAGAATCTAAAGTGTATCACAGCTCAGGAAAAATAAAGCACCGAAATGTGCGCTGCTTTTCGGTCTGGTTACTACCGTTTATGTCAGAACCGGTGATACCGGTACCCATCCCTAGACATAACTATTAGCAACCCTTCATACTAATACACAACAGCCAACAAGCCCTTGCTAGTACGCACTTAAATGGCACTGCCCCCAAGTTTAACCTGGTAAGCGGACACTTTGTGAGGCAAACAATGGTTTTGCATAAGATTACTACAAGTTGTGAAAGTTCTTAACATTAAGCAATCTCCATTTTCCACATTTCTACTTTCTTTTCTTTGTAAGCCTCCTAAGGGTCTACAGACAGGCTAACAGCCCATCTCGGCTTCATTTAGCCACAGCACTTTTAAACTAAATGCTAATGCTAGTGCTTACAATGTCAACAGCATGCCAGCGCTCTAATTAGCATGGAGGAAGACAGAAATCGAGTTAAAATGCTATTTAAATGTTCAGTGGTCTGCACTGTTACCTCACAGTAAAAGGGGTCGAACCCAGGACGGGACTTTCTGTGGAGAATTTAAGTGGGTTTTCTTTGGGAGCTTCAGTTTCTCCATCCATCCAAAAAGTAGACGGATTAATGCTGCCTGTCTTGGTCTAGGACACTCTAGCAAAAGAGTGTTAATCTCAAGAGTTTCCTTTCTTGGTTGAATAAAAGTAACGACAGTAATTAAAAGTTTAGCAAGTTCAGTTTGTTCTCTGTTGATGTTGTGTTAGATTCAGGAAAGCCAAGGGGCCTTAAAAATAAGTTGTTATAAATCATAAATTTGTATATGTATGGGAATCATTTACAGCATTAAAATAACCCTACTGTGCCCTCCAACAGAATCGTAGGGCCAATTACATCATCATCATTAACCCTTTAAAACCGGTCGGAGTGGGCACGCTCTGTTTTGCGTAACTATTTTTAAATCCCGGTAGCTCTGCAACCACGTGAGCTAGCGCAATAATTTTTTTTGCATATGAAACCGGAGGAGTTGTACTTACATCTTATGCCATCAGCTTGTCCTCGGTCACAGTTTCCTTCCACATATAGCTTTGCAAAAACTGCATAAAAAGCACTTGCAGCAACAAAAACATAATATTCCAGAAACACGCTTTGCCGATCCGATCAGCTGTTCATAACACTTCCTACGTTGGATTAGACGTCAGCGCGAACTATCGCATGTCCGCCATGACCTGCCCAAAACTGGAAGTGACGTCATTTTCGCGGAAATGTAGTTTTTTACCATCAGGGCCTCATGAGCCTATACTGGTGTTTTTAAAAGTTATGTTTGACTTTATGACTTTCTGTGTGGTTTCTGGGATGCTTAGGACTCATATTGCACTGCTGGAAATAGTTTATTTTGATGCATATGCTGCTTTTTTGCAAATTTGCATTATTATAATATTTATTTTCGTTTTTCCTGCAGTGTATAAAAATTGGTGTATTTCAAAAATAAAACTATGAAGACACTCAAAATAAATTTCCTGTGGTGGGAAACTATTTTGTGCAACTTTTTTGTATTTTCAGTTTTGAGGGATAAGCCTCTTAAATTTCTCTAACTAGAAATATATGTTAAAAAAACAAAAACGATTTTCAATTTTTTTGTAGTTTATTGCGCTTTTTTGCACTTTATGTAATTACTATGCACTTAATGCAGACATATTATTAAAATTTGGGCTATAATGGTTGTATTGATGTATAGCAACTTGAAATGCTCCCAAAAATGGCTCCACAGCATGTAAACATATAATATAAGCTCTGGCGGACTTGGTTCTATGGTAGGTCTTAAAGGGTTAATCAGTAATTTCATTCTTTACGTTCAGCTGGCTGCAGTCCGTCCAAACCATCGAGTAAGGGGAAGTCGCAAATAGCTAAACTGGTGTTACAATCATGCTTTTGTGTCCCTAAATGGATCCTTGGCCCTAAAAGTTTTGGTCACCCGTCACCCAAGCTGTTTTCACACATGAATATCTCCAGACTCACTGTTTGGTTCAGGTGAGCTGCCCATGCAAAGTGTGCAGAGTAGCTCTGCTAGACCTTCACACGCAGCATTACTAGAAACTTCAATTACTCCAATTGTGTTTCTTTTATGATTTGTAGTTGATGGGCTACACATGTAAGATTAGCAGTGTGCTCATGTAAAAGATTGTGTGATGCAGATGGGAAAGCAACACATCTCACTGAAGCGGCACCATGACAAAGCAACTTGGCACACACTCCGACCACAGCACGCACAATCAGCACAGCGGCCGGGGAGACATATGGGCATTTATTGCATTGAGAGATCACTGCCACGAATAAATGGCCCACCAACTCCACAAATGAGTCTGGGAAAGCTGGACAGGCACAGAGAAGGGTTTGCAGGACTGCCTTTAACGCTAAAAGCTTACCTGTAAATGTCTTTATGGATACCGTTTACTAACAGGGGCATTTTGGGGGGGAGGGTGTTGCTGTATCTACCTACGCTCCTGGTTGTATGAGCGGAGATCATGCACGTAAAGGAAGACAAGAAAAAAGTGGAAAGACAATCCATAACTGCTGTTATGTAGAGAAGACATCCAAGGCAACAAAAAAACGAAATAAAAGAAATTATTCACAAAGCTTTGCCTTCTTTGAGGTCAGGTGCCGAGCGGGGCTCAAATCCCCTCATACACTGTTACGAGACAGCTGAATTTATGTGTGCTACAACTACTCGTGACACTTTTGTCTTCATGCATGTGCAGAAAAGCAGAAATAACAGACATAACCATAACCAGCATGTTCCTTTCGCATTAAAAAGGCCAACTTTAAGAGTTAAGATGGAGTTGTTAAAGTATAGTGAAAATGGAAACGATGACAGCTACTCTTTTTCTTTTTACCTGTTTGTGTGCAGGCACTCGGCACTCCCGCCCCGGATAGACCTGTGCATCTCCAGGACCTCACTGTCATTGGCATGACGATGGGTGAACAAATGAAAAACAACACAAAAGAAGAGGATGGCAACTCAGACAGGTAAAGTGAAGTTATGAATGACAGAAACCAGGAAATCATAATTCTGAGATTTCAATCAAGTCTCCGTTCAACAGCAGAGAATCCCATATGGAAAAGACTTAGAATAAACCTGTGCATACACTCCTGTAGTAAATATTCATGTTTTACATACAACTCAGTTACATGCAACGCCACTACGGTGTGCACTTTCTATTTTGAGTCCAAAAGTGCATCTGCAATGAAAAGGGGGCTGTGCACTGTCTATGATGGCTTAACAGCAGAAAAGCTCTACACCGTCCACATTCAGTGGCTGCAGTAGCAAGAATAGCCCAAAAAACCTCAAAACACTGACCAACTCCCACTCTGTGGGCGCTGGTGAGATCGTTCAGAATGAATCTGGAGTCTGCAGCTCCGAAATGGAAATTTCCATCATGTTTTTGGTGCAAGGTTGTGCAAACATAAATGCAGTTTTACATTTTATGTGTTTGGACTGTAGTAAAATACGTTTCTGTGAGTCATTATCAGTGTTGGGAAGGTTACTTTAAAACTGTATTCCATTACAGATTACAGAATACATGCCCCAAAATGTATTCTGTAACGTATTCCGTTACGTTACTCAATGAGAGTAACGTATTCTGAATACTTTGGATTACTTAATATATTATCATGCTGTTTACAACTACATGAATGTACTATTGCTGTGATTTATTACTGTTACTGAAGGTCCGCGGCTCCGAACCGTAGTAAAGGGACCTCTGGCTGATACGGTGGGTTCTGTGTCGGCTCATAGCCGAAAACTAGCTTTACTTTGTTGTCTGGGTCAACTTTGCTAGCAGAGACAGAGAGAGGCGTTGAAAGGCTGCTCCAACAGAACTTATTGTTTTTGGAGGAAAACACGAACACGGTGTACAGTCGAGTCTTAATAGCTTACTTACAGCTGGGCTCGTCAGGCTCTCTTCTTGGCTGCAGTGGTTATTATTATATTTACATGCTTCCAGCTCCCGTTTTTGCTCAATGACAGCTCGTACTTTTCCTTTTTCTCCCTCCCTCGCTCACAGACACATAACGGGTATGGCAGTCCATTCTCCCTGCAGCACGGACTACACTGCCTATGATGCTACATTCTTTAGAGCTATACCTGTAGCATTCTGCCTGTTAGCTTAGCACAACAACAACAACAGGCGCTCTCTCACCCAGGAAACACGCAGAGAGAGAGCGTCACCCTGTAACCATGGCAACCGTAATGCTGCCACCTGGAACAACAGAACGTAGCTGTCAAACAAAACCCAAACAGTCCTGACCCGCCACAATATGAAACAGGGAAGTACCGCCGTGTAATCCATTTATTTCAACAAAGTAACTGTATTCTAAATACCACCTTTTTAAACGGTAACTGTAACGGAATACAGTTACTCATATTTTGTATTTTAAATACGTAACGGCGGTACAAGTATTCCATTACTCCCCAACACTGGTCATTATCATCAACAGCAGCAGCACAGAGTATGGCAGCCGCCATTGTGACGAGGCACAAAGCACAGCGACCAGCTGCTTCCTCTCCACACGTGACAGTGTGGCATTTCCTTTCAGATGCACTGTTGATGTATTTGTGGAAACTAAAATAATCTGTGTCTTTGCTTGAATAACAAATTTTTCACTCCTCTCCTGTTCACTGAGGTTCTTTCCTGAACTGCAGCAACTTTTTGCACAGCATTGCTCTGCTCATGCTCTGCATGGTTTGAATACATCGTCAGCACAGCGGCATGTTCTTATCAAGCAGGGCCGTCACGTGTTCTGTTAAATTCTCTTTAGCTTAGAAGAGTTTAGTATTATGTGTCGTAAAAGGCTCAACAACTTTTGTTGTTGTTGTATTTTCACAATTTGTCGCGATCAGCGTGAGACTATTCGGTGCACCTAAGCGTCTACGTAAACAGCCACACTCGCACACGTTTAATTTGCACTTGATTTAATTTCCTACAATTATATTGCATGAAGAAACTGCAAAAAAGGCCACTTTTATGAGTAAACAGACAATAACTGCACTGCTGCAAGCTCAAACTAAAGCATCCAGCATCTAATTCACTCAATTATACAACAACACACTTTGAGTTGGGACCACCACAGAAGCCCATTTTTCCTCAAAGTGGTGGAATCTGCCCAAATCCAAATCCTTAATCCTAAATTTGCATCATGTGGGGCAAAAAATTCTAAGAAGAGGAAGGAAAAAAAGAAACTCTCCAAAAACCCAAATCATTCATAAACACCTCCACATGCAAGGAAACCCAAGATGCACACGAGAATTCCCAGAAACTTCTTAACAGCAAAAAGACCATCTGACCATCAAAGACACAATCTGGCGACTCAGAAGTAAAACACCAGTGCTGTGTGTGCGATAAAACAGGAAGTAAAACTTGAATCAGTGTAAAAACTGAGAAAATAAAGAAATTATTTGTACATAACTCTAACCCAGAACCACGGCACCAGCAGTACACAGGTGTGTTTTAACAGTCGAGTGGACGTACAAGTGTGTAAACACAGCTTGTGTTTCTTTCTGTTGCTCTACATGTCTAACAAATCTTTTTAATTAATGCAAAGTTTTTTTTCTATTTCTTTTCCATATGGGTAGTTTCACTCTGTTAGTAGTATTAGTAGAAAATATTTTGGCAAGATCACATTACACACACATAAACAAAAACAATATTCAGCCTTTGAGAAATATATATAATTGTGTCAAAGCCCCAGAGGTTCATGTTTGATGATGGCCAGTTTCGCTGTTAGAGAATCAACCATTGATCTGACATGTGTCAATCTTTCTTTCATTACAAGTAAAAAAAGTCAACTAGAAGAGATTTTCACTGCCCCGCCCCTCATCCTGAAGATCCCAGGAGATTCCAACAACAGGTTACCTGTCCTCAGAGTACTCGTAGTCCGAGTCACCTGAGCGTTGGTGCTCCAAGTGGGGCTCGTGGTAATGGGAGGGCGAGTGGGAGTGGTGGCGGTTCTGGTGGATCTCATCCAAACTCCTGATGATGAGAAAACATGTCATTTCTATATGTAATGTGAAAATGAGTGCAGTCTAAACTATAAAGTTGTGACTTTATTGTGTTTATTCTCACTTTACTGAGATCTGACTGAAGATTTGATGTAGAGACACGATGAGCTGAGATTGAAACGTTCTAGGTAAATGCTGCCTGCCCTGCAAAGCGAGATTAATGTGTTGTTCGGGCATGTTGAGCCTAAAGTCAGAGTTTTCAGTACCAGGAAGGTGGATGTCTTTTACCATGGCAACTGCTGTGCTGAACACAAGCTAGAAGAGCGACTAGGGCACATTACAAAGTCAATCAGTCCATTTGTTGGTTATTTATCACCAAAAATTCAATGAGTAAAGATCTTTTCACACACAAGTGATTTGTCGCTCTTCGTTTGGCTTCGGGACAGTATCAGAGCTGAGCGCATAGCTAAAAAGTTTCAGAGCTCTAAGATGTCGATTTGACATTTCAGATGAGCTGCAGCCTGAGCGTGCAAAGGGAAACAAATACATTAACTCACAAATTTACACAGCTAATGATTTTCTGTCAGCTGTGCTCTGTTGTGGTGTTTTCTGGTTTACAGATTTGTTTAGCGTATCAGTTAAGGTCCCTGAGTCTTGGACCCAGAGTTTTGAGTTTGGCACGTTTTGGGGTTTTGTAGTTTTACATTTTTTATTATTTTTGTTGATTATTGTTTTATGCTTCCGCATTCTGCATTGGTTCTATTTAGCTCTCTGCTGTTTTAGTTTTATGTGTTTTTCACCGACGGTTTCCTGGAGAGAGGATACATTACCCAGTGTGATTAGACACTGATGTACAACTCTTATTATTGTGGGAAAAAAGCAGAAAAAAATCTCCAGATCAACCACCCACGAAATGTGACCCATGTTGTGGAGACCCGGCACTCAATCAAACATTTTAGATTTGAACTTCTCCCTGGGTTAATGAAATGTTAACAAGAGCTGAGGTGGTTTGTCTCTTCCAGATGTTCCAATTATTGAAATCTATAGACAGCATCATCAAAAGCATCCATATGTGGGTCTCCAAAGAAGTAAATTCATTAAATATTCCCCAAACTGGGATGGGATCTGTCAGAATAGTGAATACGATCTACTTTTTAAATCTGGTTGTTCTGTTTAGCATCTCTGTTTTGCCCTCTGTGTGTCTGTGTGTCTATATGTTGTGTGAGTTCTTGCGTCTTGTTTCCCTTGTTTCATTCTATGTCCCCCCTGCCTGTCATGTTTATCCATGTTTCCCCAGTCTGCCGTGTCTCTCTTGTCTCCCTCTTTGCCTTTCCTCCATTTCTGTCATGTTCCTCCGTTTCCTGTTTTATTGTGAAGGTCTCGGGGCTTCCATGTTCGGTGTGTCTAGGGCTGTATCCCAATTCAGGGTCTGCAGCCTTAAAGGCCGCATTTTAAGGCCGATTACGTCACAGCGACGCGACGAAGGCTGTCCCAATTCGAAGGCTGCTCGAAATGCAGCCCTCAAATGCGTCCTTCATTTCCCTGAATTTTAAGGATGTGGCGGTGTAGACTTCGTGGCCCAACATATCCCAGAATGCATAGCGCGGCGGTGGGTGTGGATAATTTTGCCGAAAAAAAACGGCAGATGAGGGGCGCCCGAAGAGTAAACTTTAAGTAAGTACTGAATATTATGTCACTTATTTATGTGCAAATGTTTAATAACGAAGAACATTAAAACATTACTGTTGGCCACATGTCGGCAAAGTTATGTGACATTAGTGACGTTTGTACTAACTTGGTTTTAAAGCCTTTACTTTAAAATATACGCCGTTCAATAGCTGAGCTTAATCAGAGAATGATCAAAGCTCATGTAGAAACAAACAAACAAATGAACAAAAGATGTTCTCCTTCATTTCTGTCAAACAAAGCTGTATGAAACGTTTCAGCTGTTAGTATCATGGTTGCTAGGCAACCTGGGCGGCACAACGGAGGCTAGACCGTCCCATTTCACAAGCCTCGCACTTCCGGCCTTAGTGGTCTTTAAGTACGCGGCCCTTGAGGATCGTTGAGGCTGCAGACCCTGAATTGGGATACAGCCAACTTCTGCTTCCCCTGTGGCGTCACGTTAATTCGTGTCAGCTGTGTTCCCCATGTGTTTAGGTTTCACTTTTTCGTTTTGTGTCGCTTTTTCTCCCAGTAAATAAAGCTGAATTTTGGAGTTTAAGTCCCGTCTCCGTGAGTCTGCATTCTGGGCCCTGTCCTGCCTGCGTTACACAGCTTTACTGTTAAATCATTTGTTACACACAGCAGCCAAGCTCAGGCTGAGCCCTGAGCTTCATTTTGTTTTTTTTAAATCAATTATTTTTCTTAATTTCTGCTTAAATTCAAAAGCAAATAGTGACAATAAAATACTAAATAAACATTTTATATTTTATTATTTTATTTTATGTTGATTTAGTAACTAAAAGAACCAGCAGGGAATCTGGAAACGTCACATCTCAGATGGTTTAGTGCAGCGGTCCCCATCCCGGGGCCACGGATCGTGAGAGTTAAGGCTCGTGTGTGAAATTTATGGTTTTCAGGGTTTTTATCGTTATTTTTTAAATCGTTTTTATCATTAACTCATTAACTTTTATCATTAACACTTTCCCAGGGCTTTTTCCTGTGTGCTATGAATAAATCTTCTTTTATTTGGTACCAGTACTGGTTTTATTTTGCATTTATCTGCACCAAATAACACAAACAGTTGGCTAAAAGTGATCGAGACCCTACAATAACAGAGAGAAAGCACAAACAATCAGACGACACCCTGTGAGCAGCGACGGTAGGAAGGAAAAACTCCCTTTTAACAGGAAGAAACCAACAGGCTCAAAAGAGGGCAGCCATCTGCCGTGACCAGAACAATGCAGCAGCGGACTTGTCGAGCAGTAATCCTCGCAGCTGCAGTCCACAAATTAACAAGCAACGTCAAGCTTTTCTTTAGGGTTCCCCCACCTGCCAAATTATCACTCAAAGTTCAGCAGGTAAAACTCCCCGGTGTAACTCACCTTTGCATGGGCACGTGTGCAGGCCGAGACCGAGCTCTGCACGTGTCCTCTCTGTGAGGCGACACCGAGCGCGAGCGGTGCTGGACGGGCCGCTGCTGCTCGGGCACAGCCAACGTGCTGCCCCGCTCTCTCTCCCTGGAGTTACGCTCTGCGCCTGCACCCGCACACAGATCCAGTGTGGACACACAAACACGTGCAAAACAAGCAAAAATACACGTTTCAAGATTCACACAGATATAACATACACACAGGAGGGATACAAACACTCACACACATCCAGGCATTAGTCGTGTCCTTAGGTAAGGGTGCACCAGTTGTAATGAGTCAATACTACTCGCTACCGTTACAGGTGCCATTCACCTACAGACTGTAAAACATCACATCTGGATGTTTTACAGGCAAATAAGCAGCTTGCAAACGCAGTGTAGCTGGTCATGTGACTGCTTCTGCAAATGTGTCTGTCAGACCTGAGCCCAGCTTGTTTTAATCCCATGAAGTGGCTGATGAGATGACAGATCAGACATTTACAGTTGCAAGCCTACAAAGCTATAGTAAGTCACATGATACAGAAAAAAATGCAGTAACAGAGCATTAGCCTCATTTAAAGCTGAGATCGGCAGTAATGTTTGAGTCTTACAGGAAAAAAAAACATCTCCTGTTGTGTGAGAGAAACCTACACTTCTCCACCTCCTCCTGGCTTTGTGATGGGAGACTCTGGCCAATCACAGGTCAAAGAGAAGCCACTCTAATTGGCCCTAATTCATGGGAACTTCCCTTTACTAAGTGGCAGATATTCCTGAATTAAATTTGGCTATTCCACCGACAGCAACTACGTACATTGCAAAGCAGCCCAAAAAAGGGACATTTAATGCACTAAAACATCTCATCTCAGGAGCAAATATTAACCATCACCAGGGAGCAATGACAACTATATTCAGCACCTCTCATTGCTCCCTGGATTGGTAAGGTGCTAAGTTAAATTTTCTGTGATGGTCTTGATGTAGCTGGTTGATGGCCTTCTGGCTGCTGGAGCATATGTATAGTAGGGGTGGGCGATATAAACGATATACGATAGAAACGATATAAATTTGGCCAACGATAGAGATTTTGACTATATCGCGATAGCGCATGTTGATGATGTCATCAAGCTGCGCCTGTTTTGGTCGATAGCATCGCAGCGGCTAAAACCATTATCATCTGCAAATTATGCCGACAGTCACAGCAAAGAGATGAAGCACTTTTGAAATATGGGGAAAGCCAAAAACTGCGCTTCCTCCACTTCTGTAGCATTGATTCATTAATGCTGAATTCTCTCGCAGCTGTTCTATTCCCATGTTGTTGCAGTATATTAATAACTAACCTCGTATTGTGGATGAATAATCTCAGTTGTTCTCCTGACTGAAGTTTGGCCCGTGTATAGCATCCTGCTATGTGATTGCATTTGTCCCCAACCACCAGAATCCGTCACGTTAACTTTTATCGAGTGGAAAGAAAGTTGGCGTTCATCCTCCAGCTTCACTGTGCTAATGTTATGCTAACACAGCTTCACTATGCTAATGTTATGCTAACACAGCTTCACTATGCTAATGTTATGCTAACATAGCTGTGTCGCTAGCAATCACGTAGCACAACATTATATACCAGGTAGTCAAACTTCAGTAACCCTGCAAACGCCACTGCTGTTTAGTTTTCTGTCTTCATTTATGTTGGAAGTGGTAGCAGAGCTGTACGTTTGAATTAGTTTCAAAAATCTCTCAGTCAGAACATGGTACGAAATGTTTAGGTGGAAACTAGCGAGCTAACTTCCTGTTAACTTCTAACTCCGCTAAATTTAATAAATTCTGTTTTCATGGATGCCTGGATGTTAAACTTAATTGTTACACCTGATAAAGCAGCAACACTGATGATTTTATTAAAGATGGAAGAATTTAGACCGTTTTTAACTCTTAGTGTTGGTTTGACTTTGGGACCTGAAGTAGACGGAGTTTTGGACCCAGATTACTCCGCGAAGCTCCTCACTACGGCAGCCGTAATGCTATGACAATCCATCAAAACATTTTTTAACAGATTTCTGCACACAAAAATCGGTTCGATGTCAGTAAGCACAACCAGAATTCATACATAAGGCACACTCAATTTTTGAGAAAATTAAAGGATTTTAAGTGTGCCTTATAGTGTGGAAAATACATTATACAGAAGAAAATAATATATCGCCATATATATCGTTACCGCACGTGCTTCAAATTATTTCGCGATATGGATTTTAGGCCATATCGCCCAGCCCTAATGTATAGCCTATATATGTTGAAGCTTGTCTGATGGGGTGGAGTTAGGACAGTTATAGGAGAGAGGGGGCTGCAGGACATTTCATTAAGGAATCAAAAAAGAGTGACGCCATCCCTGAACCATTAACTAGGCTGGCAGAAATCCTCGACGTTGCTTCTAACCCTAACCTAACCTTATATGGAATGGTTGAGTGGCGTGCCAAGACATTGCTCCCAATTTCGTGCGATCTCTTCACCCATTCGTTCATTTTCTTATACCACAGAAGGGTTGGGGCCAGTTCAAGCTAACATAGGGTGAAAGGATGGGGGTGTATGGCTTATGACCTCTTCACATTTGGGAACATGTGACATGCTACGATTTAAAAGTTTCATTAATGGTTAACGATACAGAAAATACTCTTGGCCACCAATGCAAAGATGTAAAACTGCAAACTTTACTTTGATTTAAGCGTACGTGGGAATTACTGGAAATGGTATACAGCAATCTGACAAGATTCTGGGACGGGAGTGTAGAGCGCAGAGGCCAGTGGTCACTTTGCCCGTCCTCCTCTGACGGTTGATGAACACCCACTTGTGTTCTGCAGAGACACCGAGACATTGGCTTGGTGTTTTTTGGGGGCGGGGTTTGGTCTTTCTAGACGTCTGCCAACTCTAGCTTTAAATATGAACGACAGGATGTGAAACAGAACTGTGCAAAGTGAAGTGAGGCGAAGGTCTCAGTCATGTCTTGTATGGATCATTAAAGGCAGCAGCCAGTTGGGGAGCTTCTAAGAATACACAGGAAGCATCGCTGGTTGGATAAGTACAAAAAACCCCAAAAACCTATGTATAAAAACTGACTCTCAAGATGCAGTTAGGTAAACACTTGCACTGCAACTAAAATTAACACTTTTTTTGGCCAATGAATGAATAGTTGAGTGAATGAATTCATCACCTGTGGTGCACGATTTAAGCTGTGGCTAAGAATTGTGGGTATTGTAGTACAGAGCTTGTATTTCTGTTATTTGAAGCAAAACAAAATGACAAGGAAAATAAAATAAAATCATAGTAATGTTCAAATAGTATCCTGATCATGCTTGTAGCATTTTAAAGGCTACTAAAAAAATTAAATAAAATTGCATTAATGTCTAAATCAATGGAACTGAAGCGAGGGCAGAAACAGGCAGCCAGCAAAGCAGCTGTAGCTAAAATGTCTTCTATTGTCTGTGTTCGGTGTGCTTTCGGTGAAGTAAGGAGCAGGAATAGAAGCATGCAGGATTGCAGGAGACGTAGTGGAATGGCAGTGAACTACTGCAGCTCTGCAGTGCAGCATGCACTCAGTGCGTCGGTGTTTCTAAGACCCAGCAAAAGAGGAGAAAATGCTCATGCAGCCTCACGCAAAAAATTCAGAATCTGCACCCCAGTAAGAAATGTGATGATTTGCAAAATACTTTCGGGTGTTTTTGCTGATTCAGCTTGAATTAATTATTTTAATTTAGACATTTATAGAAGCAGACCCAAAAGGTTTCCACAGGACATGAAGGGAGGATGCACAAGGATGCTCTCTCACGCAGTGCTGGGCACCTACAGGCTACTACGAGGAAACGCTCAATAACCATGACCCCCACCCACCTTTAGTCACTACTATCAAACCATCATCAAACTCTGTATCAATGATGCGATGAGACCCTGCACACATACAAACGCACACGCAAAACACCCACACACAAGACAGGGTAAGGTTGAGAGATTCTCCCACGCTGAGAGGGACACTGGAGAAGGCTCAGAACAGGAAATGTTAGCCGCCACGCTCAAACACTGTTGGTTAAAGGACACACAGCCTGCAAAGAAATGAACACACATACTCTGTAGTTTCTTGCTGGGGCTGTCTCCATGGACGTGTCTCCGTGGGAGGTATGGAGAGGGCTGTGGCAGAGGTATAGAGGACACGTCATGTGTCTGGAGCTTATACCAGTGAGGAATGTCGTCGAGCAAGGCCGTCTCCAACTCTATGAGGATCTGAGGGGGACAGAAAGGGAGGTGGCACATGAGAAAAATGGAAAGTAGAAATCTTCACACGTGTGAAGACATTTAAAAGAAAATCAGTTTCATCCACTCAGAGAATAAAATCATATTCAGTAAATATACAACAAATTAAATCATATGTTAGGCAGACTTAGCAAATTTTGGGTGATGGGTGTTTCTCACAGTTCCCCCTGTTATTCTCTCCGCAGACGGGTATTTGAGAAACATCTTTGCACCATTTATGAAAACTGTTTTCACTTTCTTATTACTTTTAGAGTAACAGTTCTTTTGAAGTTTATATTCTTTTATCTACTGTTTTCTTTAAGTTTGTGTTGCTGTTTTGTGACTCCTGTAAGTAAAAAATCCTTTATGGATAAATTATGGTTGCTTGCTGTCATCTTCATCTGATGTAATCAGAAGTGTCTTTAATTTAAAACATAGTAAAAATCCCAAGATTTCCAGTTATGGGATATTGGGAAACATTTGGGAGCTGGCGGAATTATTTATGTAATTATATTATCTGGAACTATTGACGTAAATGATCTATACTTGTCTGAATAAAGTCAGTGAAGTCCTGCTGTTTCAACCATCTATTTATGAGAGGCAGCCAATGAGAGGAAAGTCTACTTAAGAGCCAAGGGAGGAGGAGCTTAAGAGGGGAGGGGCTAAAACATTGTGTCACGGCCGGCGAGGGCAGACCGTGTGAAGAGTGTGTTTGGTGGACCCAGGTGCGGACACAGACGCCGGAGGCAAAACTTGTGCTAAGCCTTTAATCAGGGCTGTTAGAAAGGGAAAATAACAAACCATAAACTATGGGAATGACAAAACTAAAAACCTAAACTGGGAGTAACTAAAGGCTATGAATGAAGACCAGGACTGAACTATGACGAAGTACTGTGGACAGACTATGAACAAGACATGAAAAACTGTGAACGAGATCTCGGTACTGGCACATGAAGGTGCAGGGAAACATGACTGGAGAACGTGACTATGAACATGTCCAATACCGAATCTTGCAGACTAGAATCATGACGTGCAGCTAGAAATAATAGGGTGCATGAACAGACGACGCGACGCTGACACGAAGACACACTGGGCTAAAATACACTGAGGAAGTCATCAAGGAATTAGAGACAGAAGGGGAACACAGCTGGGAGGAATAAGACCTAATGAGACAGGGGGAACAAAGCTAGAAACACTGACATAAGACAGGAACATGAACCTTCAGAGTAAAACAGGAAACAAGACACCACTAAACAAAAACGCAGACACGACACAGAGACAGACTAGACACTGAACTAAACCTGCAATAAACATGAGAACACAAAACCTACAAACTAATCCCTAAACAAGAATAACTGAAACATAGATTCATAATCATCAGCATCATAATAAGGAAAGAATCCAAAATGCAAAAACACACCAAAACATAACAACTCAAAATACTGGGTCAAGCTGACCCAGAACCGTGACACATTGCTTTGAACTGAAGAGCTGGACTGGGAGGCATTACAAGATAAATAACAATTTGATAGCATATTAGCTCATTTTGAATTTGATGGCAGCAAGACAAAAGTTGGGATGAGGTAACAAAAGGCTAGAAATGTGAGGGCAGGAACAGTTTGCAACTAATTAGGTTAAATGGTAACAGCTCAGTAACATGACTGGGTATAAATGTGCATCTTATAGAAGTACAGAGGTTCATCATGTCCTTCTGCATTCTGATTCCAAAAGCTGCCAAACAGGACAGGTGCACCACATCCTCTGGACTAAAGAAGAGTTCAAACACTGTCAATGCTCAACAGTATCTACACGTCTTAGGCTACGTTCACACTGCAGGTCTTGATGCTCAATTCCGATTTTTTGATCAAATTCGATTTTTTCTGTCTGCTTGTTCACACTACAAATAAAATGTGACAGCAAACGCGCTCTAGTGTGAACGCTCAAAGCGGCCGCATGCGCAAAAGAAGACGTCACACACAACGCGCTCTGTTTAGACCCAGAGCAAACAGTATTGTTTGACTGATGGCCTTAATATAAAGACTTCGGACTTTACGTTTCCCAATTTTTGCTTTAAGTTATTTTGTTATTTACATAATAATGTAAATAACCTAATAATGATCCTTATTGCTGTTTTAGAGGAGCGGTGCTTCAAAGGATAGCTGCAGATTTCTGTCAGAATCTGCAGATTATACAGAACAAATAAAATGTTCACGTTTCTCCAACGTTGTCTTCCCAACAGTTTCACTGACATCTACACCGGATGGCCAGGAAGCGTTCGCGATGTCTTCTCTGGCACTTCTCTGGCGCTGATAATTGGCGTCTGTCTTGTGTCGGTGACGTAAAAGACGGATTTAATGCGACATGACCGTTCAAAAAGCAGTTGCTTTCTAAAACATCGGATATGTATCGGATTCAGTACCACATACGAAAGTGACCCAGATCGGATTTGAAAATATTGGATTTGTGCCGTTCACACTGTCACACCATGATCGGATATGGGTCGCATAGGGTCAAAAAAATCGGATTTGATGCGCTTTCGCCTGCAGTGTGAACGTAGCCTTAGAGCAATGCATGCTTTCCTCTATATGACATCTACATTGACATTCAGGGAAGACCTTCCATTTTGCATCTAGATGATGCCAAACTGTATCGATTCCAACAGCATAGATACCGCAGATAGATGTAGTAGAAGAGTTTGTGTAGTGATTAGGCCTACCTGAGGTTCAGACTAACTAAAAACATCTGGAGCATCATGAAACCAAAGGTTCCACAAAGAAGAACCAGGACTGTTAAGCAGCTGGAGTCTTCTATCAGACAATAATGGGACAACATCCCTCTTCCTAAATTCCAGCAAATCTAGCAACTGGTCTTCTCAGTTGATCTCCACCTTATTTTTTTAATTTTGATAATGTAAACAATACGCTGTACAAACACAGGCCATTTACCATTTACATATGTTTCTTCTACTAAGGTTAAAATGTGGATTTAGGGAATTTGATGTGTCTATTACAAGTTTTACAGTTCAACCAATAAAATGGCTTTGATTGGACAGTGGCTGTCACGCACCTCGCCCAGGAATTCACTCTCCTCCTCCTGGACTCGAGGCTGGTCCCACACTGTGATCTCCAGCATGCGCTCTCTGAAGTCTCGCCGATGAACATGGGAATAAATAAAGGTCTGGTTCCACTTGGGCTCAGCGCTCTTTTTCACCGTTTTAGTGCGTCGTTTACTCTTATCACTGGAAGAGAGAAGAAATCATGGATTCATTCAGTGTGCAAGAAGGAGAACAGTATGTTTTTTTTATTGTTCAAAATAAAAACTATAGATGAAGAAATACCCGTGAGATGCTGAATAAGTAAAAATGAACACAATGAGCTGACCTCCTATCAGGCAGGAAGTACATCTTGACGTAGGGGTTTCGAGGTCGTCCGTCTGGTCGGGGTGGCAGGTCTATGGCTTGAAGGACGTTGACAATCAGCTGATGGCCCACTTTGTCGTACCACAGCTTCACCTGTAACAATGCATAAAGGCAGTTAGCATCCTTTTGAATCTATATCCAGTCAGATGAACCTCATTGCGTTTGTTCCTGATACTCACAGAGAGCTGTCCAGGCAGAACCAGAGGAATGTCTCTGAGAGTGCTGGGACTAGTAGGGGACATCACGGATATAGATGGACGGTCCATCTTCTGGGACTCAAAGGAGCTGGAGCCTGCTGAGGGATCAACAGAATGAATAATAGGATAAAACATTAACTGAAAGCACATTTTAAAATATAAAGCTTGTTAAGCTGGTGATATAGAAACTTACTAGATTCTAGAGGAGGGTGGGAGGACTCTGGGATTCTTGGGATGTCTCTGTAAAAAGCAGAAGAGTCACAGAGTGTATACAAATCTTCCCTTACTATATGTCATTCAGCTGGCATATATCTCTAAACAACAACAGTTTCTAACACAGTAGAAGAAGAACAAAAGCAGTCAGTCATATTAACAGTAGGGCTGCCACAGACGATTATTTTGATAGTCGACTAGTCACCGATTATTTTTGCGATTAGTCACTAATCAGATCATCATCCATTGGACGTAAAACATACAGCTTATTGCAGCAGCAGCATCTGCTCTTATATAACTATCATTAGCTTACAGCTTTAAGTGTTTAAGGTATGTGCTAACTAAAAATAAAGACAAGATGATAGTTTATTAAATTTTAATGACATTTGCAGATTGTTTCAATGGAGTTTAATCTGCTTGACGTTTATTCAGCTGTGTAAAAACTATAACTTTAATCTCAGCCAAACTGATTTAATCAGGAACCAATAAAATACTAAAAAAAGGCAAACAATAACATTTTTAAGTTATCTAAGCGACTTATATATCATGTTTAACCTGAGTAGCGAAAGACGGTGGAGGGTTTGAAAACGATTTGCCGGGAGTCCGGTGCCGGTGTTGTGCCAAAAAGTGATTGTCTGCCAAAAACTGATTTCCAATGTTTGCGTGTATTTTTTATGTGTAATATCTTTACGTATGTTGGTAAATAGACTTCGGTGAACAGCGTTTACAAAGGGGCTATATATGGAATTAAAAAATTAGCTGTTTTTTCAAGTATCTTTACAACTCTGTGTTATTGTACTCACATTATAACCAATCCGGTCCTTTATCCCCACTTTAAATATATTTACAGAACTATTGTAATATTTGAGCCATTTCTGCTGTCCAACTACTTCTTACAAAAGACATTTTTAATGTTAATTTGATTTTTTTAACGGCATAAATAAAGGTTATATAAAAGTCACTGCCAAAGACTGATTGCGGCTTCTACCTTGTTACACTAATGTTGTTTGTAGCTCAATATGACTTTATATCATCCATGAGGGATGCATTTGACATATGTTTCACATATTATAGCCCAACAAGTTACTTATAGCAATTTAAATACGAGCAATCAGTTTTTGGCAGACAATCACTTTTTGGCACAACACCGGTTCTAGCGAGCCTTGCCCCCGGCTAGCTATCGAGCTAGCTGGTGGGTAACAGACATCTCCGAAAACGTTGGAGCACTTTTGAAGATATGTGGTGTCTTGATAAACTGAGCAGATATTTGACGTTTACACAGCTACATTCTCGCCTGAAAATATGTTAAACGTTTATTTTGTGACCCAGAAAGAATAATAAGAGTAATATTAAAACTAACTAGCTGCCGCCATTGTTGACAACTGAGCTGGGCTGCGCTATAGTGATGTGCGGATCGATCCTGAAATATCGATTCCTCCGATACCAGTCATTTATGTTCTAGAATCGATTCTCACATTAAAATATCGATATTTTAGTAATTTAGAGTAAATTTGTAGTTTATCATTAACAGGAACATAGTAGAAAGAAACTATACCATTCGGATTGTCTACATTCAAAGGAACTACTTCCTCTTCCACCTTTCATAGTCATGCGCAAAATACGGCTGTATAAATGTCTTGCAGCCCCTTGGCGTGCGCACTCACAACAATGGCTGAGCATAATTGTGCGGACGTACTTTACCTCCACAAACAGCTGAGACGTGGTTTGCATACATGTGGCAAAAAAGAGTTGTTGTTGTACTAGGGAGACATTCAAAAGGGCTGTTGGGGGGGGGGGTGATAAATACATTTTACAGGGTTTATTTATCGGATAAAATACGTTAAATGTCACCGTTATTATTGGCCGGCCCGGAAACAGCGGGGGTGTCCAAATTCAGAGGCTGCTTCCACCTGAGGACCCGGCCTTCGCGGTCTAAAGAAAGCCGGGTAGTACGTCACAGGCTCCCTCAGTGTAGTGAAACTCTGCTGTCTGCTCCTTGCTATCTAAAATATAACCGGGCGCTGAGGTAAACTCTTCTGTTTAATCATTTTCTGTTTGACGATTATTCAGCTGTGTGAAAACCCCGGCGGAACCCTCCCGAGGGATGAATAAAGTTAAATTTAATTTAATCTAATCTAATAACTCTCAGCCAAACCGATTTACTCATGAACAAATAAAACACTGAAAAAGCCAAACAATAACATTTTTAAGTTATCAAAGTGACTTATATATCATGTTTAACCCGAGTAGCGAAAGACCGCGGGGGTTTGAAGACGATGTGTCGGTCGGCTCAGATATTTGAAGTTTACACAGCTACATTCTCACCTGAAAATATGTTAAAAGTTTTTTGCGACCCAGAAAGTAATAAGAGTAATATTAAAACTAAGTAGCTGCAGTAGTAGTCGCCATAGTTGGAAACTGAAATTGGCTGGGCCGCGCTATGAATTCTGCTATATGGTTTTTCAATTTTGTTGTCCGGGTGGAAAATCGGGAAAAATTCGGGAGAATGGTGGCTCCGGGAGATTTTCGGGAGGGGCACTGAAATTCGGTATTCCGAAAAAATCGGGAGGGTTGGTATGTATGGTTGTGGCAACATCACTAACCTTGTCAAACACCTCACAGTAAATCATATCACAGAATATGACGAGCGTATGTTGAGGCGAACTAAAGAGGAGGAGAGGGACAGGTACTGCTAGGGCGAGACAGACGTCTCTCACGGAGTCCTTTAGTGCTGCAGGCAGGCAACGTGTTCAAATGTTCAAACTTCAGGTTTTTTATTTCTATATGATGAACTCTGCATTATTAAGTGATAAGAACAAGTACTCTGATGTCCTGTAATCATTATGATGCTATAATTTGAGATACAATAAATAAAATAAGTTTTTGTACAAAGTATCGGTATCGGATCAGTATCGTCAATACCACCCTGAATATTACTTGGTATCAGATCGGAAAGGAAATCAGTGGTATCGCACATCACTACTGCGCTATAAATTCTGGGACACAGCTTCTTCTTCTTCGGGGTTTAACGGCAGCTGGCATCCTTGTACATGCAGTGCTGCCATCTTCTGTTTCAGTCCGTTATTACACTCTTAAATCCTACTACTTATTCCTGCGTCTTTTGGGATCTTACAAAGCTTCAAACGAAGCGTCGACTATTAAATTAGTCATCGACGTAATCGTGACTAGTCGACTAATCGTGGCAGCCCTAATTAACAGTGTGGGAAAGACAGCTGGTGGCCAAGGACTGAAGAACAGGTGGAAAAAAGGGGATGTCTTTCTTGGATCTGAAGGATTTCAGGGAAGATACATTGGGAAGGGGCTCCACCCATTTCAGCAACTCTACTTACTGATGTGCTCTATACACTTTTCTCAAGAGGTGTTTGGACATAATTCGGTTCACAGAGCTTTTAGATAAAGGAGACACATCAAAAGTCCGTCAGAAGGAAAATCAAAGCCGTGGTACTTTAACAATGACCAGTACACATTAGTAACAGTAAACTCACCCTATAGGTCTCGAAACAACAATCTCCACTTGAGGCTCAGCCTTGGATTCGAGAATGATGTTGTACACTTCTTTCTTGGTTGCTCCTGGCAACGACTTCCCGTTCCACTGCAACACCTCATCACCTGAAAACAAGATTAGTGCTTCTTAAAGTCAAACGGAAAAATCAAATGTCCTCAGTGTGCAGTCAAGTGCAGCGCAACTTTTCTGCTGGGTGCTCCACACAAAAACCCGACGATGATCGGTCAAAGGCTGTATTCAGGAAATGGACATTGTCACCATAACATCACCCTTTGGTAAGAAAAGTCCGTTTGTGAAACTTCAAGCTTGTTTGACGCTGGATGACCGAGGGGTGGATCTGATGGAGAAAACGAGGGGCGCTGCATGGTCTTACACTTAAAACTTGTCAATCACACGATTAACCACACCCTGTTTCATCCTCGTTTCTGACTTTAATGGAGAAAATAATTTAATTTAATGTGACTTTAGTGTGAAAACAATTAATCTTCAGACTTAAAATAAGTGGTTGTCCAGCACACATGACTTATTGCCGCTTGCATCTTTCATGAATTATCATGAAAAGATCCAAGTTGTCAAATTAGACAAAAAAAAAAAAACACTTCTGAGAGTTTTCAGAGACTGGAATGACTTTTTTTGCACTTGATGAGACACATTTCTGTCTTTTTATCTGCCCATTTTTACATGTTTGGTTTGGTATGCCAACCCACTATTTAGCCCACCATAAAGGTCACTGGTGCCTGGGTTTTCTTGTTGGCTCCTCCTTTTTTTCCTGACTAAACCCACAGTGACTAGGGCTGCTGCAAATGATTATTTTGATAGTCGACTAGTCACTGATTATTTTTGCAATTAGTCGACTAATCAGATCATGCATCCATTGGACGTAAAACATACAGCTCATTGCACCAGCATGCATCTGCTCTTATATAACTATCATTAGCTTACAGCTTTAAGTGTTTAAAGTATGTGCTAACTAAAAATAAAGACAAGATGAGAGTTTATTAAATTTTAATGACATTTGCAGATTGCTTTGATGAAGTTTAATCTGCTTAATGTTTATTCAGCTGTGTAAAAACTCTAACTTTAATCTCAGCCAAACCGATTTAGTCAGGAACCAATAAAATACTAAAAAAAAGCCAAACAATAACATTTTTAAGTTATCTAAGTGACTTATATATCATGTTTAACCTGAGTAGCGAAAGACGGCGGTGGGTTTGAAAACGATTTGCCGCTCTAGTGAGCCTAGCCCCCGGCTAGCTATCGAGCTAGCTGGTGGGTAACAGACGTCTCCGAAAACGTCGGAGCGCTTTTGAAAATATGTGGTGTCTTGGTGGTTTACACAGCCACATTCTCGCCTGAAAATATGTTAAACGTTTATTTTGTGACCCAGAAAGAATAATAAGAGTAGTATTAAAACTAACTAGCTGCCGCCATTGTTGGAAACTGAGCTGGGCCGCGCTATGAATTCTGGGACACAGCTTCTTCTTCTTCGGGGTTTAACGGCAGCTGGTATCCTTGTACATGCAGTGCTGCCATCTTCTGTTTCCGTCCGTTATTACACTCTTAAATCCTACAACTTATTCCTGCGTCTTTTGGGATCTTACAAAGCTTCAAATGATGCGTCGACCATTAAATTAGTCGTCGACGATTTTAATAGTCGACGTAATCGTGACTAGTCGACTAATCGTGGCAGCCCTAACAGTGACAAAGCATTTTAGGTGAGTTACGATGATTTCCGACCTGTAAATTGAAAACGGAGCTCTCAGAACCTCCTCAAATGTTTTTTCACCCTCAGGAGTGATTTTAACACTATGTTCAAGCATAAATAAGGCCCTGGGTTAATACTTTCAGCAGCAGCTGAGTCGCTGGGAGCTGCTGCAATATTATTCTGAATATTAGCTGTCTCTTTCATGGGCTCAAATGTTACATTAACAAGAAGCTGTACAGTCAACAATTACAGACAGAAGTAGTCCCGTGACATCAGCACTCCATACATTACTCCATTATTATTCAAATCATGACACAGCGTGGTCAGATAAGCAAAATGTAGCATGAATGACGACTGCTTTTCTGCAGAACTGTACACATTGCCTGTTTATACATTCTGTGCTTCCTTATATATGCTCTAATTTCACTTTAATCCCAACAGCTGACTGCGGTTGCTTACTTTTGCCCACATTCCTTTTTTTTTCTTTTTTAAAATGCTTTGAAAATTATTTATCAGTGTAAAACTGGCAAAACCAAACTCCTCAAAATAACACTCCAGTAAAGGTCTGGTATAATGTGAATGCAGCACAAGCAGGCTGGTTGATCACACAGACATTACACCAATAAAAACACCAGTATTATTACTATTCTGTAGGCCACCACAAGCTGCTACAAATGTTTAGCATTTTAGCATTTAACAATTTAAATGACAAGCACGCTACTCATGCCTGCAAACATGACAGGTACATACTGATGTCTCTGCAAAGGTTGATCTCTCATGCATTCCTCGATGAAAACATTACTGTCTGCAGTTCTGCAACTCCTGCAAAGGAACAACATGTTCTATTTTTTGTACCTGCACGTAGGTGTCCCACGACATCTGCCAGACTCCCTTTTTTAACTTTGGTGATGAAGGCCCCAAGTCTCCCTGTCTGCGTCATCTTCCCTCCTACCACCTGCACACAAAGATGAGACAGACGTACGATAAGATCAGATGTCACTCCGTCCTCTCCAACACTCCGACAGATCTTAATGTGAATGAATCTCTGCTTACTTTTAGTCCCAGGAGAGAGCCTGCCTCACGGGGCACGGCTGACCTCTTGCTCAGAGTGATCCGCCCAATCAGGTGGTCACCCTCTTTGGATGGCTGCCACGAAACTGGATGCTAAAGGGACAAAGACATGAGGATGTTTACAAAGCACATTATCAACTGTAAATACTGGGAATTTGGTCATGGCTCCCATGCAACATTCGATTTAATATAAGTGCAGCTATATGTGAGGAAGGGGATCAGGGCAGAGCTTCAGGAACAACCTGACTGGTGAAACTTACATGCCAAACTGCAGGATCTAGAGGATGACAGTCCCAGTCACCTGCAGGGAGAAAGAGTTCGAGAGGGAGGAATTAGTCATTTGTCTAAATCAGGGGTGTCAAACTCAAATACACAGTGGGCCAAAATTCAAAACTGGAACAAAGTCGCGGGCTAACGTTAATATTTATTGAAATATATTTATTCCTCCAGATATAAGAATGAATCTTTTCTTATGGACTCAAACACGTTTTGCTGAGAACCTGAATATGGAACAAGCAAAGCTTAATACTAAACAATATATATATTAGCTGTATAATACCAGTAGGCCAGCTCTAATAGTAATTTGGTATGGCTTCGCGGGCCAAATGTAATTAGGCTGCGGGCCAAATTTGGTCCACGGGCCAGAGTTTGACACCTATGGTCTAAATCATGTTAAATGTAATTGTGCAGGTTGATTCCAAGCTACAAAAAACTCTTAGAAAGATGACATCATATCTTTTGGGACTGCCCTAACTTAAAAAATTACTGGCTGGGAATTCATAAAACTTTGTGTGAGGTTTTTAAGATAAAATTTGACATCAATTTTGTAAATTTGTACTTGGGCTTGGTTGCTGGCTCGGTCCGTGGAGGGGACACAAAACTCTTACAAGCGCTATTAGCGGCCAGCAAAAAATCAATAATCAGAAAGTGGTTAAATCCAACTCCGCCAACACTTGAGGATTGGTTTAATGTGGTTTCCGAAATATTTAAAATGGAAAAATTGACATTCTTTTTAAAAATTCGAAAAGACAAATTCTACAAAATATGGAATAAATGGATTAACTTTGTGTCCCCCATCCGCCCTGAATTTAGGTAAGACCAGCCCTGAATTGGTGTATCTCCCATGTATCGTACAATGTCAGGTTGACCCTCAACTTCATAATATGTACCTAATGTAGTCTTTGTAAATAAGTTAAACATGCTGCATTATGTAACACACTGTCAAGCCAACGAGTTAATTTTATTTTTTTTGCTATCAGAATGTAAAACTAAAGGACTACGAAAAGTTTTTTTTCTTTTTTTGACTAAATAATGTCAATGCACTTTATTGTAACAAGTCCCTTTTTTTTCTTCAATAAAAATATAATTAAAAAAAGAAAAGAAAGATGACTCAGTGATGCCGTTAAAGACTGGGATCTGCTTTAATTCAAACAACATAACTAATGGGTTTATCATCCCATTTCTATTTGATATGCCAGGCCCTGCCAAAGGCTTTCTTTGAGGTAGGTTTAATTTTAAAAAGCTTAACTTAATTTACTAAAATGATCTGAAATCTCTTATTAAAAAATACTTTAGACTCCCTGTTGAAGCTCCAAAGCTCTTATATTTTAGTATTTAGTTTCTGTTAGTTATATTTTTTATTGAATTTTTATTACATTTTGATTTATTATGTCATCCAAGTGTTTCTGTTGGTGATTATCTGCTGAGTTGCTTCCTGTTTTATTTTAACAGTCATCTCTGGCGTCTTGTGATTCATTTACTTCCTCAGGCATCGTCTTGATTGTCTTCAGCTGTGTCTCATCACCCTGCTGTGTCAACTTCCTTAATAATTACCCTGATGACTTTAAATAGTGCTGTTTTCCCTTTTCTTAGCGTCTCTTAACGCCGTAGTGATGGTGTGATGATGATGTGAATGTGTCGGCTCTTTCCAGCCGATTGCTTCACCAGAAGGCAGATCACACAAAACCCTGTTTAACAGCTCATTTTGAACTAGTGACATCTGCTGGTCATTTGATGTGCAGCAGCCCTGCTGTGATGATACATGTGGGCTACACACCAGTGGATCTGTAAACGTAATAATGTATCAACTAGAGATGGCACGATACCACGTTTTTATGGCCGATACCGATACCGATATCATAAATTTGGATATCTGCCGATACCAATATGAATCCAATATAGTGTGTTTTTTAATCAATAATCAATGCATTTTGTATAAGTTCATACTCAAGTTTAAATAAACAACAACACTAAAGCTATTCTGTTACACCTGTATGTAAAAAATACACTGCACCCAAAATATTTCATAGTTCAGCAACACTGATCAATCTAATAAACTTTGGGTGTAAGATTCAGATAATTATTTATTAAAAGCTAGACATTTTAAATGAGATTAAGAAAGAAAAGTATGTCTTTGTGTGTTATGTCGCAAGTTTTGTGAGGTGCTTTTTTTAATATTTAATGGATCGGATTACATTTTTTATTTCTCTCCGATATCCGATCCAGTAATTTACGTCAGTATCGGACCGATACCGATACGTAATATCGGATCGGTCCATCTCTAGTATCAACTGTAGAATGCCCGTTTGAGGTCCTGTGTAAAATACACGTATACACCTCCACCTAACCATCCTCCTTCGACTGTTTTGAGACGACGCGTGCTATCAGTGGGAGATGTCAGATCAAAATGCTCTCTAACTGCTGATATTTTCCGCCTCTTTGTTGGCTCCATAATCTCGTTGCAGAGTGCTGATGATCATCAGAATCACCTCAGACCGCAAAAAAATTTTCAACCGCTCAAATCCGGTTCAAATGACATGAGGCAGTCACGTCATTTCAGAGAAAGGGTTCCTCGTTTATCTTTGGTCATGTGGTTTCTGAAGAAAACAATACAGGCGGTGGGACGGGCTTTATTTGGGCACGCCCCCTTTCCTTGACACAGGCCTTGGGGCTTAAGCATCAGACGAAACATCAAAATTATTTAGCCTGATCATTCCCTGTGTGCGTCCTCCCTTTGAGTCCATGTGGATTTAGTTTTGCTTTACTCTCCCATGTGTTTGTTGGACTTTGCAAACAGCTACAACATCCTGTCTTCTGGATCTGTGTTTGGGTCCTTTGATACCTGCTAGCTGTGACTAAACTGTGCTCAGATGTTGATGCTAAAACCCTGTGTTCCAACAGAGGATGACCTAAGTAGCTGCACCACACCCCAGTATAAGATAAATAAGGATTATTCTGAACCATGAATAATGCAAAGCTACTCTAGATTTTAAGAATACAAATATGGAGCTGGAAATGGGCAGCACAGTTTAGTGTGTGTCACGGCAGTAACGGCTAAAAACATTCATAATCAAACTATTATCATTACTCTCCAACTTGGCCTGTCCAAGACTGGCTAAGTTGGAGAGAGAAACGAGAGAGTGTCCGTGTATCCCAGCGCTCATTAACACTGACAGATGGTCGGATCAAGTAGGAAAGCTAACTGGCTCTACATCAAGACAGAGGAGCCGGGGAGATTTGCAGTCATTGTTTTAAAGCAGGAGTAAAACAACAGCAAGAAAACATCTGATGGCGATTTTAAAATCCTTTGAGTAACTTCAGTTTGAGGTACGTGGGCAGGCAGAGTAATTCATGTGAAGTTTTTTTGGCAAAATGCCTGCAGGGAGGGAGAGAAAATAACTTTTTGGTGGACGTGAATGACATTCTGATAGCGACAGACTGTGGTAAATATGCAGTGCTGGTCTTGTTGGACATGACCGCTGCATTTGACACAGTGGATCACGATTTGCTGATCTCCCGCTTGCAGCACTGTGTGGGAATTTCTGGTTCGGCACTTTTGTGGTTAAAGTCCTATCTCCTAAATAGGACCTTTTGTGTTAAGTTGGGGTCGGCTTCATCCTCTGTGGCCCCTCTGCTTTGGGGTGTGCCACAGGGATCTATTCTTGGGCCGTTATTGTTCTCATTGTACCTTTTGCCTCTTGGTGCGATTTTCCGGAAACATAAAGTGCCATTCCATCTATACGCTGATGACTGCCAGCTCTACTTACCTTTTAGTCATTCTGATAGTCTCCAAACTCGACCTCTGCTTGACTGCCTTACTGATGTCAAAGCATGGATGGCAAAATACGTTTTAAATTTTAATGATCGGAAGACAGAAGCGATTTTATTTGGCCCAAATCGTTCTTCTCATACTCCGGATGTTGATCTTGCAGCTTTGACTTCCCAACTAAAGAGTTTGATCACAAATCTTGGAGTTAAAATTGATTCTGCACTTACCTTTGATGACCATGTAAACGGGGCGGTAAAATCAGCATTTTATCACCTCAGACGTTTCTTTCCAAGCGTGACTTGGAAAGTGTTATTCATGCCTTTATTACCTCACGTTTAGATTATTGCAATTCTCTTTTAATAGGGGTTGGGCAGGGCACTTTGTCACGCTTGCAATTAGTGCAAAATGCTGCGGCACGATTTTTAACTGGCAGAAGAAAATTTGATCACATCGCTCCGATTTTGGCCTCGCTACACTGGCTTCCAGTTGAATTCAGGATCCATTTTAAAGTCCTTTTATTGGTTTTTAAATCTCTAAATGGTCTGGCACCTGTTTATTTGTCTGACTTGTTGAAGCCCCACGTCCCCACTCGTTCCCTTCGGTCAGCTGAGCAGTTGCTGCTTTCGGTCCCAAAGTCACGGCTGAAACTTGGAGGAGACCGAGCGTTCTCTGTTGCAGCGCCGATGCTTTGGAATAACCTTCCTCTCCATATTAGACAAGCTACATCAGTGCCAGTTTTTAAGTCTTTATTAAAAACCTATTTTTATTCCCTGGCTTTTAACTCTGTGGGTAACTGATTTTTTATTTTTATTTTAATGCTATGTCTGCTTTTATTACTATGTGCATATTAGTGTTGTACAACACTTTGGTCTACCAGGTGTGTTTTTAAAGTGCTATATAAATAAATAAATGATGATGATGATGATGAAGATGAAAGAGTAGAAACCAAATGAAGCCTATACAATCGTGGTTGATGGAGAAATCAGGAAAAAAAAGTCTGAATGACTTGAGCAACTTTAGTGATGCTAACTGGAACACTCGAGAGGATAAATCCTGACGCCACCGTTTAGTGGATGAGCAAGCTGGCAGATAGCTCTTTATTAACAGCTCTTTGTAGGTATCATTGTTTAAGACAAACACAGCATCTAAGTGATAGAGGCTCTGCTCAACTGAAGATTGACCAAGTCACTCTTACTGTCCTGAAGGCAGTCCTGGTTCACTCTCATTGGTAACTGACTGATATGGAAAAATCATCTGTTTAAGAGGAGCACGTGAGCATCCACGCTATCACCTGACCCTTCTTCAGCAGCTCTCTCCCTAGTTTCCAATCCACATCAGCGTTCTTTGGTATTTGTCTGTTTTAGTTTCCTGTTGTGTGGACTTTCACATTGTCATTTTCTCTGAGCCAGTTAGAGAAAACATATCAGCCTCAAAGCCACAGCATCCTATACTTTACTGGGCCTTCATGCAGCCACTGTCTGAAAAAAGCTTTTAGCTCTTCTGTCTTTGAGGCAGCTTTATGCCCGGGTGTCACGTCTATACTCACAGACAGAGCTGTGTGGCTGAGATGAGCATATTAATGATCGTCATACAGCCAATAACTGATATAAGTCTCTGAAACCTGAGCGTTTGGCTCATAGAGCTTGACCACACATAAAAGGTTTAATACCAGCAATGCTGTGGTAATTTGTTAATAGAGTGCTTCAACATCAGAGTTGAATTGAATTTTATTGTCATCATATTTATACTTGGATCCTAACAGTGATACACAAACCCATCTTATCTTTTTTATCACTTTTCGCAAAACTTTAACAAATTTTTCATTCATTATATTTTTGCATAAGTAAAATAACAGAATGTCACCTGAGCTTTCGAGGGCTCAAATACGGCTTTAAACTACACCATATGACTTAGTAACTGTGTATATATGACAGAAAATAAGAGCCAGGAGCCAGGGTGGCACAGTGGTGGTACAGCACGGTCACTTAACTGGAAGAATGCTCTTGAATCAAACCTGCTGCTCAGCCTTTTTGCATCATTTGCTTTCGAGTTCACTTGACATGTATGTTAGACTAACAATATTCCCATCATTGACCAAATATTCCATCAATTCATATTTTCATATTATACGGTAAAGAAATGTATGCTAAGGAGGGATATATATACATATATATGTATATATATATATACATATATATGTGTATATATATACACATATATATGTATATATATATATACATATATATGTGTATATATATATATACATATATATGTATATATATATGTATATATATATACACATATATATATGTATATATATATACATATATATGTATATATATATATACGTATATATATATACATATATGTGTATATATATACGTATATATACATATATATGTGTATATATATACACATATATATGTATATATATACACATATATATATACGTATATATACGTATATATATACACATATATATGTATATATATATACACATATATATATATACATATATATGTGTATATATATATATATATATATGTATATATACGTATATATGTATATATATACACGTATATATACATATATATGTGTATATATATATATACATATATATGTATATATATATATACACATATATATGTATATATACGTATATATATATATATATGTGTATATATATATATATACGTATATATACATATATATGTATATATATATATACACATATATATGTATATATATATATATATATGTATATATATATACATATATATGTATATATATATACACATATATATATATACATTCCGTGATAATGCTTCTAAATAGCTGACCAATAAGTGCCTTCAAGAGGAGCTTCAAGATGAGTGCTGATTGGTGGGATTTGATACAGTCTGTCGAACTTTTTAGTTACATCTCAGATCCATGTAATGACACGTGATTTCTTAAACCAAAAAGATCTCTGGTCATGTCTAATTTAAAATGACACCAGCATTAATCTGACAATGCAATGCCTTCCATCGCACAACGCATGCTACATTATTATCCTGTGACTTTTTCTTATTGCCAGAGATGATGAGAGTAAAAGGATACATCCTGTTTTGAGGCCCAGCTAGCTAAAGAGTGTTTAAAACAGCTAATAATCCCAATCCACACCATCTACCCATTACCAGTCCCTGAGTTATAGTAAGCTGGATTAAAACATCTGGAACACCATCCTTCTGGGGCTGACCAGCGAGAGATAAGCTGATGCAGTAACCCAAACACTCTTGCGTGGGTTATTTTAGCACAGCCCTTGATTTCTGTTAGTGCGGGGAAATCCATAAGTGCCAAGAAGATAGCAGAAATCGTGTAGCGTGCAACTGCAACCAGGCTTGAATTTAGTCGGTGGGACATGGTTGGCTGTTGCAGCTGGCTGTTAGCAAAGCATTACATAGCCAGCGAGCCACTGACCTAATTCCACAAATCTGCTGGCCTAAATCACAGGGACTCTCCAAATAAATGAGAGCTGTCCTGAGAGCAGCAGGGTTTAGCCACAGCACAGAGGTGTAGATGACACACAGGGATAGTAATGCACTGCATGCTGGGTGGGCACTTTATCCTGTCGCTTATCATATAGTTTCACAGTCCAAAACTAGAAAGTGTTGGTTTTAGAGTAATCTTGGGGGTCAAAATACATCTGGCTTTTCTCACATTGTTTGCAATTCCACTACCGATGCAGAATCCAGTGGAAAATATATCTATGAAGTGTGAGATTATGTTTTTATTTTACCTTATATCTGATCAAAGTGGTTAAAAACTGTGGCAGATCTCTTGTCCGGTCTATTGATCTGTCTGTCTCCCAGAGTATTAGCAGCAGATCAGATTTCAATTAGTCATCAGATCTGCTGTGATTCTAATCTTGCTCAGAGCACGCCGGGCGCACAGTGTCGGCATGGTTCTTGACAATGATGAGAATACAGGAGAGACCACATTAAAAGTGTTTCATTTACACAGAATGAGGATTACATGAGGAAACAAAGTATGAACGTGTGGTCTAGATAAGACCAGCCAGAGATCATTAGCAAAATATAATGAGAAGACTCGTGAGTGAAAAAGAAGAAGAAGAAGCCTCAACGAGTAAGGAGAAGTTTCTAATGTACAGAAATGGATGGTAGCTAACGGTGTAAGGAGAGGTTCAGCTTAGTAAGCACATCTGTCTGACTGACCTTTCTCGCTGACACTTTCCATGTCCACGTCCTCACAGCTGGTGTACTCGGGCGTGGAGCCGCCCTCCTCCTCTGAGCTGCTGATGGACATCTGCCTCTTGTTGACTCCGCGCTTGCCCTTGTACGACTGTGGAGGGGGTGGCCGCAAAGACTCCGACTGGTCCGAGCCCTGAGAGTCCTTCCTCAGCAGGTTATCCACCCCACCCTTCTCTCTTGATGTCCGCGTTCCGTCTTGGGGTCCATGCTCCAGGCGACTGTTGTTTGGACCCCAGTCTGAAGGCACGGGTCCCCCGAGTTGGGACCCTGATCTTCCCCCTCCACTGGCAGGGGGAGCCCCACCTACAACCCCCACGGTCCTATCTGCAGAGTAGGCCCTGTGATTCTCCATGAGGGCCTTGCGGTCTCCTTCCCCACCTCCACCCCTCCTGGCAAGACGGTTTTCCGGCACCTCTCCTGTGCTGCCTCCACTCCCACCCCCTTCACCAGGCCCCAGTCCGACCTCATTTATTGCAAGATCACTGTGTCGTCGCTCGTGCCGCACCTTCGACACCTTGGCGTGCATGCGCATCTCCTGCTCCTCCTTCTGTGGTTTGACTGGGTATCTTGCCAAGTTGGGGTCACTGCGATAGCGGTTCTGGAACTCCTCCTCGCGCCGCTGCCGTTCCCTCTTCTCCTCATCCTCTGGACGCCTGCGGTGTGTTTCTGAACGACCCAGGTTTTCATTCCCGTCCTCGTAGTCCTGAGAGTGGATCTTTTCCAGCCGCCTTCCATCTCCTAACCTTCTCTCTCCTCTGTCTCCGGGAACCACCCGCTCGTCCAGAGATGACTGTGAATACAACTTGTCTGCTTGTCTCCGGGCAGAACCACGTCCCATGCCTCCCTTACCATTTTGCTCATGGAAAGAAACTGGCCTTTTTCTAAATGAGAAAAGAAATTCGGTTATTTTATAAAAGCAAACACAAACACAGGAGCATTGTTTGCATGCTTTTTGACAGAAATATTTTGTGCTTTTTAAATATTCTTTCTTTTTTTATTTTCAAAATCTTCTTAGTTCAGTCACGAAGGGCTATCAACAGATTAAAAAACTACTAACCAGGATGAGACAGCTATGAATTCTTACCTAACACACCCAAAGAATTAAAACAAAGGGATTGAGTCAAAGACCTCTCAAGACCTGCCTGTGACCTACCTTCTTCTCTGGTTAAGCTACTGCAGACTCAGAGCTACATAGCGGATTAAAAAACACAACAAGGGCTTCAGCAAATTATTATACCATGAAAACTGAATCCTGCAGTACTGCTAGCTTTCACCAATTCCTATGTTAAAAATGAAAAGAGGCAAAGATAAAGAGGAATCTCACTTTTCTCTTGGGGGTTCACTTTGAGAGCGAGAGCCAGGCATGGTGTCAGCGCCCTTGGGAGCAGTGACACCGCCGGGCGGATGTGTCCCGTCTGGTGGCCCTGTGTTGGCGTTGGTGCTGGACGGTGGGGCTTGGGACCTGGAGCGGAGTAGCTTCCTGTCCCGTTGGGCCTCACCTCCCGTGGCTGGATTGTTTAAAGAGGTGCCCAGGCTCCCGGGCCGCACCCCTGACCCCGAAAACCATTCTCCTGATTTGGTGAGAATCTCCTGTTGCTTACGGCACTGGTTGCATACCCACATTACCTGGAAAGGTCGAAAGGAAAGACGAGTTTGGCAAACTCATTTCAAATCACCTCTGAACGTCCACCAGGTCACCAGCAACACATCTGGGCTTAGCTCTGAACTGTTTAACATGCTTAAAAGGTACATTTTCAGAAACTTTCTTAGCATCTAACTTTCCATAATTCCATAAAAATAGGTGGATTCTAACTTTATCCAAACCCCTAACTCCAGATGGGTTGTGGGTGACCTGCTTGATGTCAGGAGGCCAAATCTGCAGCATTAAAACATCTGTACAACGCAGGTGAACTTTAATGTGCTTTTAGTTTAGCACCATAACTTTACTGGAGCAGAATCAGTTTTTCATAGACATTAAGAGTCTTGCTTGTGTATCAACAAACACCCAACTCTAATATAAAAAAATGCCAGTCCCATACTTGCTTCTTTCCATCCTTTGCAAAAACAAATAAAATATTAAAGAGCACAAAGAGCACCGTGATGTCATAAACTCTGCCGTTTGATCTATTTTCTGTAAACACAGCTTGTCGGAGGCTGTGGTCAGACGGGTCCTGTAAGAGATCATGCTTTCCTCTAAAACAGCTCTAATTTTATCGATAATATTTTTATGATTTGAATTTAGGAGCATGACCGTGTTTCAGTTCATACCTCATTTTGCTGATTAATTTAAAAGCAAGAACTGAAAGGGGAAAAAAACAGACTAGCGGGCTTCAGCGGCTCCACGTGGACATCATGATCTCATCTACAGAACTGTTACACCTTCATGGGTACTGCAGCGTTCTTCTTTATTAAGATGCATATTTTTCTGGATTGAAGAAGATGATATAACAAAAGATCTAATATAGGAGTTATAAGGCCAGACAATAATAGAGATACAGAGCACATAGAACTGTGATTTCTAACTGTGTCACATGAAAGTTCAAACATTTTTGCTCCATTAGGCCATCATTCCTACAACTGTTAAAACCAGCTACAAATTAAGAGTGACGATTATACCGATTTAAGATAAAAATGATTAAATCCCAGTCTTTATCGTCTAAATCAAACCCACAGACAACATCAAATACTCACATGTAGCCATGGCTACAGAATATCACCTCACTTCAACAGCACGAAAAAAAACAGGATTTATCTCCCTCCGTATTTATAATCCCGCCGGTTTATTTTGCGGAGAATAAATCCACCGCAGAGAGGAAACACAGTGGTCCTTTGTGTTACGTCGCAGAGCCTTGGCACAAAGTGAAAACAAAACACCTCTGGGACCTTTGGAAAGCCCCAAAATGTTAGCCCTCCTTGACAGGCAGTGAGGTGCGCTGTTAGCAGTCAGTTTAGCAGTTAGCTCTCAGTGAGCCAAAGGACATTCATCATGGCCTGATTGAATCCTAGTTGGCGCATGTCCAGACTAATCTAAAGTAAATCAGCTGCCCGCACGGCCCACAGCTGTCGGGCAGCCGCCCAGCAACACACTACAGTCTCTTTCTCTCTGTGTCTTTCTCCACCTCAGCGGAGGGGCATCAGATTAGCAGTGGCCAGTAATCCCTTCACCCTTATACAACTCATCATCAGCTGACAATGCCAGCTCACAATTCATAGCTTTTAACCTATAGTGCACCATGCCTCCCCTCCTTAATGTGCATGATGTGTAACATTTAACCCAACAAACATCTGCCAAATGGCCAAATCTTATTATTTTGATACCAAATGTTAAACCAACTTTTAATTGTGATGGCACTGTGGCAACCTTTCTTCAGATCGCCTACATCCCAGCTTTTTTTGGTAAGGCGCCAACTGTAATCTTTACTTTCTTCAACCAGAAATGAGCTGAAGTGCTTAAACATCTGGGGAGCTGGATCATTTCACTGTGTTAGAAGTTTTGAACAAAAGTTAAACAAAACAACTGATGGTTTCTAAAAAAATCCGATGCCAACCTGCAGGATTGTTCTGGTAGATGTTTAGGTCTCTGCATAGAAACATCAGTGACTTCATCAAAAAATGCAAAAACGATGTTGGTCCATCTTAAAAAAGTAAAAACCAAAAGCCATGGATGTGTCAGGATCTGAATGAGTGGATCTGGTATTTTCACATTGCTGTCCTGTTTGCCTGGGCGCAGCCCTGGTTCCTCACCTGCCCTACTCACCAGCGAGGCTATATTTAAGACCAGCGCAGCCATCTATTCTCCGGCCAGTTCGTCAGCTACCTCATGGTGGTAACCAGGCCTCATTGTTTCTTGTTTTTGTGCTCATGCTCTGTAATTTCCTTGTGTCTCCAACTTCCTTGTCAAGTCCCCGCTTCATTCTCCTGCAGCTCAATTACCTGGACGCTGGTCTCCTTGAAGAGTCTCCACACCTCGCCTTGGTTCCTTGGTATTCCCAATTTCTACCAACATTTCATTCTGAATTACAGCCAGGTAGCCGCACCGCTAACTCACCTCACCTCCACCTTTTGTTAAGCTAAAACAGTTGTTCACATTTGCGCCCATTTCAGTCTACCCTGACACCTCACAGCCATTTAGTAAAGCGGTAGATCAGATTCTAGAGTTGGGGGTCCTACTGTCAACATTCGGGGCCCCAAGGTAAGCTCCAACCCTGTGCCTTCTTGCATTGCCTTACTCCTACAATGTGAAATTATAATATGGGTGACCAGGAGCTGTTAGCAGTCAATTGGCCCTAGAAGAATGGCGGGACCTGCTTGAAGGAACTGAGCAACCTTTCACTGTTTGGACAGACCACAAAAATGTAACCTATCTAAGAACTGCTAAAAGACTTAACATCTGCCAAGCCCGTTAGTCTCTGCTCTTTGGTCACGTTAACTTCTCAGTCTCATATTGTCCAGGTTCCAGGAATATCAAGCCTGATACCTTGTCCTGCCAGTTCCCCCTGTTGGGGAAACCTGCAGTCAGCTGAGACTGAAGAAGTCACTTGGATGAGTGACGAAACATTTCTCCCAATTAAAACGCTACGTCCAGATGAACAGAATCAACCTTTTGAGATTTCCTTACCTGGATGATTGAGCATGCATGAAGACAATGGTTGTTATGCTTGCTCCAACCACTGATACCCTCTCACAGATCATGGTCATCCATTCCACTAGATTTAGTCACGAGTTTACCTGCATCAACCCGGGAAAAGCATTATTCATTCCATAATAGACAGAGTTTCCAAATCAGCTCATTTGATTGCTCTAGATGAACTGCCTTTTGCCTAAGAGACGGCCAAGCTTCCTGTTGATTATGTTTTTTGGACTCCACAGCATTCCTATGAAGATTGTCTCTGATAGAGGGCCTCGCTTTACTTCACAGGTTTGGAAAGCCTTCTGCTCTGCATTGCCATGGTCAGCCTCCATTTTCTGAGTACCATCCTCAGACCAATGGCCAAACCGAGAGACTCTGGAAGTTCTCAGCTCTCTGCTGCATCACTACACAAAACCAAGCAACCTGGTCTTCACATCTTCCTTGAGTAGAGTACGCACAGAATTCACTCACCTCATCTGCAACTGGTCTCTTGCCCTTTGAAGCCTCCCTAGATTACTGACCTCTCCTGTTCCCATAAGTCGAGACTGACCTCGCGGTTTAATCTGGTCCAAGTCCAACGCATCTGGACTTGGACCAGGGAGGATCGTCAGTGCCGCTACACAGAACGATTAAGATCTAATGCCTGCTCCCAGGTATGAGCCAAAACAAAAGGTATGGCTCACCGCTATGACATTCCTCTGAAATCGCTTTCCCGTGAACTTGCTCCACGTTGCATCACTAAATATAAGAGATTGAATGTGTCCTCATTCCTGCGGCAGTTAGTTCTCGGACGCTCACTTGGTTGCCTTACCCAGAGCCTCACGACATCCACCTGTAAGTAAGCCTGCAGAATCAATATTCCTCTCTCCTCCTTGCATTAACTCCTCATTCTCAGAACTACAGACGCCCTCTTTTCCAGTGCCTCCATGTCAGAGACTGCACTACGTACCCTCGTCGTGTCATTTCTAATCTCTGTGTTCGCAATAAAGTTTACTAATATCTTATTGCTGTTCCGTTTGGTGTCTGCATTTGGGTCCACTCCCATGCACTGGCCTCAGGCCCCCCTTGACAGGATGATCCATGACAAGGTCTCTGTGCACGGACCCCAGCCTTGAAATCCGATCACCTGAAGACTTCAACGTGCACGCTAGACAGTCAAACAGGTGAAGACAGAATATAGACTTTTATTGGACCCTCTATCATGGCTCTCACATCCTGCCTCCATCGTTCTGACTCCCTTGACAGTTGGAGCTTCTACATCAGTAATGCAGACCAGGACCGCCCTTACAATAATGGGCTAGGCCTTCTCCAGCTCATAAGAGTCGACTAACATTCAGATGGATGCACTCAGCCCCTTCCTCCGCAAAAAGCCACAAACATCGTTGTAAAGTCTGACACAGCAAAAACTGTTACTGTTAACATCACAAACGACAAACACAGATATAAATGTCCCTGGATCCAGAGACTCATCATCCTGTTGTGGAGAGTTGGTTTTTTATCCTCAGTGGAGGTATACAGTCTTGCTTTTATTTTTATTTTTTGAAACACATTATTTTATAACCTAATGCATACCACAGTAAAATTTCAGTAAATCAAGAAGGCATTAAAGAAAAAATAGATACCACCCAACCCCACTGCAGGACAGAGCATTTTCAGCACTTATATTGAGCTTCATTCAGCACCATCTGCAGTGTGCGTTGCTTTGCAAGTTGTTGCCACTTTCATCCCCAAGCTTTATCCTGAAATTAGATCATCATACAGAAGACGTGTGTCAGTGTGCTCTGGATCCAGAGAGAGACATTTATCAAAGCACACCTCTGTATATGCTTCAAACCTTGCACCATGGTTGGGGGAGGGTAGTAAACAATAAAGAATTTATAGGAACACACGCACAAACAAACACACACACAAACACACACAAAGGGGATGTAATAAATTTAATCCTTTACTGGAGTGATTGCACTCTGTGTTCCTAGATAGCCTGAAGCATGTCGTAAGGGGAATTAGTGTGTCGGTGTGTATATGCTGGTGTGTCATTGCATAGATATATACATGCACCCGATAATGAGTATGCGTGAGAGAGACACAGCATGATGTGAGACCCTCCAATCAGCTCTCTCCGTCCATACGCGGCCCACTCTGGTGTCACCACGGGTTCATGTCGCAGCTTGACTGGATGCCGCGGAGTGAGGACGCGTCTGTGCAGATGTGCGTTACAGGACTTGTATGTAGGACGCTTCTCAAACCTTCATGCCTGGAAGAGTGTGGCGTGGGCGACTGCCTGTAGGCGAGGTGTGTGTAGGCAGTGTTGTTGTTTCTGTCGTGTAATAATGTCAACCTCCTTCTGCCTAAAAATGTGCTTCTCCATGGTAACCAAATCACACAGACAAGCCAGTGAGGGAAAAGGCTACAAAGCTGTGTGTGTGTGTGTGTGTGTGTGTGTGTGTGTGTGTGTGTGTGTGTGTATAGTGCTAAAAGGCAATAACAACAAAAATTAAAAAGATAAAATTGTCACCTGACAAATAACCTGACTGAAGCTTCTGCAGGATTCAAAAGAACGTGAACATGGACTCATCTCTCTCGTTCATTTCTTCTGTTTCTTTCCTCTTTTAACCTTTAGTTCGGCTTTCCATCGCATTTGTTTTATCCTTTCTTTCTTTTGCCTCCTTATTTACAACACTCATGTTTCTCTTTTTCTATTTCTTTCCTTGCTATTCATTGAATTTGATCTCTTTCCCATTCTAACCTTTCTTGGCTTCATTGGTTCTGCTCTTTTTATTCCCATTCTTATTCCCTTTTCCTGATTTCCTTGTTCCTGTTCTTAGTTTTCATCCTCCCCTTTCATATTTCCTTTTCTTGATGTGTATCCCAATTTTTTCCTTATTTTCTTTCTACAATTTTTTTTTTTTGTATTTTACCCTTCATACCTCCACCCAGCCCTCTGTTTTCCTTCCCTCTCTTCTCAAAGCTTTGACTTCAGTTTCCTCTTTCCTATTATTCCTCAGCCCTTCTCTCCTCTCGTTGGTTTCTCCCCTCATTCCTCTTTCTCCCCTCTTCTTTTCCTTTCCAATTTCCATTCCTTATTTCTTATCAATAAATCTTTCTTACCTCCTCCACCTTTCTCGTCTTTCCTTTCTGTTGGTTTAATTTCCCCTCTTTCCCTTTCTCTTGGCTTTTCTCTTTCCATTTTCTTTCTTTCTAATCTCTCCTCACTTTCTCGCCTGGCTGACACACCTGGCTGACTTGACAAATGAAGACACGGCACACCTGTCACTCTTATGTCTCTAATTCTCCACCCCCACCCTCTTCTTTTCCCACCCCCGGCGTCTGGGACGCCCATCTGCTGACAAAACGGGAAAGGCGTGCATCGCTGCAGCAGCTCGGCCGGCGGCAGCAGCATTTGACGAGAACAGCATTCATTTAGGCCTGAACTGCGCGAACATCAGCTTTCCTTAAATGGGCAGAATAGATGGGAGCCTTGGGGATGGCAGATCAGTGGGGAGACGCAGTGGGCTTTCAGTGTGCGCAGCGACCCCGCCTTCAACACAAACACATGCCTCGACAGGATGACATACGAGGCGGTGCCGAGTGTAAACTGCCATCATTCACGGGGAATGGTAAATCGTGAATGGTGAGAAGAACGATGACCGGCGAAGACATAATGCTCCATTTCCACTAATAAGGCTGTAGATCAAGTCTGTAAGCAGGCCAGACCCACTCTGTGGTGAGGAAGACTGAAGGAAAAAGGTGGCGTGGCTGTAAATCCACACCAGTTTTCCACTTCCGATCTTGAAATGCCTTTCTCACCACGCTCTACATCACCACGCTAAAAAGAGCTTTTAAAACCACATAAGATTAATCAAAATTACACAACGTGGTCACGTTTCCTCTCAAAAAAAACCTAGACTACATTTCTCACCAGTTTAACAACATTTTAAATGAAAAAGATGAAAGTGTTTTGTGCACTAAACACTAAACGCAGCAGTGTCTGTGGACAAAGTGCATTCTTTAATTGCATTAGAGAAGACAGTGATGCAAACCAGTAGTGTAACAACGGGAATATTTTCTATGGCTGACGTTGTTAGTGGAGTGACCAAAAAACCTTGCATGTGCTCACCAAGCATTCCTGTTGTCCTCATTTCCAGTGCACATGTTTATTCTTCTACCGCAGTAGCTTTGCTTGATTTACAGTTAAGAACAATCCTTGTTTGTCTCATACTTGGCCTCGGTGCAGCCCTTCAGTTCCAGTTTAAGGCAACTTTCTACTGATTGGTTGGATCTTGCAAACTAAAGATTTGACCAGCGGGTTCCTGTTCCTGTTCCTGCTCACACCCACAGCTGAACTAATGTTCTGCATTTGTAATCAGCTTTTATACAACTTTGTTTAAGTAAAGGGAAAGATTATGGGTACGTTGCCAACATAGAAGTCCTTGTGCGCCTTCCTTGAAAAAACCCCATCAACACAGAGCCTGACATTAACGGCGATGATGCTATACGTATGTAAGAGAGGGGGAAATCAACAAAACAACATAAGAACCAAAAATCCTCCAAAAAGCCCACCGGAAGCACAGGTAATGGCTGCAGTTGGCAGTTTGTTTCACTTCACTTCACAAGTTCTTTGTGTGCATTTATTTTGTCTTCTCCACAGCACAGGCTAAGTTAGGGGTCTGAGATCTTAATTAAGCAAACATAGAGGAGAGAGATTTTGATTTCAGATTTTGGATATGAAATGTAGCAAAATGTTTACTTTTTCTGGCTCCTGTCAGTCGTTTATCTGATTTTCACATCATTCTTCTGATTAAACTCAGTTTGTTTTTCTCACAGTAAAGTCCAGCAAAGTTAACTCGATTTCTCTGTTGGTTGAAGATCTTATATGTCTGCTTGATTTATGAGGAGCGACCTCGTTGCGTGAAACCCAACCATGTTTAATAGGAGCAGAAAATAGGAAAAGAACAAGAGGTCCTCTTTTAACCCTGAGGTTTGTTTAAAATCTGGCTGCTTGCTGATTGCTCTTGTTTCTTGCCCAGCTGGACTCTTTGAACTCAGCAGTAGAAACAGCCATGTGTGTCCAAAAAACTCTTTGAATTGTTTACGTGGGCCTTCACTTTCCAGCGAGGATGATAATAATAGGAGCTGAAACAAATCACTTTAAGCATTAAAAGGCGCGTCTTCAGATTGTTGACACTGACGTATCCAGTCAAGGAAGTCCTGTCATTAGCAGAGATGGGCAGTAACGCGTTACTGTAATCCAATTACTTTTTTCAAGTAACGAGTAAAGTAAGGGATTACTATTGAAAAAACGATAATTAGATTACCGTTACTTTCCCGTAGGAACGCTGCGTTACTAAAACCGTGATTTTTTTGCGAGAATGTCTCATGACAGTGACGTAAGCGAGTGCGACGTTCGTGACAACAGCTGTGTGCAGATCAACAATGGATCATATATATCGAGTGCAGAGAGAGTATGAGCGTGCAGCGTTTAAAGCGTGGAAGTACTGACCTTACTTTGAGTTTGAGTCCATAAAAAGTGACAAAAACATTAGTGTCCGTTGTGCGTGGGAAGAAAACTTCTTTTTACAGCGAAAAAAACCCCTAAACTTCCAAACAAGCACCGAGTAGCTACGACGTAATGGGAAACTCACAGAGAAACTCGCGGATTCTTCCACTGACCGCTGCACACCTGCACCAGGGTAAACCTCCGCCTACCCCACTCCTGCTTTACAGGTGAAAATAGAGCAACAGGACCGCTAGTCTTTGACTTTATTTATTTTCTGCTGTGTTTTACTTGCATCTATTTGAAAGAGTGAGTGTAAACACACACAAAAAAATATTTTATGTGCTGGAATGTGCAGAAAATAGGTTTAAATGTTAAACTAATTTCTTCCAGTCAGAGAATGTTGCAGATAATTAAATTTTTGCTTGATGCATAAAGTTAAAAGATCAAAACTAATAAAACAAGTTTTAAAAAGAGACTTTTCCATTTGATTACATTTTGTATGATGATTATGTAGAAAAAGTAGAATTGGGCTGAAAGATCTATCACTTTATCACCTATTCAGGTTGTAAATCGTGTTTTTAAAAAGTAACTAAGTAACTAAGTAATTAATTACTTTTGAAAATAAGTAATCAGTAAAGTAACGGGATTACTTTTTTGGGGAGGTAATCAGTAATTAGTTACTGATTACATTTTTCAAGTAACTTGACCAACACTGGTCATTAGAGCTGCACAGTGTGCATGATGGACAGCCATCAGCTTTCAAATCCAGGATGTGCTGTCAAACCTTCCTGCCTGATAAACTGTTTTATATCTAAAAAAGTGTGTACAGATTTGTGTCGGTGTATCAGCGGGAAAAGAGAAAAGGCATAAGCTGGGACAATTAAAGCAGGTAGAAAGCGCGCGTGTTACACAGGCTGCAGATTGAGTCGTGTATGAGAAGAGAGGAGTGAAGTGTGCAGAGAGAGCAGCAGGTTAGTCGCCTATACTGAGAAACATGATGGAGATTATGCAGTGCTTCCGCCCTTCTGGTGAAAAGCAGTGCGAGCACGACGCACTGAGAGACAAAGATTTAGCGCTGGTAGTATCGGCGTGTAGGAGTTTGAATGTGTTAATAGTAGCTCGCAGGTCACAAACTCACTGAATGCTTACAAATATGTACGCGCACAACAGCTGCAACCAGATCAGAGAAAAACGAACAACGAAGAGTGAAGAGTGTATATAATAGTCTGGAAAAGCCTTAACGTGGCTCGAAATGCACTTTTCATCGGCACTGGAAGATGTCAGGTGTCTGTGTTAGGAGCCTGTCTGTTCTCCACTGGGAGGCAGTGCGCCTCTACAAAGCAGACAGATTGTCAGCAGTTAGTTCGGTTTCTGGAAGCCATCTGGAGCTGACATTAAACACACATAAACAAACACTCAGCCATTAACAAGCTATAGCACCGGCAAAAGCAGGGCAGCTTCAAAGAGAGGAAACACACACCAGCTTCTTATCACGCTGCAGAGCTCGCTGTGGTTTCCGTATCAACCTGGGGACTGTTTAAAACGAAGTCATCCTGCCTTTTTATTTCAAGTTTCAGACTATAATCACAAACATAATAGTCATAGGTATCGTGTAGCATGTCCTGCAGACAGATGGCTGTTTCTGCTGCGCTTCTACAGCCCAGAGGTGCTCGAGAAGACTGGCCATTTTTAAGCGCCATAAGATTTATGATTTATAGTCCTATTTCCGCAGCTGTTGGGGTCACCTCTCTTGACTTCTATTCAGGCTTTAAACTGTAAAACAATGAATCCTCTTCAGTTCTATATGAGGAAGGTGCAACATCAAAAAACTGAAACTGAAACTTTGACTTTCTGAATTTCTCGGCAGTAACAACACTTTGGCAGCAGTTTGCAGTGACCAAGCATTAACAGGAAGTGGTAAGAGGACAAACTGGAACATACACATATATATAATATATATATAAATATACCTGGGCCCTTCCCGTCTCCCCATGGCAAGGCTGGTCTGGTCTCAAACACACAGGCAGGGAAAGCATGCACAGGCATGAGTGTGCATTCATTATGCAGATAAAAGGTCTTTCTCGCATTCTTATATGCATGCCAGTTGAAATGCCAATCTCCCAGACCCCCTTTTTGTTTAAATAAATATTAATTCCTCCCCTTCACAGCACAGCCATGCCTACAGCCATAGGAAGAGGGGTCGGGATGGCTCAGACGCCCCTGCAGACAGCCTATGTCATGGCTCATGCTCGCTCTGCCTGTCAGTTACTTTTCAGGGTCTGCGTTCATTCTCAGAATTAGAGTGCTAATACGGGGTCGCCAGCCAGCTCCTCTAGGAACTCTTAAAACCGATGGCGGGTCTGAAATCCTCTTCTGAAACTGCGAATGAGCACAGACCCGTGTGTGGGAGGAGGGGACAATAGTTGTGACCCATGCAGCAAAACCCATGGATTGTCCAGCAAGTCTTACCCTGTCCTTCACTATGAGACACTTCGCAGGGGGAGGAGACAGACAATGGAAACAGAGTTAGTCAGGATTTATACGGAGAGAGTAACCGCTGAGGAGACAACAGTTCCAGGTGTCTCCACCCTGGATGGTACAGTAAAGGAACTTTCAGAGACTCCCTTTGTTCAGTTAAGTCAGTAATCCACAAGCGGATTTGTGCAAATACTGGCTACGTTCCAACCCAATAGCTTGCTCTCTTGCATCTGATACTGCTGTTTTCTTGTTTATTAAATGACAGATGACACCAATGTGTAAGAAACTGAACTTATTTAGTTTTGCATCATATTTCCAGGATAGAAATCAGCTCCAGATCTAAACGCAGCCAGCATTTCCTTCCTTTACCTTCGAGTAGTACAGACGTCACATTCACAGCACACAGAGGAAACAGAAAATAAACAAAAGAAAAAAGGATGCTAACCACTTTGTCCTCCTTTGTGGCATGCAGTCCAGGTAGCAGGGAGAATCGAGAAAAGTGAGGGAGGGGTGGGTCGGAGTAGGAAAGGAGAGAAATAAATGATCACATGAACGGAGAAGTAGAGGAGGTGAAGTTGTGACGTGGGAGAGCGGACAGAGCGCGAGAAGAGAAGGGCGAATGCATGAGGAGAAAAAGGAGAAAGAGGATGTGGTGCAAACATCTGTTAGTTACATTCTGCAGAGTTATTTCACATCAGATAATCAGAGTCTGAGGGCAGCGGAGACAACAGCACACACATGTATGTGATTGCTGACACGTTAGGCTGCGGCGGCATGCAACATGCTTGCTCGTGAGCTGCGACGGGATCAGGATGTGCCATGCCTCCTACACTAAAAGCAACACAGAACTGTTTTGGTTTTTTGGACACATCTTACATACACTGCAAACAATCTCAGGTCCTTTAAATGCAAAATATTTTGCTCGTTAAACGAATAGAGTTAGCGCCCAGCGTCACGTAGAGGCTAAGCTTTGTGTGTCGCTGTGATGCCTTCTGCAGGGCACAGGGCAGCACTACACAGCTCTTTCAATCAGAATTAATTAATTATTACACTAAGCTGCTTATGAACAAGTAAACGTTTGTTTCCTGATAATTTCTCCCTAATTATTTTGTTTTTATAGTTTTGCAGAGCCCCTGTGTGTCTGAGAATGGATCCTTGTCCTTTTGTCAAACGGGTCTCTAGCTTTGAGGTTGTGAAATTATGTCCAGGAAAGTGCAACATACTGATGTCGTGTACAGCGTGATATTTTACAGACAGTTTTTGTAGTACAGTTTTAAAATTATCCCCCAGAAAACAGGTTTTTGATATTTACTTTAGTTCTCGTCTTTAATGACAAAAAGCCTGTTTCTAGCCAGCTCGCTTTTAAAGTGTATGTAGTGCATTCATTAAAATGCACATGATGAAGTGCATACAGTATATTTATAGAGCACTAAATGTAATTTTGAGGTACAAACTTCTGCCTGGAGGAAAATAAAGTGTTCTGCTCGTGTGGAGTAAATGAGCAGTCTGCAGGCAGGAGAAAAATTTTATGTGATGCAACAAATCTCACACTTTCCTAATGCTGTTATTTTGCATGACTGGACAAACGGGCCGGGACAGAGGCAAGCACTGCCGAGACCATGAGAGCGTCACTTCTGACACATCACTCCCACATAAAACACACACACACGCTCGCTAATGCGCATACACAAATAGAGAGAAGAAGTGGAGCACGACTTGCATGTTGCGTATTCCTTGTAAGGACTTATTCATGAAACTGTCTTGTGAATGCAGAAACTTTTAGTTTAAAATAAATAGAAAGAATTTTGAAAAATGACGTATCAGCTTTAGGAGAGACGGAGCAGAAAAACAAAGGGGAAAAATTATGTTCTAAAAATATCTATTAATGAACAGTAAATGAAGCATTTAATGAGCAGATTTTGTGTTCGATGTCTTCTAACCCCAGTTAATTAGGCAGGTTTATAGATTAATTGATTCATTACGTAAAAGTAGCACAAATACAGAAACAAACAAATGAACAAAAATCTCCAGCAAGAAGATCAAAGCAGTAAAGACATGAAGTTACACCTAAAATAATATTTAAACGATTTTGCACCTTGAAATTTCACTTGTAAAATTTCTATTAAATTCAATTTATAACCATGAAGTTCTTCGAGAAGACCACATTGTCTGGTTTTATTTGAAGTCCAAATAAGTTCGTATTTGTTGTATTTATAAAGATACTAGCCTCCTCTCTTTACTTCCGTGAAGCAGTGTCCCTGCTGTTAGAGTAATATTAATGGCTGTACCAGCAGGGATACTATCTTTAGCCCCTTTTTTGACTGGCCTTTTGAGTTCTGCATACGTGTGGTGCCAGTGGGAGTCCAGGCCCAGCTGGGATGGGCGGATACTGAACAGATTGGGAACCAGCAGGCCAAGGGTGGAGGGCTCGTGGTCAGGTAAGATAACCAGAAGGTGGGCCTCTCTCTTGGGTTGGAGGAGAGCCCAGAGAAAGCTTGGATGGAAGAGGGGCCGGGTCTTAAAATAGCACAAACATGCTTAGTTTATGGCTGGAAGGCACACTGATTCAACATGAATCCCATGAATGGAGATAACGTGGTGATACAGTCTGTGTCTTTAATTATAATAAGCTGCTTTTTAGCTTGTAGCCCAGGCTTGGTGCAGGTCAGTGCATTGCTGGCTTTAGTTTGGCATTTTATTTCTTTTTTGGACAAACAATATTACCCAGACAAGCTGTTTATCAGCTGACTCTTCACGTGGCACCACCAGAACCAGGGCACAAAGATTTATTTATCTATATATCTATCTATATCTATATATCTATCTATATCTATCTCTATCTCTCCATATCTCTCTCCATCTCTACATCTATATCTCTACATCTATCTCTCTCTCTATCTCTACATCTATCTCTCTCTCTATCTCTACATCTATATCTCTACATCTATCTCTCTCTCTATCTCTACATCTATCTCTCTCTATCTATCTCTACATCTATCTCTCTCTATCTATCTCTACATATATCTCTCTATCTATCTCTACATATATCTCTCTATCTATCTCTACATATATCTCTCTATCTATCTCTACATATATATCTCTATCTATCTCTACATATATATCTCTATCTATCTCTACATATATATCTCTATCTATCTCTACATATATATCTCTATCTCTTTGGTACTGACATACACGACTACACAAACTAAATTTTATGTTACAAATTTATACTTTAGCCTAGAATTTAGCGTGATTGTGCCCAACATTTTGCTTTACTGTTGGTTTCACTCAATACTTGCAAACCTAATATTCCCATCGGCCCCTGTTTTGGAAGATTGGCTTGGCACCTACGTCTTGTGCCAAGCCATTCTTCCAAAACACTTTGTTCTCACCAAAGTGTGACAAGGAAACAAAAAAAAGCAGACGTGACAAACACACAGAAGCAGAAGGAGCGATCGTGTATTGTCTACAGCAGGAATGAGGTGAGCACGAGAGGACGAAGGAAAACGTTCAGAGGCTTCTCACATTGTTGGAGCGCAGAGAGACCCGCCCTCCACAGCGAGCGCAGAATTTGATCTGGCAGTAGGAGCAGAGGTGGCCGCAGCCATCTGCAAACTTAGTCTTGCGGCAGATGCCGCAGGTGGGCGCGTCGTCCTTCTGCTGGGTCTGCTGGCGCCGCGTCTCGGCCCCGATGCGACGCACTTCCTGTTTGTAGCTCTCAAACTGCTTGTGCAGGGTTCTGAAAGGAGAGAAGACAGAAGTGGAAGATTGCCCATTAGTGGTACATCACGAACTTTAGTTTGTTAAACTTCTTAACTCACCAGCTCTCTTCACAGAGATCTTGATATCTAATTATCCATACACCAAACCAGAAGAAGATGTTGAAGGATGTCTGAATAACTGAATAATTCTTAGAATAAATAAATCGTTCAGAAAAAGAAAGTGATGTTTCAGTTATAGGAAAATAAGTGGCAATTAGAGCTCCACTTGAAAGGTCCCTTTAAGAAAAGAAATTTAAAAAAAATCATACACCCAATTAAGTGAAACTTCAGCTCAGTTTTGCGCTCTGTGGCTCACAGACTTCCTCCCTCCCTGCTTCCCAGGATGCCAGTGATGGAAATAACCCGAGTGTGAATTGCAAATCAGGCCATGTGAAAACACCCACAATGTTGTCTCCACAGAAGTGTCAAAGGAATACTGAATTAGCATAGCATGGCTCGCATATATGGGACCCAGACAGGGACTTTAATTACCTCGCTTAGTAAGAGATTTAAGACAGGAAGGAGATGGCTTCATTCACACATTTGCAGCCAATTTGTCTATTTGTGTAAGCAAACAAACTTTACTCAGGGCTCTCGCAACACACCGACGTTATAGCTGAGCTATTTGTCAAAAACTGTGAAATTCACACTTCTGCACACTAGATAAAGTTGAAAATGACAAACGAATGAAAGCCACAAATAAAGCGGGATAAGTGGAAAACCTGCTGGTCATCAGGGCGCTGAACGCTCCACACCGATTTGTGTTTTCCACACAGGCATTACTTGGACGCACGATCTGATATCCTCGTGTTGGTGTTGTTCCCAGATCATCATACTAAAGGTTGTTCCAGGATCAACATTGCAAGTGACCAATCAGAATGTTGTGATGTCATACTTTTGCGACTTCGGGAAAAACCGGCGTAAAACAAAAAACTGTACTTAAGCTGCGAGAAATCGCCTTTGTCCGCCGATCAACGGACCCTAACCCTGACCCTAACCCTTTAATAAACGCTAAGCAGAATTGATATTGTCCTTGCAACATGGGAATTTCATAAATGCACGTATGGGTTGGTGCGCAAAAGAATAACGTCACAATAATGTGATTGGTCACTTGCAATGTTGAACCTGGAACAACATTTTCATGATGATCTGGGAACAACACCAACACGACGATATCAGATCATCCTTACTTGGACAGCCCACTCAGCCACAACTTTAAGAGAAAAACATCAATAATCTGACAGTTCAGTCCATGCTAACTAGCTAGCCCCGCCCCTGCTCATCTTCTGTTTCCCCATTGGCTGGGTCACAGGGCAAACTGCTGTTGTGGTGGTTTCGATATCATTCAGCTGGGACTCCAGACAGCTTCTTGTCCTGTGGTCCAAAACTTCAACTGTAACCAAAGTATGTGTGGGAAACACTGCTGAGGTAACAGAGCTGTGAGCTTAGAAACAGCACCCATCACAAGCACCCATATCTCGAGATAACTTAATAATAAATACATTTAAAAGACCTTCAAATACACTTAGTGCAGACTGGTTACCTGGGTCTATCGTAAGCAGACATCGCTTTCTGTACGTCAGCTGCTGGGCAGGAAACGGGTTGAAAACATAACACCTGATCTGTTGTCAACAGCTTTTCATGGTACAAATAATCAAAGCGATAACTATCCTCCAGCATGACCCAATCAGAGTCCAAGAATGTTGCTGTGCCTCAACACGATTCTTCTTTCTCTAAAAAGGTCTGTGTCAGTCTTAAGTAAAAGGCATTATATCCGGATGAAATGGTAAAAATTTCAGAAAAATTTCCAGTCGTCCTCAAATAAAGAAAAAAAAGAATGTCGAATAGAAACTGTCAAAGCCGCGGCCATGATTTTCTTCACTGAAGACTTTCTGCTTGTCTGTGGCTCACAGTGCTGCTGCAGCAGACTGCCACCATGCACAGTTGGAGCGGGGAGGAGCCCGGCGGTCTGGGACGCATCTCGGCCAATCAGCTCACGTGAGAAATGGCTGAAACAGGCACAGGAGGGCTGAATGAAATCTGCTTTTATTCATTAATGTTGAGGTTAGATGACAAATCAATTGGTTAAATTATTCGTTAGATAATCATTTAGGTATGTTATGTTTAATCTGAAATTATAAGTCCTATAAAACACTATAAAATTAGCCTCTAAGTTAAGGGTCAGCCCTTAATAAGTTACTTTATTTTCTCAGAGTGCATGATGACAATGATCCTGAGCTCTTAATCCATCACCATTATTGGCTGTGTGTGACTGAGGAAAACAGGATGAAGCCTTGAAGGTTCAATAGATAATGAGAGGAGGACGGATACAAACATCACATGCTTCCAATAGAAAGTGTCTGCGCATGTCTGCAAAAATACTCATATGCTCATGTATTTTTTTTTTTACTTAAAATGCTTCAATTTAAGCTTTAATTTATGGTTGAATGGACATTTTCCAAAATTAAACCCTAAGCTGTATTTCAGATGAAAAACCAACATGACGCTCCCACGGCAGCAACGTCATAAACGTGACCCCTGACCCCAAGAAGCCATCCATCCTGCCGACGTGAGTCCAGGGGCTGAGCAAAGCATGGGCGCAATGGGAACAGCTGTCAGAAACAGAGGGTACGCAGCAGGTTGTCATGGTAACGCAGCAGCATCAAGCGCTGGGTGTCAGCGGGTGTCGGTGCACCAGCTGTTCTGTTCTTAGGGATACAGTTTCATCAGCCTTTTTCTATCGCTTCCACACATTCAGCAGACGCGCACCGTTAAAGCTGCATGACGCGGCTCATGATATATAAATAAATCCGTGCTCTCAGCCTAAATCTTGAGCTCGGCTGAGGAGGCTCTCGTCCCCCTTGTCTCCAAGTTTATCCACATCAGTGACAGTTTTCTGATTGCACGTGCTACTGTTAGCTAACAAACTGCAACTATTGTGGATTTTAATCTGAATTAATGAATGGGGACCTACTCTGCTCATCGCCAGCTCCATATATTTACCTTTAGACTCTATTAAAGTAGCTTTGCATGATTTATATAGAAAATAATCTTTATGTATTTTATATTCGGGCTTGGTTTATCTGGTTGAACAAGCTGTTGAAGTGCCCCTTCATTTCAATCCAGATGTTTTCTGATTGGCTGCCTCTTACAAACAGAAGGTTTGAGCAGAAGGTGGGTGGGGCTTCTTTGTGCCTGAGATGACTATGTTAGGGACATCCCATCTCTGTGACCTTCGGCGTTCTTAAGGTTCTTAAGGTACGTGCCGGGTTATGGGTGAAATACAGTAGAATTACGTTCCCGCGGTAAAATGGTAAATGGCCTGTATTGGTATAGCGCTTTTGCTAGTCCCCACTAGGGGCCCCAAGGTGCTTTACACATCCAGTCATCCACCCATTCACACACTGGTGGAGGCAGCTACAGTTGTAGTCTGCCCTGGGGCAGACTGACAGAGGCGAGGCTGCCATATCGCGCCATCGGCCCTTCTGGCCAACACCAGTAGGCGGTAGGTGAAGTGTCTTGCCCAAGGACACAACGACCGAGACTGTCCAAGCCGAGGCTCGAACCGGCAACCTTCCGATTACAAGGCGAACTCTTGAGCCACGATCGCCCCACATTCCAGCCATGTATTCCAGCCCTAACCTTATCCCTAACCTTAACCAGCACTTTAATGACATGAAATAGCGTTTTCCAAAGCAATTTGAGGAAAATGAACAAACATGTGTGGATTGATTCCAAACGGTTCTCGTGTTCCCTCATTTTTCCGATCTGGTCATTTAGGAACGGTGTAACATGTTGACGATTTGTCACCTAGCTTAAAATATTACACCTCGGGAGTGAGAACGTGTTGCCTGGCGTCAAGGTCAGATCCATCTCTTTGTCTCAATAAACAAAAACAGCAACACTGGATGATGCTGAAAACTCGGCTTGGAACTACTAACCAATGGGTGACATCATAGTGACATCTTTTATATACAGTCTGTGTTTGCGAGTGTGTGTTGCCAGATCCATCTCCCCTGTCTCACACACTTTCCACCAATGCATAAGCTTAACCTTGACTTAGCTTCAGATACATGAGTCACCCTAACCACATGGATAAAAACATAATCACTACGGAAAGACACAGGAAGAGACGTCCGCTGAGGTGAGGACATGCTCCTTGTGTTCACTCTGCTGTGTGTTCATTGATTACATGCCTGAGCCTGCTGCTTCCCCGGGGGTCAGCCACCATGGCTGGGAACACAGGTTGTGAAGGAGAACTAAAGTATTTCAGAGTCACTTTTCCACTGGTAACAAACATGATTTGTAATATTTAGATTCTTCCTAAATTTCTCTGCTGCACCAACTTTAATACCTGCTGAATGTAGGACATCATTGCACGCGTAACTTCAGTTACCCACACTCTCTTCCAATAACTGATATATTAATAAAGATCACACACTGTTGTTCTGGGATATCAGACTTTTTTTGTGAGAAAACGATGATAAATTTGAGCTTTGGTTGTTGGTCTTGACTCACGGTAAGTGTGGCTATCTTAACTTAGCTTACCTTTGGTCCACACAACACTTACCATTGCAGTAAGTGAGTCCAGGTTTGGCCCAAATGACCATCAACCAGAAGAGAACCAGTCTCAATACCACTTCTTTTTGGCTTCTTTTTAGCTTTGTTTTTGACTCCGTGTGTTCTGCTGCTGTTTCAGAAAGGTTAGATATTAAATCATGTGGTTATCACTAGAACTACATGATTATAGGGTTAACTTTAACTAGAAAGTTTTCTCTTTGAGACTGTTGAGACCAAAGCAGAGGCAAAAGGGAGAGCAAATATTAAAAATACAAGACTACTTGGACATAAGCACAGTGCGGCTCGATGAAGGACATACATTTTCACCTAATAAGACAAATCATGGCTACTGAGAAAAAAGCTCCATGAGTCAATAAGAACTCTTCAACAGTACCAACGGCTGGTCACATTTCTTTGCATTTAACAAATAATGTAGCAACACCACCTCAGAAAAATTAAAGGAGCTCTCGAAATCATCGCTCGAGAAAAATCAGCCAAAAGGAATAAAGAGAGCAATGGTCACCTTCTGCAAAACCATCCCCTTGTTTTGGGGGGTGTCTCAATGTTGCCTGTTTGGTGCACCTGTTGTCGCTTTCATTTGCAACAAAAGCAGGGTGCAATTGATTCACAGTAGTTGATACATCATCCTTCTCTCACCCCAACCGGTCGCAGCAGATGGCCCCGCCCCTCCCTGAGCCTGGTTCTGCCGGAGGTTTCTTCCTGTTAAAAGGGAGTTTTTCCTTCCCACTGTCGCCAAAGTGCTTGCTCATATGGGGTCATATGATTGTTGGGTTTTTCTCTGTATCTATGAAGCGCCTTGAGGCGACTTTTGTTGTGATTTGGCGCTATATAAATAAAATTGAATTGAATTGAATCATGGCTTGACAGGCCGATATCCCTAAAGACCAACAGATACTGTGTATTGTATACACTACATTTTTAAGCAGTGTATAAGTTATATTCATTTCAACCCATTCATCTCCAAAAAGGGTGAAACACTCCATGAATGTCCCAGCTGTAACTGAAGCCTGAAAAACCACAGTTGTAACAGGCCAGGTGTCAGTAGTACTAAGAACTGGAGCTATGCATCACCTCCAATGGGATGTGAAAGGGAAGTGACAAACAAGCAACTAAAAACTGTTAACAATGATAAAGAAAGTTAATCTTCCCTCACAGGATACTTTTGTCTGATAACCATACAAGGCCAGGCAACATTGTTATCAGTGGTCACCGTAAAACACAACTAAAACCATCTGCTAAAAACATTCGAAATAAGAGTTTACCTATACCTTTGCCTGCAAAATTGATAGGTTTACCACCTGAAGTAGCTCTAGGTCTCAACACATGTCAAAGACAAAGGACAAGCATCTCTAAATGATCACCTTCAGAAAAATCCTTCACCATGACTCAATCTCCTGAAGAGACCTGGTACATGCTTCACAACTCCTCCACCAATCAGAATGCATAACGAAACTATCATGTGAGACACTGTGGGTTAATCTGGAGGTGCCATTCAACATCTAGGATCCTCCATCAAAAGCTAAATGTGGAACTTCTCCTCTCAACAAACTTTATGGGATTTCTAGAAGCAGTAGCTAGCCAGACGGTTGCAGACTCCCCGTGAAAATAAAAGAACTTTTGAAGCCTGAGAGTCATCAAGGCCTTTTAGGCAACCTCTCACAATCTAATCGTGCACACAGTCATTCTATTAGAATCACAGAAATCCTACTAGACACCGCCAAAAGTCTGCAGCAATGAATTTGAAGCGAGGCCTCCCACTGATAATTGGACCGATGCTCTCGGAAGTGAGAAGCTGTATACCTCTGGAACAGATCACTTAAAGAATAAGATCAATTTCTTATATAAAACATGGGAAATCTTTTTCAACTACACGGAGAATCTCCCATCTCACATGTCTCAGTGTCTGCCAGCAGGGTCTCTCTAACTCCACAACACTAAGACTATAAATAGGATCACTTTTATAGCTGCCCTATTTATAGCCACTCAGTGCAGAGAGACAAAGCATCTGATCAGGACTAAAGTTTAAGAGATGACACTGCCTTCATACGGTGATAAAATTATTACATCATGAAAAAAGTCACCTTTACATGCTGGTAGCATGTGGCCATGGCAGACAGTGACCACAGGGGCCACAGTGGTGTGAACCAGCTGATCTGTGGCTGCCTCGTCTCCCTCGGTGATCGCCGGGGGGCCGGCAGGGACAGAGAGCCAGATGCGTGTTCGCCGTGGCCTTGTCAAAACACGTGTGTGCGAATGAGCACACATGCACAAATATAAACAATGACACAGACAGAAACCCCACGTATACACATGTACGGGTTAGCCTTCGCCTCAGGCCTCGCATAAACTATTCAGCAAGTCCAAGAACTCCCTCCCTCCTCTTCCTCCTCCTCTTGTTCTCTCTGCATCTCTCCCTCCTCTGTCTCTGCTCTCCTCACCAGTCACTGGTGTTGAGTTGTTAATTAGCGCCGCTATGAATACATGGCCCAAGGATGGGGAGGGGAAAGCTCTGTGTGCGTGTGTGTTTTGTGCGTATGTGTCTGTTGGCGTGTGTTTGTGTGTGTAGGGCAGTTCTATTTCTGTCCCATCAGCTGATTTCCAGTGACGCCTTGCAGAAGACTCTCTGCAGGAGGAGGTTCAAGAAACTGGAAAGAAGGCCGTGTGTGCTTCAACTCTCAGTAAAGGTCAGCAGGAAGCATTTGGTTTGATTTGCCCCGCCCCTTTCATGACCCATGGTGTAGTCCTCAACATCCTGGATTTTACCAGCCAGCATAAAGACTGCTGCTAAGCTAAAGCTAAATCCTGTGAATTGTTCTTTTCTAAGAATTCTGGTTTTCTAGTACAGAAGTAGTAACTTTTAAAGGTACCACGTACATACATGACAAAATCACAAACCCTCACCTACTACATATGAAAGCTAGCAGTAAGCTGGTAGTGCTAGTTAGCTTCCAGATCATTGATAGCGCCTTAAATAATTCATACATACAAAAGTTATTTGGATGCAAGTTGAGTTCAAACTTGGAGAATATTACATTGCTTGCTGTATGCTGAATCTAATTCACGCAAAGATCAATTTTAAGTTCATATTCGTCTGAGATTATCAGACAAACCTGATACAGTGATGAAAAGCAAATGTGTCCATATTGATTAAACACTTCAACAGGTCATCAGCAGTCAGCTGATCCATTAATGATGCTGTGATCAGTGTTGGTCAAGTTACTTGAAAAAAGTAATCAGTAACTAATTACCGATTACTTCCCCAAAAAAGTAATCCCGTTTACTTAGTTACTTTTTAAAAACACGATTTACAACCTGAATAGGTGATAAAGCGATAGATCTTTCAGCCCAATTCTACTTTTTCTGCATAATCATCATACAAAATGTAATCAAATGGAAAAGTCTCTTTTTAAAACTTGTTTTATTAGTTTTAATCTTTTAACTTTATGCATCAAGCAAACATTTAATTATCTGCAACATTCTCTGACTGGAAGAAATTAGTTTAACATTTAAACCTATTTTCTGCACATTCCAGCACATAAAATAAAATATTTTTTTTTGTGTGTTTACACTCAGTCTTTCAAATAGATGCAAGTAAAACACAGCAGAAAATAAATAAAGTCAAAGACTAGCGGTCCTGTTGCTCTATTTTCACCTGTAAAGCAGGAGTGGGGTAGGCGGAGGTTTATCCTGGTGCAGGTGTGCCGCAGCGGTCAGTTAAAGAATCCGCGAGTTTCTCTGTGAGTTTCCCATTACGTCGTAGCTACTCGGTGCTTGTTTGGAAGTTTAGGGGTTTTTTCGCTGTAAAAAGAAGTTTTCTTCCCACGCACAACGGACACTAATGTTTTTGTCACTTTTTATGGAATCAAACTCAAAGTAAGGTCAGTACTTCCAGGCTTTAAACGCTGCACGCTCATACTCTCTCCGCACTCGATATATGATCCATTGTTGATCTGCACACAGCTGTTGTCACGAACGTCGCACTCGCTTACGTCACTGTCATGAGACATTCTCGCAAAAAAAAAAAAAAAAAAAAAAAAAAAAATCACGGTTTTAGTAACACAGTGTTCCTACGGGAAAGTAACGGTAATCTAATTACCGTTTTTGCAATAGTAATCCCTTACTTTACTCGTTACCTGAAAAAAGTAATCAGATTACAGTAACTGCCCATCTCTGGCTGTGATGTTATGAAACTTCCACCATCCTCTTTCTCTTATACAATTCAGGGCCGTGCTGGGGCTGGAGGCTATCCCCACTAACACAGGATGAGAGGCAGGGTACACCCTGGACAGGTCCCCAGTCTGTGACAGGACTAAGACAGAGAGACAGACAACCATTCATATTCACAACTACGGGCAATTTAGAATCGCCAGTGACCCTAACCCCGCGTCCCTGGACTGTGGGTGAGAGAATCTACACAGACACAGGCAAGTGTCCAGAAGGTGGATTTGAACCCAGGACCTTCTTGCTGTGACAAAACAGCCCTGAAACAGCCTCTGTAAAACAACACGAGTATATGGACTCAATCACGTGTCTATTTATACCTTTCAGTCAACCTAAGTTGTAGAAAAAAGGATCATCCATGATGGGCCAGCTAAAGATTTGTGATTGATAAGTCATTAGACAATGAGAGTCATCCACTGCTCAACTGTAATATATGAGTTCAAAACAGCAACACAGTGATGGCAAAAACACTCGTCTCAAGGCTTCATAATGGGGAGCTACATCCATGCTTTTTACTATCTGCAACGGTGCCCATCCTTGGAAGTGTTTCTGTTTATTTTTGTTTTATTAATTTACTTATATTCTAAGCATGCAATAAATTAAAGTTATGATTATCTTGCTATTGTTTTAGATCAGGGGTGGGCAATCTCAGTCCACGAGGGCCGGTGTCCTGCAGGTTTTAGATCTCACCTTGGGTCAACACACCTGAATCACATGATTAGTTCGTTACCAGGCCTCTGGAGAACTTCGGGACACGTTGAGGAGCTAATTTAGCCATTTAAATCAGCTGTGTTGGTTCGAGGACACATCTAAAACCTGCAGGGACGCCGGCCCTCGTGGACTGAGATTGCCCACCCCTGTTTTACATAGATGCATAGATACAGGAAAGATGGCGCTTGCATTTGGAAGGACTTTGAAAAAGACACCACTCCCCAATCGACTGTGATTCAAATATCAATAGCTATCGAAGGCTTCTTATTTTCTTATTCCTAAGGTGGACAACAGAAGAAGCAGACAGGATTGAACACTACCTACTTGTTGTTCCTAGAGTATTTAAAAGTAGAATGGGAGGCAGAGCCTTCAGTTTTCAGGCCCCTCTTCTGTGGAACCAGCTTCCAGTTTGGATTCAGGAGACAGACACTATCTCTACTTTCAAGATTAGGCTTCAAACTTTCCTTTTTGCTAAAGCATATAGTTAGGGCTGGACCAGGTGACCCTGAATCCTCCCTTAGTTATGCTGCAATAGACGTAGGCTGCCGGGGGATTCCCATGATGCATTGAGTTTTTCCTTTCCAGTCACCTTTCTCACTCACTATGTATTAACAGACCTCTCTGCATTGAATCATATCTGTTATTAACCTCTGTCTCTCTTCCACAGCATGTCTTTATCCTGTCTTCCTTCTCTCACCCCAACCGGTCGCAGCAGATGGCCCCGCCCCTCCCTGAGCCTGGTTCTTCCTGTTCTTCCTGTTAAAAGGGAGTTTTTCCTTCCCACTGTCGCCAAAGTGCTTGCTCTTAGGGGGTCATATGATTGTTGGGTTTTTCTCTGTATCTATGAAGCGCCTTGAGGCGACTTTTGTTGTGATTTGGCGCTATATAAATAAAATTGGATTGAATTGAACAGCAACTGGGACTTTTCAGAGATATGGCAGCTTTTTTAGTTCACTGGATCAATAATCCAAGCACAACAGAGGGCGTTGAAGCGAAAAATGTTTCTTCTGCTGCTGGAGCTGGAGACCAGGGAAGACAACAGACATGTTGACACATGCTGTGAGGAAGCAAAGAGAGGAGGGAGCTCGGGGATGGCAACAGAGTAATCAGAGGAGGTAAATGAAAGCAAGCAGACCCAGAAAGGGAGAAGAGACTGTGAGATAAAAAGAAAAGAAACAGGATGGCAGGAAGAAAAGGTGAGGAGTGTGTAACACACAGAATCCCATCTCAGAAAGACATGGATCGACAAACTGTCTACAGGGAGGAGGAGGAGGAGGAGAGAGAACAAGTGAAAAAGCAAAGGATGAACAAAAAGAGCCAAGACAGAAACAAGCGTGGGCCAGAGACCAGCAAAGGAGAGAAGCTGATGCATCCGGAGCCACTCTATAAATACCACTTGAGGAGTAGATGATGGAAAGAGGATGGAGACAGGATGATGGAAAGAGGAAGGGGAGGAAGAAGAGGGGGGAGACAGCAAAAGAATAGACAGATCCTCTCAGGCAACTGCAATCTATGAAAGCAAGAAGACTCTGCTTACAAATACTACTACTGCTGCTACTACTGACTTGAAATAACCAATAGAAAATGTGTTAGAAATAACCTAAAAAAAAAAGTAAAGAACCAAATAAGAAGAGCAAGAGATGGCTGCTAAGCCAATGCAAACATCTTCTTTGCTTTCTTGTTTGCCTGCCATGATGTTCTCTATGACGACTTTTACATACTTGCCTCCAACTCCAAAAGGCTATAAAATAGTACAAACGTCATAGCAGAAAAAACCACCCAGATGGCTGCTGCGTACCTCTATAGGGCAGACATGTCTCAAGCAGTCTGGTTGATCCTGCCTGGCTTGATGGAATTTGATTCCCAGCTTTCATGCATACAGTCACATCCTCTCAGGCTGTTATATTTACACCAACCTGCTGGGTTAGTACACAATTTAAGAGCTGCAGTTCAAAAAACAAAATCTGGCTTCTGTAAAGGGAAACTCAGTTTCAGGGTGGAGAGAACCTTTCATTTTTCATCACACCAATCCTTTCAGTACCATATATATATATATATATATATATTAAATTTATTTATTTATTAGGGGTGCAACAATACACAAAACTCACGGTTCGGTTCGATACTTTGGTGTCTCGGTTCGATATTTTTTCGATACAAAAAAATGTTCATGCCTTTTTAATTTGTCATTTATTAAAATTATAAATATATATTTTAACTCAAAACTACAGGTTTTAAATTTAATGTTGCTGAAACAAAGTAATAAAAAATAAATCTATCTGATTGAGAAAACACTCATCTTTGGAAAAGAGAGTTTATTACAGAGAAATGGCTCTTTCCAAAATAAAAGCTATAATATACGCTTCTTCTGGGCTATATTCTCAGCAGCATATTAAACATATCAGGTCCGCATAAGGAGAATCATGTGCTAACGGCTGTCTAAATGACTCGGGTAAAGTTTGTAGCATGCGTGCTTGTTGTTTTTGTCTGCTTCCACTTGTCTTTGCACTAGGATGATGTTGGAGTAAATGTGCAGTCATATTCGTTGTGTTCCCACTAGTGCTGTCAGCGTTAATCTCTTGAAATGACGTTAATGCCACAACACGGCAAATCTCCGTTAACGAGCCCTGTGAGTGGGGCTGGACTGCCAACACGTTAACGAGCTAACTGCGCTAACACAGTAGTTCCCACCCATGTAATTGAGCATTGCGTGGCACACCCGACATACTGTTTTACTTTAGTCCATGACGGGCTTACCTTCAGGGTCATACGTCACATGAAAACCAAAATAGTTCCAAACGCCAGATCTGAATGAGGGTGGGGGAGGTTCAGTTTGCATGTTGCAAGTAGAGCTTAACTTCTGTGTCGCTAGCTTGCCCTGCGCTCAGTGAATCTGCGTTCGACTACTCCGCCTAGACTGCACTGTCGAGTGCAGATCCACTGAGCGCTCAACACAGACGGCATCGTCTGAAGGAAAGTTGATCAAATAAATTAAAAATTTGCATTGTTCTATACATATGCGTACCGAAAGCACTGTATGGAACGGTTCAATATCGATACGAGTATTGTTGCACACCTAAGATAGATAGATAGATAGATAGATAGATAGATAGATCCTCAGAACAACTACAAGGTAAGATTCAGAAATGTTAAATATACAAGAATTTTTCCTCCAGTGTTAAATTTGACACCTAGTATTGAATTAGTTTTAGGATAAATTATGAAAAATGGATGCTCTGCAGTTAGTGAATCATCCTGTTGCATTTATTATTTTAAAAATACCACAGTTTTTTCCCTTGGTTGTATCATTATTTGTCGTATGTTGTTGTATATTTTTTGTTTTGTTAATTTTATCCACAACCTTAAAGGCCGGCCCGACAAAGATATTGTCGGACATTAAACCGGTCCGTGGTGCAAAAAAGGTTGGGGACCACTGCTTTAACCAATAAGCACAACCGTGTTTATCTTCTTCTTCTGCCTTACCAGCTCTGCACTGGAGAAGCAGCACCGCCCTGTCACTGATGGGTGTGAAGAGGGTACAAGAACAGACCTGATGTTGTATTGTTTGCTGGAGGTTCAGTCTTGTGTAACTAGCACGTTGCTGTTCTTCCTGCGCCATAATTACACAGGCCTCCTGCTACACAGCTTCAGCCTGGCTTCAGCCTTCAGGATCAAACTACAGCAGCCCCTCCCAAAGATAGTGCTTAGATGTTGATAGCTCTTTTATTGATGTTGTGAGTGTTTTAGCCATATTTATGGAGGAGAGTGCTTTTTTGGCATGGACTCCTGAGCGTCTCTCTTTCCTCCTCTACATGCATTTGTATTTTCTCTTTTCCATTTATATCCCTCTAACATCCATCTTCCTCCATTTCCTTTATTTCTTTTCCTCCTATACCTCACTGGCTCATCTCGTTTGTGCTGTATGGGATTCCACTCTGAAAGCGATCACAGTGGTCTCTTCCACATCGCTGTCTATACGCAGTTCACTTTGTGTTGTCCTCCTGTTTGTTGAATACTGAGCCACGCACACATATGTAAATCACAAAGCCTCTGACCTCACTCAGCCTGCTGGCTGATGTGTAAGCCATAGCTCTAGTTGGGGGAGTAGTTGTGGAGTAATTACAGGCGACCTCTAATCCCCTCACTGTATCCCAGCAGTCTCCTCTCCGTTGCACGCCACCTCCTTTGTTATTTTCTTCTATTCGTCCTGCTCTCCCAACCTCCACACACAATGAGCCACAAATGGAAAAAAATACACATCTGCACAACTCCTGGACTTAACCACCTTAGACAGCAGCATTAACCATGACCTGTAAAACTCCCGTGATGTTATCCATTCTACGTTGAAGCAAAGTGTGCAGGCAAAATGGTAAAACATACAGTTCCACATGTAGCTGCTTAAAGCTAGATACAAAAGTGAGGCAATCCCCTTAGACTCCCGTGTTAAAGGAGAAATCTGGGTTTTAGCATGCTCAAAGTCCACTTTGGCCTGCAGACTGGAGCAGCTAGGATTCTAGATCAGCGGTCCCCAGCATTTTTTTGCGCCATGGACCGGTTTATGGCTGACAATATTTGAACAGACCGGCCTTTAAGGTATTGCAGATAAATACAGCAAAATAAAACCAGTATCTGTACTAAAAAAAAGAAGATTTATTTATAACACACTGGGAAAGACCCAGGAAAACCGAGTTAACAATAAAAACGCTTAAAAAAATAATGATAAAAACCCTGTGTTGCGGCTCCTCCAACCTATGGCCGCGGCAGGCTAAACATGAGGACGCAGATGACACGCAACAATAAACGCATAAAAAACACTTCTGTACCATTTGCTCCTTTTATTCCACATGCAACTGTCCAATATATAAATCAGCACATGGGATTAACTATTAAACAAATGCACAGATTGCACAAACAAATAACTGCAACTCACCAATAACTGCACTAATTACAATGCCAACTTACAACTTGGCCTATGGCATCAATTAGTGCACAAATATACAAAAACCATCAAGTTCCAGTCAAAATACATCAAAATAATTCAAGCTGCAGTCAACAGAAAGTCTTGCCTCATGCTCACCCTACCTTTCTGCTCATCAACATCAGGTGCTGTGAACAGGTGAGTGCAACCACATTTATCATCTACCACACACGTGCACCAATACAGTGAGTCCATTTAAACCAACTCACTTAGTCAAAAAAGGAACAACTCATATGGCTCCTTCACCCTGAGAACCTTCAATTTCACACCCGAGCCTCAACCCTTGCAGCCAGATAACAAATGGCTCACAGCCCTGTACCAGTCTGTGGCCCGAGGATTGGGGACCGCTGCACTAGATGACTTCCTCTACCTCCTGAACCACAACCACCCTAATTAGCACCGATCCAGGTGGATGGATGCAGTTTACTAAGCTTGCTAGTATTGGTTGATAACTCAGGACTCCGCCCTCCTGTCTAAACGAGGTCACTTCCACCTCCAAAAAAACCCAACAACAAAATTGTTCAAACATTATGCTCTGCTTCTATCAGAGAGGCACATTGCAAAACGTCCAGGCAGGAAGCTAAATAAAAATTTCTAGTGGGCTCGTTTTTGGTTTTTGACACCCCTGTTATACAGAAGCTGAGCTGTGGCTCAGGCTCAGAAACTGTTAAAGAGCAGGCTAGCTAAATGTTTTTACATTCAGTACGTCACTAAAATTGTTCCAGTCAGTAAAAAGTCCATTGATGGCGGTTTTACTATGATTTTATTTCTCATTCAAAGCTTTTTTGTTTTAGATGCTTCATATTTGTCTCCTAAAACCAGGCGTTATTTATGGCCTATTATAATAATAATTTTTATGACAATAAGCGTTACTTTTTCTTAAATAATAATAATGGATTGCATTTATATAGCGCCTTTCTAGGCACCCAAAGCACTCTCACATTCACACACTGGTGCACAACCACAGTTGTAGCCACAGCTGCCCTGGGGCAGACTGACAGAAGCGAGGCTGCCATATTGCGCCATCGGCACCAGTAGGCGGTAGGGTAAAGTTTCTTACCCAAGGACACAACGACCAGGACAGAGAGAGCTGGAGGATCGAACCGGCAACCTTCCGGTTACAGACGAGCTTCCCAACCCCTGAACCACGGTTGCCCTAAACACGCAAAGTTGCTCCTCACTAGGGAAATATGGGGAACATCAAGTTCACAGGTGTGATCAGCTGTTCGGGATGTAGCATGTTTGCAAACGTCGGCTCTGTTGCTTGGCGTGCTGTTTAAGTCAGCGTGCGGAGGTCGTTTATGTGCTGATCCCGTAGCCTGCTGTGTGTGGCCGCTCAGGATACACTCCCTTGGCTTCCTTTGACCACAAACACAGACAGAGATGAAGGCAGAGCAATGTAGAGAGTCTGGTCATCCCAAGCAGAATGCATTCTCATTAAAGTTTAATGCTGCTGAGGTCTGGGAGCACTAACGGGGGCTACTCACTCAGGTCGCTCACTCTCAGCACACTCAGCCAGACACCGCGAGCCTCCACCTCCTCCCTCCCTCTGTGAGTCTGATAAGGCTGCACCTCCTTCTCTGCCACATTTTGTTCCATGTGTCTCTGATGCTGTAGCTAATGATTAACCAGATATCAAGTGTGTGCAGCTGTATCAACACACAGACACGCGGCTGTTTCCCAAAGTGCACAAAAATAGTCAAGTGAGGCAGAAACCTTTTTAGATTTACTCCTGCAGTGTTTATTTAATCATTACTATTTATTAGCAGAATAATGTTGTTAATGTACCGACACCGTGTAAACGTCTACGCTCTTCTCAAAAAGATTACCAGCAGGTTTTGAACCCTCACTGCTCTTATGAAGCCACATGAGCCTTTGTGACTGATGAGAAAAGCTTGGACTGATCAGGTGGGGAAAGAAAATCTAATCTTTTACAAGCCAAACTGGGAAAACTATTCCACAGATGCTGTGTTTTTGGCCTAGTTCATAACTTAGTTGTCACATCATTTACATGCACTCTATTATTGAGAGCAGAACAGAGTAAAGTCAAATACTGTTGATGCTGAGAGTAATCACAATTATGGAAACATGACTCCAACTTTAGGCTGACTTTGTTCTGCATCTGTTTAGATGAAACATTTGTTTTCAGCTTTTTGTGCTGACTCCATAGGCTGTACATAAAAGATGGACATAACTAAGAGATCTGAAAAGGAACGAAGAGAGTTTAAAAGAGTCATTCTTTTAAATAGTCAGGAGGACAAACAAAATTACTTCTGATTATATTCGATATCTCACTGGTTAATCACTAGGTTCAAGTTTTGCCTTAAGATTGAAAACTCACTACCAGAGATGGGCAGTAACGCGTAATCCGATTACTTTTTTCAAGTAACGAGTAAAGTAAGGGATTACTATTGCAAAAACGGTAATTAGATTACCGTTACTTTCCCGTAGAAACACTGCGTTACTGCGTTACTAAAACCGTGATTTTTTTGCGAGAATGTCTCATGACAGTGACGTAAGCAAGTGCGACGTTCGTGACAACAGCTGTGTGCAGATCAACAATGGATCATATATCGAGTGCAGAGAGAGTATGAGCGTGCAGCGTTTAAAGCGTGGAAGTACTGACCTCACTTTGAGTTTGATTCCATAAAAAGTGACAAAAACATTAGCGTCCGTTGTGCGTGGGAAGAAAACTTCTTTTTACAGCGAAAAAAACCCCTAAACTTCCGAGCAAGCACCGAGTAGCTACGACGTAATGGGAAACTCACAGAGAAACTCGCGGATTCTTCCACTGACCGCTGCACACCTGCACCAGGGTAAACCTCCGCCTACCCCACTCCTGCTTTACAGGTGAAAATAGAGCAAAAGGACCGCTAGTCTTTGACTTTATTTATTTTCTGCTGTGTTTTACTTGCATCTATTTGAAAGAGTGAGTGTAAACACGAAAAATATATTATTTTATGTGCTGGAATGTGCAGAAAATAGGTTTAAATATTAAACAAATTTCTTCCTGAATGTTGCATATAATTAAATTTTTGCTTGATGCATAAAGTTAAAAGATTAAAACTAATAAAACAAGTTTTAAAAAGAGACTTTTCCATTTGATTACATTTTGTATGATGATTATGCAGAAAAAGTAGAATTGGGCTGAAAGATCTATCACTTTATCACCTATTCAGGGTGTAAATCGTGTTTTTAAAAAGTAACTAAGTAACTAAGTAATTAATTACTTTTGAAAATAAGTAATCAGTAAAGTAACGGGATTACTTTTTTGGAGAAGTAATCAGTAATTAGTTACTGATTACTTTTTTCAAGTAACTTGACCAACACTGTTCACTACAGTAGGAGTGTGTCGTTTCCTCATCATGTGATTACAGATTTTAGTATATAAAGAAGGAAACAACAACAGTTGATAACAGGATTTCACAAAGTAAAGGCTGATATCACAGTGGTAACATCCATCTTGTGCTTATGTAGTCTACATTATTTAAATTCACCTACGTCACTGACTATACTATACTCGTAGAAAAAGCATCACTTTCACTTTATTGTTAATTATCTGTTTGATTCCATATATCTGATTTAGGGACACAGTGGGGGCGGAGCCTAAAGGTGCTTTTATGCCACCTGTCACACGACACGACAGTGGTTGACTCCATCAATTTTAAGATCAGTGTTTGCATTATACAGTCTTTAGTTTTAATTGTTTAACAAAATGCATGGACAGCACGGTGCTTAGCACTGTTGCCTCACAGCGTGGGCTCCAGCTTCCTCTCACAGTCCAAAGACATGCAGTTAGTGGGGATAAGTTAATTGGTGACTCTAAATTGCTCTTGTCTGTGTGTCAGCCCTGTGACAGACTGGCGACCTGTCCAGGGTGTACCCTGCCTGTCGCCCTAAGACGGACGGATATTTTTGGAAAAAAAGAAATGTAAATATCTGCATACACAGAGGGTTTAAAACTGACACTCCTTCACATAGTTTCATGGGGGAACCAGCAGTTCAAATACCTCAGCATCACAAAAATTATGATTATTCTTGACTAATATGGATTTTAAAGTATAACCAATAGTAGCGTTAAAAAGGTGGAAAAGAGGCTGTAACAAATCTGGCTGAAGTTCAGATTCCAACATTTTTACCCCTTTTTACAACCAAACAATCTTCCACAAACTATAGTTGTTATTTTTTTTAACCATAACCACATTATTTCTCCTGAAAGTAATAATCAGAGAATATCTGATAATGGCAAAAGAAAAAGAAAACAATGTGCACATGGCAGAAGTGAGCGTTAAACAAAAACTGTCACTGAATGTCATCGGGAGTTGTAAGAATCCGTCACTGTGTTTGGTGAGCATTGTTTCTGGTGACAGAAAGCTTTCAATTGAATGAATGCTGCAGAAAATGTGTGAACAGGCCCGTCCACATACATTCAACCCACAGGGAGTTAAGTCTCTGGCTTTCAAACCTGGATTCTGGCCCATATTTACTGCATTGGACACACATGCATACACACAGGTGCACTACGCTTTTTTTTTCTCTTGCAAATTAAATGAAAATGAAGTAAAAAGATGATGGACGGAAGCTCAGATGCACACAAACACACGCCGGGCTTCTATTCCCTCCAGGTGTTGCAGACACACCCGACTGCCTCGAAGTTCTTTTAATTAAGAGCAAAGTGTGACGATCCAATCCAGGAAACTCAAACACACACAGAAGCACATGGACTCACACTTGCTCCAGCTGTCTGGGAAGCGAGCGAACGCTCGCTGCAAAGCAACAGGACAAACTGTACAGTAACGCAGGCGTGCTGTCTTTGCTAGAGTGTCCTTTCCTTCTGCAAGCCATCTGGGTTTGTGGCTGTTTGTGTTTCGCTTCTCGTTATAAGGACAGCGGTACACATGCTGTCAGAACGCGTGCATCATGTGGAGGTGGGTGGGTGTCGATTTTGAGCGTACAATCTTGCACGAGTGCGAGTGTTTACCAGTGTAAAATAGGAAAAAATGGGCACACATGCTTCCCTGTGTGCAGTTTGTCTGTGCGCCGGGACAAAGTGCAAACACTACACGCTGTAATTAGTGCAATTTAACTTCAGGACACAAATGAATCAGGTTAACAAGAAACAAAAAAGGTTCAGAGCATCAACAGCAGCCAGTGAACTGAATACTTAAATATTTCAGGAACCACTTCCAAGTGTGCTATTTTCAGACCTGATCCATAATTCAGCATTAGCATTTTTCTCCCAGAAACCTTGAAACTCTTCAGTCTGATCTGAAAATGTTCCTTTTAATTTCAGCTGAAAGACAACAAGTTTTTTTCTTGACTCTGGAGACATTATTTGGTAAGTTGACATAATTGTAGCCGCTGCTGTCACGGCCCCGGGTTTGTGTGGTTTTTGAGTTCTGGATTCTTAGTTAACATATATTTGAGTTTTAATTTCTGTCTGGCTCATATCATCATTTTGCTGTTTGAAGATTCGATTTTCTGTGTTTGGTGAACTTTTAGATTCTTCTGTTGATTTCTTTAATATTCTACTAAACTCTGTTTTTTTTATTTCTTGTTATATTTGTCAAGTTTTTGTTTCTTGTTATTACGTTAAGTGTTCTCTGAGGATGAAATTCACTTTTGCGATGTTGTGTTTGGTTCACATCGTGATCATTTTAGCAGTAGATGTAGTGGTACAGTCTCCCCAGTGATTCCCTCTTTCTGCCTCTGTCTCATCCATGCGCTTGTATTCATGGTTATCTAAGTGTGATTCTTGAATCTGTTGTTAGTTGTCTTTTGTTTATTTCCTATTTCACAATAAAAGCAGGGTTTCACAGGTTGAAACAGGGTTACTTCTTCCTTTTGTAATCGGCTCCCTTGCCCTGACTGCCTGTCTCATGTCCCTCGTGCTGGTCAGTCTCCAGGCAAACTTCAGCATAAACGCAGTTTTCTGCTCTTCATTTTATTTTAATTGTCCTTTTCATTTTTCAGCTTTTAAACACAGAAACAGCATCACATTGAGTTACGCCAGTCTACCAGATAAGTGGGCGGACAGCTAAGTCACAGAAAGTAAACGGCATTGGATCATAATATTTAGCAGGAGCTTGTTTTTTCATATTTTAAAAGTTCTATAGTTGTAGTAACTCTGTGAGCTTTTTACGTGTAAATACTGGTTACCTGTAACCAGTGTTGGGAAGGTTACTTTTAAAATGTATTCCATTACAGATTACAGAATACATGCCCCAAAATGTATTCTGTAACGTATTCCGTTACGTTACTCAATGAGAGTAACGTATTCTGAATACTTTGGATTACTTAATATATTATCATGCTGTTTACAACTACATGAATGTACTATTGCTGTGATTTATTACTGTTACTGAAGGTCCGCGGCTCCGAACCGTAGTAAAGGGACCTCTGGCTAATACGTCGGGCTCGTAGCTGAAAACTAGCTTTACTTTGTTGTCTGGGTCAACTTTGCTAGCAGAGACAGAGAGAGGCGTTGAAAGGCTGCTCCAACTGAACTTATTGTTTTTGGAGGAAAACACGAACACGGTGTACAGTCGAGTCTTAATAGCTTACTTACAACTGGGCTCGTCAGGCTCTCTTCTTGGCTGCAGTGGTTATTATTATATTTACATGCTTCCAGCTCCCGTTTTTGCTTGATGACAGCTCGTACTTTTCCTTTTTCTCCCTCCCTCGCTCACAGACACATAACGTGTATGGCAGTCCATTCTCCCTGCAGCACGGACTACACTGCCCATGATGCTACATTCTTTAGAGCTATACCTGTAGCATTCTGCCTATTAGCTTAGCACAACAACAACAACAGGCGCTCTCTCACCCAGGAAACACGCAGAGAGAGAGCGTAACCCTGTAACCATGGCAACCGCAACGCTGCCGCCTGGAACAACAGAACGTAGCTGTCAAACAAAACCCAAACAGTCCTGACCCGCCACGATATGAAACAGGGAAGTACCGCCGTGTAATCCATTTATTTCAACAAAGTAACTGTATTCTAAATACCACCTTTTAAAACGGTAACTGTAACGGAACACAGTTACTCATATTTTGTATTTTAAATACGTAACGGCGGTACATGTATTCCGTTACTCCCCAACACTGCCTGTAACAGATTGTTTACATACAGGAACTTGTGCAGAAAGGGGAGTGGTCTGTTTTGAAAGATCTACGAGAGAGTCAGGCAGGACTTCTCACCCTGTAACATCACAATCTATCTCTCACTGTTTATGTAAATATTAAATAAGAGGAAAACAATCAGTTCAATAAAGTAGAAACCAGACTCCACACATAAGAACAGATGCTAGAACCAAAGACCCAGCCTGTTTTTGACCTTGTCTCCCAGCTGTAGCTGACCTCTTGGACAGCAGCAGCCACACCAGACGGCACACAGGGCGGAGGACTCCGCTGCCCTCTCCATGCACCCTGCAGCCTTACAGCACTGGGGAGCTCTGGTAAAGGGAGATTAGCTGTGTGTGCGTGCGTGCGTGTGTGTGTGTTTGAGTAAGTGGGAAACTTCCCATTCTTTCAGTCTCGCCCTTTCCTTCTCTTCCACCACTCTAATCCTTAAAACCTCTAAATCCTCCCTCCTCTCCCTCCTTCTGTCCCCCAAGTCCTTATTTCTTCTGCTGCCCATCTGGTTTCAAGGAACAATCTGCACCTTGTACGGATCAGAAAAAAGTTTAAACTCCTGAAAACAAAACCAACGCAGATGTGCATGCTCATAGATTCAATGGGTACGACTGCTGATGGTGCTTTTACTTCTTTCCCTTAAGATCAACATAAGCGGAGGCCTCCATTAACATCCCCTACCACCCCTGCCACCCCCTGTGCTGTGCATCCACCCTGTCTACAAACTCTGCTCTGAGCACATCAATATTTTAAACGTTATTTCTATATTTACGTTTTGGGAACCTCAAAGCTCCCAGGGGTGGATGGAAAAAAGATTTCCTGTTGTGCTTAGAATTATTTTTTCCTGAGATTACGGTCACTGCTGCATACTGCATTTTGATCCTTCCCCTTTTGCACGACAGCTCCCCTGCACCAACCTTCCTCTGGATTAGGAAGTCAATGGAGATTTAACCAAGTCAAAGGAGGGAGTTTCTGAAGTCTACAATGCATTAGAGGAGGACACAGTGTTTGTTGTAGCTGTGAATTAGTGAAGGAAAACCCAGGTGCTGACTTCTCACCGTCTGTGAGCTCAGAAGCAGGTGATCTGGCTCTGCGATGTTTCTTTCACGCTGGAGGTTAAACTCGTGACAGATAAAGTCCCATATCAGTATAACCTTATCGCTGCCAGCTGCTTGGCTCTCAGGCAGTGCTGGCCAGGTGGAATAGTCTTGATGTACTGAGGTACTGAATGTCCTTTTGGCTGTAGGCTCTCACTGGTGTTGGAAAACATCTCTGGACATAAATAAATAAACCCTGCATGTTTAATAGACAGTGTGGATGCACATAAACAAATATTTATTAAGCTCTTAAATCCTTAAATTACAAGAAAGCTAAAAACTTGTCATTTTAGTGCCCTGTTGGGAAGCTATGTCTCCTTTATACTCACTGATTTCTGCTTCATTCACAGACAGCAACATGTTTTCATCCCCAGACATTACGTGCTGTCACTCTATCAGGTACCAGTCACATCCAAGTAGAAAAATGAAGCCAAAGCTGCACTTCCTCTCATGGCCACTTGAATCTGAGAGACAATTATTTTTTCATTAATTCATCTGTTTGGATATTGGAGTGTGAGGCTTTGCCACTTTCATTGGCAGGCGTCCAGACACGGGCATCTCCCGGGCGTCACCTCTGCTAACTAGAGTGAAATTGCAGTATTTTATTTCTTTGTTGCTTTCTGTGCAATAGCACCTGTGCAGCTCGCTACGTTTGCTACCAAGTTACCAAGTTTGCTAGTGTTAGCTGAAAACTTGAAACTCTGGTCACTTCTAGCAACATTAGCATTTTCTGTAGACAAAACGCTAATATTGAAGCTGCAAAATATCCTGAAACCAATGGGTGATGTCGCTACACCGTTCCTCACCATTACACACACACTGGCTATAACTGCAGTGAACACTGAGAGACAACAGTCACATTATATAGAGCGACGGTGGCTGCATGAGGAGGCTGGAGTCAGAAGGCTGCAGTTTGCCTCCTGCTGGGAGCGTTTTACTTTCATTTTCATTCTGATTAGTAGAGCTAAAGGCTCTTGGTTAGATGTAGAAAAAGATTGTGATTTGATTTTAAAAAACGTCCCTAATCAAGTATACCTACATGACCTGGAGCATCAGGCCACTGGACACCATTAGTGTTTTGATGAAACAGACGCGTCTGAGATCATGGAATTCATCATAGGCTGAACTGTCCTAAGGTTTGGTAGCACAAGCTATTTACAGTATTTTTTTAAATGTATATATGTATGTATGGCATCATGTTTGAAGGGATATGGGTAACCTATAACGAACTTTACCTTCCAGTAGCGCCATTATATGTTCAAAATGAGAAGATTCAAGTTCCCCAGTAATCCAAATGATCATTTTTAACCTTAGATTTTCATCTTAACGCACTGACTGCTATTGAATTGGTTCCTGCTCATTAAATTGGTTCCTTCAGATTGCAGATGAGCACAGTTGGGGAACATTTGCTGCATGCACATCTTCTTGTTAACTCATAATTCAAAACATATTGTGACAGGAAAACTTTTTTTCCTCTAAAACAAAAGTCCAATTCCAGTAACTCTCTGCACTGAAGTGTGGACTTAATCCTGGACTCTCATTCAGCTGTGGCTATCCTAAATCTCTTGACCCCATTTGTGTGAGCGTGCATGAAGATGGTCATCGCTTACTGTTCAGCTGGAACTTGTGTGTCCCTTGTTTTTATTGTTGTCCTGCTTGTGGAATAATGTAAGTAAAACATATGCTTGTCTGATTTCCTCTGTTCTATATAATTCAGCTCTTCCACTCAAGCATGATCAAACTACACTGCCATCAGTTTGCGCACCCCAGCTGGTGTGCAAAAGATTGATTTACAGTTTAATTAAAGAGCTGAACAATTAAAGTTTATTTAAATAGGGACTTCAAAATACCTGGCCAAAGATCCCCAAGTGGCGAAACGTGCTTCGAGAAGGACTTTGACAAAGAACCGCTGGGTTTAACGATGAAATGAAACCCGGTTTGAGTAAGTTTCTGCTCAATAAAATATTAGTTCAGTCCTGTGTCTGTCTTCTATACTGTGCATAATAATCTTACACCATATAGCGGTAAATATCAAAGAGTGCCTCAGTAGCTAATGCCTGCACATTTCTCTAAAATCACATTACTCCTTTGGCCATGGTGTTCTGGTCCGGTTAATGATTAGCCAGATGATGAAGCCATTATTGACTGAACCTGCTGCCTGTGCCTCATGGAACATTAAATACATCACTTCCTCTCAAGGGGCCCAACGCTGGCCCTCACTCTGTTTCCCTTCAGTGAGGAAATGAAAACAGACATTAGACTCAGAGAAGGACAGAGAAGCTAAAAGATGCTGCAAAAGCAGCCGGGAGCAGAATAAGGGTCCTCGCATGTTTCAGGAGCAAGTTACCACATACAGCCCTGATTCACGGTGTCTTAAAGATTGCTTGTGTTCAACCCCCCGCCCCCCGATGCATCAAACTGCAATGCAACCCAGCTTTTGTAAAAGGCAGCTGGAGTACACCCAACCCTCTATAACGTCTCCCTATCATCTCATAGTGGGTTTGTTCAGTTTGAAGTGGTCCCCTTCTGTCATTTTCCCATAAAGCTTCTGTACAGCCGAGCATCCCCAGACCAGCACTCTCTGTTCTTATTCTTCTCTCAGTATTCTCTGACAGCCGGCTCCATCGACAGGCAGAGGGTTTACAAACGTCCAATATCATTATTATGTTATTACAATTCTGTCTTTCCTAATCTGTATGTTATCTGGTTGTGGCCTGCTAAGAATGCCAACCACACCCCATCTTCTCCTCTCCGCCGAGGGGAGCACAGTCTTACACGCCGCCTCACCACCGGCCCTCTGCTGGGCTTATGAAAGCGGCTTGGTTCGCTCCAGGCCTGTGAGCTAGTGAGCTATAATGTCATTGTTGCTGCTGTTATTGTAAAGGATATCACACACAAACACACACACTGTCCGCAGAAACCTACAGCGATAAAGCTCACACTCCAGCCTGCACGCGTGCGTAAAAAGGGAAATCTGAGCGGCGCTGGATGTGTAAACCGAGGGATGGGGTGCAGTCCCCATTGATGAAAACGAGTGGGTGAGGGCTGGATAATGCTATGATTCATCCCCTCCTCCCCTACCTCTCTCCCCCATCAGCACTGTCACACCCCACCCTCACCACAGCCCCTCTCTACACCTGTTTGACCCGGGCCGTCTCCACTCACTGTGACCGTAAATTGTTTTAAATGTATCGATTGTTTTCAGCAGCATCCGGTCTTCTAATGCAACCACGATTCTTTTCGGAAACACCTCCCGAGCCCTGGGTGCTGTTATACCGGTGGCTGCATGTTTGGGAACACATCAACACCTCCACAAGTGCAAAATGACGGAATCGCAGAGGCTGGTGGTTACTGGATGTGATGGTTATAATGGAGAGCTCGGCTACAAGAGCAGCTTTCTGTGCCTTAGAACTTCCACAGAGGAGGAAGAAAATGTTGCCCTTACTTTAGCATGGCTTGTTCTTTCTCCTCTTCCTCCTTTTGCCGAGCCATCACTGCCATGATTATCTTCCTTTCCTCCTCGGTGAGGTGGCTAAGGTCCGGCAGATCTGGCATGGACGGCGGCACGGTGGGTGGGCGAGGGCCGCCCTGGGGCCCCACCGAGGCGGACATCTTTTCGACCAGCACCACCCCACCACCACCTCCTCCTCCTTCTCCTCGGCGTGTCGTTTCGGCTGACAGGTTCCCCGGAGTGTTCCCGAGCCACACCTCACGACATGGTCGGCGGGCGTAGTGAACGCGGTAGCGGCAGCCGCAGCTCCGGCGAATAGTGCGCGCCGCTCATGGTTGGAGGCACCCTCGGCTGTGCTTTTGTTTGTCCTCTTTATGGGTGTTTCTGCCCCCACCACGCTCTCGTCGTCGTTCCCCCCCACCCCCCGCCTGCCCTCCTCTCCCCTCCACCGCCCGGTTTCACACGGAGCCCATCTCCGTTTTTTCACGCCGGGAATTGAGTCGAGCTGAGGAGGGGGCCGTGGTTCTTCTTCGCTCGGCTGATCTGTGGAGCCTCCGCCGTCGTCGGACTGGAGCTGGATGTCGGGCTGGTATAGGCGGAGTCCGTGCTCGCTCTCTCCCTCTCTCTCTCTCTCTCTCTCAGTCAATGGGAATGCAGCCCACCGTCATCTCCCGTTTTTGCAGAGGCGCGCTTACTCATGTGAGAATGGGGTCCTTAACCATCCCAGGCGTCGCTCGGGCACGCGCATGTCAAACCCACACAAAGTTCAGGGAGCACAAAGCGTGTCGGTGTCTGACACTACCGGCTGCTTCCGGTCCCCTTTCAATGCTTTTGTATTTCGTCAACTCGAATAAATCACCGCCGGTTTAATGCGCGATCACTTTCAGCACCACGGACAGCTGCTCAGTTCTCTGTGAGCGGTTTCCACACCTGAGCGACTCCACGTCGTGTTTATGCTGTATTTTTGAAATGCTCCAAACCACGAGAGCAAGTAACGAGCTTATTCTTCCGTATTCGGACCTGAGATTGCACCAAGCACAAGCGAGCACAAGCAGCTGCTGCACAAAACTTGATCTAACCATTCTTTGACGTCATTTGAAACGTGTGTCCTGATACAGACTTTAGACTGACCTCCGTACTTCACGCGCTTTACTTTAGGGCAATGGAAGCTGGGCAGGGGTCTCTGACATTTCCATTTAACCCACCTTTCCTCTAACATTATGTAGCTTTTGTGTTATTCTTGAAAGAAAGGTGGTTTCTCTGGGTCATTTTAGCCTTAGAGGCATCCATTTATTTCCCTTTTGTTTATTTTTCCCATCTTTGTTCGTTATATATAAGTAAATGTTGACTAACTGCCAGGCTGGTTGGTGTTCAGTCGGTTTTAATATTGTAGTTTCTTTCGTTGCGTCCTTCCTTGTTAAAGGTGTGTGTTTAAAATAATTAAAAAATATTAAACTCATCTAGTTATTTACTGAATGTACAGAAAAACAAAACAAACACAATTTCACAGACATTTTGGACAACTTCATGTTCAAATATCTGAGTGTTGTGTTAAAGAGATAATAACCAAAGTCAAACTAGGGTCAGATGAGGAATCAAACAAGAACCACATGTTCGATTTGGCAGTTTGTTTGTTTGTTTGTTTGTTTGTTTGTTTGTTTGTTTGTTTGTTTGTTTGTTTGTTTTGGTGCAGATGTGTTATCTCCCAGAACTAAAAAAATAGATCTTCTGCTTGTTATGCAAATGTGTTAACCACCATACTACGGTTAGATTATACCTTCATATAACACCGCTTCATACCACAAGATGGTGCAGTGAGTCAGAATAACCTTTATTTAATCAGCCAAATCAATAAAAGCAATGGGCTAACTGGAAAAAGGCAAATGAATATACAGCAGGACATATCCAAAAACAATTCAATAATCCCACTGTCAAAACACTGCCCCCTAGTGGGGAAAGGTGTAGTTAAATTCTGCAAATTACAAATTAGGGGCTTGTCTGGGATTGGCTGTCTCACATTCACAAGGGTGAATTGCATCAGGCTACACAGAGCACGTTGGAAGTCACACACAGGAAAAGCACAGAGGACGTGGCCAGTTTCCAAAATAAAACACTCTGTTCAGACCAAAAGATTAATTTTTATTTAGTTTTTAAATATTTTTTCATATTTTTTGCTTTTCAGGATAGAAATTCTAATTGAATTCATTTCAGTTTTATATTAGTATTATAGTATCAGTTAGTATTAGTTATTTTGTTTTTATTATGATTATATGTGGAGTCCTTGACAAAAAGGTGTATTTGATGTTATGGAACAAATACAGGACGGGTAATACAAGTTTATTATATTTAATATTTTGACCAAACAACTAAAGATTAAAACAGAACATGTTTTCCATGTTTTCCTTAAACGTTTTGTTTAATTTGACTTAGATTCATTTTTAGAAATATTATTTACAATAAATAAAACATTTGCATTAAATTAATTTTCATAGCTGGACTAGTTTTAAATAACTTTTAAAAAGTGTTACCTTACTTTCCTAAATGACTTTTTTAATTGCAGCACCACCTCTGTCCTGTGATATGTGTTTTACCAGATTTAACTAATATTAATAAATACAAGATTATCAGAGTTTTATGCCTCACTAAAAACTCTAACTTTACTATTTCCATAAAGTATGCTCATCATACTTCATTTTTGTAAAAGTGTCAGCCACTTCTGTGTTTAATTAGCCAGCTTGGTTTGCTCTGAGAATAATATTATTTTAAACGGTTCTTTACAGACTGCACACCACGTGACATTTATTGTAGTCTGGAAGGAAGTTTGGTACAAAAATAATGCAGAAAATAATGAATATTTGGGTTTCTCAGTAATCTGTACAATATTTTTTGAATGAATACACAGATTTCTAGAAAGTCTTTCATAAACGTTTTTAGGTTTCGTGTCTCATTGTGTTTTTCACAATAAGAAAAACCTGTCGATTCCAGGTATTAAGTGTAAACTTCAGAGATCTGTCAGAGAGTGAGATGCTCGCTGCTCCTTCAAACAGCTTCTGTCCATTATTAATCTCGCTGTCTGTCCTGCTCTTTCGCTTTCTGGCTCATTTTGCATTCAGGTCCGGGCTCCCAGGTTACATCGATCCGGAGCTGGCACCGGTTTCTCCCGGATGACGTAATGATGCTGGGTGACAGGCTGTGTCCGTCCAGCAGATGGCATTAAACTCTCGGCTTTTGTTTATGCTGCCGCCCGGGCCTCCGTCACGTGACGTCACCGGAGCGGTGACTGTACCGCGGTGACGTCAGCTTTCCGTGGTGCAAGATTTTGTCATCATTTAGGTCGTGACTAGGGACCCCAGCCCTGAGTGGCACAGTCGTGCTACAGTCTGCTGCAGAGTGTGAAAGTCTGCAGGAGGAAGCAGAGCTTCAAGCGACCTTTACTCTTTTTATTTAACGAACTCTGACAATCACACAGGAGTAAATATAACATCATGCACACATAACCCGGAGTTTATTTTTATCATGTTACAGTCTCATGTTACAGGACATGAAACTACACCGCAAACTTTTCACTCACTTCTACCAGGAAGTGGAAAAACTGGGCCCTCTGGGCGGCGTGTAGTGATGTCCTCTCGCCATGACATGTAGCATACAGTACTACTATTTTCATCTGACACGAAAATACTAGTACTAGTGCAATCCTTTGTACTCTGTAATATATGTTACTGTGCTAATGCAGATAAAGCTACTCAACAGAATATAAGTAGTTAACACCATCTCAAAGTGATAGACATTTAATACACATATCTTCCTATAGTGCATATTCATAATTTAACAAACAACAAACAAACAAATAGAGAAGGAATTAATGAGTAAGGTGCTTTAACTGTATTTTGACGCTAAAACTTTTGCTTAAATGGAATTAGCCCCCCCCCTCTTCATAACAGTCTCACATGACACATATAAGAGATGTACTGGTCTGTTCCCACTGAAAACTGTGTCATTCTACTTCTGTGTATCTTCAAATATATCTTTGTGTCAGCTAATATTCATTTTAAATGAGTTTTTTTGTTTTAATTGAATCTAAAAATAGACATGACCGAGTATGAAGCCTGTCCCAGCTGTCACATGGTGAGGGCACAAACAAGCATCACCTCCACTTGTCAAAGACTTTGCAGAAACAGGAACAGACGATCTTTGTGAGCATACTGATATCTAGTGGACACTGACGTACACTGCATGAGCAGAGAGGAGTGAGTCACTACATGATGTTTATGTCTGTGCAGGTTTTTATCCGTCGTGGTAACTGTAAGAGCTTGAAAATAAAAGGTAACTGTGAAGCCGTTTCACCTCTCACACCTCTGGTTTCTCAAACTAACAGGTGAAGACCACAAAAAGACTTGCAGCAGTCAATCACTTGAAGTGAGAGTGAGGAACTCTTCCTCAGCTCAGCGCTGATTTCAGGTTTATGGACAACAAACCAAAGAAAAACATTAAAACTTAAAATATGTTTGCGTGTAATTACACATTAAGTGATTATTAATAATCGTATGATAAATATGATAAAGCTAAAGTAACATCGATCTCGTAAGAATGTTAAATGTTAAGAGCTGATCCTGAATACTCACCATGTTTGCAGCACACAGTGTAGCTCGTTAGATGTATGCCATGGATTGGGGTAGGAGTGTTTAGCGGCGTTAGTTATTAATTTATTGTAAATCTGTAGACATATGTTTATATTTAATACTTACAAACAGGAATTGCCCACAAAACATCATTTTCATTTTAATTATGGTCTATAATTAAGAATACGTTGATGCATTTGCCTCCAAATAATCAAAATGTGTGTGTGTGTGTGTGTGTGTGAAAGATATACCTGCTCTAAGAATACTATTTAAGCAAAGAAAATATTGTCACCTGCTAATTGTTTTTGTACATTAGCACCAAAACTGCAGTGTGTCACATTAAGTTTAATTATGAGGCATGTGCATGTTCTTTTTGCACAAAGGAAGAGCTGAAAGCTTTGTGCGCGTTTCTTGTGTTTAGGTTAGAAAATGACACGAAAAGGAAGGCAGACGTTTGTTCATTTGAGGAAATGAAAACAAGGACACAAAGAAGTCAGAGACACAAATGTTTATGGGAAGCGAGGTCTGCTCTCATTCTGTGGAATAGCACAGCACAGTGGTCTAAGCATTTCAAGGATATTGGCTCCCTTATAAAAAGCAACATGTAACACCTTCAGCACTGTTAATGTAAGAATTGCTACATAAAATGCCATTTCCATTCATACAACATTGAAAATGTAGCTTAATATTCAAATTGACTTTGCACAAACGCTTTTTCACTAATCTGCTTAACAGTGCCACCTAATGTATGAGTGAGGTACTGCAGGAGTAGACTCCTAGGACCGTTGTCGCTGGTTTTTAGAAACTTTTTATTCCAATTTTAATAGCTTTGTTATTTTCTGAAACATTAAATCAGAATAAATATTTTCTGAGAAAAATAAAACCCAAATAGCAATGCAAAAAAAAAAAAAGATTTAGGAGAGAAATATTTACAGATTCTCTTCCTGAATAGCTTTAGTAGACACCTGAGGACAGGAAGGGCACCTATTGGTTGTTTTTTTGGTACAGATCTGCTGAGAGTCTGTCTACTTGCTGAGGACCTCTGTGTCTACATCTTCTGTGCGGGACACCACTCTCCCATCAATGATCTCCTCAATCACCACCTTTTTCCTCTGGGTTCTGACTGGTTTACCTGCGGAGCGAATAGGAACATTTAAACCTGTAGTATGTGTCATTTTACCAGGCAACAACACTGAGATAAATAAAAGCAGCAGTGATGTAAACTTACGTTCTTCTTTGACCTCGACGACCTTAACGGTTTTCCTGCATGAAAGGAAAAAAGTTAATTTTGTACTAAATGATGAACTTTTGGGTGCAGGAACTTTTAAAAGATAAAACATTCCACATGTTAAAGTTTCCAGCTTTACAGCACAAATGAACATGTTTACAGCCTGGTATATAATAAAATAAGATAAAAAATAAAAGTCTTTACAGCCAATTTCCTCTTTTATGACATCTATATGGAGAGAGAATTTGTATAGCTCAGCCGGTTTGATTTTATTAAGGGTTAAAGTTTGCTTTATTTGGCCACAGAGTGCTGTATCCTCTTGCTTTCTGAGCATACTTGGGATACTGAACTGAACCTGCATTTCCTGTTTGTGCTTTTGAAACATTTTAATGTTTTAAGGACGCTTAGCATTCCCAAAACTTTGGTTTGCTTTAATAAAAAAAAATTATGTTGTTGGGTCTTTTTTTTAATGCCCACAGCTTTAAGATTACGACACATTAGTTTTACTCATGTTTCCTTCTTCTGGCAGGAAGTTTTTTTTACCATTTCTTCATCCAACCCTTTAACCTTTGAAAGCTGACAAGGAGTAACTCTTGAACAAAATGAATGGGAGTGCATCAGAAGTTAGTGAGGGTGGTCTTCGCCTATGCAGCTAACATTGGAAAAACCCAGGAACTATTCTAGCTAACTAACTGATTACAAAATTTTTATTCAATTTTTTTTGGATTAGCTGCAACTCCTGCTCCTCTCTTCAGCTTTGGCTGACTTTAAATGCATTGATGCCAGAGCACTAGCACATTAATACAGCCACTGGCACCAGTTTAAACCTCTGCTTTACTGCAAAAGTAGTTACAGTGATAGATGTTTATTTATAAGTAACTTACTGTATATCCTCTCCATCCAGCAGTCTTCTGTACTCTGCGATCTCCATCTCCAGCCTGGTCTTGATGTCGAGCAGTAGCTGGTACTCCATGGACTGCCTCTCGATGTCCACCCTCACCTCGCCGAGCTCCTTCTCCAAGCCGTCCACCATAGCCTGGAGCCGGCTAAGCTGCAGGCTGTAGCGGGACTCTGTCTCTGACAGCTGACCCTCCAAGGCAGATTTCTTCGTGGGAGAGTAAACACACGAGGATAAATGAGTGTGTGCCGAGTGCTAATTGCTTGTTTTGAAACTCGTATTTCCACTTGAGTCGCACAAGGCATAAAAAATGGTTTCTGGCAGGTTGACTAACTGCGGTTTGTGGTGTGTTCAGGAAAATGCTGCAAATGTGTTGCTGCTATGTAGAGGCTTCCTTACCAGGCTGAGCTGGGACTGTAGCTCAATCTGCAGGGCCTGCAGGGTCCTCTTGAGATCGTTGATCTCAGTCTTTGAGGTCTGGAGGGTCTCTGTGCTGGAAGCCACCTGCTTGTTCAGGTCATCAAACTAAAAGGTATCAAAATGGACACAAAGATATTCAAGCCATCGGGCGATCACATTTATTTTAGTGCAGACACGAGATGATTCAGATCAAAGTGCAGCTTCTTCTCCTCACCTTGACCTTATACCAGGCCTCCATCTCACGGCGGTTCTTTTCATTGATGCCCTCATACTGAGCTCTGATCTCATCCAAGACCTTGTTCAGGTCTTCCTGAGGCTTGGCGTCCACCTCCACATTCACAGAGCTGCCAGAAACTTGTCCACGCAGGGCTGCGAGCTCCTGAAACCATGACAACAGTAACAGGTAAGAGCATGAAACGCTAAGAGAGGAAAAAATCAGTTTGGGTCCTAAGGTGAAGAGCCAGTTAAAACCAGACTGTTACTAAAAGTACCAACATTTATAAACACTGCATTCATGTAGCCACACACTGATTCAGTTCATGACTCTGTGTGCTGCTGACTCGCTGTGTTTTCTCTGTATCCCACTGTTGTCCTGTGTGGCCAAAGCGTTTTTCTTTCAATGTGTTTTTTTATGCTGAGACTTTTGTCATCGTAAGCAGACCTGGACTGTCATCTGAAAAGTCGTATCCTTTTTTATCAGCCTGAGGCTCTGAAGTCACATTAAAATGATCTAAACAAATTCGGGATTAACGGCTGTTTGAGTAGGCAAATGATGTCAAATTGCTGGTGAACTGACTCATCAAAAGCTACTTTCATGCTTTTGTTCTGCACTCTGTTTCCAGATGTGCAGCCTTTCAAAGTGCATCACATGTCTGTTTTTTGCTCTGCCACTCTGATATCAGTGACAGCAGGCCGCTCACCTCCTCGTGGTTCTTCTTCAGGTAGACCAGCTCCTCCTTCAAACCCTCCACCTGCATCTCCAGATCAGACCGGCTCATGGTGAGGTCATCCAGAACCCTGCGCAGCCCGGCGATGTCCGACTCCACCGACATGCGCACCGCCAGCTCATTCTCAAACCTGTTGGGGATCAAATATTGCTTATATTGCCGTATCTGCTCGATTGATGTTAAAACAAAAAACAAACAAAGACGATGTAGCGTTAAAAAACCAGCTGGGCCAGTTAAACCACTTTTTCCTTTTGTTGTTGACTGTTACGGGTCGGTGGTAATATCAAGAGAGAACAAGAACTGGTGAAGTCATGTCTGAATAAATACCAGTCAGCTAATTGTTTTTCCACCACACAGACATCGGCAAATGTTCCCACTCACTTGATTCTGAAGTCCTCTGCAGCCAGCCTGGCGTTATCAATCTGCAGCATCAGCCTGGCGTTGTCCTGTGTGGCCAAGCTGATCTAGGAAAAGTAAACAAAGCAGAAATAGCGTGAGTGGTTTCTAATCCGAATATAATACCACCACAAAGGCGTAGTGACTCATTGTCCAGAATGTGGGCTGGCAAGGTTGAGAATAAGTTTATTCATTCATTCCAGTGTAAATGCTTTAACAGGATCAAAGAATATTCTGTTCATCAAGTGCGTCTGAGCATCTCTCTTGGCAGGGTTTCTACATCCTGTTGAGTGACAAAGTCCAGTTTGTCATGTGTAGTTTTTTAGATCTGATCCACGTAACACGGACAGACAACTGAATGATGCTGCTGGTGTGCCATATGTTACTGATAATGTTGCAGAATAGCCTTATTGGTGTTTAAAAGAAGCAGATGACTTCCTTTGAAAAAGAGGCGACATATGTTGAAACGTTAATTTGTGTTTGATTTTTATGTTTTTCTTCAAACAAATAGCGGCATTTCCATCATCGCCTAATGCAGAAAGGGTTAAAGAAATACTAAGAAACGGAGGGAACTTAGTTCGACAACATTCAGAGCTTATCAACAACAGATGTTGGAGATAAAAAAAAAAGGTTTAAGGGTTGGAAAGAAGAGTTCGGCTTCATTTTTTTGAAGTTTTGAAATTGTTTTCTTTACTTAAACATTTACTGAAGGGGAGAGCTCACCTTTTTGCGCAGGTCTTCGATGATTTTCTCATACTTGCTGTAGTCCCTGACAGTGGGGGTCTGCTTCTCGTACCACTCGCGGATTTGACGCTCCAGCTGCGCGTTGGAAGTCTCCAGAGAGCGCACCTTTTCCAGGTAGGAAGCCAGCCGGTCGTTGAGGTTCTGCATAGTCACCTTCTCGTTGCCTGAGACGGAGAAGCTGCCGCTGTCACCTGAGAGCGTCTGTGACAAGTCAAAGCCGGAGCCGATGCCGTTGGAGGCGTAAGACACCCGGACGTTTCTACCACCTGCCCCGCCATAGACGCTCATCGTGCCCCGAGAGCTTCGCAGGCTGGGCGCGGAGGAGAGGGAAAGAGCGGATAATCCGTGGCGCATGGAGGTCATGATGAGTCGGTCTCTGTTCTCAGGTGCGGCGATCGCTAAGTCTCCACGAGTGGTACGCAAGAGGTGGTGCTGACGGAGCCCGGAGGAAGGTTTTATAGGGGAATGAGAGGAGGGAGCTGCCAAACAGGTATACTGCTCGTCACTGCAGGTGTGACCAGGCGTGGTGGGTCTTTTTGGTATTCGCTGTAACGGCCGTCGTTGCATATTTTGTTCAAGAGGCGTGTTGGCCATTGTTCGTGCCGTTCGTCATGTTCAATTAAGCCTCTTAATCTGAGGAGGAAGTGAAAGATGAATTTCTCTTTTGGTAGAAGTATGTGGGAATAATCTTTATAGAATAATTCGCTCATAACAAAGACCAAAAATAAGATCCTTACAGAGATGAACCTTTCACCCTAACGTGTCTCACAGTTGGCATTTTGACCTGTTGACACAGGCTGAAGACAGGATGCCCAAAGTCAGGCGCAGGTCCAGCTTATGGGTGAAATGCAGACTCTTTCCCTTTAAAGGAGGTCTGTGGCTAACAGAGACCAGAGGTTAGCGTCTGCTCACATCTGTCTATGCCACATCTGCGGTTTTTTCTATGGGCCGCATTTTGAATTTACTCAGGTGACTCATGGTGATTCTGCTCAGACACTGAAAACATTTGCCAGAAGTGTATGGTAGTTAAGCCATAAATGCAAATGCAGCTAAGATTAGGCTCGAATGCATCGCCTGTACGGCTGTTAGTTAGTAACTGCTTCAGGTGTTACAGAGTGACAGACCTACAAACTTACCACAAGAATAAAAGGAGTCTCTCAAAATGATATATTATATATATATTAATCTAAAAAGTGAGTGTATTCCATATGAGGTATAAAAAGTGGTAAAACCCAGGGATAAGAGGGTTACCTGACCAGACAGGCTTCATTCTCTGAACAGAGGCGGAGCCAAGGGGTGGCCATAGACTCGCAATCAGGGTGAAACCAGAAAACCTCTGATACAGTTCACTTGGGAATGCATATGAATGGGGGCCTGTGGTAGGAGTGGGCGGACTGATCCAAACATTGATAGTATTAATGCAACGTTGCTACTGGCATCATATAGATGGGGATGGGATACTTCAGTTTCAGTTTTTCACTCCTTAGGTTCAGTATGTTGCTCCCCTTTCATCACAAAGTAGACGTGTCTGTGCAAACACAGCTCCTCTCATGCACATACGATTCTCCCCCGCGTTCTGTCATGTGACACCGTGTGCAAAGACACATGTGGGCTGCAGAGAGGAGCATCCGGCAGGAACATTTTACAGCTGTCGGTGAACACACAGCAAACTGCAATATGCGTGTGAGAAGGGAATTCTCTGCTGTTGCAAAACTGCCAGTTTGTACAAACGGATGAAAAACTGAAAAAGGCAACAACAAGCTGCAAAATAGAAATAAAACGTTCAAAGATCCCCGGCACAGACGCCGAGCCTCCTGGTAGAGAAAACCCAGATAGTTTATGGTGGTGAAAGTCATGTTTCAGTTATGACTCATGTGGGCTCAACAGCATTAGTAATTTTCAAAGTGTTGTTGGTCACGATAGCTGTTACATCAGCTGACTGGTTACCAATAGAGTACATTCAAAGACTGAAATAATGTAATCATCCTTTTGAAACATGTTAAATGATTTTATTGGAAGTGAAAAAATGTAATAACCCTTTTGTGTTAACTGTTAAGATGAATGTATTTACAGCACAACAATGATGCATTCACCTCATTAAGTTTGTTGTATCACTACTGGTACTTGGTATCAGTGATACTGGGCCAGTATTTACACCTCTAGCCTACAGAGCTGCAGCTCAAGTTTCTACTACTTTGTATCACACTTTTAAAACAACTGGTTGGTGCAGTATAGATGTTTAAGTAGTAGTAAAGTGTCTTTATGCGAGTCTCGGGCATGTCACCACGCCACGAGCCCTTTTGATGTCAGGAAACAAGCAGCAGTTACTGGATTGCATCATTTTCCCTCCCTACAACCAGCTGTTTCTCATGTACACGTGGAAGTCTCCAGTGTGCTGCATGTCTAACCTTTAATTATCTCTTACAAAAAAATGTGTCCTGTCATAAATCCTGGACCAACCAATCAACATACAAAGGTTGTGTTTTACGGAGAAAAGAATCAGAATCAGAATTTAACTTTATTGTCATTGCACATATCAAAAGTACATGGCAACAAAATGCAGTTAACATCCATCCAGAAAGTGCTTTAGCAATAATATAGATACAATACAAAATATGGGTCTATTATGGGTATGCTACAATGTACATGGTATGAAGGTATGTTATGAACAGTGTTGGTCAAGTTACTTGAAAAAAGTAATCAGTAAATAATTACTGATTACCTCCCCAAAAAAGTAATCCCGTTACTTTACTGATTACTTATTTTCAAAAGTAATTAATTACTTAGTTACTTAGTTACTTTTTAAAAACACGATTTACAACTTGAATAGGTGATAAAGCGATAGATCTTTCAGCCCAATTCTACTTTTTCTACATAATCATCATACAAAATGTAATCAAATGGAAAAGTCTCTTTTTAAAACTTGTTTTATTAGTTTTAATCTTTTAACTTTATGCATCAAGCAAAAATTTAATTATATGCAACATTCTCTGACTGGAAGAAATTAGTTTAACATTTAAACCTATTTTCTGCACATTCCAGCACATAAAATAAAATATATATTTTTTTGTGTGTTTACACTCAGTCTTTCAAATAGATGCAAGTAAAACACAGCAGAAAATAAATAAAGTCAAAGACTAGCGGTCCTGTTGCTCTATTTTCACCTGTAAAGCAGGAGTGGGGTAGGCGGAGGGTTACCCTGGTGCAGGTGTGCAGCGGTCAGTGGAAGAATCCGCGAGTTTCTCTGTGAGTTTCCCATTACGTCGTAGCTACTCGGTGCTTGTTTGGAAGTTTAGGGTTTTTTTCGCTGTAAAAAGAAGTTTTCTTCCCACGCACAACGGACACTAATGTTTTTGTCACTTTTTATGGAATCAAACTCAAAGTAAGGTCAGTACTTCCACGCTTTAAACGCTGCACGCTCATACTCTCTCTGCACTCGATATATGATCCATTGTTGATCTGCACACAGCTGTTGTCACGAACGTCGCACTCGCTTACGTCACTGTCATGAGACATTCTCGCAAAAAATCACAGTTTTAGTAACGCAGTAACGCAGCGTTCCTACGGGAAAGTAACAGTAATCTAATTACCGTTTTTGCAATAGTAATCCCTTACTTTACTCGTTACTTGAAAAATTAATGAGTAAATTATATAATTATAGTATAGTACAGAACGACTGTCTATATAGCATTTACAGTAGTGCAGTTTATTCGGGCCGAGGCAGAGCAGCTCCTGTACCAGACTGTTATACAGTTGGTCAGGATGCTCTCGATGGTGCAGCGGTAGAGGTTCACCAGGATGTCTGAGGACAGGTGGTTCTTCCTCAGAGTCCTCAGGAAGAAGAGGAGCCTTCTTGACCAACTTGGAGCAGTTGGTTGTCCAGATGAGATCCTTGTGTTATTTTATTTAAATTCTGACATTTTTTATGCTGTACTTGCAAAGACAGGGTGCTTTTTTCTGTCTGGAAGCAGATATAGATAAAGATTTTACAATTTAATTAATTAATTAAAAAGCTTTGAGGGCACACTCCCCCTCCTGCACACACAGCTGAGCTGCAGTTGTCTTCTGCACAGTGAGGTTACCATGAAGTGGAACGGCTCTCCTAGATCGGCTCTGGTGGCACGCTTCCTTTGGGGGCACTGGAGTTAGGTCTGGTAGCTCCCCTTTTCTATCAAAAAACACTGACACATCCAACAAACGCAGCGTGACGCAGTGTTACCAAGAAATAAATTAAATGGATTTGATACATCTTTGGTAGATGTAGCCAGTTCTGAAAAAGTCATTTCCTCTGGAGTGTTGTTCCCTCGGGCTGCTGCTGTTGCACAAGCTTTTGTAGGTGAGCACTTGGGTTGCGTTTGCTAAAAGTTGGATGAGCAGCTTTTTAGGTTCACATGAGCGCTCGTACAAACCAGAAGAGAAGAAACTTTTCCTACAATTTAGAAGATGAATCGTGTGTTTGCAAAACTTCCTTCCTGAGTCCTTCATACTGTGTGACCGTTATTATAAGTGATCCATTTCAATGCCATGAAGGGAGTGCCTGCTTTGACTGACAGGTTGTTTCCATCTATAGTTGTTAGCTGTCTTCTTGGACTCACCTCAGCTAATTGGAGTCACTGAAGTGGAACAGTTGACTCTGTTTGTGCTGTTGGTGCATTTTGGAGCATTTAATTCAGTTAACTGACAAATGGTTGATGTGCTGTGTCATAATGGACTTCAAGAGGCACAGACAGCTCCACTCCACTCATCATCACAAATGTAGAACAGGGTGAATCTGTCTCCACCTTCAGGTTTTTGGGCACCCACATCGCCGCTGATCTCACCTGGACCCACAGCACCATCGCCCTGGTAAAGAAAGCCCAGCAGTGGCTGCACTTCCTCCGTGTGCAGAAGCTGCTGCTGGCCTTCTACCACTCCTCAGTGGAGAGCAGGCTCTCTTACTGTCTGGATGTTTGGTACGTAGAGGCCACGACTGAGAACAGGAATCTGCACATAGTAATTAACACCACCCAAAACATAACCGGCTGCCCTCTGCCACCCCTGGAGGCCATCACCAGAACTTCCTGTCTCAGAAAAACCTGGGCCATCACAGGTGACCCCTCGCACCCTGTCCACAAGCACTTTGACCCGCTGCCTTCTGACTGGCGCCTCAGATTTTTTTTTTTTTTTTTTTTATGTTTATGTTTATTGATTAGCATTCAAATATCTCAGTGAAGACAGAACAAAGATTTACCACAAAGCAAGAAAGCATGAGACAAGGCTAATCAAAAGGTATTGGCTGAAGCATTTGCTTATTACGCCAACCCTTTTAACAAAAGATCTTTTAGCATGCAGCTCCTGTACACAGGGCTCGAAGCAAATAATAAAATTCAATTCAATTCAATTTCATTTATATAGCGCCAAATCACAACAAATGTCACCTCAAGGCGCTTCATAGATACAGAGAGAAAAGCCCAACAATCATATGACCCCCTATGAGCAAGCACTTTGGCGACAGTGGGAAGGAAAAACTCCCTTTTAACAGGAAGAAACCTCCAGCAGAACCAGGCTCAGGGAGGGGCGGCCATCTGCTGCGACCGGTTGGGGTGAGAGAAGGCAAACAAAGCAAAAACAAAACAAACAAACAAACAAACAAGAAAAAACACCACCACCTTAGTAAGTAACTACATCAAAGCAAAAGAATCAAGAGGTTTTCTGTTTTTTGTTTTTTGATCTCAGATCAATCACGTCCCACACCTCTAGACTCAGAAACAGCTTCTTCTCCTGGGCCATTCAGACTGTTAACAAACACCAACACACCCCACCCGTGTCCACCCACCCACCAATCTAAGTCTTTTCTGTGCACTACTTCCAAGCACTTTGTTCTTTAATGTGTGTCTTTCTCATGTTTTGTATATATTTCTTACGTTTCTTATTTATTTCTGCTGTCTCACTATTTACATTTTATTCCCTCACAGTCGCTGTGGATCACCCATAACTCTGTTGTACATGCACAATGACAATAAAAGGCTATTCCATCAATCTATTGTATTCTATTGTAGAAACTATCAAAGATGCACGATTTCTATTTCATTGAGTGAAGTTAGTTATTTGTTCTTTAGTTCGAATTAGCAGACATGTGTGTGTCTGCAGTGGTTGACACTCTTTCTTTAAGCACTCTGACTTCCTGCCACGTGCAGTTAGTGGAGTTAGGTTCATTGGTGGTTCTGAATTGCCCAGAAAAAGGCAAAGAAAAGCAAACGCAGCAGCGACCAAAACACTAACACGGATGGTGTTGCAGACGTCATCTAACAGACTGTAGACTGAGTTCAATGTGCATCTGTGGACAATAAACAAAAAAGTGTCACGTCCGGTGTGGCAGATGTGTGGAGTTTGTAGAAAAGGACCCAAAAGGCGGCAGCTCTGGTGCAGGTGAGTGTTTATTTACAGGAGTGGGGACAAACAGCAATGGTGGGTGAACATGAAACTGGAAAACCTAAACTGGGCAGAGCTTAGAAAACAAACCTGAACCCTTGAAACCTTGAGACATGAGACGGAGATGCAGAACCAGCAACTACTATGACAGAAGACACAACTTAAATACACTCAGAGAACACAGGGAGATCACACACAGCTGGAAGTGATTAACGTGACGAGACTAGGGAGGCGAACTGAAAACACTCACATAAGACGCAGACCTTCACAATAAAACAGGAACTTCCACATGAAAGGACACAAACTAAGAAACGCGGACTTGATACAGGAACACACGGGCAGAACAGAGTAAACACTAAACAGAGGAAGAACAGAACCAACAATCACACTAATAGAAAACACAAAACGCTGGGTCAAAAGGACCCAGGACCATGACAAAAAGCATCTTAAGATTAGTTAAATAAAATCAGCCGTGTTCAGCTTCAGGTGGGGACCGCTGTAAACTTACAGATCGCTGCTGGATCCATGTTTTCCTTGAGTGCTAATAAACCAACAGTCCACAAATCAGACTTTTACCAAGATCGGCTGTTAACACCAGAATAAAATGTGCAAAGTTCGAATAATGTTTTCTTCTTTATTAGACATGATGTGTGGCAGCCTGAAGGAAAAAAAGCTGAACATCTGAAGAAACATTTCTATCCTGAAGGAAGCACAGATCTGTGGCCTCATCCACATTTAAACAACTGAGAATGTTCCCTTCTGATTGATATGATTGCATTGCTTATCTGTTGCACAAGAAAATGTTGAACAGTACAGGTAGGTGTTGATCTTGGCAGTAATGGTGGTAAACTCCTGGATAAACAGAAACTACAAACACATTTTATTTTCATTTTCACAGCAGTTGCCAAGAGCCTTCTTTTAAAACTTGCGAATCGGCTCCAATTCCCATGAAGCCTGTTTGTTGTCATACAGACATGTATCCAAACACATCAATGCTTCATTTAAATTATGTCCAATTACTTCAACTAGAGGCAGATGTTTTACTGTTAATAAATGCAGAGGTAGGTCCTGTTCAGTGTCCCTTACCTTTCAGTGTGATTAGAAAAAGTATTTCACTCTGAAATAATTCACATTATTCCGGATTTTCAAAGAATTACTGACAAGAATTCTTTGCAGGCAAATTCGTTCCAAGGAAAAAAGAAAACGGTTGTAGAAGGTGCAAGTGCGTGCAAGTATACACTCCTACTCAGTGCCTAAACAAACAAGATTAAATGTCGGGTTAAAATGACAAGGAAGTTTAGCTCTGGACCAACACGACTGGAGTTAGACACACAAGAGCTTAAAGTAAGAATCAAGTGAATGCGTGTAATGTGAAAATGATCGCTTGTAAAAATGCAGGTTTAACAGTTATCGCTGTGATCTGCAGTTCACCTCTGACGAAGCAGCTTTCAGCCACGCGCTGTGACTCCGAAGGCTCGAGTTAAGCGTCCTGGCGTCTGTCATCGTGTAGCAAAACTGAAAAGCAGCAGATGCTGCTGAAGCAGAAGGTGAACATGAAACGGTACATATGTTTATTCTAACTTACATCATGGAGCCTTGCTCTAAAAACTGTCAGATTTAACTCTGTCCATAAAACTTTAATTGCCCCGCTTTATCATCTAATTTACTGCAAATGGGAGAATAATGATAAAAAATGTAAATCATGTTGTATTAAATAAGAATTTAAAGTAGTGACTTAAAGCACAACCTCCTTAGTAAATGTTTACATCTTAGATCAGGTGAACAAAGATGTTTTTGCAGCGAGAGCAGACGACCAGAAAGAACGCAGGTTTAAGCTACCGCTGCATTAGCTTCCCTTTTCTGTGCATTTTCAGCTCACTGGTTGATTAGGGCCTGATGAATAAAAAAACAAAGAATTACCTGTTTTTGTTTTTTTACCTTTATTTTGTCTCTGAGAAAAATTAGATCGAGGACATTCACGTTAAATTTCGATAGAACAGTGGCAGTATAATGTCCTTGTTATGTATTTGTATAGCTCTTTACTAGTCCCTAAGGACCCCAAAGCGCTTTACACAACCAGTCATCCACCCATTCACACACTGGTGATGGCAGCTACATTGTAGCCACAGCCACCCTGGGGCGCACTGACAGAAGCGAGGCTGCCGGACACTGGCGCCACCGGGCCCTCTGACCACCACCAGTAGGTGAAGTGTCTTGCCCAAGGACACAACGACTGAGACTGTCCAAGCTGAGGCTAGAACCGGCAACCTTACGATTACAAGGCGAACTCCCAAATCTTGAGCCACGATCGCCCCGTTAGTGGATATTAGGCCCTTGTAGAGCAAAATTTAGCATTTTGGTCTAGACAACCCAAAATCTGATGGCCACATATGTGGACGGCAAGTCCTAGGAGGTTAATTTGACATGTAATTATTTGCTGTTTTAATGTCAGTCTTGGTGCTCTAGGCAGGTTAGATTCAGGCGGGTAAAACAGACAGAAATGATAACATCTGGCACCTTCTTCACATAAAGTCCAAAACAAACAACCAACAGAATTCTGGCAGAAACACTCACGCAAGGAAGGATAACAGACGATGTGATAAAGGACAAAGGGAAGACACACATTAATGCAAAACACGGGTTATCATAAGGCTACCAAAATAAACAGAAATCAGCACACGGGGAAACACTGAAGGAACAAGTCTGTGAAGGTTCTCAGTCATCCAGGTCATCGTAGTCTAAAGAGCTTGGAAAGAAAAGCGTCTGGACTTCCTTAAGTTGCTTGAAGACGTTTCACCTCACATCCGAGAAGCTTGTTCAGTTCAGAGCTGAAGGTCAGGATGATGTGTTCACCCCACTCTGTCCTGCTTGGTGCTGTTTCATACCAGGTGCAGATGTTTCCCGTCAGGATGCTCTTGGTGGTGCAGGAGATAGCCTCAAGATTAGAACAATATTAGACCATCAGAGCAACTGCACATCTGTTGACTTTTACTCAAATCAAGTACTTTTTTTTTTTTTGCATGAACCTAACAAAGGTGTGGACGTAATTAAATAAAAAACAAAACAAGTAACTATAAAACTAAGTCCGCATGAACTCAGGGCATCACGGTGGACTTGAACCCCAGTCTTATAGATTCAAGTTTGTCCTTTAACCAGTTCACGGACCCCTGATCCCCTGCGATCTGAGCGCTGCCGCTTAAATCAAATGAGCCACACTTCAGTATTTTCTCTTTTTTTGCCTCCACAGAATCTGTGACATCACAAATACCCCCGATTGATCGGTTGCAATGAGGGGCCTGGAGCAGCGTCACCATCACTGTGATATAAACATCAGTATTCTTTATGGTTTGGTTTGGTTTCAGTTCTACACAAGTAATCTACAATAAGTAATCTATAGATATTAAAGCATTGATAGTGGTGCCAACTTCCTGCTTACAGTTTGGATAAGGAGCCTTCCTGTCTCAGCTTGTCATTTGCACATTGTGAAATTAATCAGTTCTTAACTGAAGAAGCTTCTTGGATGAGAGGTGAAGTATCTTCAAACAACTTAAAGAAATCCAGCTTTTATTTCCAAGCTCTTTAGACCACTGAAGGAACAAATACACACTAAATATTAACAGAGGGTATAACCAGAAAGTAGGAGGAACAGAGTGAAAAAGCATGAACGTTTTATACAATGAGCACAACTCCTCGTTTTCAAAGACAAATAAAACTGCAGGTTCTAAGATCAGAACCCGTACACAGCTAATTGCTGTCCACATAAGAGACAGCTGCTTTTATAATAAGCGTTTACAGCTTGTTGGCTGTCCTAATGGTCACTAAATAACCATTTATTGAAGGATTTAGCTATATTTAGGTCTTAAACTGAAGGTAGATGTAAGAGTTTTTTCATTAGGATTAGAAAGTAAGCAGATGAGATTAAATTAATGGTTGATGGTAAATTACAGTTATTCTTACTGTAGTCCAGACCTTCCCAAAGTGTGGGGCCCGCCCCCTGGGGGGGGGGGGGGGGGGGGGCGCAGAGCCATTGTTGTGCCCTTAAACAGGGGAAATAGTGAGGAGAGGTGAAAGTACGGCACAGACACGCAGCTCTCACTCTCACTCGTCTGTATTGAGTTTCAGAAGCTAAACAGATAGTAACAGAAAACTCTTCACACAATATGGCGGAGTAATAGCGAAAACTAGCATACACAGTAACAGAGATTAACTGAAACTTCTCAGCCAAAAACAGTCCGCAATTCACATCTTTCGCTACAATGAACAATGATAACAACGTAATAATCAACAGTAACACACATTTATACAGATTTGTCCATGACAGTTACCTTAAACAGGGGAAATAGTGAGGAGAGGTGAAAGAACGGCACAGACACGCAGCTCTCACTCGTCTGTATTGAGTGAAGGAGGAAGCGCGCGAACCCACCTACTGGAGCCCTGAGGCATTACCAATGGATCTACGCACAAACAACCCAGGCAAAACTTTCACTACATATCTCCCCCTATATTCCCACTGCATAAAGCAACAAATAAAACATTAATAAAGGCACCACATGAAATGTAAGGAACAGAGATGTACAACTTCAAAACTAATCAAATTTATGATCCACCACACCATTGCGGGGGGGGGGGGGGCGCGGCATGAAAAGGGAAAAAAACCAAAAACAACACTTGGACACTGCTAGCACGGGGCGCCTACACAAACGCAAAGCAGAAGATGAAGCATCGCTGAATATGTTTCCAAACCAACTTCATTCTAAGCCAAAGACTAGAAAATATGGTGAAGCAGATCTTCCCTTTGGCTTCACCTGCACAAGTGCCGAGGTAGGTCTCCCTGCAGGATTGGTTTTCCCTTCGTCGGGAGCACCGCTGGGTTCTCCAAATCACGGACAAACAGTATCCCACATTCTTGATTTTTAGTTCACAAACACTTGTTGTAACGACTAACTACTCCTGACATTTTGGAGATGTTAGCTCTTTATACAGTAAAGTTACAGCGGGATACAAATAAAGTCAAGTGGAACTACATAAAATATATTTTTCAGGCCTCAGTCATTCAGTTTCCCCCTCATGATATTAAAATCATTATCATTGTTGTCAGTGGTTTTGTGCTTTTTCCAGTTATGCAAATCCTTCCCTCTAGTGGTCAAATTACAAGGAGAAAAGAAGCGGCTAAATGTGAGTAAAATATATATTTAAACGCGCCCCTGTGTCCTGGGCTAAACAGCCGAAATATACTCAGTATGCTAGACCCCGTTCACTCAACTAAACACATCCATAAACATGCCAAAGCCAAACTTGAGTGAGGTAAGAAAGCCTCTGCAGTTTAACGGGTACTCGCCATCCAGCATACTGTCTGACCCCACAGCCCGCCGGGAACTCCTTTGAGCTCCCAGCCATGACTTGTTCGAGACGTTTGACATATTTACCCAACCTTTTTTTCTACGCAACCATAAATGACAGCCGACAGTGGCACGCCTAGTCTAATTGTTTTGTGAGAAGCAAGCACACTGTAACCCTGGGGTGCTTTATGAATGTCAAACAAAGTGCGATGGAGATAATTGTTTTTCAGGCACGTTTAAAAATATATATTATACAAATATTTTAGGAATTTAATACTTTGTCCCTTCAGGTTGTTTCCACTCAATTTATTCCTTGTTTTCTGAGACGCTTGTTTCACGTCTTGATTCCTCACGTCTCATTAATATGTAAGAATGAGACTGCTGTGACATTGACAATATATGTTAACGACAAACAACTGATTAAAGATGTTCTGCTCACTTTCCTGCTCTGTTGGGAGGAGCCACCTTGCCCAGTGCGTGACAAAACGATCAAGCTGTTCCCTTCAATCATCCTCACTGTTATGAACAAATTTGTTTGTTGGCTTAGCAGCCGTGAAATGCATGGCATGATGCATTTCTGGTCGTTACCACATTGTTTCCAGTGCTTCCAGTGGTTTGATCCGCATTTATTTCTAAGGTGTGAAGGGCTTAACCTGTGTTCGTTCTGCTTCTGACACTGTGTGAGTGCTGGAACGCGTGAAGAAACCACACCACTCAATTACAGATGATTAAAAGCTAATTACTGGGATCAAACATAACAAAAACCTGCTCTTAGTCTGCATTCCCATGAATTCCCGAGGTATCTGAGTCAGATTGTTCCACGCCAAACTGGCAAAAACCATTAATTTCACAATGTGCAAATGACAAGCTGAGACAGGAAGTCTCCTTATCCAAACTGTAAGCAGGAAGTTGGCACCACTATCAATGCTTTAATATCTATAGACAGTGTTGGGAAGGTTACTTCCATTACAGATTACAGATTACATGCCCCAAAATGTATTCTGTAACGTATTCCGTTACGTTACTCAATGAGAGTAACGTATTCTGAATACTTTGGATTACTTAATATATTATCATGCTGTTTACAACTACATGAATGTACTATTGCTGTGATTTATTACTGTTACTTAAGGTCCGCGGCTCCGAACCGTAGTAAAGGGACCTCTGGCTAATACGGTGGGTTCTGTGTCGGGCTCGTAGCCGAAAACTAGCTTTACTTTGTTGTCTGGGTCAACTTTGCTAGCGACAGACAGAGAGAGGCGTTGAAAGGCTGCTCCAACGGAACTTATTGTTTTTGGAGGAAAACACGAACACGGTGTACAGTCGAGTCTTAATAGCTTACTTACAACTGGGCTCATCAGGCACTCTTCTTGGCTGCAGTGGTTATTATTATATTTACATGCTTCCAGCTCCCGTTTCTGCTCGATGACAGCTCGTACTTTTCCTTTTTCTCCCTCCCTCGCTCACAGACACATAACGGGTATGGCAGTCCATTCTCCCTGCAGCACGGACTACACTGCCTATGATGCTACATTCTTTAGAGCTATACCTGTAGCATTCTGCCTATTAGCTTAGCACAACAACAACAACAACAGGCGCTCTCTCACCCAGGAAACACGCAGAGCGAGAGAGTCACCCTGTAACCATGGCAACCGTAACGCTGCCACCTGGAACAACAGAACGTAGCTGTCAAACAAAACCCAAACAGTCCTGACCCGCCACAATATGAAACAGGGAAGTACCGCCGTGTAATCCATTTATTTCAACAAAGTAACTGTATTCTAAATACCACCTTTTTAAACGGTAACTGTAACGGAATACAGTTACTCATATTTTGTATTTTAAATACGTAACGGCGGTACATGTATTCCGTTACTCCCCAACACTGTCTATAGATTACTTGTGTAGAACTGAAAGGCCAAACCAAACCATAAAGAATACTGATGTGGCTTATATCACAGTGATGGTGCTGCCGATCATAGCAACCGATCAATCAGGGGTATTTGTGATGTCACAGATTCCATGAGGGGGTGGAAAAATACTGAAGTGTGGCTCATTTGATTTAAGCGACAGCGCTCACATCGCAAGGGCATCGTGAACTGGTTAAAGGACAAACTTGAATGTAAGAGATTACAGGATGACCCCGACCTCAGCAACGGGACCACTCTCACCATCGAAGTGTGTTTGCTTTTGGTGTGTGTGATGTGTCTTCATTCCACCTACTTCAAGGCTCAGTTCTACAGGCAGAAACATGGGTGTGCCATGGGCTCCCCAGTTTCACCCATCGTGGCCATTTTGTACATGGAAGAAGTGGAAAAGAGGGCTTTGCTATCCTACCCTGGAACACCACCAAGCCATTGGTTCAGGTATGTAGATGACACCTGGGTGAAAATCAAATCTCAGGACGTACCACATTTCACAGATCACATTAATTCGGTGGACCGACACATCAAATTTACCAGAGAGGATATGAAAAGTGGCAGGTTTGCCTTCTTAGACTGTGTCTAGATGTCCCCCATCAGTAATGGGGGGACATCTGCCAGGGAGGCAGAAGAACGGCACATCAAGAAGGCCCTGAGTAAATGTGGTTATCCCAGCTGGACTTTTGTCAAAGCTGGAAAGGCTTCTAAAGAAAGCTCCAGCCGATCCAGGAGAGAAGGACAACCGCTGCCCAAGCAAAAACCTGCAGTGATCCCATACGTGTCAGGAGTATCGGAGCAGTTTAGACACATTTTTTTCTAAACACCGGGTCTCTGCGGCTTTTAAACCCCAAAACACGCTGCGCCAAAAATTGGTCCACCCCAAGGTGGACTCTTTGTGTCCCCCGACACAAACAGAGTAACATAGTGTACGCTGTTAAGTGCCAGGAGGATTGGCAGGATTTATACATCGGGGAAACCAAACAACCTCTGGCGAAGCGGATGGCACAACACAGAAGAGCTACCTCGTCAGGCCAGGACTCTGCAGTCTATTTACACCTACAGGCCAGTGGACACTCTTTCAGTGATGAGGATGTAACATCCTGGACAGAGAGGAACGCTGGTTTGAGCGCGCAGTCAAGGAGGCCATTTACGTGAAAAGGGAAAGACCATCTCTGAATCGAGGAGGGGGCCTAAGGGTACATCTTACAATGCTGTGATTGCAGCCATTCCCCAACTCTCTGTGAATGGTGCTCATGGCCATTGATCAGTGGTCATGAGAATTTGCATAATTAAGATTAAGGAACTGACCTCACAGCCCATTGTTCCTTCAGTGGGCTGGTTTCAGTCATTATGCAAATGTACTGTTTATAAGATTGGAAACCTGCAGTCGGCTGAGACTGAAGAAGTCACCTGGATGAGTGACGAAACGTTTCTCCCACTAAAAACGTCCAGATGAACAGAATCAACTTTTGGAGGTTTTAAGTGAAATTATCTAAAGAATAGCACAGTTTGTCTGTTCAACATGTTTGTGCTTCAGATTTAGTGAGTGAAATTCCAGATTTTTATTAGTCTGTTAATTAAATGGTTAACGGCACCAGGCCCTCTGACCACCACCAGTAGGCAACGGGTGAAGTGTCTTGCCCAAGGACACAACGACCGAGACTGTCAGAGCCGGGGCTCGAACCAGCAACCTTCCGATTACAAGACAAACGCCCAACTCTTGAGCCGCAATCGCCCCTGTTAGCACTCACTAGCAGCTAAGTGCGTGCGTATGATGCCCATGGACCGTAACTGAATGCAGCAATATATCCTTAGCGCTCCACCATCTAGGTTAAAAGGATTCGAATAGTGTCCTAAAAGTGCTGGCTGCTGCTTAGAGGGAAAATACAAACACAATTACCTGAAAGATGTCAAAACTTTCTGCAGAGGTGATGGTACATGGCCTGCATTTGTATAGTGCTTTTCTAGTCCTTAAGGACCCCAAAGCGCTTTACACTACATTCAGTCATTCACACACACATTCACACACTGGTGATGGCAGCTACATTGTAGCCACAGCTTGGGGCGCACTGACAGAGGCGAGGCTGCCGGACACAGGCGCCACCGGGCCCTCTGACCACCACCAGTAGGCAAACATTGGGGTTAGTATCTTGCCCAAGGATATTTGGCATGCAGCCAGGAGGCAGCCTGGGATTGAACCACCGACCTTCTGATTAGTGGCTGACCTGCTCTGCCACCTGAGCTACAGCCACCCACAGGTGAGGACGACCTGGTCTCCTGTTGTGTTGTCCTTTACATTAGTCATTTGGCATTGTGGAAATAAAAACATTTCTTAGTGAAGCTTTAAACAGCACAATGATTGATAATAGTGATTTGAGTAGAAACATACTTCATGGTGCCTGAGCGAGCGGTTTACAGGGATAAATAAAAACCGACCCAGGTTAAAGTATAACTGTTGTGTACTTTATACCACAAGTAAAAGCACATGACACACGCTTTAGCTGAACATAACCCCTACAGCAGAGTCTGGTGGAGTTTATGCGAAGTTAATCCATTCTGTAGTTTTGGACTTAACCCACAATAGTCTCTAAATCAGATCTGAAGTGACTGCTGTGGTGATACCGTGTACGAACAAAAACTGTTGGCACTGAGTTGGTTTTAAACAGTAATTACGAAACAAAGGATGAAAGGTATTTTGTGTTTATAACAGGTTTTTTCTGTCAGACACGTTTAGCAAAAGGCTCGTGAAAATGAGGGATCGCATGAAGAAGGATCAAAGAGCTGTTGGCGCCCCTCCTCCCTCGAAGGAAACAGAGGTCGAGGAATGCGACGAGGCAAAGTTCACGTTCGTGAGACTGTTTGGTGGTAAACTCATAATCCGGGGTGGATTTGTTTTGTTTTTCCACTCTCTTTTTGGGCAACTAACGCCTCCACCTTTTCTCCTTAAATTTGTGTAACAAGTTAACACCTGCTTAAACCCATCAGTTAAATGCAGTGCAATAAAAAAAACATTCTTGGATGTCTGAGGGAGCAACACGGCATCCAGAAACAGGCTCGATGGCATTCCCCCGTCACACTTGCAGCAAAAATCATGTCACAGACACCCAAAGCAGAGCCACCTGCTACGCCCTAAGAGCGTTTTTTTTAAATCATGGAAATGTTTTTTGTTTCCTGGATTTCAACTGACTATCATCGTTGCTGCTCACCTGCCAATCCATCTTACTGACAGGGTGTGGGAGTGCAATGACAGTAAGTGTCCTGGCATACGAGTCTGGCATTGTTTAGTTAGACAGCGTGCTTTGTGTGTGTGCGTTTAATTATTAAAATCTACACAGCTCATGTCCCGTCACAGACGTATTCTCCTTCTCTTGCTCTTTCACTCTTTATATCTGATTTTTTGTTCTCTGCACATGAACCCATTTCCTGTCTTTTCTGACCACGCTGATAGATAACCACAACACCCACAACCATCAGCGAAGCCACATGAAAAAGTCAGAGATAAAGAATGAAAGTCTAGACAGAGACAATATCAGGTTGCAGCAGCACAAAGAAGCTCAGACGTGTGTAATAGTACCCACACATCCTTTCTCTTATCAAAACATGCTTGTTTTGGCAAGCAAATCCAGACAAATCAAGTATTTGCAAATCCACAAACAGGGCTCTTTGAAAACAAAAAAAGGCGTCCAGGTAAAGTGAAACGTTCATCTTCTTAAAAATTCATCTTTGTGAGAAATTTTTAATGTAGCAGACCTTAAAGTGATACGAGTAAGTGACAGAAAAGAGAAAAAATCCTGCTCTTCTCTAAAAGTCCCAAAAATGGAGCCCAAGAAATAAAACTAAAGGTTGTTTAATTTCATGCACTTTTCTTACATCTCTGTCTCTGCAAACTTGCGATCCTTGAGACCTCAGAATTAGGGAGACATATAGGAATACATATACATATACGTTTACAAAAAACTTGAATTTTACAGTGTTTATTTATTTAAAATTATTTATTCAAAGTAAGTTAAATGTCACCCTTATTACTGTCCCCCCAGCCGGGTGTGTCCAAATTCAGAGGCTGCATCCACCTGAGGACCCGACCTTCGTGGTCTAAGTGGGTCCTCCGAAAGCCGGGTAGGCCGGAAGTTGGCGACTGTGACGGTCTAGCCTTCAGAATTACGTCACGAGCTCTCTCGGTGGAGTGAAACTCTGCCGTCTGCTCAACCGGACACTGGCGTAAATTCTCGACCATCTCACACTTCTGTTTAATCATTTTTCTGTTTGACGCGTATTCATCTGTGTGAAAAACCCCGGAGGATCCTCCCGAGGGATTAATAAAGTTTCATTTAATCTAATCTAATAACTTAGATCTCAGCCAAACAGATTTACTCATGAACAAATAAAACACTGGAAAAAGTCAAACAGTAACATTTTTAAGTTATCTAAGTGGTTTGTATATCATGTTTAACCTGAGTAGCGAAAGTCAGCGGGGGTTTGAAAACGACGTGCCGGGAGTTCGCTGTTCTCGCCGGCTCAGATATTTGAAGTTCACACAGCTACATTCTCGCCTGAAAATATGTCAAAAGTTTATTTTTTGACCCAGAAAGAGAAATAAGAGTAATATTAAAACTAAGTAGCTGCTGCCACCGTTGGAAACTGGAATTGGCTCAGTCGCGCTATGAATTCTGGGATATGGTTTTTCATTCCCAGGAGGGCAATGAGATTCAGGATTCTCCCGGAAAAAATGGGAGAGTTGGCATGCATGCTATAATGTGCAGTAGTGATCTACTATCAATCTACTGTTGTTGTTTTGGTTGTAAAAAAACACGTCGATCGCTGACAAGCAAATGGCAAAACTTAACTTATTAGCTTTATTTCTCTTTTAATGGAGGACAAAAGTGTATTTGTAGACTGTTCTGAAACAAACAAAGAACTTTTTAAACTTATCGTCTTTTTAGAGGCTGACATAGCTTTCTTGGTGTCAACCTTGTAAGCACAGACAGTATGATGGATGGATGTAGCCACTGTGATGTCATCGAATGGTTTCTAATTCCTGCTCTGAAGTCTTGAGATGAGCGTTATTGATGTAACTGCTGAACCACACACAAACTCAGAATAGTCCTCCTTTCTGAAACTTAAACCAAAATCTATAAAACTGACTCCATGTTTTATTCAGTATGACCCAGACTGTATCCCAATTCAGGGTCTGCAGCCTTAAAGTACGCAGCCTTAACGGTCCACAAAGGCCGCGGACTCAAAGACCGCTAAGGCCGGAAGTGCGAGGCTTGTGAAATGGGACGGTCTAGCCTCCGTCGCGCTGCCCAGGTTGCCTAGCAACCATGATACTAACAGCTGGAAACGTTTCATACAGCTTTGTTTGACAGAAATGAAGGAGAAAATCTTTTGATCATTTGTTTGTTTGTTTCTACATGAGCTTTGATCATTCTCTGATTAAGCTCAGCTATTGAACGGCGTATATTTTAAAGTAAAGGCTTTAAAACCAAGTTAGTACAAACGTCACTAATGTCACATAACTTTGCCGACATGTGGCCAACAGGAATGTTTTAATGTTCTTCGTTATTAAACATTTGCACATAAATAAGTGACATAATATTCAGTACTTACTTAAAGTTTACTCTTCGGGCGCCGCTTATCCGCCGTTTTTTTCGGCAAAATTATCCACACCCACCGCCGCGCTATGCATTCTGGGATATGTTGGGCCACGAAGTCTACACCGCCACATCCTTAAAATTCAGGGAAATTAAGGACACATTTGAGGGCCGCATTTTGAGCAGCCTTCGAATTGGGACAGCCTTCGTCGCATCGCGGTGACGTAATCGGCCTTAAAATGCGGCCTTTAAGGCTGCAGACCCTGAATTGGGATACAGCCTATTTTTCAGGAAAGACTTAGAGAGGTCAAAGGCCAATTTTCCCATGGACTTGGGCAGGAAGTCTTTTGGCAATGGCAGCTACCGCCCCTGGTGGACATTATGCAGAATGCACGTTCAAAGTTAATTTTTCAGAGCTGAAAGCAACGTTCATCTTTTATACTATGCTTAGAATTTTGATGCCAAAGGCAGTGCTGAAAGCTGCAGTAACCTGGGTGGCTGCTGTGGCTTTAAAGGGAGTTGACCCAAAGATTCGCAGGTAAACAAGCCAAGTTTCAGTTATGAATTCATGTGACACAGGGTGGAAAAAAACACCTCAGTTTGATCTTTAGGGATCTGTTCGTGGCAGTGAAGCCTGAGTAATCTGATCAAAAACTCACAAAGCTCTGTCATTCTGCTTGTGAGTTCATGCGAGTTCAGCTGATTTTGATTTTGTCTTACAGACATTACACACGCCCACCATCAACTTTTAACATGCACTTTTGAATCCTCCGTTGAGCCTTGTTTTTAGTTTTTTTCTTTTCTAGTTGTTACAGTGGCCCACCCAGTTGTTTACACTGGGTTTATCCTCTTAAACATCGAGAGGAGAGCGTGTTTGAACCACACCCCACCTTAAAAAAACATACCTCTCTTATCATAACACATTAGCCGTTTCCATGATATTATTGAAGTCTAAGATGATGCCGCAGAGTCTGTCGGCTGAAAGCAACAGAAAGCTACAAACTCCAGATGACATTAAGTAACTGCTTAAACAGTAGTTAAGAAAGCATATCTGCAGTACTTGTAACCAAGGGAATATAAAAAAACCACATAATAATATTTGGAAGAGAAAACCTTTGGCCCAGACAGCACAAACACATCCAACCAAGGCTGTCATTGAGCAAGTCTGCACAAAGAGTGAGAGAGCGTTCAGGGACACGGGCTTCACATTCATTACAGTGAATGTAACTTCTCATTACTGGACCATTCACACACACACACACACACTCAGGTCCTGTCACTGTGTCTCCCTGAACATTCCCTCCGCAGCTTGTGTTGCTGCCTGTTTGAAAGCAGATCAGTAATCCTGGATCAGAGAGTACAAAGGGACCCCAGAGCGTTGGTGATGCAAGCACTGTGTCCAGCGTCCAGCGCTTACCCCACATGCTGCCTGGGAGGGGCCGAGGTGGGACAGGGAGGAACGTCCCTGCCGTGACTGACCCTGAAGACGAGCGAACGCTGATACCGGCAGGCCAACCGGCAGCCTGTCTGCTCTGTCTCGGGGACCTGCTGCCGATGACCTGGGACACAGTGGGAAGTGCTCTCCAGCGCTCGCTGTGGAGGAATGCAGCTAAGCTGTGAGGAGTGGTGGACTGTGTGACCGGGCAAACAGTGACTTACATATACTGTGCTTCATTCAGGGAAGGCCACGTTGCAGCAGGTGAGTATCACTAGGTAAACATTTACCTTGTAAACGCCTTTGGCAGCGTGTGGGTTTCACACTGCAGAGAAAGTTGTAAGCTGTTGTGAACACGCGACTGTCAGTCGTGAAAGGTTTGGCCATCACCGGCACCACCAGCTGCGTCATTTGACTGTATGAAAATTTCACAGGCTCAGCAACTGCGTGTGACTGTAAACATTCGCTCTCTCTCAGATGTCCATGGACTCGCTGCAGGACTCCAGTCACACAATGTGGGGCCTGAATGCTCGCTTGAAGAGCTTCTTGGAGCAGGTGAACCGGCTGCAGGAAGCCAACCAGCGGCTGGAGGCTCAGATAGCCAGCTGGGGGGTCAGGAACACCTCGCGTTCCCAGGACTGGTCCAAACAGGAACAGACCGTCAAGGAGCTCCGTGCCCAGGTCAGATGGTATAAAGAGTTATGTAAATTTCACAGCTGTTTGACATAATTGTGGCGCTGCAGTATTATTTCTACTCAGGCTTTATAATAATCAGCTCAAGGCCATCTTGCAGCCACAGGACAGGAGTGGGGGTGTATAATCAAACAATGAGTGCAGTAAAAACACAGCCTATTGTCTAGTGTAGTGTAGTGTCGATGACAGCTGGATGCAGCATCCTGTGAACAGCCTCGAACACGTTTAGTTAAAGGATAGGATAGGTGGTTAATGGCACCCTGTTTTTAGGACCATCACACAGTTTGTAAAATGATCTGCCTTTTACTTCTGAAGTTCCTGTTAGGACTACATACAAGGACCGCAAATTTAATCCGTTGTTGATCATTTTTAATTAAATATGCGAAAGCTAGATGTAACTTTGTGGCAACAGTTCATTCACGGCTGGTAAAATAATTTGACAACTACAAGTTAATTTATCACAAATATCAGGCCGCAGGAATCAGATGAGTTACTAAAGGCCAGAGATGTGAAAAGCTAGTCGACTAGACAGCGCTGCTCGTCGATTAATCGTGTCATGGCATGTGACACGAAGTCACTGGAGAACAGGCATGTCCAAAGAAGGAAGGCTGCTGCTGTTGCACTGCTATATTCAAAGTTAGCTGTCACTGTGTGTGTGCACTCGTTTCACTGACACGTAAAGCATGATTTGGTTATTATAGAATGTAGTTAACAGTTTCAAATAGCTCATAAACACACAGCAAGATTTTTACTTTTTATTTCATCTGCCAAACTCAGTCCAATGTTATAATATAGTTATAATATAACATAGTCAATTGGCTTCCAGGAGCAACACAAGACAGCATTGTGCGGTTAGTAGCTCACAAGTCAAGGTTAGCTAGTGTTGCTTAATGCTATTGACGTTTGCATGGAATAAAAACTTGAAAAAGCGTAACGCTAACTTCAAAATAGAGAAAGTTGTGCATCAGGGCTGCAGCCGACATGTTTTTGGGGGCGGGGGTTTGATCTCCTCTCAGTTTCAGTGCTCCTCAGCAAGCAGCTGAGCTGATGATATGATTGCAATACCAATCATCAACCTGAGGCCTAGGGTGTCCTGGTACCCTGTGCACTTATGGGCACCCTTATGTGCGAGCATGGTGTTCCTCCCAGTCACATAACTCCAGGTCACAATGTCATTGCCCTCGTGAGCACATCTGCCCTGAGTAGGGCAGACGGGGCATCTTCCAGGACTCCACTCAGGGACCCTACTGGGTACATTGAGATGCTGTTCAACTTATAAGCACTGCATTACAGGCACTGAACCGAGGGGATAAAAATACACCCACCCCTGCCTGCCACCTCTCAGTGTCAGTCCAACCGCTCTCCAACTAACTGGTTCCAAGTTGTGCACTGAGGTGAGTCTAACTATACTTAGCCATACGCAGTATCCCTCTGCCTCTAGGACTACCTCACACTCCTTCCCTACCAGACAGGTGACGTTCCACCTACCCAAAGCCAGTTTCAGTCCTCAACAAGAGCCCAATCCACATTGACTGGACCCCTATGGCCCCTCCTGAGTGTGATTTTGCTTTATTATGTAATAAAACAAATCATTGCAATTGTCCAATACTAAAATCCAAATACTAAAGCATGCCAAATATCCTTGGGCAAGATACTAACCCCAAATAACCCCAAAATGCGTCCATCGGAGTATAAATGTGTGTGAATGTCAGTTAGAAAGCACCTAGGAAAAATGTGCTTGTGCGAATGGGTGTGAATGGGTGAATGCACAAGTTGTATAAAGCGCTTTGAGTACTCAGAAGAGTAGAAAAGCGCTATATAAGAACCAGTCCATTTACCATTTATCATAAAGACATGTATGTCATGTAGATTTAAAGCTTCTGGTTTATTAGTTTTGAAACTGTTACGAAATCAGTTTCACCCCGGTTCTTTTTTATTCCTCGAGGCATCCAGAGACGGCACCGGACTCAGTAGTCATTTTCACAAAACCTTCATTCATCTTCAGTTAAGCATGCATCTTCTAGAAGGGGAGACGTGCAAGGCCGGTGTCCCTCTGCAAATCTTTCACTCCTTTGTTTGTTACAGTCAGCTTTATAGAAGTGACCCCATCATAAAACCCCCATGCTGTGCTGCAAACTCTGTCTGTGGGTGTACACACGAGCACGTGAGTGAGTGTGTGCGCGTACCTGTGTGTAAGTGTGAGTGCACGTGAGTGAGTGTGCATGTAGGTGTGGGTGCGTCATAACAGTCAAAGCACTGTGTGTGTCTCTGTGTACGTGACTTCCTGCCGGTCATAAAAGTAATCTCCTCACCCAAGCTACACCAAATTCCTCTACACAACATAGAAAACAGAGTTAACATATTACAAACACTGAGACCCCCACTCTGCATCCACTGGGCCATTGGCCTCTTGTTGTCTTACATTTACAGATAAGCATGTGGAGAGTCTCCTGCAAACCTGCTTCTAAGTTATAACAATTATGAGTTTTTATTAAAGGTACAAGCATCAGCATCAGCAACCCCCACTGTAGCTTCCTGTCTCCTTTTATGACAGGCTGACAGTGTCCATAAATTCCTTTCCCTGTACACAATTACACACTCTCAGCCTACAGCGAAACCAAACTAAAACACACAAACAAATCCTTCCCTATTCCTCTGATCTATTGCTGGACCCTCTCATCTAAGCAAATTTAACACATTATATTCTAATAATTATTTTCTTGTACTCACATAATACATAACATTTTTTTTAGCTAATAATCATTTCAGGTAGGTAAAATACTTTTAGACTTAGTTTATTATCATTATTATTATTATTATCATTATTATTATTATTATTATTATTATTATTATTATCATTATTATTATTAATATTATTATTAAAAAACTAAAAGGCATGGAATTTTGACATGTAGGATAGGGTGAACAAGTGGGTCTTCAACTTAGTTTTAAAAACCTCCACAGAACATGCCTGCCTGATATCTTGAGGAAGGTTGTTCCACAAAAATGGGGCACTAAAAGAAAAAGCTCTCCAATAGTCTTTTTTCTGGCTCTAGGAACTTTTAAAAGGCCAGAGTCTTGAGATCGGAGAGCACGGGATGGTACACAGGGTGCAAAAGGTCAGAGAGGTATGAAGGTGCATTTGAAGCCTTGTAGGTGAGCAGCAGGACCTTGAAATCTGCTTGAACCTGTCAAGGTAGCTAATGAAGAGATCTCAGTACTGGTTTCCCAGTTTTAGTTAAAATGCGAGCAGCTGCATTTTGAACCATCTGTAAACCTCTAAAACTTTTCTTTGGTAGCCCAGAAAGGAGAGCATTACAATAATCAATACGTGAAGACACAAATGCATGGACAAGAACCTCTGCAGTGTCGCTTGACAAAACTTGTCTGATTCTGTTTCTTAAATGATAAAAGGCTGTCTGTGTTGTCTCTCTTACGTGAGACCTGAAAGAGAGCACCATGTCGAACCACACGCCCAAGTTTTTTACCTTTAACATTAGTTATCATTGTAACAGCCTCGGTATCAACGAGACTAATCGAAGATGTTTTGCGTACTGTGAGAGGGCTCGCCACAGATATAGAAAGATATGTCTTGTGCCCGTATCGTTGCGCTGCCACAGAGACCCACGATTGATGGCTGCCACGGAAAGAATGCGGAAGTGCTGAGTCAACGACTAACAGCAGCGATCTCCCGTGACTCAACTGATGGTTTTGAGCTGCTCCCTGGATTTACTGTCACTTTCTTTACACCGTGCATAAGTAGGTGTCACTGACAGACACTAATTAGTAGTTCACATGTTCCCATGACTACCACAGACAAACTCAGCCAACTTCATTGTCTGTGGATCCAGGGAGTGCTTCCAAATAAATGTTAGGGATTAGTCCTCTATTTGTCTTCTTAAGAAGTGCTCAGTTGAGTTACATCACAGGAGACGGGGCAGACATTACTCCATGATGTTGTCAGTCTCCTGACTCACATCCTCACTGGGAGTCAGAAGCTGGGATTGTAATGTTCTATCCATATAATGAGTGAAGCTTGTGATGGTGCTTATGGTAAAAAAATAATGGTGGAATAGTCGATGTTATCTTTGGCTTTCTTTCAGCAAGGGTGTGTCTTCTTTTAAAAGTTTTGTACTCATAAGAAAACAAAGGAGAATGAGGGCGTGTTAAGATTTTTATTTGTGTTTGATATAATACAAGGATCCAATGTTTTATACTTTGCTGTATTAAAATAATATTAGAAATTATAAAAAAAAAATGTGGGATTTGATATAAATCCCTACAGAAGGTGTATGCTAAATGAACTCTCCCACGAACAGTATGTAAACAGGATGCGCAAACTGGAATACCGATTGGCTTTCTGAGTGCAGAAGTGACATGAGGAGAAATAACACTCAAAGGATCGATTTTAGCTTTACCTGTAAATTAAATATATCAAGTTTATATTCAACAAGCTATATTTTGAGGTATTAGTGTAATTTATGTTAAAAAAAAATAAAAAGAGGAAGGGCGTGAGCTGAATCGAGTCAATCGCATCATCTTTGATGTACAAATGCTTTGTTTTCTTCTGAATAGGCCCAATTCATAACAGTATCTCTTCAGAGTCTGTCTGCGTCTGATAATATGGGGATTTTGGCATGCAAAGTCGGATGGATTACAAGCATGAGGCGTCTATAGCATGGGTTGGGCATTTCTATAGCTCCTTTTTAATCTCACTGACCACTCAAAGTGCTTTAGACTACAAGCCACATTTACATTTTCACACAAAGTTATATTGCACTTTATTTTATGCATTTAGCTTCTTTGTGTACGACCAATTTAGAATCACCTCTTAACCTAACATGCATGTCTTTGGACTGTTTAGCAAGCCTGAGTACTTGTAAGCCCACACAGGGTTTAGGAGAATACCGTATTTTTCGGACCATCAGGCAGGCCGGATTATAAGGCGCATTAAGCGAAACAAAACAGTCAGATGAGTCAAATTTTACTCAACTCATTCTTCTTGCTTCCTCCACTTCCATACGGAGGCCCACAAGGGACATGGGAGAAAAAAAAATTAAGATGAACTTTTGGCCAGATCTTGCAAAACAAACTCGGGATCTAGCAAAAGTTGAATTCCAACATTGCGGCAGCTACTTAGTTGTAATATTACTCTTTCTGGATCACAAAATAAACTTTTAAGATAGTTTGAGGCGTGAATGTAGCTGTGTAAACGTCAAATATCTGCTCGGTTTACAAGACATCACATATTTGCAAAGTGCTCCGACGTTCTCGGAGATGTCTGACACCCACCATCTCAAAGCTAATGGGAGGTCTAACGCGAGATCTGGCAAAAGTTCATCGTAATTTTTTTTTCTCCCAGGTCCCTTGTAGGGCTCCGTACTTCCATACCATTGATTCATTAATGTTGAATTCTCTCGCAGCTGCTCTATTCCCATGTTGTTGCAGTATATTAATGACTAACCTCTTATTGTGGATGGATTATCTCAGTTGTTCTCCTGCCTGAAGTTTGGTCCATTTACAGCATCCACCATGCAACTGCATTCGTTCGTAACCAACGGGAACCCTCACGTTAACTTTTACAGAGTGGAAAAAGGTTAGCGTTCGTCCTCCAGTTTGTTATGCTAACATAGCTGTGTAGCTAGCGATCACGTAGCACATCATTATATACCAGCTAGCCCAACTTCAGCAACCCTAAAAAAGTCACTGGTGTTTATTTGTTTATTTATAAGGAACCCCATTAGCTTCCACAACAGTGGTTGCTAGTAAGCTGTTTAGTTTTCTGTCTTCATTTATGTTGGAAGTGATAACAGCTGTAGGTGGAAACTAGCGAGCTAACTTCCTGCTAACTTCTGACTCCGTGAAATTTAATAAATTCTGTTTTCATGGATGCCTGGATATAAAACTTAATTGTTACATCCGATAAAGCAGTAACGCTGATCATTTTATTAAAGATGAAAGAATTTAGACAGTTTTTAACTCTTAGTGATGCCGCAGTGTTCGTTTGACTTTGGGACAGAATGAGACGGAGTTTAGGACCCAGATTACTCCGCCAGGCTCCTGACTACGGTAGCCGTGAGGCTCCAACAATCTATCAAGCAGTGCGGCTTCATAGCTCACAAAAGTCCTACTAAAACATTGTTGACAGATTTTGAGCGCCGTGTACCACATAAAAGGTCAGTAAGCACAACCAGAATTCATACATCAGGCGCACTGGATTATAATGGCCACTGTCGATTTTTGAGAAAATTAAAGGATTTTAAATGCGCCTTATAATGTGGAAAATAAGCAGACTCCACACAAAAGAGTCCAGAGATCACGAGATTCAAACCCAGAACCTTCTTGCTAAAAGTCAGCGGTGCTAACCACTGCAGCGACTTGCTCTCCCACTTTTTCCAAGTTTTGTGACTTTGATCTCATGATTTGTTTCTTAGAGAGCTGTAGCTTTGATCATGCCATCAGAACATGGAAACTGTATGTATAGAATCACCGGTTGGGTTTTGCCTTGACCTCCAAATCTAATCACATCTTATTTGCTTTTTTGTTTTTTGCTTTGTCAGGTCGGTAAACTACTGATGGAGAACGCTCAGCTGGCTTTAGAGTCTGACAGCATGAAGTCCAGAGCGGCTGCCATCCAGGCCAGGTCAGCTGTATTTGGCTTTAGTTTTCCTGGAAGCTCCAGTGCTCCTCTTCCTCAATCAATACAATTTTCTGATTATTAATTAGCATTAGGTATGATTTCATATTGCATAAACCTATTGCATCTATTTTATGTCCAAAGTAATCGGCCACAGTGGGCAAAAGACATGTTTTTGTTTGTGTGCAACTGGTAGTTTTTGCCAGATGACAGGAGCTAATATGGGATAATCATCACCAGCCAATAAAGATGTTTCAGCGTTTGAGGCAAAGCTGTTGAGTTCAGAATAAAAGACTTCCTGTTTTCATCCTGCTGCAATGCTTTTCCAGCTCCCCTTTTATCGCACTCAGGCCAGTTCCCGCTCCTGTGAGCCAACCTGCATACAAATCCAGGCCTGACTTTGTGCCGCGTCGGCACTTTCACTTATGTATTGATGCAGAGTGACAGAGGCCTCCCCCCTCCTCACCACCACCACAATCAGCACCACCTCTACCTCCCTCACACACCTCCCGCCTGCTGTCGGATGTTAACCCCTAAAGGACAGCGGCTGAAATACCTGCGTCTCTTCCTTTTATGCCTCCACCTGACGAGTTTCCTGACCATCTGTCTGTTTATGATGCACTAGGATGACTCCAAGGTCTTTTTATGTCCTTTTCTCTTTTAGTATAATTTCTGCAGCGCAATGACTCACAGTCATGTGGTGAAATAAAAACTTCCAGCTGATACCAGAGACTCCAGCCCCTGGTTAGACACTCACTAGCTATTCTTAGAATTGCTGTTTGCATTAGTCAATACTTGACCTTCGAGTGACTGGGTGGGGTTAGCCGTATGTTTGTATGTGCTCTGATATTTTTAATAATGAAAATGTTTCCTACAGTGAACTGGATCTTTGATGTGGCTAGGGTAATGGAAAGTTTTGTGGTCTGATTTTATTTGTAATTTTCCACTTTTAACCACTACATTGTGATGTAGTGCAGTGAACCATTGCTATAAGACATAGAGCAAGATTCAGAGATATCTTGAAGTATGTGGTTTGATAACAGAGCAGACAGGCAAACTTAATGCTTTCTCTGTTTTCTTTGTATTATTGCAGGGTCTTTACCTTGAAATATAAAACACCTTGAGGCAACTGTTGTTGTGATTTAGCGCTATATAAATAAAAGTAAATTGATTTGAGTTGAAAGCTGTAGATCTTTCGGTCTTTAAAGCTTGAAGGAAGCAACTGCACTTCTTTAAGTTTGTCATGGCACTGAGTCTGTGACCCAGTGTTTTGTGTTTGATTAAGTTATATTCCTTGATTATTTGTTATTCGTGGCTGGGTTTCTGTTTATACTATATTTGTTGTTCTATCTCCTAGTTTCGCTCACTGTGTTCCACGGTGCATCATGTCAGTCATGTCTCAGTGTCTAGTCCGTGTCTCTGAGGCTGTATCCCAATTCAGGGTCTGCAGCCTTAAAGTACGCAGCCTTGACGGTCCTCAAGGGCCGCGCACTCAAAGACCGCTAAGGCAGGATGTGTGAGGCTTGTGAAATGGGACGGTCTAGCCTCCGTCGCGCTGCCCAGGTTGCCTAGCAACCATGATACTAACAGCTGGAAACGTTTCATACAGCTTTGTTTGACAGAAATGAAGGAGAAAATCTTTTGTTCATTTGTTTGTTTGTTTCTACATGAGCTTTGATCATTCTCTGTAAGATTAAGCTCAGCTATTGAACGGCGTATATTTTAAAGTAAAGGCTTTAAAACCAAGTTAGTACAAACGTCACTAATGTCACATGACTTTGCCGACATGTGGCCAACAGGAATGTTTTAATGTTCTTCGTTATTAAACATTTGCACATAAATAAGTGACATAATATTCAGTACTTACTTAAAGTTTACTCTTCGGGCGCCCCTCATCCACCGTTTTTTTTTATCCACACCCACCGCCGCGCTATGCATTCTGGGATATGTTGGGCCACGAAGTCTACACCACCACGTCCTTAAAATTCAGGGAAATGAAGGACGCATTTGAGGGCCGCATTTCGAGCAGCCTTCGAATTGGGACAGCCTTCGGTGTGCCACTGTGACGTAATCGGCCTTAAAATGTGGCCTTTAAGGCTGCAGACCCTGAATTGGGATACAGCCAGTGTCTGCGTCTCTGCGAATGTCTCATGCTTCCTGTTTTACTTTGATAGTCCCTGTCTTATGTTAGTGTATTCTGTTTTGCTTCCTTTGTCTCATTATGTCTGATTTGTCCCAGCTGTGTTTCCACCTGTTCACCATCCTCTCATTGTCCTGCCTGTGTATTTAAGCCCTGTGTCTTCCTGTCTGTACGTTGGTGGTTTGTCTGTTTCACCGGTTGCATTTCTCTGTGTTCCAGGCTCCATGTTCCATTTGTTCCAGTTTCTAATCCCAGGCTTTTGTTCCTTTGTATCACTTGAGTTTCACCCAGTTTAGGTTTTGTTTCAGTTTAGTTGCTGCGATGTTCAGCTTTTGTTTGTGTTTCGTTTTCCCCGCTGTAATTAAAGCTCACTCGCAATACGTCATTTGTCAGAGCCTGCACTTGGGTTCTTTCTCAGTTCAGTTCAATTCAATTTTATTTATACAGCACCAAATCACAACAAAAGTCGCCTCAAGGCGCTTGATATTGTAAGGTAGCCCCTACAGTAATACATACAGAGAAAAATCCAACAATCATATGACCCCCTATAAGAAAGCACTTTGACGACAGTGGGAAGGAAAAACTCCCTTTTAACAGGAAGAAACCTCCAACAGAACCAGGCTCAGGGAGGGGCGGGGCCATCTGCTGTGATTGGTTGGGGTGAGAGAAGGAAGACAGGATAAAGACATGCTGTGGAAGAGAGATTAGTATATATATTTCTCTCTTTTTTTCTCTCAGCACTCCACACGTCTGCCGGCACAGCCTTGACAAAGTTATTTGAATCCAAGGGGATTCAATAAAATTCATGCAATAAAATTAAAGGTTAAAAGATTAGCCCTTCTGTGGAACTAGCTCCCTGTTGATTTTCATCTTTTGTCCAGTTTTCTTTCCGTCGAACCAAATGAATTGTGGCAGATGGTTTTAACAGGTTTCTTTCTTTTAAAGGGGAGTTTTTCCTTCCCACTGTCGCCAAGTATGTCACCACAGGAGGTCGTCTGATTATTTGGGTTTTCTCTTTATTATTATTGGGTCCTTACCTTACAAATGCACCTTGTGGCGATAGATTTGATTTCACGCTATAAAATTAAAGTTGAATTAAATTGAGTTGGATTTACTTTTGTCTTTAAGTGTGAGGTGGGAGCAGTTAACGGGTTCCTGCCTGAGGATCTCGGGCCATGCGCTGGTTGGCACAGGGTTCCAGTGTATTCTGGAACAAGGCCACAAAGAGCTTTAAGAGTAAGAAGCAAAATCTTGGAAACAATTCTAAAACTAATGAACAGCCAGTGTAGAGTCAGTAAAATCTGTGTAATATTTTTAGACATTTTCATTAGTTCCTGAAAAAAGTCTTACTGCTGCATTTTGAGTGATTTGAAGTCTATTGATCGATTTTTGATTAATAGCTTGTAAAAGAGCTTTACAATAATCTGTCCAAGAGGAAAAACTGAGTGTGGATTATACCGACCCTCAGGTGGTAGTACCAGGGATCAGGTGACCTTATTTACATGTTTCTCAAAAATGCTTGTCGTGTTGTCATTGTCGCCCTCTTCTTCCTCCTGCCTGGTCTTTTTAGGGATCATCTGTCTCTGTCTCACCCTGTCACATCAACCTTCTCTGCGATCTTCCTCCATGTTGTCTGGACCAATGATAAGAATTTCTGGGGTGTTTTCTTAGTTTACTGTCAAATTGCCCTACTCAGTCATGTCAGTTGCTAAATTAGCTCGGTCTCGAGCTGGAGCGATAAATAAAACATGACTTTGTCCATACATCCGCTGCAAAATTCAAACCCAGATCCTTCCTCTTGTGAGGGAGCATTGTTGATCACTGCGCCACTTTGGACCCTGGCATGTCACAAACAGTGCATATGAGCATTTCACACACAAATCCAGGATTAATCAAGATGTTTTCATCAGATTTACAAGTTGAAATACAAATGACACATCTTTAACCCTAGTCGTCGTTTACACTTCTCTGAAACAGTTAACTGGAAAAGCAAAGGTTGAATCTTACAACACAGATTTCAATACAAAGATCAAACATTTGATGCACATTTAAATGCTTGCCACAGTGTGAGCTGTGACCCTGTGGTGAGTCCTGAAGGTACTCCAGGTAGGCTGCAAGCAGTGATTTTTAATAAAACACAAAAAGCTTTTGACTTTTTGTCATCTATAAAGTACCTTTCAAATGTTTTAAATTAGAAGATTATATAAAAATCAGGATTAATCAAAGAAAAACCTGGAATTTAACTTGAATTATTATTCATTAATTTTAATTCATGTGACGTCTTTCATCTTATTCTGCTGCGTTTATCAGCTTATTCCATTTTATTAAACATTGGCTGCACATGATCTGCTAAACTTCCAGTTTGAACTGAACCAGATTAAAGCAGATGCTACCCTGGACTGGTTTTGCACCAGTTAGATGTTAGCTGGTCCTCTAATCAATCATAAATTGCTCAGCAGGCATTTTTAGCTCAAGGTTGAAATTGGGATGAATTCATATTTTTGTAATGGCCTCAAAAATGCAAGTTCCCCCCCAGAAAACAATGTGAATGGATGCCGGGTGGTTGGTGTGTTCATGCATTTTACTGTTTAAATAATAAAACTAGGTTGACGTGTGTCGATATCCCCTCGCAGGTGCGAGACCGAAGAGAGGAACACCAGGCGTCTGGAGGAAGAGGTGGCTCTGCTCAGGGAGACCAAGAGGACGGCAGATCACAGCAGCATGATCCTGCACGCAGAGGTTCACCGCTCCATGACAGAGCTGCAGGAGATGCACCGGGAATTTGAGGTCATTAAATGTTCTTCTGTCTTGCCTTCTCATTCGTCTTTTTAACTTTGGTCTCTTTTCTGTCCTCCTGTGCTTTTCCATCTGCATGCACAGTAGAAACTAGCTCACCCCTATAACTTCAGCGAGAACATTCAGGCTGCAAAACTCCGTAATTCTGAGACAGAGTAGAGGAAGAAGAAGAGAAGAGGCGGGAAATTACAGTACCTGCATGTATGGAGGAATGAGTTGACATTTTCTTGTTGGTGCTGGATTCAAACTGTCATCTTGTAGGGGCTGGAAAAGAGCAGAAACCAGCCCCTACAAGTCTATAACCAGTTTTCACACATTTCCACTGCAAAAACATTGTGGTGCCAAAAAGCTGCCATCGGCATGGAACAAACTTAAGGCCTTTGAAGCTTTTATTGTCAGTGGCTGTGGAAAAGAGGTACATGATGAGGCACATTTTCAAGAGACTGTCTATTAACTGCATCTCGAACTCTCACATTAAAAACAGGATGAAAAACAATTTCCGCACAGTCTTTGTTTGTCCCTTCACTCGTGAACGCTACATGACCCTTAAGTGGTTATGATATATAGAATGTGCGTAATAGTCCTGTTTAGATCTGTAATTATAGGAATACTTGTTATAATAACACGTAAATTATAAGTGATCTGTTCCAACCTCGACATAATAGTCCTGTAATGACTGGGTGTGCACGAGCGCTTTTTTCCCTTGTGTGAGAAACACTTCACCGTGACCTCGTCCGTCCCTCCTCCATCTTTTCTTTCCTCCCTCCTTATCTTCATTTTCTCATTCCTGCTGACTAATACTCCCCTCCCTCACTTTCAGGATCCTGTCGTGCACACACTTGTGCATAAATGTGGTATTGATCCCTGCTTCCTCTTTCTCTCCTTGTCTCTCCACATGTGTTCCCACTTTTTTCTCCTTTGCATTTTACTCACCTTTTTTCATTCACAATTTATTTTAATCCAACTCTCATCTCTCTTTTTGTCTCTCTTGTATTTTTTACCATCCTTCACTCTCCCCTCTCTCTCTCTGCTCCCTTTCTCTCTCCCTCCCCCTGGTTGGCTGTTTTGCAGGCAGCCCGGGCTCTGCAGCTGCAGCGGGCCAGCTCCTGTGATGCTCTGTTAGCGACGGCCACGGCAGCAGCAGCAGCAGCAGGAGGGGAGGAGGAGGATGGCACAGGGATGGAGCTCACCCAGCTCCTCGACCGAATCAGAGCGCAGTGCGAACAGAGCAGACTCCCCAGCCCGGGGGAGAGACACCTCGGCCTGGGCGCCATCTCAAATCCAGCCCCCGGCTTGGTCGGGCCTCCTCATGCTGGAGCTGGAGCAGCAGCAGCATCCAGAACAAACAGAGGAGCCCTCAGCGAGGTACGCATCCACTCTTACACAATCTTCACTTGTCTTTTCTGAGGACAACGGTCCTGATCTGTGCCGGTCCGACACGCCCTCAGGACCAACTCCAGGCTGTCCCACAGGCAGGGTGATGCATGTGCCCCGCTGGTGTTTGCTGACTGGGGTAAAAAGCTTGAAACCTCTCCTTCCTTGCTATATGGCCTGTTTGTGTGCAGATTTGTGTGTTTGTCTCTTTTCTCTCATCATCTAAACACAGTAGTGGTGGTCTGTGTGAATGATCCCTCACCTTCATTAAATATTTACAACCCAAAATACAACCTAAGCATCCTCATCCTGTGTCTAGTAATAGCAGCTTTGTTTTGTTTTGACGTTTCCACTCTTATTGTAGCTCAGCTGGCCTCTTTTCTGGGAAAAACACAGTCCAGAAGCTGTTTATTATTCCACGGCACCATGACTTTGGTCTGACAGCAACAATAAAGTGCCTTCGCCAAGGGCTGAGAGCGACCACGGCACTAAATCAGGGCAGGTTTTATTAAGTTCTGCTGTTTACATCAGACCCACTAACAGCAGCACAATGCAGCAGTCAAGAGCTGACAACACGGCAATAAAAAAATCAAGATTTTAGATTCAAAGACTGCGTTTCGCTTGTTTCAGAGGAGTTCTTCTTTTCCTCTAATCTGTAGGAATTAAGGCAAGGAACGTTTGCGTAGCTAAAATGAATTGTTTTGTGGGGGGCGTGAGCAGTTAATATACTTTAACTGATTCATCAATACATGGACAACCGCTTCTTGTTGTCCTGTTATGTGTGGATGTGGACTCCAGAAGTCAGACTAACACACGGGCAGGTGGAAAACTCAAAGAATACCTTTAATGAGCACGTGTAGACAGTTCAAGGAAAACAAAGTCCGAAAGGTAACTAAATCCAGAAGGAGGAAAAAACAAACCAACCAGGAAACGGGACAGGAAGGAATAACAAATGCACCGACAAAGGACTGACTGGGCTTATACACACACTGAGGGATAATGGGAATTGGACACAGCTGTAGGAAGCACAACAAATGGGGAAGATGAGACGAGGGGAAGTAAAGTGAATGCAAGGCGCAAGGACAGATGACTTATCGAAATAAAAAAGGAAGTGAAATAAAACTGAATGGGGAAACAGACACAAATGAACACAAAAGTGTGAAACTAAACTCTAAACGACCAAAAAATGAGAATGGAACTAAACTGAAAAATCTATAAAGAACAGGACAACCAAAGATTATAACCAGGAACTAAGGAACAAAGGAAGACTAAGAATTCGTTACCCAGGACCACGACTCCCATCTGTACAGCATTACTCTGTCTGTATTTTACCTTCTAATTAAACTAAGCAAGCAAAAATATTAGAAATTATGATAGATTATTTGCCAAATATGTATTTGGCAAATAATCTATCCTAATTTCTGCAGCTCTGCCGAATAATTATCTGTTTTAAATCTTAAGTGAACTGCCTGGTTCTGGAGATTTCAGCTGAGTAGACATCAGCATTTGCTTCTGCACACTGGACAATCACTTTATGGTGTTCAAAGTGCCAAAAAGCGCAGCAGTAATAGGTTATTTCAGAGACAGTAGTCTGGTTGCTGAAACAAAGTATAAAGAGCTCCACAAGACAGAAAGATAATATAATAATATGTCGGTTTAATTTTAGGAGGAGCTGTCTGGATACCGTGTAAGATTATACAGAGCAGAACATTTACAATGTTTACCTTATGAAATGTCAAAGTCTGAGTGCAAAATAGACTAAAGAATCCAAACCTCCATTCATGCATGACTTCTGTCATCACGTTCAATGGCAGTAAAGCTCTTTAAGCTTAAAGGCGCCAATTGGAGTTGTCTCTGAACAAACAAAAGTTTATATTTAGATTTTTTTAAAAGCCTGGATTGGAATCGCAGCAGATGCAATTTAAGCTTTGTATAACTGTAATAATGTAATTCTGCAGTTTTCTTGCTACTGGAAATGAAGATGAAAAGACTTAAGTCTTTTATAATGCTGTATAAGTGAGGAAAATGTGGTGCACTGATGTTTCACGGTACGCAAGCGTGAGTCTGACCAGGCAACGAACAGTATGATGCACAAATTAAAAACATAACAGGATGAAAAGAAAAGCAAAAAAACAGAAATAAGAACAAAAAACTGTAGAATTTAAAAAAATGTACCGCATACGAAAGCAGATCAAATGCAAATATTTACCCAAGCACATGTCAACAGTATATAAAGCGCACACATGAATGAGCTGTTCCAGAACAATAATATTAACCCAGTAATATAATACACATAATAATTTAACTCCAAGAACAGATTTCAGCGTCAACATGCTCCACATATAACGGCCTCATGAATAACTCACTGATATGTTCTTATGTAATATAACCAGTGTTGGGGAGTAACGGAATACATGTCCCGCCGTTACGTATTTAAAATACAGAATATGAGTAACTGTATTCCGTTACAGTTACCGTTTAAAAAGGTGGTATTTAGAATACAGTTACTTTGTTGAAATAAATGGATTACACGGCGGTACTTCCCTGTTTCATATTGTGGCGGGTCAGGACTGTTTGGGTTTTGTTTGACAGCTACGTTCTGTTGTTCCAGGCGGCAGCGTTACGGTTGCCATGGTTACAGGGTGACGCTCTCTCTCTGCGTGTTTCCTGGGTGAGAGAGCGCCTGTTGTTGTTGTGCTAAGCTAATAGGCAGAATGCTACAGGTATAGCTCTAAAGAATGTAGCATCA